>NC_080788.1:96548238-97259053 GCF_028018385.1 Neofelis nebulosa | reverse complement strand
AACAATTAAGAACATGCTAAATATCACATAATTCAGATGATAGATGTAAAGGATTACATGGCTACAAAGCATATCTATGTTAGTTTAACTTTTTATCATCATCTTTAAATATCTTAAGATAATGCTATTTTTGTTTTGTTTTTGCCACTATTTTTTTTTTTTTTTTTTTTTGCTATTGTTTAAGTCTAAATAATAAGATCCTGGTAAATTTGCAGGATATGTAATACGTACCAAAGAAGTGCAAAAATCAAGTCCTATCAGCTTAACCTGATTCCTCATTAGTACATAATTAAATCTGTGTTGTTTCATTGATTGTCTGTTGTGCACGCTGCAAAAGGCTCAATGTTTATTGAATGCAGATTTATGACTGGAGATGAGGAATGATCCAACAGATAGAATGTTCCTTAACAGGATTAGTGTTTGAATTTCATGTGCCCTCAGTGTCAACAATAACAGTTTCTCCAAGACTTTTCTAGGTGAGGTTTATATTCAAGGCCCAGTAAATGGAAAAGCAGTTACAATGTCAGGCTAAAGGAAAACATTTATCCCATTTAGAAGATTTCATGTCTAATGATGCCTATTTGCCTAAATGCTTCCTTTTCTGGACAGTCATTTTATTATGTATTTCAAACCTAGTTTCACCAACTGTATACCTATTGTACATAAAAGAAATAGTTTATTGGAATTGTAAACTACCTGTTTAGAAAAGAATTCTAATTATATTTTAACACTGCTCCAAAAGGCTACTGTATTAGTTTGCTAGGGCTTTAATAACCAAGTATCACACAGTAGGTACTTAAACAGCAGAAAGTCTCCTTGGCCATCTTCCCCCACGAGTGTTAGTGTCTTAATCTCCTGTTTTTACAAGGACACCAGTTGAGCTGGATTAGGACCCTCTGCAATGATTTTATCTAATTTTAATTACCTCTTTTTAAGACCCTATCTCCAAATACAGTCACATCTGTAGTACTGGGTGCTAGGACGTCAACACTGAATTGAGGTGAGAACAAAATTTAACCCTTAACAGCTACCTTTCTCCACCGTCACTCAATCCTATCCGCCATAGGTGTTTTGTGTTTCCTATAGAGAATCTACAACGAAGAATCTGATCTTGTGGCAAATCTGCTCTCCTTAAATCAGTGACCGCAAAGATGTGAGAAATCACCAGAGAGGAAAAAATAAGTGAAGGCATCATATGCCTTTTCAAAGACTTTTAAAAAGTAAGAACTTCCTAAATATTTCAGGACTAACCTACTCTATCTACTTCCAAACATGATGGTAGCTTCTGTGAAATTTTTCAGAAGCAGACTACAATTTTCAAATACTACCTGACACAATTCTATTAAAAAAACAGTACAAGTGATTTATCAAATTAAGTACCTGTTTTTCAGTAAATTACCTCTTCTTAAACATTGTGAAAGAGAAATGTTAAAGTACTGAATGGAGTTATAAGATTTTACAACATCCAAAGTATGTTGATAGAAATTAAAGAGAGCATCATGGGAAATTTAAAAAAAAAACTGGGAAAAACGGAGATTAGAAAGGCAACCATTGGGCACCTGAGTAGCTCAGTTGGTTAAAGGTCCGACTTCGGCTCAGGTCATGATCTCAAGGTTCGTGAGTTTGAGCCCCACATCAGGCTCTGCGCTGACAGGTCAGAGCCTGGAGCCTGCTTCGGATTCTGTCTGTCTGTCTCTCTCTCTCTGTCTCTGCCCCTCTTGGTGCATGCTCTGTCTGTCTCTCTCTCTCAAAAATAAACATACGTACATAAGAAAGAAAGAAAGAAAGAAAGAAAGAAAGAAAGAAAGAAAGAAAGAAAGAAAGAAAGAAAGAAAGAAAGAAAGAAAGAAAGAAAGAAAGAAAGAAAGAAAGAAAGAAAGAAAGAGAAAGAAAGACAGACAACCAAAATAGGCTTTACAAACATTACAAGTTTCCTGTGGATGGCAACAGCTGATGGCCATTGCACTCAGGATTGTGTGCTAATTTCTCAGTGTTTATCTTTTCCCTCTGTATTCAAAGAATCTGTACAACTTCCTCAGGACAAAGCTGTTACAAGTACATATTAGCCCTTCTCTCTCATTGCAAGCCTTTTTCTATAGTTGGCCAATGGATATTGCCCTAATCCTTCAGTCAAGCCAATTCATATTAATCTGACATATAATGTATAAAGCAAATTTGTCACTGGATAATATTAATGAAGAACTTATTTTCCAGAGGGGGAAGTGTGATATACAAAGTGTAACGAAGCAAGATAGAATATGGTAGAGCAATAAGCGTTGAAAACAAACAAACAAACAAAAAAACAAAACATGTATAGATAGCTTCAGAATTCTGAGGAAAGAGCTCTTAGCATGAATTGAAATATTTGGGAAGGATTTGTGATAAAGAGGAGAGTTGCATCGGGTTATGAATTGTAAAATAGATTTTAAATCCAAGAAAAAGAAATAGCATGAGAAAACAGAGAAGGCAAAGAGTGAAGCTTCTGTGAAGAACAATGAGATTTGTGGTGGCTAAATAAAGAGCAGATGAGGGCAACAAAATTGAGAAATTTTGACTTAAACTTATGAAATTTGAATTTCATCTTTTATGTAAATGAGATTATTCTGAAATGTGGCCACTAAAAGGAAGTGAGAACACAAATTCTATTGCTTCTTTATTGGCCTCTAAAGTTATTATAGTGGAGCTAGTCTTTGAAATTGATTTTTTAAGAGGAGAAATGGTGTAAGCAAGGTGAATTCCAAGGAGAGAGGAAATGTTGGAGTCCTAAGACATTCTGCCATTATAATTGCATAACTGATGGTGGTGAGTCTTCTGTTTCTCAGAAATCCCAGTTTATTCATTCCTTTTAAAAATATGGACAGAGCGGGGCCTGGGTGGCTCAGTCGGTTAAGCATCCAACTTCAGCTCAGGTCATGATCTTCCAGTTCATGGATTTGAGCCCCTTGTCAGGCTCTGTGCTGACAGTTCAGAACCTGGAGCTTTCCTCAGATTTTATGCCTCCCTCTCTCTCTGACCCTCCCTGCTCACACTCTGTCTCTCTCTCTGTCTCTCTCTCTCTCAAAAATAAATAAACATTAAAAGAATATATGGACAGATATACTTTGGTTTGACACTGATGAAGCAAAACCAAAAAAAAAAGTCACTAAATATTCTTAGTATATATTATTGTGAAAAAACATGTGACAATGGTAAATGAAATTTTATGGAAGATAAAGAGAAGTAATAGTTGTTGAATTCCTTTCAAATACATTAGAGCTGTGTCGTCCAATATGGTAGTCAGTAGCCATGGTGGCTATTTATGTATAAAATAACTAAACTTAAAGAAAATAAATTTCATTTCCTCAGTCATACTAGCTAAATGTTAACTCCTCACTCAATAGCACATGTTGCTAGAACATTTCCAACACCACAGTATTGGACTTTGCTGGTTTAGTGCTACTTTGATAGATGAACAAATTAAGAATGTATAAAAACAATTTGAGATTTAGGAAATGTGCAATTAAAACACAAAAACATACACTGATGTTTCATTTTATTCTGTCCTGAAGCATAACGTTAAGTGTTTAAATAAGGTAGTTTAAGAATAAAATTTAAATATATACATATATAGGCACATCTAGTTTTGTTTAAATAATCCATATTTATGGAAAGCTCACATTATATATCAATTATTGAATGAACATTTTGCAAAATAGTATGTTTTCTTTCTGAATATTTGGAAAGTTCTGAGTATCAATATATTGAAAATGTTTATTTTGTAAATGTGTACTTTGAGATTACATATGCAGAAGTTCAGTTGAAAATATTCATCCATCAGAGTATGAAACACACATTTATAATCTTTCTTCCACTGAAGACCACTGGCTAAATATATTGTCAAGAACAGCAAAATTAAACAGCCCATCTGAGGGTTTTGGTTATAAACTATTGCTAAAAATGATTTGATTCATAAAGTAACATCTTATTCTAATCATATGTTTGTAAGTTGTTTTTATGGTTTCTCTGGGAAGGAGAGATCTAGTTTTAAATTTTTTCTTCCCTTTGTATTCAAATATATTGTATAGATTCCTAATTTGTTTTGGGGACACAATTCTGCATGGACGAATTTACTTAAAGCTTCCCATCACAGCAACTTCTAATGGAAGCAATAGAAATGCATGGAAAATTGAGGAATAGAACATTGAAATTTACTTTTGCAACATTTAAGGACTTTTCTTGAAATATTAGAGCAATTATTTTTGTCTACCCATGAAAAGAAAAGCCTTTGGTGTCCTTCCGTTCCTTGCTGCTATCATTTTGCTGCCAAAGTTAAGTTTTTTGAACTTTTATAAAACACTGAACATCAGAAACTGAAGACAACAGCATGGGTACAAAGCACTTTGAACATCAAACTGGAATAATCAAGAAATTGTGAATGAAAGACCTATTTACTTGTTGTTAGAGGCAATGTGTTGTCTTAACATTAGTGTCACTCTATGTATGTTTGTGTCTTTTTGATTTTTCAAAACATCTTAGTTGCTTCTTATCATTCTTAGGTGTTTGTGGGTTGTTTTGTTGTTGTTGTTGTTTGTTTTGTTTTCTGCAGTGGTTTTAAGTGGGTAGATTACCAGACCTCTTGGACTCAAAATGAAAATCAATTATTTTCTAATGATTTCTTACATTTCATACATTTCTTGCAGTTACAAAATTAATTGACTGTAAATGAACAAATTACTTATCTTACTTTCAATTTTTAGTTAGAGATATGACCCAAGAAGTATTGCAGGATTCTCTGAGAATTCATATTATGGAAATTTTACAAAACTATAATGGCAGAGAACATTAAGTTCCAAAATTGCAGCTTTGCCTGAGGATGACCTTTATGAAGTCTAGTAATGTAAAACTATATTTCTGAAAATACGATGCCTTGGGTAACAAATGGAACTTTCTCTTCAACTAGATACAAGAAAACTTATTTTCCTTGTTGATGATGCAAAAATCCAATATGTACAACATGTGTACACTGTTGTTAGGATAAAGAAAAGAATTTTCACCTTAAGGTTAATGTTACCCAAAAATGGAAACTAATTAGCAGAAGCTAATGACGTCCATTTCAATCATATAGCTGTTATATTTCTAATTTGCTCATTGATATATATTATTTCTCCTCAAAATATATTTCTATGATTTCATTAACAAAGGGAAAGTGTATGAAATGGATGTGAGCTATCATAAATGCATTGATTATGCTAAAATTATTTGAATTTTTTGAACTCTAATTAGAAACAATGATTTTAGAGAAATATTTATTTAAATCAACATTTTACAGCATTGCATGTTAACATTCTAGATATAATTTTATTGGTATATTATTTGTAAAACTTATTTTATTATATTTTGTGTGTAACTTTTGTTTGTAATTTGTAATTGCAGAATTATAATCCTAAAGTTTTAATAAACCTGGATGTTCATTATTCACACATCCCCCATTTTATTTATACCTATTGCTCAATTTAGGGTAAGAAACTTACTATTTCTTTTTTTTTTAATTTTTTTAACATTTATTTATTTATTTTTTGAGAGACAGAGAGAGACAGAGCATGAGTGGGGGAGTGGCAGAGAGAGAGAGAGAGAGTCATAGAATCCGAAGCAGGCTCCAGGCTCTGAGCTGTCAGCAAAGAGCCAGACACAGGGCTCGAACTCGTGTAAGGTGAGATCATGACCTAAGCAACTGAGCCACTCAGGCGCCCCAAGAAATTTACTATTTCTAAGGTAGATTCTTTTACCTATGGGGAGGAATGAAAGTTCTTCCTTATATTGAGTTATATTTGCAGACATTGGTTGTAAGTCTTCCCAAGTAAGTGCATTAGCTATTAAAAAAATCTCCTAAAGTAGATTTCATGTTGCTTTGTAATTTTCCTTTCTAGCTAATATTTATTGAACATCTGAGCCAGATCCAAGGTTCAAACATGCAGTAGACACAGAACTTGATCTTTAGAAATTTAGAACTATAGTCAATTAATACTTAACCACTCATCTTTACGTCTTTTCCTTCTCGGTTTCTTATTAAGTATCTTGATCAAATTTTTTTAATTTTTTTTTACTGTTTATTTTTGAGAGAGAGAGACAGACAGACAGACAGTGAGCATGGGAGGGACAGAGAGAGAGAGGGAGACACAGCATCCGAAGCAGGCTCCAGCCTCTGAACTGTCAGCACAGAGCCCAATGTGGGGCTCGAACTCATGAAATGCAAATTCATGACTTCAGCTGAAGGTGGATGCTTAACAGACTGAGCCACCCAGGCGCCCCTTAATCAAAAAAATTTTTGAGGTCTAGCTGTCCTCAAAAATATGTTAGTATATTAATTCCTGGTTAGTTTCCCCTTCCTTTCTCCATCCCCTTTCTTTTTTTCTTTGTTTCTTCCTTCTTTTCTTCTTTCCTTCCGTCTACCCAATGATTGCTGTTCAGTGGGATGAACTGAGTTATTTACCATTTCATTTTCCTCATGTTTTGGGCAATGATACTGATTTTCCAATTAGTTTCAATGAAGATGTAGTAATTTTCTTATTTTTAAATTTTTTTCTTGGCTTTTCCCAATTAAAAATAATATGTATATTAAAAATACAGAAAAATACATCATCATATGATGAGACACTCTAATTTGTATCAACATAATTACATTTACATCCTTTAGATTAAGGAATACAAATGAATTAAACTTCATTCTTACACATTTGTGATATTCTGTAAGAAATAAACTCTCGTAATTTGAGTTCCATTTTCAGTTTATTATTTTTGGTAGTCAAGAAAACACATTTATAAGAGGACTTCGTGGTAAAAATTTAATATTATGTACAGTGAATATGTATATTACTTAAATGACTAAAGCAATGCAATTCTTTTATTGCTTAATACACTTGTCATTTTTTCTTTTTTAGTACGTTTGCGTGGCCATATTTCTGACTACAATTACAAGCGAAAGCTTGAAACTTCACTATTAACCTGATTGAAGACAGAGTTTAGGAAAAAAATATATGGAAATAGAAAAGTGCCCATGCCCTTCAACTGTGGTAATGAACTGAGGAAGAGTCAGAGTGTGCTAATGTTGGAATATGCTAATCCATTGAATACTGCTCAGATAGGATTTTTCATTGTGGCTGACCAGCACAATGGCTCCAGGAAGACCATCCTGATGAGACTGCTATTTGACTGTATGCTCCAAATTGCAAATTGCATCCTACATGCAATTCTTTCTCCTTTCTTGGGTTCAGATCAATTTGGTTTGATAATGCCACTACGCATCACTCTGCACAATTCTGCTAATCCCTCTGCAGAAAGTATGAGAGATTGAAATATTTCAATAAATAACTGACCTCTCCAGCAAAAAAAATAAAAAGAGAATTTGCAGTTTAGGATGTCTTAAATTTTAGGAATATAAATCTATATTAAAATAAATTAATAATTTACAGTGTGTGAAAATTAAATTATTTTGGAGGATAGCAAAGTTAGTTTGCTATTTCTTAGAGGATGCACAGAAATGGGGACATGTCATCTGAAGGGGAAATCAAGAATGAACCCACTTTCAACTGAGGTCTTCTGTGTTTTATAAACTTTCCCTTCGTTAAATGGAAGAGAAAAGTAAAGAAAGAAAAATAGTAAGTTGTTATTTGGGGAAGCTATTTATTGATCTGGTATAAGGGGACTTTTATCTTTGTCTGATTCATATTTTTATTTTTTACCTGTATTAGAAGTCAGAGAGAAGAGTCACTAGACTTGCAAGGTTGTAAGCATGCTTTTGGAGAATCCCTGCACTAAGGACAGCCTGTCCTCTGGACTCACTGCCCAAGATGAGCTCAGCTAAGCTACACATACAAAAAAAGTTTCTATTTAATCTCAAGGAGAGACTAGAGACACTTTCTTCCCCATCTCCCAGACTTCTCTTCTTCTGCCTATGACTTTAAATACATCTATTAATGTGGTACATATAAACTGGCATCCTATTAGAGTAGCAGAAATTTTCCTCGTCAATAAGAACAAAAATATCACTTTCTACTCCATAATCTTCAAGAAATAAAGTCTCACCAGAATATATTTACAGGTTAGAAATATGGGAAGTTCAGTAGTATTGTTAAATAATTGATTCACCAGTTTTTGGCATATCATTTTTAGAATTACATGAACATAATTTGACTCCAATAGGAATTCTGTAGCATACTTGATCAAGCAGTGAAGTCAGTGATATTTGAAACATATTTGTATTAATATATTAATATGTGTTCTCCCCAAACTCCTTGGATAATCATGCAATTTATGTATCTTTTGAGACATAATGGGACATTAAAACTAGAGGGCTTTTAGAATAGAAATATTCGAGTGGGGTGCTCCTCAAAGTGTGCCCGTGGCCCATCTGTACTCTCCACTCATTCCTGTGAGGCCCAGATTTGACCGAGATTTGGCACTCAAGTGAGAAGTCTGACTACCACGTAACTACCAGCTCTTGAGAATCAGGGTAGCTTTTGGAACCATCCATCTGGGTGTTTGGTTAATAATCATGGTGGATCTTGGAACTCCGAATGAGAAAGCTGCACTCTGTCATTAAAGCCAATGGCAGAGAAAGACAGATACCATATGTTTTCACTCTTATGTGGATCCTGAGAAACTTAACAGAAACCCATGGGGGAGGGGAAGAAAAAAAAAAGAGGTTAGAGTGGGAGAGAGCCAAAGCATAAGAGACTCTTTAAAACTGAGAACAAACTGAGGGTTGATGGGGGGTGGGAGGGAGGGGAGGGTAGGTGATGGGCATCGAAGAGGGCATCTTTTGGGATGAGCACTGGGTGTTGTATGGAAACCAATTTGACAATAAATTTCATATAATAAAAAAAGGGGGGGGAACAAAAGAAAGTAAAAAAAAAGCCAATGACAGTGATCGTTGTCACTCCTATTTCCTTTAAGAATATTTTACCGAGCTCTGTAATTGTTACAGGGATGCCTTTCCACAGGCCGCTTTCAACTTAGTATGTGATTGTTTTCAACGGGTTTGCCTTTGGCTGATCTGTGTAGCAGTTTCATCTTAGTGTCGCCTTCTGTATTCCTCTGGCACCTGAGTTTCTCTGCCTGCTTTCTGCCCCTCCAGGCAGCATTCTGATTGGTGCCCCTCACTGGCAGGTACCCCACATGGAAGATGTTTTGCACTTGTACTTTCCTATAATAAAATAGAGATTTTGTGTCTCCTTCTCTTGGTAACATGTTGTTGCTAATGTGATGCTGGGTGGTAATAAGAGTCGCAGGAGGCAACATATTTTGTAAACTTCCTGGGTGATAGGACTATATTTAGCAAGGGCTCTGTTAGGGCAGTGCCCTAAACTGTAACTAATGACACATGGCTGGTCAGTGCAGAAGATATCTGTATTCAGGCCAGAGGCCTTTGTATTCTGTTTAAATTATAATCTGTAAGCAGTCTCCGACTCTGCCCATTGTTACATTTGCTCTTTTCCCCCTGAATGCTAAAAGTGTCTCTAAGCTCTTCCCCACCAATTTTGGAAATTAAAAAAATACACAAATCTTTGTGGTTCCATCAGGATTTGGAAACATTATTTTTCCTTTAAAAACTGAAACTTTTATGTCAAGTAGTACAGCAAAAATATTCTGCGTTTCACCTGAAATAGACTGAAAGTAAATGTAGCCTAAAACTCAGCATGATTCTTGGCCACATCAGAAAGAGTCCACATGACGATATGTCATATATTAAGTACAATTATTAAAATACACTTAAATATTTTTCAAGTTAATAAAAAAAGGGGAATATTTTGCTGTGCAATACAGGGAACTGTATTCTAGTCCCAACTTCAAAAGCTAATATGATCTTTGATAATCCATCATTGGGCATGCACTTCCTTTTCTCATTTTTAAACTAAGTTGACTCTACCAACTGGTCTCAGGTTCCTTCTGCAGTGAAAATTTTTTGACTTTTATGTGAATTTGTAAAGACGGGGCATACTAGACTGGTAGCTTTAGAAGGCAGAATAGTCAGTTATTACCTCCCGCCATTTGGTTAGAATTAAAATTTGGCATGCATTCATGTTAGAAGATGTAAAGGGAATTAAATGTGAAGAAACTTCTGGCCAACTCCCTTTCCCAGTAAAGAAGTCAACAAGGAAAAGGTGGAAAATTCCCTTTTTTTCCTTTCCTTTTCTACTTATGAGTACAAAGTAAAGTTATATTTGGGTTCAAAGAATGCAGAGAACATTTGGGGGAAATCAAACATTTAGTTACTTTAAAAGAAGAGAAAGAGTCTTACTGTGGCAATCTCTCCTGCCAGCTGTGTGTTTCTACAGCAAAGCTGGGAGCAGGGACAGATTTGGGAAACAATCATAATCACAGAAGGGGACTAAAGGAACCTAGCCAAGAGCAGATTACTGAAAGGGCAATTGGGCCCCTGAAAAATAATTTATAGTGAGGTGATAGGAAATGGGGCCAGGACCAGACTCTGAAATCAGGTTTCAGAGGAGCATCAAGGCCAATTCTGCACCTGCCTACCCCTAGCCATCCTGCATGCAGACCAATGTCCAAGGAAGATGGTTCTGTGAGCAAGTGCAAAAAGTTATCAGCCTACATTATAATGCAAGCCACTGCTAGCTTTAAGCGTTTCTGGTGATAAAACAAAGAAGGAAGGAATATCTTCTCTCACACCCAAATAACTCCTGACATAGTGGGGCCCACCGGGGAAGTGACAGAGCCCACAGGAAGTGATAGTGGTGTCACCCCTATATGAACTGTTGCCTGTCCACTAGGGTCGATGCTAAGACTCCAGTTTCAACAGTTGAAACAACAACACTGTCAGGATGAGTAAATAAAAAAAAAAAAAATGATGTCCCAATTCTGTATCAGGATTTGGGACCTGGCTAGGAATAGTGCTGAGAATAAAATCAGTTTCACTACAGGGCTGACATGCTTCAAAGATTTACTCTCAGTAAATTAATTTGGACATTCAGTTCACCACTTTCATCATCCTGTACTTCTTAGTCCCCAACTCCATCCCTGAAACTCCTCTCCTCCTGTCAGGCAAATATGAAATACAAGGAGCTAGGATTCATTTATCTCCCTACCGATACCCAGTACGGAACTTCTCATTCTATCAACCATTTGGCCAATGGCATGGGATTATTCCATGGGCTTAGATGAGATTTATCCCATTAGCTCACGGGGTGGAAGAATATGATGGACTACACACCTACAGGTACCTTGAAAGATTGGGTGTTAAGACATGGGTCAGAAGGCAGGAAAATACATTATTTGGGGCAGGTAAGAACTCACAATTACTATATTTGAGAGTGCAAGTATGAAAATGACATTGATTGTTTATCCATTTTGGGAACATCAAATATGGGAGCTATACACTTGAGATTTTGGTGAATCTCAAGCAGGTTTTAAATGCTTTCACTTTAATGATAGTTTGGCTAAATGTTAAATTCTTAGTCTGAAATCATTTTCCCTCAGAATTTTAAATTTATTGCTCCTTTGTTTTCTTGCATCCAATACTGTGGCTGACACTCTGAGAACTAAGAAAATGAGAAGAAAATTGTAATCAAGGAGATGATAATGTGTACTAGAATTGTTGATGTTGCAATGTTCTTATTATGAAAAGTATACAGTTATCCAGTTCCTCAAATACACAAAAAGAACAAAAATCAACATAATATCATCATAATGTGTAAGCTGCCACATGGTTTAAACAGATGGATCATTACTTCAAGTGAGAGGTAGCTGAGACATGAGTTGAGACTGAATCCGGATTAGCTGTGGATCGAGACTGAGTAAGGAGACTGGGGCATATGAAAAAAGAGCACCAGCAGGAAAGTAAAACAGAGCAAGTATGTGACTTTCATGAATAATACAACCACCACTATTTTCTGCCCTGTTTTATCATGTTCTCTGGTGTTCTGAGTGTCTAAGTTTCTGCACAGTCCTGCATAATTACAAAGCCCTAAACTAGACTCAATACGCAGTAAGGCTTTAATAAGGAACCTATGTTACCTGATCATGCAGGCTTCCTTAGGCCACATAAATGTGTATTTAGCAGATTTTACTACAGTTTCTACTAAGGCAAATGGCCAGAGAAGATGTAAAACATCTCTGCAAATAGTTTGTCTCAGTTCATATACATGAAATTCTTAAAGCCCAGCGCTTGGAATAGTTGAGATATTAAGTTTTTTTTTAATACTTTTTAATGTTTACTTATTTTTGAGACAGAGAAACAGAGTGCAAGCAGAGGAGGGACAGAGAGACAGGGAGACACAGAATTCAAAGCATCTCCAGGCTCTGAGCTGTCAGCACAGAGCCTGTCATGTGTGGGGTTCGAACTCATGAACCATGATATCATGACCTGAGCTGAAGGACGCTGAACCAACTGAGCCACCCAGGCACCCCAAGTTACTGAGTTTTAATTATTGGTGTCTCACCCTCCCCTTGATGTCACCTTTGAATTCCATTGGCATCCTCCACCCTTTTAAATACTCAATAGTGCTGCGTGGTAACTTCTCCTAATATTGGTATCATCCTACCTACTTTGACTGAAATCTACTCAGAAAGTTTACCTTCAAGAAAGTTGCATCTTTATACTTTTAATTCATTCATGCTTATAAAATGAGAGGAATATCAAACATTAATAAGTCACTTTTTAGGAGGGCAGATGAGCTTTCTGTCTTTTTTTTTTTATTTATTTATTTTGAGAGAATCAGAGACAGAGCATGGACAGCGGAGGGACAGAGAATCCCAAGCAGGCTCCACACTGTTAGCACAGAGCTCGAACTCACGAACCGTGAGATCATGACCTGAGCCGAACTCAAGAGTTGGATGCTTAACCCGCTGAGCCACCCAGGCAATCCAATGAGCTTTCTTATTGACTCTACACCAAAAAATACAAAACGTGACACTGGAGATTTAGCTCTCTTAATACATATTTTATTACTGTGTAAAGTGGAGAGTGAGCAGAAAACAATGGTACATTTCTCTGTGTCCAGATATTCACACCTCAATTATTTATCTATAGTACACAGTAGTCCCGAAAACACTTAATAGGGGGTAATTATTTTAAGAGTTTCTGAGGTACAATAGAACAGGCATACTGGACATGTAATTTGTCAGGGTAGAGAAAATAGAAGACCACAGTTTCACAGTTTTAGATACTAGTGAGAGTTCAGGTAGAAATACAGAATGGGATGTATGGAAAGAAGTATAGATTTCAAATAAAAATTGTATGTAATCCATATAAAAGTAATAAATGAATGTATAAGAGTGAATAAGTTCCCACGGGTAAAAATTAGAGATTACAAAAGCAAAGATCCTACCATGTAGGATGCCCACACTGATGATGTGAAGGAGGTAAAGGAGCTCCTATGCGTTGACATTGGGTAGAATTCCAGAGATAGGAGGACAACCAGCAACGGGTCAAAGAAGACAAAAGAAAACAGTCTATCAAAAAGGAAGGAGGAAACCAGAGAACAAAGGTAGTAGAAAAATTTGTGACAGTGAAGAAAGCAGGATAGAGAAGTAATACAAAATAATTCAGATAGAAATTTACATACATTTCCTACTTTGTCAAGGGGCAGTGTTGGCCTGGCATATTATAATCAGAAACGTTAAGTGGGTTAATTAATGAATGAATATAGTGAATATGATAGTGATCCAAGAAATTAATGAAGAGTCCTGTTAGAGGTTGGATGACAAAGCAGCATTCTGTTGTGACACTCACTGGCAATGCTCAACAACTTGAAATCAATCAGAAAGAACTCTGACCATGAGGATGACAAGGGCTGAAAAGTGAATGGCAGGTGAGGTAGGTCACAAGGAAGGTAAAAGGTTTCTAGGCATTGGACAGACCAACTCGGTGGCCAGGCTGACCATAAACCACAGGCCAGACAGGAAAGCACCAGAAAACGGGGGCGGGGCTGCTAAGCAGCTGGCAAACATGGAAAGGAAGACACAGGTGAGTAATCATAAGATAAACTCTGATGATTGTCTGACATTCTACAGGATTATGCACATGTTTTGAAGGCTTGGTGTCCACTTTCCCCTGTTCCTACCCTTCACAGGCCTGATTCCTGCTCCATGCTTCTGTAGAGCCAACAGCAATCTGCCACACAGACGGCTGACATCACACTCAATGGAGGAAAACTTAAAATCTGCGTTCCTCGGATATAAAACCTCGGCTCACTGATTTACTCATTATAGATTTATTTCTGTCCCTCCCACCTATCTGTTTTGTCAAGGGAAGTGAGATAACAGTGTCATTAAAGACTCAGATAGATGTAGTTCTTCCAAAATCAACCTGACCCTATGCAGGACCATCAGACACACAAACAGCTGTATAAAACCATAAGAGCAGCAGCTAATTACAGTCCCAGAAGTTAGTGACCAAGAAATGCTGCAGATCTGGAATTGCCAGACTGGGAAATTACCATCTAAGGTTGTTTTGGTTTTCCCAAGGTAGCCAAGCACAGAAGCTGTTAATGAGGAGAAACGAGAGGTACTTAATTTTCTTAAGACAAAGATGCCTTTTGTCCTTTGCTAGACCACTTCAAATTTTTTTTAATTTTAATGTTTATTTAGTTTTGAGAGAGAGAGAGAGAGAGAGCGCAAGCAGAGGAGGGGCAGAGAGAGAGGGAGACACAGAATCCGAAGCAGGCTACAGGCTCCGAGCTGTCAGCACAGAGCCCGATGCGGGGCTCAAATCCACAAACTGCGAGATCGTGACCTGAGCTGAAGTTGCATGCTTAACCGACTGAGCCACACAGGCGCCCTTCTAGAGCACTTTAAATCTTTATCTTATGCTGGCTTAAAGGTGAATTCTAGAGAACATTAAAATTTTTCTTTCTTTACATTTTAATCATTTAATCTTTTCTATGGTGACTGCCACAATAGTCAACTTAAATATAGCATATATTAAAAATTATAAAGAATAAAGTATGAGAGAAAACCATACATTATTCTATGAATACAAGTAGAGGGAATATATAAGTGAATTAGATTTAAAGTGACTTCAAAAATAGCACACTATATACAGATTCCATACATAATCCCAAGGTTAACAAAAATATAAATAGCAAAAGGAACTTTCATATCATGACATCTACTGCTATCTAAGTATCACACTGTATAAATGCATAAAGAATCCATTTGAAAGGTACGAAAGTTATATTCATCATTCATTCATTCAGCTAATGTATGATGTACACTTTGGGGAAAGCATTCTGCCAGATACTGGAATACCATAAGAAAATAAATCATACCTGAATACAACTATGTAATCTTATAATCTTGTTTTACTGAATACATTATACCTATCTTTCCATGTTTATAAGTACATCACTATGGGTTCAGCAGTTTTTTGTGAAACATGAATATACATGCGTAAAAAGAGAATATATGTGAAATACTAATATGTGAATATTATTATATTATACATAATGCAGTCACCATCACCTTTGGTGCATAAAGTTTGTTCCTATATTGCTTTTTGTTTATAATAAACATCCTTGAAACTAAATCTTCACTTATTTCTGTAGTAATCCATTAGGTTAGTCCCCAGAAGGGTTGATATGTAGAGATATTTAAAATTTTTATTTATTTATTTTGAAAGGGGAGGGGCAGAGAGAGAAGGAGAGAGAGAAGCAGGCTCCACGCTCTGCACAGAACCTGGTGTGGGGCTCAGTCTCATGACGGTAAGATCATGACCTGAGCAGAAATCAAGAGTCGGACGCAACCCACTTACCCATTCAGATGAGCCAGTAAATAGGGCCATTTTAAAGCTTTTGGTGTTTTTTGTCAAACTGTTACAGAAAGCTTATACTATTTTATTCTTCAATCAGCAATATATAAAATTTTCCATTTTCTTCTACCATTGCCAATATTGAGTGCTATCACTTATAAAATTCTTGATGATTTGATCATTAAAGAGTGGTGGTTCATTAACATTTTTATATTTATTTCTTGGTTTATGAGTGAGCTTCAATATGTCTTCCTATGTTTGTCAGCTTTTTAAATTCTTTCTTTTATGGACTGCATGTTCTTTTTAAACTGTCTACTATAAGTCTTTCTAATTGGTAAAAACTTTTTAGTACTTAATATTTATTTACTTTAAATCTAGATCATCATATACGAATAAAAAGTGTTCCATAAGAAGAATGTTTTTATCTTGATTTTTCTGCTCTTTTACAATTCCTTGCACTAAAGCTGTAGGTGATACATGTCATTTTTTCTTTTCATTTATCTGTGTCTTTATTCTAACGACTAGGTTGACAGTTTAGCTCAAGGGTAGCATTTTGTCATTGAATTGCTTTGCCAGTTAGTTGGTAAAGTTAAGCTTTGGGGAAAAAGTAAAACCCTGTCAGAATTGGGAAAAATTCGTTTTACATTATTATAATGAAGAAAAATATATTTTAAGAAATTTAACTTCCTGATGGAAGAAACATTCCAGGGTATGATAGACACTATTTTATATAATGGAATAGTGAAATATATATGGTTAGAAAAGAAATTGTAATGGTGCTGATTAAGATGAGGCATATGAGCCCGTGTTAAGTAACTCAAGTGGAAGGACATTTTCTACAAGCGAATGATTTGTTAGCAACTATACAACCAAGAGGATCCACATGTCTGAATTAAGCTATTAGATGAAGCGGCAAATGTGATAGTCTTAAAATCTCAGAATGTTCTGGTGATATCCCTTTATTATCAGAGGAGGAGACATTTCTGTGACACCCAGGGAGAAATCCTATCTAGTTTTTAATCACACAATCAGGATGCTTTTGGCCACTCTCAGTGACCTTTATTTGAGTAGAAAAGTTACCTTGGAGTATATCCATTTGCTTTCTCCCAGTTTCTCTACTTATTAATAACAGTTGGAGTACAATTTTCAATCCATAGCCCCAGAGATAGATTAAATGTATACATTTCATCTCTTGGTTTTAATAGAGACTGACACTGTTATTTGGTTACCTGCTGCCAAGTAAACAACATATTGCTATTTTTTACTTTTGCCTCTTAGAATAATGCTTTATCAATGGGATATCAGAAATAAATAAAATATAAGACCAACATGGGAGGAAGACACTCTAAGTTTGTCAGACGGATGAAAATAAAAGAAATATGTGTATACTACTCTTGTGTTCTCCAATCCTACTAAAGTATGCAAAAGAAATATTGCTTTATTTATCTTTACATAACCTTCCCCTGTGGAGAAAGTGTTAGGAATGGCCCTCAGAGAACATCCAGGATTAGAAGAGATGTGTACATGTAAAGGATCTGGTCTAACTTCCTGTTTCTGTCTTCAACATTAGTTTTTATGTGCAGCGGTTCTGTAGAAGTTACTTCTATCAAGTTCTCTATATTTTGATTTAGTTGAAGATTTAGTTGAACACTGTTAGAGATCATGTAGTTCAATCTCCTCATTTTACACATGAGAAAACAGTGATCTTAGAGGTTAAGTGATTTGCCCAGGGTCACACAGCTAGTTAGTGACAAAGTAGAAACTAAACTACAGGACTCCTGATTCCTAATCAACCTTTCCACTTTACTATGATGACTTTCTAAAGTAGTACAAGACCTTAAATTAACCTTCTAAATAGTTAACTTTCTTAACGTTAGTCAGAATTTCTGCCAAGCAAGTAGTATATACTTGGATATACTCCAAGTATGAAAACTATATTGATATGTTTCACTATTTGAGGTTACCTGCGTTTCTTTTTTTTTCCTTTTGCAAAAGAAAACAAAACAGCATAGTCTTTATCAATGACAAACTTACACCCATGGCCTAGAAAAATCTGCACATTTATTATAGAACTCAAAAAAAATAGCCTATTGAATTCATAGCTTTTCATTTTTTAATCTTAATTTTATTTTGAAGTGATAAGCACATTAGATCTTGTGGACAATTCATTATTGGTAAATGCACCAAGGATGCGTATTAGGGTTGTAAGAACTTTCCTTGTGCCTAACATTCTCCCTTCTACCGTATACCTTAATAACTCAACCTTCTTCAGGTTCTTAGATAACTTACAGGAGACCAAAACCAATTTGGCATGGAAAATTAAAAGATTTTATTGACCTTGAGATGCCTGCCAGCATTGTGTGAGCCTGCTTCAGACTCTCAAGCCAAGTTCAGAGGTTTGGATATTCCCAGAAGTTTGTAGATGGTACTCCCCTAAAACATTACAATATATTTCTAATCCCTTTTTAATTAACCTCTGTCTTACCACCAAAGGATTTAAAATAATTAATAAGTGGAATCATTATCAAGAGAGGCATAAGGAATATTCAGTGTTTCTCTACAGTGTCTCAGCCCTTGCTCATATCATCTTTGTAAGAGCTTCTAAGTGCACATTATGATAAGCACTACTTGATAATTCGTTCTCAGGAAGATTTACTATTACATAAATCTTTTAGACACAGATCTCAATTACAACCATAATTGTACTACTTAATATCCAGGATCTAAAGCATTGAATAACCCCCAAAACATTCAAAGCTGCAGCAAAAATGGTAGAGAACTAAAGATTTTTTCTTTGATTTCTTTGCTCTACCCTAATTTTGAAATGAGATTTTAAAGTGTTAAGGCAACAAAAGGAAACAATGAATGACCCTTGAATCAAGAAGAAAATTAAGCACGTTAAAATAGGAAAAAGAGAGATGAGTGTAAACAAAACTAGTGAGGTGGGTTAGGGTATCCAGAGTACTAAAGAAACTTGAAACTACAGATTTTCCAGAAGTACAAGATGAGGACTGCTGTTCTTTTGTCTTTTGCCCTTAAATTGTTCAGGATGACTCACCCTGACTTCTGTTGGAGTGCGGCACTTATTTTAGATTATGTTCACTTGATATAGATATTCCGAAATGGAGAATTATAGACAGATGAGTCGGTGTAGAATGCTGTTTGGAGACACAACTATAGATAAAATGAAGAAATAAAATTGGGCAGCAGGAAAAACTGACCTGCAATGTAGTTGTGACTGAGGCTTCATCCAGTTGTATGTAGAGCTTTGAAGCTGGGATTACACAGTTGTCCCAAACTGGGCAAGGAAGATATGCCTTTATATTTGTTGATTAGTCACTCATTAACCTTGAGCCACCCGCTGGGAGGAGGTGGAAATTTGGGTGAGCCAGTTCCCTGTGGACTAAGTAATTCCTTGTAAACAATGATACTCTAATCCCCCTGAATCTAATATGACCAGTGCTGTAGGATGGATACTTAAGACCTAAAGAGGGTCAAGGTCCAGAAAGACTGAAGACCTTCCCTCTACATCTGGGAATAAGGCAAAGTTGCCTGCTCTTGCCATTATTCTCAATGCTGTACTGGAGAACAGTCAGTACAATCTCACAAGGAAAAAAATATATATCCGCTTGGAAAGAAAGAAATAAAACTATCTTTGCTTGTAGATGATATAATCCCACATATAAAAGAAATTCACAAAAGAAAATTATTAGAATAAGCAATTGTAACAAGGTTGCCTGACACAAGATCAACATACAAAAATTAATTTCTACATATAAAAATTAAAGATCCATAGGGCACCTGGGTGGCTCTGTCAATTAAACATCCAACTTGGGCATGGGTCATGATCTCACTCACGGTTTGTGAGTTCAAGCCCCACATTGGGCTCTGTGCTGACAGCTTAGAGCCTGGAGCCTGCTTCAGATTCTGTGTCTCCCTCTCTCTCTTTGCCCCTCCCCTGCGCATTCTCTCTCTCTCTCTCTCTCTCTCTCTCTCTCTCTCTCTCTCTCTCTCCCTCCCTCCCTCCTTCCCTCCCTCCCTCAAAAATAAATACGTAAATAAACAAATAAATAAACATTTAAAAAGTGCTTTAAAATGAATGATCTATAAATGGAATTAATAATATATATTTTTTGACAATAGTATCAAAAAGAAGAAACTACTTCAGAAGTTTATGTAAAGAAATGTAAGAAGACTCACACATTTTACAAAACACTGATGGGGAAATTAAAGACCCAAGTATTGGGGACACATTTCATTTTCATGAATTTGAAGGCAATATTGTTAAGATGGAAATTCTACCAAAATTGAGTTACAGGTTCATTGAAATCCTTACCAAAATTCCAGCAGGCTTTTGAGTGTATGTGTGTGGGCAAGGTGGGGCGGGGGTTGACATATTGATCCTAAAATGTACGTGAAAAGTACAAGACCTCACATAGCCAAACCAATTTTGAAATGGAATCACAAAGTTGGAGGACTTCCACTTCTCAATTTCAAAACTTACTATACATCCACAGTTATAAGAGAATGTGTTACTGGCATTAGAGAATAATGAAACAATTCAGAACCATAAATAAATCCTTATATTTGTGATCAATTGAATTTTAAACAAAAGTCCTAGGGCAAGTAATTGGGGAAAGTAGTCTTTTTTAAAAATAATAGTGGAGCAATTAGATATTCACATGCAAAAAGATGAACTTAGACTTTTACCTCACAGCATGTTTAAAAATTAACTCAAAATTGATCAGACTTTGGGGCGCCTAGGTGGCTCAGTCAGTTGAGCGTCCAACATCAGCTCAGGTCATGATCTCGTGGTCCATGAGTTCGAATGCCATCTCGGGCTCTGTGCTGACAGCTCAGAGCCTAGAGCCTGTTTCAGGTTCTGTGTCTCCTTCTCTCTCTGCACCTCCCCTGCTCACACTCTGTCCCTCTCTCTCTCTCAAACATAAATAAACATCAAAAAAAAATTTTAATTGATCAGACTTAAATGTAAGAATTAAAGTGATACATTTTTGAAGAAAATTGATTTTGGGTTAGGCAAAAATTTCCTAGACATGACATGAGAAACATGGTCTGTGAAAAGTAAATCTGATAAAGTGAACTTCATCCAGATTCAAAACTTCCATTCTTGTAAAGGCACCAGACAAAATGGAAAGACAACCAACAGTGTGAAAAAGAATATCTGCAAAATATCGATAAAGGGCTTATATGCAGAATATACAAAGAAGACATCTAAACCTTAAAAGACAATATAACCCAATTTTAAAAATGGGCAAAAGTTCGGAACATTTAACTATATAAGGTATATGAATATCTAAAAAACATGCAACAATATTCTCAATATCATTTTTGAATTTTTTTTTAAATTTGATTTTAAGTAAACTCTACACCATTCATGGGGCTCAAACTCACAACCTTGCAATCAAGAGTCATGTGCTCTTGTCTCAAGAGCCAGCCAGGTGCCCCTCAATGTCATTAGTCATTAGGAAAAGACAAATGGAAACCACAGTTAGATGCCACTTTATCCTATCCTAAAATGTCTATAATAAAAATGCCACTTTATCCTATCCTAAAATGGCTCTAATAAAAGTGTCAGAAAATAAATATTGGTGATGATATAGAGGAAAAGGAACCTTCTTACATTGCTTATAGAAATGTAATATGACACAGCCACTTTGGGAAACAGCCCAGCAATTATTAAAAAGGTTAATAAACATAGAGTTACCATATGACCAAACAAGTCTAATTTTGGTTATCTATCCCCCAAAATGAGAATATACATCCACAGAAAGCCTTACACACAAATGTTCTTGCCAGTATTACTCACAATAGTCCTCAATTGGAAACAACTTAAATATTCACCAACTGGTGAGTGGATAAACAAAATAGCAGTACAAAAGAATATTTTTTAGCAAGAAATGAATGAACTATATATAGATATATGCTGTGATACTGAGGAACCTCAAAAATATTACTCTGAGTAAAATAATCCACATATAAGAGACCATGTTCATGATCCCATTTGTAGGAAGCCCAGAAAAGGTGAAACTAGATACAGACAAATAGAGACAGCAAATTAGTGGTTTAAGTAGGGGACCAAGAGCAGGAGATGAGCAATGAATGCTCACAAGGGATCTCATTGGGGTGATCAACATAGTCTAAACATGATTTATGCTGATAGTTGAACAACTTGGTAAATTTACTTAAAAATTACTGAAGTGTACCTTTTTTTTTTTTTAGGTTTATTTTTGAGAGAGAGAGTGTGCACACATGCAAGCAAATGGGAGAGGGGCAGAGAGAGACAGAGAGACTCCCAGGCAGGATCAGCACTGTCAGTGCAGAGTTCAACAGGGGGCTTGAACTCAAGAACTGTGAGAACCAAGAGCTGGACGCTCAACCAACTGAGCCACCCAGGTGCCCCCAAAATTACTGAAGTGTACTTTTGAAATGGGTGGATTATATGATATGTAAAATGTTTCATAAAGTTATTTTTTAAATGACCACTAATTCCCTGATGAGAACAACAGACACATTTACTTCTCTCGAAGTATGTGTTTAATTTCAAGGGAGTAGACCCAGGGCCATGGAGACATTCCCTGACTATACTTTAGTTTAATCTTTTTGTGTGTGGAGAGATTACTTTACATTTCAAAGGACTAGAATCAGGATCTGGGTTCTTCTCTCCCATTACATTTATAAGGAAATTCTCTTTAAAAAGACAAAAGGGATGGGAGAATACTGCTCATTTCTCCCTTGTTAACACCATCCAGATTTTTTTTTTTTTTGTAATTTGGTGTTCCTCATTTACAATCCAGATGCATATGTGTAAGATGATACTTGCTTTCTTTCATTGCATCAATCCATGGGTAAGAACTGGGACACATAGAAACTTCACAGTTATTTGATCAAAGTAATAATAATTAAAAATAATCTACCCTGTTCCATAAACCTTACATGTGAATTTCAGATATTTTTTTAAATATTTATATTTGTTTCTATTTGTTAATATTAATAGCCTCTTTTATGTTCTTGACATACCATGCATGCTTCTGCCTTTTATCTTTAAGTTAACTCTATTTGGAATTTTTTCTCCCAACTATGTGAATGGCTGGGATCTTTACTCCGTTTTGGTTAGCCTTGCTTGTACTCTTCCTACAAAAGTAGTTCCTTCCACCCTGGCATGCTTTCTACTTTACTCTGTTTTCTTTTTCTTCATAGTATTGGTCACCATCTGAAATATTTATTTGGTAGTTTAGTCCTGTATCCCTCCATGTCACTCCATGAGAGGAATGGCTCTGTAGTGCCTTTTGGTTCTCTGCTATGTCCTCAGCACCCTACCTTACCCATGGTTGGAGCTCAGTGACTGTTAAATCAGTGCTGAGTGGAGGAAGAGCCACTGGCAAGGATGGAGCTGTCAAGGAGGCTTTAAAATGAGCGGACTTTTAAGCTAGATTTTAAAGAAAAGTTAGAGCATTATCTAAAAGAGAGAGCAAGAAAGGACTTTCTAGCTAGTTGTATGGAAGAACGGGTAATATAATTAACACTATCAGTGTCCAATGGAAAGTCGAAAGAGGTCTGATGACAAGGAAAGCAAATTCAGGAGGAAAAAAATGGATTATTCTTCAACATATTCTTTTATATACAATATTTTATATGTAATAATGTATGATATAATCCATTATATACATGGATATGATACATATTTCTATATGAAGAATTTGTATAGTTATTTACATCTCTGTATTAGTTCTTTCAGGTTAGTCCTTTGCTGGCAGAACTACTAAAAGGTTTGCATTCTTCTTGAAGCCTGTACTTATTACAAGAGTCAGTACTTGAAAGCATTCAGAAAAACAGAATTACAAAAGAAACGTCAGAAACTATTTGTGTGGAATTCAGAAAACAAAACATATCAATAAACAAAAAGCAGAATCAGATGTATGAAAACAGAACAAGTTAATGGTTGTCAGAGGGAAGGGATGTGGGGGGATGGGCAAAATAGGTGAAAGGGAGTGAGAGGCATAGGGAATATATTTAATGATACTGTAATAGTGTTGTGTGGTGACATATGGTAGCTACATTTGTGTTAAGCATAGCATAACATATGGAGATGTTGAATCACCAAGTTGTACATCCAAAATTAATGTAACATTGTGTGTCAACTACACCAAAAAAATTCCAAAATGAACATAACATTGTGTGTCAACTATAACAAAAACTTTTTTTTAAAGAAAGTATTTTATTTTGCTTTCTCCTTTACATATAAAGATATGATTCCATAAATAATTACATGGGTGGTAAACTGAAAAACTATCATTTTTCCTTAGAGTTAATAGAATTTAGTGTCAGGTTAACCAACTTAGTAAAAAGTTTCTTTCAAAAATCTGAATTTTTGAATAAATATATAAGGACACTAATGAGTAAAAATATAATATGAATTCTGTTGTAAGAACAATATACAAACATCTTAAATACTGGGATATTTTTGTTTGACTGGAATCATCATGGAATTATTTTCCCAAGCCTAAAGTCAAAAGGTATTTAGATTACTGCCATGAACTCGCCAAATGGGCAAGTAATTACCAGTTGTATTAGAGACAAGCACTAAACGCTCAGTGGCTTTACACAAAAGAAGTCTATTATTCACTTATGCTCAATTTAATATGGGCTGGCAAGAGGAAATAGGACAGGTTCTCCTCAGTGTGGTGATTCTGGGATCAAAGCTTCCTCCATCTTTTCTTGCCATCTCAACACATGGCCTCTGAGTTTGCAGTGTCAGGGGAAGAGAGAGCAGCCAGCTAGCACAAAGGATTGTTAATGCCTTGTTCTGGAAATGATACATGTCCATTAACAGGGGCTTACCTAAATTAGTACAACACCCTTCTATTTTCAAGGGAAGCCAGGAAATTTAGTCTTCCAAAATGCCCAAGAAAAAGAGAGGATCTAGATATATGTGAACTCTAGTTGTCTCCACTACCCTTGGGAAAAGTGTGGTAACGTCAGGGAATTTGTACAAAAGTAAATGCTCTCTCCTCAATTTTCTCTTGTCCCAATAATGTTCTTATTTAGGATTTTCCTCCAAAATGGTGATTTTATTTTAAAAATATATAATTAGAATGATATCACCTACTACTCATTAAATACTCAACATCCTGCACAGGCTTTCTGCTAACACAGAGTATAATTCTATATTTTTCTTTTTCTTCTCCAGTTACACTATCTCAATTGCAACATGTCCATATCGGAGCTTTTAGAGCAACACTGAACACGAATTTTTAGAAAATCTTTTACTGTTCAAAATTATAAGTCAAATCTCTCTCCCTCTCTCACTCTTCTCTCTCTCTCTCTCTCTCTCTCTCTCTCTCTCTCTCTCTCTCTCTCAAAATAATGATTTTTCTGCAGATATTTATTTACTGTCAGGGATATTCAGGTGGAGGCTACAGAAGAATTAAGAAACACTGTTTTTCCACTTAGGTTACAATTCTACTAAAAGCAAAGCCCTCTCTATATGTGTTAATACTAAAGGACACAGCCAGAATATAATTAAGTAAAAAAATTTTAGAGAAGGCAAATGAAGTTCATGAGCAACACAAGCTTTATGAGGGAGTGTCAGGTTATCAGATGCTTAAACAAAATGGATAGTTGGACTCAAGCTATCTGTGAGTTCAGTTTGGGTAATCAACAGATGTGAGTATGTTCTTCAGACAAAAAGCAGAACAGATCATATTGCAGTTGTTAAATCTGCATTGCAATGACATGGATGAAGCTAGAGAGTATTATGCTAAGTGAAATAAGTCAGAGGAAGACAAATACCATATGATTTCACTCATATGTAGACTTGACAAAACAAAACAAACGAGCAAAAGGACAAAAGAAAGAAAGGCAAAACAGAGAACAAACTGATGGTTACAGAAGAGAGATGCACAAAGGGATGCGTTAAACAGTTGATGGGGATTAAGGAGCACAATTGTAATGAGCACCAGGTGTTGTATAGAAGTGTGGAATGAATATGTTGGACATTTAAAACTAATATTGCACTGTATGTTAACTAACTAGAATTTAAATGTAGAAAAAAAATCTACATTGGTAGTTTAAATGAAGAATTAGCCAAATGATACCAGTCGTTGCAGATCAAAATAAATCTTGACTATGCCATTTTGATTATTGATAGTTAATTCCAAGAGCAGAAACTTTAAACATCACTTATAAAGCAATTAATACCATTTTTTTACTCTACTTTGAGATGTACCAAGGTGAGAGAATTTATTCTGATCCATGATCAGATGCTATGATATCTAGATGCTGAAACATTTATATCAAAATACGAGAAGAAATAACATTTCCTGATTTAGTTTCCAAGATACCCACATAATTGTAACCAACAAAAAGAAAAAAAAAGTTATCTCTGCTGGTTCTAGAGACTATTTCTCAGGCTAAAATCATTGTGGGTATCTTTTATCAAGAAATTTTGGGACACTTGGGTGGCTCAGTTGGTTGAGAGTCGACATGGCTGAGGTCATGATCTTGTGATTCGTGATTTCAAGACCCACATCGGGCTCTCTGCTGTCAGCCTGTCAGCCTGTCAGCATTGAGATGCTCCAGATCCTCTGTCCATGGCTCTCTGCCTCTCCCCTGCTTGAATATTCCCAAAATATAAATATTTTAAAAATTAAAAAAATTAAATAATTTCAGAACAATTTATTTCAAATATTTTAAATGTTTTTTTTTTATTGTTTGCTTATTTTTGAGAGAGAGATAAAGACAGAGTGCAAGCAGGGGAGGGGCACTGAGCTGTCAGCACAGAGCCCCATGTGGGGCTCGAACTCACCAACTGAGATATCATGACCTGTGTTGAAGTCCGATGCTCAACCGATTGAGCCACCCAGGTGCCCCAGAACAATTTATTTCAATTTTAATTGAAAGTATTATACTGTTATTCATAAAATTTCTGTCCAGCTACTGCAAAATAGAGAGATAAAAGCAGGGCCTCCAGGAATAATTTGGCAGGATTATTTTGATATTTAATTCATTTTGGCCACTCAAACTGCTCTTCCTAGTGTGTCTACCACTTTAATAAGGACCCAGCTCTTATACACAGATACAAATTACTTCTGGATAAGATAATATTCCCAGTACTACAAGCAGTATACATGTTCGCAGATAGATAATATAATAATATGTGGCCCTGTTTATTTCCAAAAGGGAAACATGGACCCAGATGTTTATAACAGCGTTATCTGCAGTAGCCAAATTATGGAAACAGCCCAAGTATCCATCAACTGACGAATAGTAAAGAAAATATGGTGTATATATATATATATATATATATATACATATATATATATATATATATATATATATATATATATACACATATATATGCATATATGCACCACACACACAGGGAAAGCCAAATATTATATGATTTCATTCATATGTGGAATTTAAGAAACAAAACACATGAACAAAGGTTGAAAAAAAAGAGAAGAAGGCAAACCAAGGAATAGACTCTTAATTGTAGAGAACAACTGATGGTTACCAGAGGGGAGGTAGATGGGGGGAGGGGGAGGGAAATGGGTTAAATAGATGATGGGGATTAAAGCGGGCACTTATGAGGAGTACCAGATGATAACTGTAAGTGTTGAATCATTAAGTTGCACACCTGAAACTAATATTACACTGAATGTTAACTAACTGGAATTTAAACAAAAGCTTAATAACTACACAAATTAAAAAAATAATAATAGTTAATAAGTCAAATATCATGGCATTCCTTGCAATGTTTCAAGGTAGGGTGGTAGAGCCCCTCCCTAAGGAATGTGATGGAGGCCTCCTCAGAACAAAGGAAGGCAATGTGGCCCAATGGATTCCTATACACATATGCAGAGCTCTGACAAGACTCTGTAACATGGACTGTGTCCAGTCAGATTATATGTCACCATATAGGGGAGATAAACAAGTAGGAATTGCATAAAAACCTACATCCTGCTATGCTCAGGGCTGGGTTTTTTGGGTATGAACCCACTGAACCCATGCCAGCACAATGAATAAAGTTGCCTCCTGGACAGAAAAGTCTTGGTGTGCTGTCTCTCTGTGCGAGAATCCTGCTTCAGTAGCATTACATCTTCCTCAATTTGTAAACTATTCCATGGACTTATCAAAATCTCTTCAATAAACTTTGAAACTTTCAAAAAAAAATGTTATTGAATCTGAGACACTAGTATAAATAAAAATTTTACAGATATCAGCATTTTGCTGATTTTACATGAAAAATTAGTCTCAGGTTCTAGAGTAACCAAAAAGAGTTGCTGGTCTTGTAGTAACATCTTTCTGGTAGGCAAGTTATGTTTGGGGATTTTTTTTAGAAAAATATGGGAATAAAGTTTCATAAATAATAACACTTCTTTGGAAATGATTCAAGATAGCCTTAGGCGAAATCTTTGGCATTCATTTTTAGCTCAGAGTAAAGTTTCTGATGGTTATATACAACGGGCTGTGCAAGCTCAGAATTGATCTCAGAAAGAAATGTGAGTATGAACGTCTAATAAATTGAAACAAATGAGGTGATTTTTTAAAAATTAAATGGCTCTTGATATCTTTATAAAAAAGAAAATGAGGATCTTTTGATACTAATATGCCATCTCTTAACAGAAAACTATCAAGGACCAGGAAGGGGGCACATTTTGATTACAGCTATTAACAGTTGCAATAATACCAATGTATTTCCTACCAACCATAATGTAGCAAAGTGTAAAGTATGTTTATGTTTTCTGAACAATGCCACATAATGTGTTTTTTGTTTTTTGTGGTTTTTTTTCTTTTTTTTTTTTTTTTTGCCACTGAAACAAGGAAAATGGAAACTGTGTGTAAAACAGTCCATTTATTAGAGGTGAACCCATTTGTCAATTGACAGGATTATGTTCAAATATTCCACCAGTGTTAACTACCTACATCAATAGAGAATTGAAAGGAAAACCTTGAGTAGTAACTTCTGTCTACCTCAACAATGGAAGAACTAGTTTTGTATGTATATTAATTATAATGGTGGTCTCTTAGTAAACATTTTTAAAGATCATTGTTCAGGGCACCTAGGTGGCTCAGTTGGTTAAGTGTCTCACTTTGGCTGAGGTCATGATCTCACTGTTCGTGAGTTTGAGCCCTGCATCATCAGGCTCTCTGCTGTCAGCACAGAGCCTGCTTCTGATCCTCTGTCCCCCTCTCTCTCTGCTTCTTCTCCACTCATTCTATATACCTGCCTCTCTCTCTCAAAATAAAGTTGAAAAAAATGTTCAAAAAAATAAAGATCATTTTTTATCATGTTTCTTCCATTAAAATTGCAATTTATTCCCCCCCCCCCACCCCGTCCTGTTAGCATCCTAACTGATGGGTAAATGAAAGAAAAAACTTGTATCAATAAGAGATTGGGATTTTATTAACTACAGAATTTCAGACAAAGGATAATGGGGAAGATGTAAGAGTAGTTGAAAAAAATGGAGCTTGGGATTTAAATTCATAAAAGAAGGAAAAAGAGACATGATTCTGCGGATAATTAAAAGGTGGACGAGTCAAAGCACCCAATGAAGTAAGAGATCATTATGAAATAAGAAATACAGCTGATAATGATCAGAGAATAAAGTGTTAAAAGTTCATATTTCTGAAGAATAGTTTTCAGTGATGACCAGATTCAAAGTATGGCTATAGAATAAGATGTTTGGGGTAGAATATGCATAAAGTTCACTAACGATGAAGAGGCTAATGAACTGAATAGTTAGAGACTTATTTTAATTCACTATTAATTGTTTTAATGAAAGATTCCAGAACATTTTTTACAAAGCCTGATCTACATATTTCTCTTGAATCTCACTGATTCAGTCTACACCAAATTGCAAACTGTTCTGCATGCTAAATTTGGCACACTGCCTATTTTTTATGGGCCATGAGTTAAGAATGATTTTATATTTTTAAATGTTTGAAACAAATTTTAAAAAGAATATTTGTGAATTATAATAGCTATATAAAATTCAAACTTCACTGTCCACAAATAACCTGTTATTGGAACACAGCACACCTATTATTTTACATATTATCTACGACTGCATTCGTGCTTGAACAGCAGAGTGGACTAGTTGGCACATTGATCACAAAGCTTAAAATATTTGCTATCTGACCTTTTCCAGAAATGGACATCTGGACTACAGTAAGTAAGAGGTCTAAACAGTAAGATATCACCAGATTTTTACAACAGGTGCTTCATAATGGTTATTATTGTCACAGATGTTTTTTTGTATATTAAATATGTAATCCCTGCTAATAATTTTATCATTGACTACACTCTACCTTTAGTGGGTTTTTTTTCCAGACATATCTTGGGTAATATTAGTATTTTGCTTCCAAGTATCTTCATGCTCTTAAAAACCATGAATATACTTAGTTCTTATTTTATAATTGATGAACCAAGTTGAGAGCAAAGTATATCACCCAAGGTCAAATCTAGGAAGTTGCATAGTATTAACCCAAAGACAATATTTTCCAATCCCAAAGTCTATGTTCTCTTTTAATATGCTACACTGATTCCTATAACATCTACTAATGTTATTCTGGAACTATTCTGTTTAAGAAGTAATGATCATACGTTCATGTCCAGCACATGACTGAGCTGATAATTTTCCTCAATTCATGAGCAACAGTACTCATCACAGATAAAGTGACTCAAGACTCTGTGTCATTTGTTAAAACAGCCACAGTAATCAAAAAAAAACTGTACTCAGTACAGTACTTTTGAAGAGCTAGACGTTCTCAGGGTAGATAGCTCTTGTTTATTTTAAAAATCTTAGACTATTGACTATTTGCTGGTTAACACTTGATTTAGAAATATTATAATTTGATAATGTTAGGAAAATATTTTAGAACGTATAAATTATTATTTTAATGGAATGTTTTGTTAGTATTGTCATAGTATTTTGAAATTTAAATTGACCTAAGGAAAAACATCTGTATTTTAAGATAAGTAAGCTTCTGGGGTGCCTGGGTTGCTCAGCTGGTTAAGTGTCTGACTCTTGGTTTTCAGTCAAGTCATGGTCTCATGGTGTCGTGAGATTGAGCCCAGTGTCAGGTTCTGACAGCACAGAGCCTGCCTGGGATTCTCTCTCTCTCCCTTTCTCTCTGCCCCTTTCCCACTCATGTTGTCTCTGTATCTCTCAAATAAATAAACAAACAAACTTTAATTTTTTTTTTTAAAAGTAAGCCTCAACACCTAATTTCTCTGAATTTCTGAATGCAGTGTTCCTGTCATAATATGTAAGTACTTTTACTCACAAAATTTTTAATAATCCCTGAGTTGCACAATATTGTTTCATGAGTGCTTAAGAAAATTAAATAGCTTTTGCTAATAATTAAGAATTGTTTCAAAATAAATGCTCTCTCCTCTGTAGGTAAATTCATCAATATTAGCAACTTTTAAAATGTCAGCTATGTATTGAAAATCTATGCTCACAAAAGCATAGTACTAGATGCCATGAAGATATAACAATCTTATAAGACATTCCAAAAACATATATAGGATCTCACACACTAAGACAAAATTAAAAGCAACATACAAGTTAATAAAAATTCAAAATTACAATTGTTAGTCCACTTGTGACTATAGAATCAACAATATGATTCCCCTTAGAAGTACTGGGATATTTGCAGGAACATCTATGACTGTTGATTATTGGAGTATAACATACTTAAGTGATCAGGACCAGGGATCCTGGGGAAAGAAAATCTGTATACAGTTACCTATGCCTAGAATCTAACTCCAGTTTACATAATGGATAAAATATTTTGTGCATGAGTTACTATACGCTCAAGAATCACAGTGTTATAAAAACGGCAAAGGAACATATTCTATTTCAGCTCTGATGTTACCAAGACTTGTTCACTATAGTAGATAATTTTGTCATTGAACACAAAGCCAGTTGCAGTTATGGCTCAATTTATTTGAGTCACCAATATAAAAACAGCTCTATTGGTCTGCATTAGTGGCTATCTTATTCAGAGTAAGTTTACAGAGCTCTGATAGTTTCACAGTGCTTTTTGGCATTGAAATATCAAAATACTTACATATTACATAGACATCATTTTTTAATTTTTTTTTAACATTTATTTATTTTTGAGACAGAGAGAGACAGAGCATGAATGGGGGAGGGTCAGAGAGAGGGAGACACAGAATCTGAAACAGGCTCCAGGCTCTGAGCTGTCAGCACAGAGCCCGACGCGGGGCTCGAAGTCACGGACCGCGAGATCATGACCTGGGCCGAAGTCGGCCGCTTAACCAACTGAGCCACCCAGGCGCCCCTAGACATCATTTTTAAAAAATAATTTGTACTCCTTTTATTTATTCTGTACAATTCAATTAGGATATTATATTAACTTTTGAAATTATGTTCATAGCTTGGTTATATTATCTATAAATAGTATATGGTGTGGGTGCATCTGACATCTGACTCTCAATTTCAGCTCAGGTCATGATCTCATGGTTCATGAGTTGGAGCCCACATCAGGCTTTGCACTGACAGTGGGGAGCCTGTTGGGATTCTCTCTCTTTCCCTCTTCCCGGCCCTCCCCCACTTGCATGCTCTCTATCTCTCTCTCCTTTCTCTCAAAATAAGCAAGTTAATATACTTTTATGAATAAATAAATAATATGTGGTAAAAGTGGTATGAAATATTTTTTGTAAAAGTGGACTATGAGCTTCATATGACTAAAACTTACATTCAGAGACAACATACCTTATAAGAACAGACAAACTTGCTGTGATTTTAGAGTGAATGTGAAAGATTTTATGGAAATTTGAACCGTCTTTTCAATATTGCATAGAATGTGACTATTCAGAGAAGTAGAGAATCCATTGCAGGCAGGCTGAATGGCTTGAGCAACTAGGGGAATAAATGCTAGAACATTTTCAGGGCTGTATATATATTCCCACTGAATGAAGGGCTCTTCTGGGAAAACTACGGCAAGAAGGAAACTCATGGGCTTGGAAAATTGGAGATTGAGCATTGTTATACAAGAAAGGGGTTATAATGGAAAGTGGTTGATTTTATGCTCATTGCTGCTATTGGCAAATGGATGACATATTCAATATGTTCTTTTCAAACATTAAACAGGAAGGGGACTAGAAAACAAACCTAAATTTAAGTATTATCTGAGGGAAAAGAAGAAACAATGTAATAAAAACATTTCAAAGGGGAAATAGGGTTTTGGAGAACATTTTGAAACTAGATATTGATTGTGAGTGAGGTAAAAGAAAAAACCACTCCAGTGGCAGCCCAGTTTTGATAAGGGATTTTAAATTTTCAGTTGCATTTACTGTGCATTTTTTCCTCATACAGTCTATAAAAACCAGACCAAAAAAACATAGCCTCAAGAAAAGCCTGCTTTCCTGAGCCAAATGACCAAGGAAGTTGTTGCCTGAGAAGCCAGGAAACATCAGGACTATAATTGCTCTACTCCAGCCAAACACCACAGAAAAATCTATAGTCCTTCCAACCTCATTCTAGTGAAGTGATTAGATTTTCATCCCCACATGTGGTAACAAGGCCGTATCCCCACTGGGAAGGTGTCAAAAGGGACCTAGTAGTGACCTGGGGCATTCAGTGCCTCCAGGCAGTAATAAGTGTCTCCAGAGGACCTGATGCCAGTAGAGAGGCCTAGTGAGAATCCAGGGTTTCCACCCCCCACCAGGCAGTAATGAGGTGAGACCCTGGCCTTCCACTATAAGCACAGTGTCAGAAAAGGCCTCTTAAAAAGGAAGACAGAAATAAGACCCCAAATCTCATAGCATCATACCCAAAATGCCCAAGACTCAATTAAAATTCACCCTCCCCCGTTCATGCTCTGTCTCTCTCTGTCCCAAAAATAAACTAAAAATGTTGAAAAAAAAATTAAAAAAAAAAAAAAAAAAGGGGGGCGCCTGGGTGGCGCAGTCGGTTAAGCGTCCGACTTCAGCCAGGTCACGATCTCGCGGTCCGTGAGTTCGAGCCCCGCGTCAGGCTCTGGGCTGATGGCTCGGAGCCTGGAGCCTGTTTCCGATTCTGTGTCTCCCTCTCTCTCTGCCCCTACCCCGTTCATGCTCTGTCTCTCTCTGTTCCAAAAATAAACTAAAAACGTTGAAAAACAAATTAAAAAAAAAATAATAAAATTCAAATGTCAGGGGTACTTGAGTGGCTCATTGGGTTAAGCATCCAACTTTGGCTCAGGTCATGATCTCACAGTTCATGAGTTCAAGCCCTGAGTCGGACTCTGTGCTGACAGCTCAGAGTCTGGGGCCTGCTTCAGATTCTGTGACTCCCTCTCTCTCTACCCTTCCCCTGCTCATACTCTGTCTCTCCCTGTCTCTCAAAAAGTAAATAAATGTTAAAAAATTTATTTTAAAAAATCAAATGTCATACCATACTGCTATTGCATTACTAGTGTATGGAAACAAAACCATTTTCTGTATATTACTTTTGTATCCTGAAATTTTACTGTATTCACTTCTCAGTTCTAGTACTTTTTTTAGTGGAGTCTTTAGGGTTTTCTATATGTAGTATCATGTCATCTGCCAAGAGTCAACGTCTTACTTCTTCCTTACCAGTTCAAATGCCTTTTATTTCTTTCTCTTGTCTGATTGCTGTGGCTAGGATTTCCAGTACTATGTTGAATAAAAGTGGTGAAAGTGAAATCTTTGTCTTGTTCCTGATCTTAAAGTAAAAACTCTGTTTTTCACCATTAAGAACGATGTTAGCTATGGGTTTTTCATATGCACCCTTTGTCATGTTGAAGTATGTTCCCTTTAAACCTACTTTATGGAGAATTTTTATCATGAATGGATGCTGTACTTTGTCAAATGGTTTTTCTGCATCTACTGAGATAATCATGTGGTTTTTATCCTTTCTCTTATTGATGTGATGTATTACATTGATTTTCAAATACTGAACCACTCTTGCAATCCTGGAATCAATCCCACTTGATCATGGTGGATGATTTTTTTAATGTATTGTTGGACTTGGTTTGTTAATGTTTTGTTGAGGATTTTGCACCTATGTTAATGAGAGATATTTGCCTGTAGTTCTTTTTTATCATAGGGTCTTTATCTGGTTTTAGTATCAAGGTAACATGCCTCACAGAATGAATTTGGAAGCTTTCTTTCCTCTTCCATTTTTTTGTAATAGTTTGAGAAGACTATGTATTAGCTTGTCTTTAAATGTTTGGTAGAATTCACCTGGAAAACCATCTGATCCTGGATTTTTGTTAATTTTTTTTTATTTTTGATTCAATTCCATTGCTAATACTAAGTTTATTCAAATTTTCTATTTCTTCTTGTTTCAATTTTGGTAATTTATTTATTTCTAGGAATTTATTCATTTCTTCTAGGTTGTCCAATTTGCTGACATACAATTTTTCATAGTATGTTCTTATAATCCTTTGTATTTCTTTCTTTTTTTTAAGTTTACTTATTCTGAGGGAGAGAATGTGTGTGCATGAGTGGGGAAGGGTCAGAGAGAGAAGAAGAGAGAGAATCCCAAGGCCCCATGCTCAGCACACAGCCTGATGTGGGACTCCATCTCAGGACTGTGAGATCATGATCTGAGTCGAAATCGAGATTTGGTAGCTTAACTGACTGAGCCACTCAGGGGACCCTCTTTTGTATTCCTGTGGTGTCTGTTGTTACTTCTCCTCCTTCATTTCTGATATTATCATAATCCTCTTTCTTCTTTTTTTTGGTGAGTCTCGCTAATTTTATTGATCTTTTCAAAGGAGCAACTCCTGGTTTCATTATCTGTTCTATTTTATATTTTGGCCTTTATTTCATTTATTTCTGCTCTAATCTTTATGTTTTTTCCTTCTACTGGCTTTTGGATGTTTCTTCTTCTAGCTCCTCTAGGAGCAAGGTTGAATTGTTTATTTAAGATATTTCTTGCTTCTTGAGGGAGGCATGTATTGCTCTAATCTTCAGCTTTTATTGCATCTCAACAGCTTTTATTGCATCTCAAAGATTTTGGACCATTGCATTTTCATTTTCATTTGTTTCCATGTATTTTTTTATTCTCTCTTTGATTTCTTGGTTGACTCATTCATTGCTTAGTAACATGTTATTTAGCTTCCATATACTTTTTTCCATATTTTTTCCTTGTGATTGCTTTCTAGTTTCATAATGTTTCAGTCAGTAAATATGCATGATATGATTTCAATAGTTTTGAATTTGTTGAGACTTGTTTTGTGGTCTAACATGTGATATATTCTGGAGAATGTTCCATTTGTGTACTTGAAAAAATATGTATTTTTGCTGTTTTAAGATAGAATGTTCTGAATATCTGTTAGATCCAACTTCTCCAATGTGTCATGCAAAGCCACTGTTTCCATGTTGATTTTCTGGTTGGATGATCTATCCATTGATGTAAGTGGAGTGCTAAAGTCTCCTATTAGCATTGTATTACTATTGATTTCCTTTATGGTTATTAATAGTTGCTTTATGTATTTGGGTACTCTCATGTTGGGTGCATAACTATTTACAATTTTTTTTGAGAGACAGAGACAGAGAGAGTGTGTGCATGAGTGGGTGAGGGGCAGAGGGAGAGAGAATCTTACCTGACTGAGCCACCCAGGCATTCCAATATTTACAACTGTCATCTCTTCTTGTTGAATTGTTTACTTTATTATTATGTAGTGTTCTTTGTCTCTGTCTTCATAAGTATTGCTATCTCAGTCTTCTTATTAAAATGTCCATACTACCCAAAGCAATCTACAGGATTTAATACAATCCTGATCAAATTACCAGCAACATTTTTCACAGAACTAGTAAAAATAATCCTAAAATTTCTAAGATCAATTGATCCTTAATAGCCAAAACAAACTTGAAAAAGAGCAAAACTGGAGCTATCACAATCCCAGATTTCAAGAAATAATACAAAGCTGTAGTAATCAAAACAGTATGGTACTGGCACAAAAATAGTAGACACGTAGAGTAATGCAACAGAAAGATCAGAAATACACTCACAATTTTAGAATTAATGTACAACAAAGGAGCCAAGAATATACAATGGGAAAAAGTCTCTTCAACAAATGATGTTGGGGACTTTACAGCCTCATGCAAAATAATGAAACTGGACCAATTTCTTATACCACTCAGAGAAAAAAAAAAAACTAAAAATGTATTAAAGATCTAAATGTAAGATCTGTAACCATAAAATTCCCAGTAGATAACATAGGCAATAATTTCTTTAACACCAGCCATAGAAACATTTTTCTAGATATATCTCCTCTGGCAAGGGAAACAAAGACAAAAATAAACTGGGATGCTTGGGTGGCTCAGTCGGTTGAGCATCCAGTTCTTGATTTTGGCTCAGGTGATGATCCCAGGCTTGTGGGGTTGAGCCCTACACTGGACTCCATGCTGAGTGTGGAGCCTGCTTTGGATTTCCCCCCACTCCCTCTCCCCCTCTCCCTTGCTCATGCACTCTCTCTCTCCCTTTCTCCAAAAAGACAAAAAAAAAAAAAAAAAAAAAAGCAAAAGTAAACTATTGGGACTACATCAAAATAAGGAGCTCTTGCATAGGGACTGAAACCATCAACAAAGCAAAAAGGCAGCCTACTGAATGGGAAAAGATATTTACAGAAGATCTATTCAATAAGGGATTAATATCCAAAATTTTATAAAGAACTTAACAGTGCATCACACAATAAAAGAAATAATCTTGTTAAATGGGCAGAATATATGAATAGACATGTTTCAAAGACATACAGATGGTCAGTAGACAAATGAAAAGCTACTCAACATCATTAATCGTCAGGGAAATGCAAATCAAAACATACCTGTCAGAAGGGCTAAAATCAAACACACAAGAAACAACAAGCATTGGCAAGGATACGGAGAAAAAAGAAACCTTGTGCACTGTTGTGGGAATGCAAGCTAGTGAAACCATTGTGGAAAAGAGTATGAAGTTTCCTTAAAAATTAAAAATAGAATTACCGTACAATCCAGTAATACCACTACTGGATATTTATCCACAGAAAATGAAAACACTGATTCAAAAAGATATATGGACCCTATGTTTATTGCAGTATTATTTATAAAAGCCAAGGTATGGAAGTAACTCAAATATCCATCCATAAATGGATATAGAAGAGGTGGGGTGTTTATATATGTATATATATACATATGTATATATATGTATATATATGTATATATATGTATGTATATATATGTATATATATGTATATATATATACATACATATATATACATATATATACATATATACACAAACATATACATATACAATGGGATATTATTCAGCCATAAAAACGAATGAGATCTTGCCATTTGTAACAACATTGATGGATCTACAGAATACAATATTAAGTGAAATAAGTCTGTCAGAAAAAGGCAAATACCATATGATTTCACTTATATTAGAATTTAAGAAACAAAGCAAATAAACAAATTAAAAAGACACACAAAAAAAGACTCTTAGAGAACAAACTGGTGGTTGCCTGACTAGTGGTTGCTGGAGGGGAGGTGGGTGGGCTGATGGGTGAAATAGGTGAAGGGGAATATAAGTACACTTACCTTGATGAGCACTGAGTACTGAATAGAATTACTGAATCATTATATCATACATCTGAAACTAATATAACACTATGTCAATTATACTTGAATAACTATTTTAAAATTGAAAACAGAAATTGAAATAAAAATGATTTACCACTGTGGCTTACCTTTTTTGAGAGTATTTGCCCAAATGTTAAAATTTTTCTAGTAGTCCCATTAAAAAAAATAAAAAGAAATGAATAAAATATATTTTAAGTAAAATTATCTAAAATATTTATTTAAATGTAATCAACCCCAAATTTAATATTAAGAGAGTTTACTTTTTTATATTAAGTTATAAAAATTCTGTATTTAGCATTGACAGCAGATTTCACTTCAGACTAACCACATTCATGTACTCAATAGCTACATTTGTCATGTGGCTATTACATTGTGTGGTGCGGGACTACAGTGTTGGTATGAGAAACCATGGAATTTGATGCTCAGATCAAAGTTGTTCTTTCCAGTATCATTATACTTCTCATTAGATGTTAATTAGGAGAATATTTCCCAGATATAATGTAGATAGTTAAAAACTTCCATTTATAGGGGCACCTGGGTGGCTCATTCAGTTAAGTGCCCGACTTCAGCTCAGGTCAGGATCTAACGGCTTGTAGGTTCCAGCCCCCAGTCCGACTCTGTGCTGACAGCTCAGAGCCTGAAGCCTGTTTCAGATTCTGGGTCTCCCTCTCTCTCTGCCCCTACCCTGCCCACGCTCTGTCTCTCTGTCTCAAAAATAAATAAACATTAAAAAATTGTTTTTATTAAACTTCTATTTATAAATACTTATTTTTAAAAAATTTAATGTTTATTTAATTTTGAGAGAGACAGAACGTGAATGGGGGAGAGGCAGAGAGAGAGGGAGACACAGAATCCGAAGCAGGCTCCAGGCTCTGAGCTGTCAGCACAGAGTCCAATATGGGGCTAGAACCTACCAACCATGAGATCATGACCTCAAGAGATCAAGAGACCTCAAGAGACCTCCTTGAGATCAAGAGCCGAAGTCGGACGCTTACCAGACTGAGCCACCCAGGTGACCCTATAAGCAATGATTTATATAAAGACTCTCTTTGTACTTTGCGACAACAAAAAAATACAGTGATAAATTAGACAAAGAGGCAGTATTGCTGCTCTCATCTGAAATCACCGTTAAAAATTTGGTGCTAATCAAAACTCCCTTATTTCTCTTTCCTCTTAGTAAATAAATATCAAAATTTGGACTTATTTATTAAAATTAGACTCATTTTTGTTCAGTTTGTACACCGAGGTTATCTTTTTATATGCAAACAGGGTTTAAATAATAAAACAAAAAAAAGGGAATTAGTTGATAATTATTCAATGACTGATCGCCAGGTCAATTCAGTATCAGTACACTAACATCCTGCTATCATGGAACTAAACAAGAATAAAAGGAAAAAGAGAAAAGAAGATAAATGTTAATAAGAATGAATCTTCGTTTCCATAAACTGATTTTTATTATGAACTTGACATGACCTACATCTAAATTTAAAGGCTGAACATTATTACACCATGCTCATAAAAAAAAGGTGGGTGTTTAAAATTATAGCAGTGGGAAATTGGACTCTATCAACCCTCATTAACTGCAAATTTGATCACAGATTTTCCCAGTAGCATAAGGGAATACCTCCAGGAGAAAACCATAAGACTTTAGTCTGAGAGAGATATAAGACTGGGAACTAGTATATCTGAGTTATGCAGCGACAATATGGCTTTTTCAAATGTGTATTAATTCTGGTCCATTTTTCTTGTGTGACTAAGATTTCTGATATATATAAACAAGATTAGGACATGGTGTTCTAATAAAGCTTCTCCCACACTGACGAGTACTTTTTTTCATTGGATGATTCTTCATAAATCCTGTCAAGGTATTTTTTTGAGAAGAATACAAAAAAGAAATAGTCCCTCATTCATGGTTTGCCACTTTTCATTTTTTGCTTCGAATGTGCAAAGTTTAAAAACTCTCTGTTACATAATTTCCAAAGTTCTAGGTGGGTATTCAGAAAAGTAAATGAAACCATGAGAGTTTTACAAAGTCAGCGCTGAGAGCGATCACAATCTGTGTCACCAGTCAAGGGTGGTGTATGAACTACCTCCTCATATCTTTCAGTCGCATTTATCGTTGTCAACTAGACAGTTCTTCCTTTTGATAAAGCATTATCCTGTGTGGTTCTGTTTAAAATATAAGAATTCTTGGGGCGCCTGGGTGGCTCAGTCGGTTAAGCGGCCGACTTCCGCTCAGGTCATGATCTCGCGGTCCGTGAGTTCAAGCCCCGTGTCGGGCTCTGTGCTGACAGCTCAGAGCCTGGAGCCTGTTTCAGATTCTGTGTCTCCCTCTCTCCGACCCTCCCCCCTTCATGCTCTGTCTCTGTCTCAAAAATAAATAAACTTAAAAAAAATATATAAGAATTCTTGAGAAGGGAAAGTGCAAAGTCTACAGTAATACGTTTATTATTATATTATTATCTCAGTACAGCTGAGCCCAAGCAGTAGGAAAAGACTCTGAAATTAGGAGCAAGAGCTGAAGGCAGAGCAGGTAAAATATCAAAGGTGGTGATTAGGAGTCAGAAAGCAAGTCTGGCCTATAATTATATTTCGCTTAGTACTGGCTTGAATGCCTGGAGAGAAATGTCATACAGAAAAGGCCTCCTAATTGTTTTCAAGCCTACTTATTTTTTTTCAAGGCGACTTATTTTTAAACATTCACATTTACTGTGAGAATGAGGGTAGTGCGGGAGATACAACGGCAACAGTTATCCAAACACTAGCTCCTGGTCTGCACTGCACAGAGTGCCTCATATTCTAATAAAACCACCCCAGTCTTATTGGCTTAAAGAACCAAAGTGTCTTGTTTGGGGCAACAACAGCCACTGAGAAAGTCCTAGAATGGAAAGAGACAACAGACAGCTCCTGGAATTATCCCTCACTTACCAGTGGCCCATCACTATAATTACATTTGTACTGAGGCACCATATTTAAATTATAGGCCTATCAGATTATGGGCAATGGTGTGGATAGTGAACTGTAAGACTCATTTTCATGCCAGTGTTTATGAGCTGGATTGAACTTAGCTGTTGGCACAAATATTTCCTTTATAACTAAGTTTTAACAGTATGATGGCTTTTCTTTGGAACATATTTGATTTTCTCCAAGTTACATAGGAAACCAGTAAGTTTGAATCTCAGGTTTCTACATTGACTAACAGGAGATAGTAAGGAATCCAAATTGTTTGGTTTAATAGAAGACTATCTACTTACTATCAAATAAGTTATACCGATATTTGAGGGGGGTGAGGTAATAGACCAAAACGGGGGATAATTAAAACAACTTTTGGACCATGTCTATAAAATATAAAGGTAAGAGTCGTTTTATGGTGATTTTTATTTGTTTACCCTCTGTGTAATTGCGACACAGTGATAGACATCACTACGCAGTTGATTTGGTTCAGTTCCTGTTGAATTCCCGAGTTACAAAATTGCTTATTTTGTGGTAATTTTGAAGAATGCAACTACATATTTATATCAACTAGGGATAGTCTCTGTGGCTGAAGGAAGCCATTACTTTTGTGTAAGCATGATCATTATGACTTTAAATTGAAATTTTCAGAGAAATCACTACCTAGTTAACTTTCAAAAATTTTTCCTGAAGCAAGAATTTAGAAGACTCAACTTAATTGTGCTTGAATAGTTGCAACACAAGTGATACGGTAAGAAGCTTCCTCTTGAGGCACAAGAAGACATTTATCTGTTTTAAATAATTACTTTAATGTGCTTAATTACCTTATCATTATGAATGCACTGTAGTCAACAGGACGACTAATATGCAGTGTTTCCTATTTTGTAGTCTCTTAGAAGAATACAGGAAAATGTTTATAAGGCATTTTATTCCTTATGCCAGCAGCTAAAATAGGAGATTTTAGAAGTACCTAGAGATATGGAGATACTAAATTACATGCAAGACATCACTGGAGAATCTGGAAATAAAAAGGATTTATTCTCCCTAGGCTACTTGAAAGCTGCCTTCTCACGAATAAATGTTAAGATGCCCTAATATACATTGCTTTCACTATTTCAATCTTAGTTGCTAAATAACTTTATAATAAATAATTGACGTTTTCGTTAACTGACAGATCTCCTGAAATTCAACAAACAAACAAAAGCATGAACTAGAAGGCTAATAAAAGTTCCTAATTGGGAAATTGGTCCCTAGGAGCATGTTTTCATTCAGCCTAAAGGACTGCTTTATAGCTAGATCATGGTTTTTATTTTCAGTTGGTTTCTCTAATTCGCATGTACATGCACACACACACAACAACACAAAAACATTTTCTTTGAAGACAATTAAAATATAAAAAATTATTTTGCCAATCAGGTTAACTACCCAGATGTTCCTTTAAATAGATCACATATTTTTCTTTTCACGAACATATTTGTTTCAGAATGAGAAAAGCCTTCCACATGTGGAGTTTACCACAAATCTCTTTCCTGATAGAACTTCTATATTTTTCCACAGAACCTCTTTTATCCTGGGAAGAGAATTATTATGTGTGTTTTTCGCCATGTTCAACTTATTTTCTGTCTTCTACGCTGGAACATAGGGACATGAAAATTAATTGTTTTCTCTCATTTTTAAAATCATTCTTCATGTATAATCTATGCATTAAATTTGATCTACATATTTATACTTTTTTGGTGAAGATTATTTTATAATGAAAATGCTTATTAAAATACAGCATGACAAATATTGTCTGATCAATATGACTCATCATATCCAAACATTTTTCAGGGTAGAAAAGTTGACAAATTAAGACAAACTATTCATCTTAAACAGATTTCATTAATCTGTTAATAGAGCTCGGTTTAGTTTTCAGTGTGCAATGGAGCAACAGAAAGGTGGCTGGGCTGTGTTCAGGTTTTGGTGAAAAGTACTATGACACAACTGTTATTACCCTAGTACTTATTTTCTTTGTCTGATCTCATGAATTAGCTTTTATTTTGATGATGATATGCAATTCACAACTTTTATGTCCTAGATCCTTTCGTTTTTCTCATTAAGTTTAATAAAATGGGAATTACGGATATGTGTTAAGCTAACATAATGAAGGGGTAGAATACTGTAAAGATCCTCTGTAATAAAATAACTGAATGTATTTTTTTACCTAGTACTTAATTTTAAGCTAAACTATTAAAAACTATTTTGTCTTCACTCAAGTTTGACATCTTTTATTTAATTTTCTTACATAAATTATCCGACTACCTATTATTCTTAGAATAGCAAAGTGGTTTAATTTCTGTGAATAAAATATTGAAGTAATAAAATTTTGAAGAAATGTCATGCTGATTGGTGAATTACAGGGTTTCTTCTCTTCCTGTAATGATTGAAAATGCTTTATTTCACACTCTTCAACTCATCCCTTTCACTATCAATTCTTTGTCATGTATATAACAGGAAATCAAGATATGATTTTTTTCAAAAATTGCAACTCAGAGAAACATAAAATAACCATTGCTAATTAGACTTTGTTGTAGCAGCATAAGTAAAAAAATAATAAATCTACATGACCATTTGATAATTTTTATTGTATCTTATTTATTTTCAAAAAGGTAACTCATCTGCTCAGCATCCCTTAAAAGAAATTTTTATGTCAACTTTCTAATGGTATTTTTTTTTCTGTAAACTGAACAGATCAAATCAGCTCAGTGTTATATGAGCATAATTTAGGTACATGTAATTTTAGGAAATTTTTAAAAATTTCATTACTTTTTTATTACATACCAACTAGTTTATATTTTATGTCTTTACAAAGAAAAAGCTAAAAAAATTAAAACCATTGTTATATTTTAAAACTCATAATTCCAGATTCCTCTACTTATAAGAGAGAATGGCCCAGCAGCTATTTTCACCATCACTGACTTCAGTTCCATTCAATAATACAGTACATAATGCAAAAGTAACTAGTCACGCACAAAAATGTCTCAAATATAGTAAAATGTACACAGAATAAAGGTAATTTATAATGACAAATAAAAACTGTAATTTATCTTGGCTGTGCTTCAGAAATTTAGCGTCACCTGCCTTCGCCAAGGCACAAAGCAGGAAGAGGTGAGCACGGCTGTCCCCAGAAGTGGGCAAAGTATGTATAAAGGTATCCATGTACACGAAAGACTTAAAACTGCTCAGTCTTGCTGGGAACACTGCAAAGGAAATGCTGTGGCTTCCCCCTACTATTCACCTTTGGATCAAGTCCACAGTCTTATTTCATCGTAGAGAAAATACAATTGGCAAGGATCTCTAAAAGTAAATCACAATTTGGGCAAATGAAAGAAAATACTTCACTATTCCCAAAGTTTGGATGTATCTTCTGGATCAGAAGTATTTTGTAGACAAAGGAGTGTTTCACAAAACCGAGATGTCATACAGATGAAGGGACAAGGCATTTTCTACAGAAGCTTAACAATGTCAAACTTTCAAATGGCTCTTACAGTATAACCATTACATGTTACAGTAGTGTGGGTTCTGGGGATCCTTTGGCAGCAAATGCTGATTTAAAGGGCATAGGGTCTTTTTGGGTTGATCTGCTTGCTGGCCTGTTCTTGCAGAGCTACAGATTTTCACTTTATTCCAGAGTTCAGTTAAAATTTCTATTTTTGCTCAAGAATAGCTCCCTGCTGAGTAGCATATGAACCTACATCATAGTCTACTTTTTCAGTTATCTCTAGGAGAGACTTTTTGTCTTGTAACCATTGAATAGATTCCTAAAACACTGCCCTCCTGTGATCTTTTACAACTTGTGCTTCCATTTCTTCCATTTGTGAGACAGCTTCATGAAGAGTAAACAATTGTGGAGAAACCTCTTCTTCACTGTGTTCACAAAGAAGTTTTACATTGGGTATCTGAAGGGAACTGCCCATACCCCACTCTGCCTCTAAGACATCAATCTGATTTGGTGGGCAGTGCATCATTGAATGAAGATCCCCAGCATCAGCTGGATCCACAGTCAATTCTCTCACCTTATTTGCATACCTTAATGCATCAAGAGTATTTTCACAGGATGCCATTCCTGAGGAGCTTGTAGCTATCATGCAGGCATGAGAGTTTTCACCCATGAATTAATCTCTTAACACCTGAGTGACTTAGCTTGCTCGGAAAGAAGTAGGAGGTTTATTTCTACCTAAGGCTCTAATTCATTTCTGCAGTGCTAAAAGTCTTTTTACTAATTTCTGCACCGTCAAGCCTAGTTTGCCTGTCTGCACTGGAAATACCAGCACCTCTGTCATTTCCAGGAAAATCAATAAGAGAAAATTTCCCATGTAGTTTTCCTTTCCTTCTAAGAATAATCTGAAATACTGCATTGCTCCAAGGTGAATGTGCATTTGAAGATATTTGACCAGATGTTCTGCAACTGTTGCCTATGTCAATGAGTTTCAGTACATCTTCAACACATTTGACTTCCTGTTCCTGTAATCACACCACTTGAGCTGTCAGCACAGAGCCTGATGCAGGGCTCTAACCCACAAAGTGTGAGATCATGACCTGAGCTGAAGTCGGATGCTTAACCGACTGAGCCTTCCAGGTGCACCCCGCCTTCAAGCATTCTTAATTTTGCTTTCCTGTTTGGCGAGTCAAACACATTTCCACTATAAATTTCAAAGAAAACTGCATATACTTGAAGTTCTAACTTCTTATAGTTTGGTCTTTGGCATTAAGAAAATATCTCAAGCTGCTAAAGCATGAATTCCTTCAGAACAATCTTGGTTCGTTCCTTCCCTATGTTTGAGGTTTTCCACTTGCAGCAAAGGACATAGCCATTCTCCTCTCAAATAGAGTTTCCACTAATGGTCTACCTGTAATCCTTCTAAACCATTTCACTTAGGATCTGAGTCATGAAAGGCAAAATCAAGACCAAATGTTTGGTTTTCTATGTAACTCATTGAGACAAAACTAAAAGTAGACTTATATACCATTACAATATTTTTACTAGGGATTATGATTACATCTAGAGGTTTCATTTGAGTTTATTTTTTACTGAATGGTCATTTTCATCAATAAGACCTGCTGTTGTCAATGGTCTACAATCCTTTTAAAGTCTCTGATCATACACAGAATTTCCTAATTAGGGTTTGTAGCATCAACATCCCGGGCTCTTAAGTTTTTTCTGTTATAGTTCCCTGTTTTTGTTTTTTGTTTTCTTTGTTTGCTTGTTTGTTTTTTATAATTTTTCTACTTTTTTCACACAGTTAGATTTTTCATGTGTATTCTGTTGTGAAGAGAAGACTTTTCAGGAAGTTGACTAGGTTGTTCATGTGCAGAGCCAACCACTCTGATATCTTTTGGAGGAAGGTCATTTTTAACAGAAGCCACAGTCTGTCTATTCTTTACAATTTTGTTTACTTTGGCTGATGATGCTGGAGGTAAAGGTGTTTCTGAACTGGATTCAATTTCTTCATCAGGAACAGAGTCATGGTTGAGTGAAAAGATGCTCTCCAGATCAGTATCTTTGCCCTTTATATCTCCATTTCTATCCATTCAACAGTAACACTTCCATTATTTTCATTTAAGAATGTTACCATTGCTTGATATATTTGGGTTTGCTAATTAGGGCCTTGAATTTGTTCTCATTTCAGGTTCTCCATGGGTTTTCTCCTTTACAATAAAAATTATTTCCAAGCCTGACTGGGTCTCACTCCACACCCCAAGCACATGACATTAAACTTTTCCCCAAGAGGAACCACTTCTTGGCTAGATCTCCACATAAATCCCAATCTGCATGTTGCTGGAGTTGGCCATTACCATCACCTCATCTAAGGTGGGGTGGCGGGTAGTTGTGACACTATGAATGCAAGCAGGACCTGCAGGGCAAGGAGTGATGCTGGGCATCCAGGAACCAGGAGAGTGGAACAGACCACGCTTGATTACCTAAAGCTGACTCAGGGTACAGAAATCATTTGTTTTATGTAAGTAACTTAAAAACTTCTTCATAAAATTAATGAAATAAATTAATGGCCATAGAGAGAAAATGCCCACAAATATATCCAGAGGACATGGTGGGCAAATTTTTCCCCAAAAGACAAGTTTCTTTTTAATAAAGTGAAGTCTTCATTTGTAAGTTTGTAAATTATTAAGTTGAAAAAATTTTTAATTTAATCCAGTGTAAAAAGAGTCAATGGCATACAACCTTATCATAAAACAGTGAGAAATAAAACTTGCTGAGTTGAAAGACTACTTTCTCAATCTTTTAAATTCACTAAATTCTAAAATTCCATCATTTTATTTTCAGTCCTCAAGCTGTCCAACATAATACTATATATGCTGCACAAAGATGGGAAATCAGAAAGCATAAAAGTATACACTCTCCCAACTCAAGACAACTGCATTCATATTAAAAACATTATTATTGATTACATACACGTGGGCATTTTGTTGATTTGAGATTAACAATTTAAAATGTAAGGTTTAGAAGCTCAAATAATCTGTCAGTTTCTCATAAATTATTAGATTATGTTTTTTTTTGTTTTTTTTTTTAACATTCTTGCCCTTCTTTCATCTTTGTCCCACCAAAAGAAGATTAAAAAAGGAAAATAAATGTACTGGGAATAAAATCTGGTAAATTGCTATTGAAACCCACTGGCTTTGTTTGAACAAGATTTTACCACTTACTAGCCACATGGGTTGGGCAGGTTACTTAATTTCTATGACTGTTAAAGTTTTGTTTTGTTCTGGTTTTGAAAAGTTGATAAACTGATATGACTATACCTTCAGAGTTTCAGGATGGCTAAAAGTAATGCATGCAAAATAAACATCATAATGAATGCATTTGGTACTTATTCAATATTTATCATTAATAAAATTATTATTTTTTAATGTTTATTTTGAGACAAAGAGAGAGTACAAGCAGGGGAGGGGAAGAGAAAGAAGAAGAGAATCTCAGGCAGACTCCACACTCAGTGCAAAGCCTGGCATGGGTCTCGATCTCATGAACCACAAGATCAAGTGCCAAAATCAAGAGTCAGATGCTTAACTGACAAGCCACTCAGGCACCCCTATCATAAATAAAATTATTTTTAAATGTTACTATAATGTACTGATTATTTTCTGAGGTCATTAATTACAATTATGATGAGAATCATAAATCCAATGTTGGATCATAGAAAACAATATAGACGAAGCGATATGAATAATGGCTCAAAAGTTAATTAGTCTTTGTTGCCTAACTGGCACCAATAACATGAATTTGCAATGAACACAGGGATTTTACAATTAAGTGGCTTATATTAGTAATATAAAAAGCAAAGCTCCTTTTAAGACTCGAAGTTGTTTGGACTATATATTATGACTTGCACTAACACCTTAATCTTTGACAACTTTTCTCTGGACTCTATTAAAGACCTCTTTCCCTGGTCTGGAACTTCTTTTTATAATATATATCAAGTCTTAAGTTAGGGAAATGTAAAATGTGATAGTAATATTTACAAATGTTCAAAAGAATAGATGTTGAAAATATTCTCTCAAATGTAGACCAGACGTGAACAATGAAGTAAGATGGATTTCATTTTGATCTAATCATATCTATGCTATTTTATGTTCTGCACAATCTTCGGGTTCCGATAATTGCCATTCCCTAGAGAGTTCTGTTCCTGTCATGGCCAAGTAATCTCCCTCTCGACCAACACTACTGCAGATAACAATTATAAACTCAACAAAACATAAACATTTTGCTCAAGGCACTGGAGAGGGATAGAAGCAAGCTGATATTCCATGGAAGTTGACACAAAGAGGAAGACAATGATACAGGATCAAATTATTTATGACTCATCCTGAGAGGAGTCTCAAGTCATCATAATTCAATGTGGCTAAAATTTAACAAAAACCCTGAAGTCCTACTGACATGAGAGAACATAGGACAGGATTTAGTAAAAATGCAGCCACTTAACGTAAGAGAGGAAATACCAAAAGGAAAAGTGAGAGGGGATCCCTAAATTTTCTCTGTCTAAATCCCTGGCTAATCTCTGAAACACTCATTCATAGGGAAAACTCAACTCAGGCTAAAAGGAGAAATGGTGTTTTATAGATCAAGCTCAGTGAAATTATAGGTCTTTGAAAATAAGTTGAAAAAAAATAGAGACTTAACTAGAAAGCAAACTGAGGGTTGATGGAGGGAGGTGGGTGGAGATGGGCCAAATGTGTGATGGGGATTAAGGAGGGCACTTGTGATAAGCACTGGGTGTTACATGTAAGTGATGAATCACTGAATTCTACTCTTGAAACCAATTAATAATAATAATAATAATAATAATAATAAATAATAGTAATAAAATAGTCATCAGAAAGTCATAAGATCATCTATAGTTGCTAAAAATATCCATTGCAATGTCCAAGGAAACAATCCGAAATTAGTTGAAATCTAAAGAAATAGAAAGACATAATTAATTCAGAGAGGAAAGGACATTAAACAAAAGATAATACTGTGTTACCTAGATGTTGAAATTTGCAGACAAGGATAATAAAGCAGCTATTATAACTATGTTTAAAGATATAAAGGAAAATATAAGCATACCTTGTAGATACAGTATGTTTGGTTCCAGACTACCCCAATAAAGCAAATATCACAATAAAACAAGTCAAATGGCTTTTGTTTTGGTTTCCCAGTGCATATAAAAGTTATGTTTATTCTATAGTCCATTAAGTAAACAATAGCATTATGTCTAAAAAACAATGAACATACCTTAATTAAAAACTACTTTATTGCTAAAAAGATTAACTATCATTTGACTTTTCAATGAGTCATAACCACTGATAACAGATTACCATAACAAATGTAATAATGAAAGAGTTTAAAACACTGTGAGAATTACTAAAACATATTACAGAGACATGAAGTGAGCAATTGCTGTTGGAAAATATGGTGCTGATAGACTTGCTCAACACAAGATTGCCACAAATCTTCAATTTGTGAAAACACATTACCTGTGAAATGTATTCAAGTGAAGCACAATAGTTATAGATCTATATGGTCACAAATAATGAAAAGATAGACACACTGAATTAAGAAATAGAGACCATAAAAATCAAACTGCTGAGAAATTGTAAAACAGAACAAAACAAAAAATATATGAAATAAAACTCACTGGATGAGAAAATAATACTAATGACTGAGGAAAGATTCCCTGAACTTGAAGACAGATCAACAGAAATTATATAATATGGAGAATATATATGTTTATATAGTGATATGTATATATATACAGAATATATATATATATATATATATATATATATATATATATAAAGATATTTGTATTTATATATATCATCAGCTCATGGAACAATATCACATAACCCAAATATATATAATTACAATCAGTGTATTAGAAATTCTCTAGAGACACAGGACCAGCAGGGTGTCTATACATAGTGAGAGAGATTGAGAGAAAGAAATTTATTATAAAAAACTGACTCATACAATCATAGAGGCTGACAAATCACAAGATTTGCAGTCAGTAAGCTGACAAACCAGAGACCCTATAGTGTGGTTCCAGTGAGTGCTAGGAGGCTTGCACTCTTTTTCACAACCAGAAAGGGCTGATATTTCCATTCAAGTCCAAAAGCAGAAAAAGCCAATATGTCAATTCAAGCCCAAAATTCCAGTCAATGGTAGTTAGGCAGAAAGATTTCCCTGTAATTCATGGGAAAGTTAGCCTTTTTGTTCTATTCAGATCTTCAACTGACTGTATAAGATCAACCCATACTTAGGAGGGCAATCCATCCTTAGTCTACTGATTCAAACGTTAGTCTCACCCAGAAAGATCCTCACAGACTAAATCAGGATTACACTTGACAATATTTGGGCACGCCATGGTTCAGTCAAGTTGACACATAAAATTAACCATCACAAGTCCATCCCTAACATGATACTAACATGATACTATCCTATGTACAACCCAAAACACATGAAGTCCCAAGATGTTAAGTGCTTGAATGATGTTTACTCTTCCCCTTGATAAATAATAGCATTATGATATAAAATTAACAACAGTTAATACTATGATATAAAGTCAATACATTTTAGGTTACCTGATAAGGGAATAAGAGAGGGAAGAAAACAAAGATATATGATATACACATTCATGACAAAATAAGGAATTTTTAGGAAACACTCATAAAATTTAGTCTTTATTGCCATTACTTGTCATATGGTTATACTATTCTCTTTGCCTTCAGGAAGCACTTCAGCTGAGTGTGATTCTTTAACTGGTAGGGTGACCCATACCATCTTTCCTGAAGAGTCATGGTCATTATTGGTCCTGCCTGGATTGGACTGTTGTAGTTTTCCATTAACCTTAATCACAGGGCACTGAAACACTAAGAGACACCCTAAGGAATCCCCTGCATTCTAGATATACTTTTCTTCATCTCCACTGTGGAGTAGTAGTCCAATTTCTTCTTGGTAATCAAGAACAATCCCTTCTTTGTAACTTCCTTCTTTGCAGGCTGATTCAGAGGCACAAGGAATTCAAAATGACCAGGTATTATTCTTAATTTCTAGTTCAAGGGAATCATTGTTGGGTCTTCTGGTGAAAACATTCACCCCTTTAGTACTAATACATCTAAGGCCAGTAAAGCCTAAGATACTGTGAAGAGGAAGCAAAAAATTTTGCTAGAGGGTCACTAGGGAAAATAGTGAGTGGTACCACTCCTCATTTCCACTCCTTGATTCCTAGACCTGGGGATCCTAGCTATGGGAGAAACACCACCATATACTGGAAGCTTATTCAGAGCATACATAGCCTTCTGGGAAATCTTAACCAAATTTTCAAGGTATTGTCACCTAGCTAGACTGTAAAGAAGTATTCAAAAGTCATTTCACCATTCAATCAAGCAAGCTACAGACACTGGAGAACATGGTATGACCAGTAAATTCCATAATAATGAGCCCATTGCCTCATTGGCAATTAGGGAGAGAGGTGTGAGAGAGAGAGAGAGAGAGAGAGAGAGAGAGAGAGCAAGCATGAGTTGGGGAGAGGCAGAGAAAGGGAGACAGAATTGGAAGCAGGCTCCAGACTCTGAGCTGTCAGCACAGAGCCCGATGTGGGGCTCGAACTCACCTACTGTGAGATCGTGACCTCAGCCAAAGTCAGATGCTTAATCAACTGAACCACCCAGGCACCCCAACCATTGCCTCACTTCTTTTGCAACAAAGCGAGTTATTTAATCAGAAATAATTCTGTGTGCTATATCAAGAACAGTGAATAAGGCATTCTATAAGTCCGTGGATGGTAGTTTTAGCAGAAACGTTGCATGCAAGGAAGCCAAACCCATATCCAGAAGAAGTGTCTATTCCTATAAGAACAAAATGCCACCTTTACCCTCATAGAAGTGTCTTAAATAATCAACCTACCACCAAATAGCTACCTGATAAACATAAGGAAATGATACCATGTAGAAGACTCAGCATTGGTCTTTGTTGGTGCAGATTGAGCACTTAGCGGTGGCCAGAGCCAGGTTGGCCTTGGTGAATGGAAGTCTAGGTTGCTGAAGCCATGCATACTTTCTGTCCCTGCTACAAGGACCACTTTGTTTATAAGCTCATTGGGCAATGACATTGGCTGGAGAGAGATGAAGACAGGTATATATAGAATAGGTCATCCTCTCCACTTGATCATCAAAATCCTCCTCTTCAGAAGTCACTCTTTGGTAAACATTCATGTGGGACACACATGTTTTCCTGTCTTTTGCCCATTCAGAGAGATTACATGTTCCAATTGTGTTTCTTCTAAGTCCCTGACATTCAGTCAAACCATTGAGAACAACCCATGAATCAATGTATAATCACATGTCAGTCCACTGCTCTTTCCCAGCAGAGTGAAAAATTAGGTGCACTGCTTAAAGTTCTGCCCACAGGGAAGATTTCCCTTCATTACCATCCTTCAGAGATCTCCAAGACAGGGATTGTAGTGTGGAAGCTGTACACCATCAGGTGTTGGCTATATATCTTGCAGAAACATCTTTAAGCCAAATCTAAGTCTTCTCTTTCTCTGTCAGTTTATCATAGGCAAATCCCCATGAGGCCATGGTTGCAGGCTGAGAGAATGTAGCACAGCAGAAGTGAGGCCATGGGCCTTTGGACCACCTCTCAGGTAACTTTCTCACACCTTCAGGCCATATCATGTTATATACCACTTCTATTTGATGATGGAGCATGGTTGTGAATGCCCGACTTTAAGGAGGTGAAATAAGACTCATTACATGATGGGCAGATCAGGTCACATGGTAATGTGATGGCTTAAGTTTAAGTATTCAGTCTCTCCTCAGACCCAGTAGCAGGTCAAGAACTGTTTCTCAAAAGGAGAGTAGTTATCCAGAGGATAGTAGGGCTCTGCTCTAAAATCCTAAGAGCCCGTGCTGCAATTCACCTACAAAGGCCTGCCAAAACCTACAAACAGCCTCCCTATCTGCCACTGACACTTCAAGTACCACTGAATCTACTGCATCACATGGCCCAAGTGGCAGAGCAGTTTTCAAGGCAGGACGGACCTGTAGCAAAGCCATCTTATGTTCTGGGCCCCACTCAAATCTAGCAGCTTTTCAGGTCACTCAGTAAATTGGACAGAATAACACATCCAAATGATGAAGATGTTGCCTCCGATATCCAAAGAGATACACCGGGAATTGTGCTTCTTTTTGCTTATAGTGGCCAGATGCAACAATATATCTTTCACTTAACAGGAGTATTTTGACATGATCCACACTTCTAGAACCCTAGAAATTTTGCTATGTAAAAGGCCTCAGAGTTACTGGATTTATTTCCCACCATGTTTTCCATTCAACAAGATAAACTAAATATAGGACCATACACAAAGATCTTTAAAATCGGTAGTGAAACAAATAACTACAAGTGAAAGTCAGAAGACAGAAATCAAATGCAATCATAACACAAGAATTTCACATATACAAGTATCAAAAACAATATAAAAATATTACATATTAAATATTCAATGAAATAAAATTTGCAATCAGAAAAAATGAGATATCAAAAGCTAATTTAACATGGTGAGGTGTATTTTTGTAAACAATCAATAAACATTCAATAATAAAAGTAGAGTTGTTGAAAAAAATCAGAAAATTTATAAACTGTATTCTACCATAGAACAAAATATACGGAGACAGATGTAAAATATTAAGGTCATTTTAATACATATGAAGTGTTGAACTAAAAATTCTAGTGTTTATTTAATCAAAATACCTAAAAAAGAATAGAAAATATAGATGGAGCAGAAGAAAAAATTAAAGGGATGATAGATCATAGCTGTGCAATTTTTAGGTAATAAAGACATGGATAAGTGGAAATTAAAAGCACAGTATATATTTTTTTTTAATCTGTATTTTAACACATTGACGTGGAGTTATAAAATTTCCAATAAAATAGAGATTATTTTAAAAGTACCTGGTGATAAAAGACAGATCCTTTAAAATAAACAACCAAAAGCTTCAAAAAAAAAGGTATTTAGAAAAGAATAGAATAAAATCTTCAAAGAGCTGAGAGTAAATCCCAACATTTTAGTTGTCTACACAGAAATACTCTTTCACAATTTAGGGCAAAACAAAGACATTTCTAGATTTCAAAATACGGAGAATTTAGCATAAATGCCCTGCCTCACAAACCATTCTAAAAGAAGTACTTTATACATTATTCCAAAATGTTCATTTACCACATGTTTGTTAAGCGTCTACCATGTGTTAGATATTCTTTTATGTCCTGAAAGTACAACCCAAATCCTTCCTATCAATGCACTTATGTTCTCACTTGTGATACAGAAAAACAAAAACATAAATAAGTGAAAAATAAATGAATATACACATACACACATACTATATAAGTATGCAGTACGTTAAAATATGCCATGTAGATAATAAGAAAAGTAAATCAGAGAAGGAACTATGGCGTGTCTGGTGTGGGATTATGATTTAAATACAATACAGAAATTCATGGAGGAATATTTGATTCATGTGGATCAAGAAAAAAATATTTTGAGCAAAGGAAAATCAAGTGAAAAAGATTCTAAGACAGGTACATGTTCTGTCTTTTGCGGAATAGTAAGAAAGAATAATTAGAAGAGATGAGGCTAATGTAATAAAAAAAAAACCTGGAAATCATATAGCTGTAATGTGGACCACTTTAAGGCTTTTCTCTCTTAAAATGATTAAGATGAGAGTTTTTGAAGGGTTTTGGGTAGAAGACTGAAATACATGATGTGAGAGATGGGGGGAAATGAAAAGAGGTGGAGGAGAAGGCACAGAAAGAAGGGAAGAGAAGAGGAAAAACAGGAGAAGGTGAAGAAGAAAAAGAACGGAAGAGGGAAGAGAGAGGAAGAGGAGATGGAGAAGGATGAGGAGTTACCAAAGGGCTATCACAATCATCACAGCAAAAAGGGACTTTGACTTGGGCCAGAGTGGCTGCAATGGAAGAAGAAGTAGAGGTTGTTTTCTGAAAATAGTCAACGGATATTGCCAAGAGATTGCTACGAGGTATGAGGGGAAACAAGAAAAAAAGAAAAAAAAAAAAAAAAGATGATCTCAAGGTTTTAGCCTGAACAACTGAAAGAAAGTTGCTGTTTGCTGAGATGACATCTGAGAAAGAAAAATAAATTGGGGGGAAATAGAGTTTAAATTCAGAGCTTGTTAAGTCTGAGATTCTTAGACATCCAAGTAGAGATTTAGAATAAGCAGGTAGTTCTTTTATGCAAAGAAGAGTTCCAGACTACAGAAGGAATTTGGGGATTATTACCATAGGAGAATGAGTGAAGATGAAGACTAGACCAGGTCCAAGCAATGAACCCTGGGATTTGAGAGTGAAAATGCTATCTAAATGCCAATATTATCTGAATATTTAAATGAAAAAGGACAAATTCTTGAAAAACACAAATTACCAAAACTAACCCAAGGAGAAACAATATCTAAATAAAAAATATACAATATACAAAAAATGTCCATAACAATACTCTTCATGAAATTTGTACACTTAATTCATATGCCAGTTCACATTTGGGATAGTCACTTAATGCAATTTCATAAAGCAATGAAAATGACCAAAATCATGCAAGATACAACAGCTTATATAGATTCCACAGACATCATGTTAGGCAGAAGAGGCCCAACTCATACTGCTTATTCCATATTCATAACATTCCTGTGCAGTCAGAAATAATCTACTATAGGTATTAGAATATTTGTTTCCTACAGTGTGTTAGTAATGCCTTATACCTTGATCTTTGATTACTTATTTTTATTTTTTAAGCTTTGTTCAGCTATTATCTGAGTCTTTTTAGAATAATCATCAAACTATACAGTTTTAATTTCATCCACTTTTATGCTAAACTTCTAAAAACACTTTTTTAATTATTAGAAAATAAAAAACAAATGAGCAGAACTAGCCAGAAACATATTTAAAATATTAATGTATTAAAAGACTAGCTCTATGTGTTATTAAAATATTCTATAAATCTACCATGATTTAATAGGGTTTATACTAGTAGGATACTCATATTTTGAGAAAAAGATAGATAGAATATAGGTACTGAATAGGTATTATAAGTATGAAAAGGCCTTAAAGAGACAAATCCAGAAGCAATTGACATAATAAATTTCACTACATATACTTTGAAAATGTCTGAATAAACAAACTCAAACACTACAGAAAAATTGGGAAAATATTTGTAAAATATAGGATATATAAGTATCTAAATTTTTATAAATCAGTATTAACCACCTACTAGAAAAACAATTAAATATTTAAATAATCTAAAGAGTCCACAATAAAATACAAATGTCTTTTGAATATAAGATGCTCAATTTGACTCATAATCAGATTTTCTACTTCTTCTAGGTTTGTTTGTGATAAGCATATATTTTCCACATGAGAAAACATTAATAAAATATTTATAAAAACACCATTTTTATTTTAGTAAGACTGGTAAGTTAAATCTTGCTGTGCTTGGAAATATGTTTCATTAAAATTTGCTATTATGTAGTAAAATTCCTGAAAGTAGCAGCCTCTATTACACCCTTTGAAAATTCAAGTCATTGCCTTCAACTTTTTAAAATTGAAACCAAGAGTTGGTGTGTGTGGGTGGCTCAATTGGTTAAGTATCTGGCTCTTGATCTTGGCTCAGGTCATAAGCTCATGGTTTTGTGGGTTCAAGCCCCACATCAGGCTCTACGTTGACCATACAGAGCCTTCTTGGGATTCTCTCTCTCCCTCTCTCTGTCTCTGCCCCTCCCCCATTCATGAGCCTGCTCTCTCTCTCACACGAATAAACTTAAAAAACAAATAAATAAACTGAAACCAAGAGCATGACATTTTATATTGCAAAATTACACACATAAATACACACACTCATTCACTAACAATATTTATGTCTGCTTCTTGTGACGCATGTACAAGTATTATGGTCTGTTTTATCTTACCCTGCTTTATTAGTTATAAATGCTAGTCTCAATGCATAAAGTTGATGCCATCAGACTGTGACCCACGGTTTTAAAAATACCGTTCCAGTAGGAGCCAAATGAGCTTATATTTAGTGTCAGTAGATTAACATGAATGTTGCAATACAGTAAGGAGAGTACTTACGACCATTTAATTTGAAAGCCTAATATAGCAGAGTGCTGCTGTGATCAAACGATTCCAACAGAAGAATCAGCTTAACACTCAAACTTTCATGCCAATCAGTACAAAATTGTTGACTTTGATTACAGTTCTGTGATGTGAGCCTGTACTTTCTAAAACTCGTGTGCATTGCTTACCTTTTCGAAGGAGATAACATTTTTAAGAATGATGCCACTCTGAAAAGAAGGAAAAAAAGTTGTGGCTTCAAGTGTACCCATCTTTTGTACGAAAGGATGATATTTTCATTATTTTAATGGTCTAAATAAGTGAACATGTTAAGCTTTCTCACAATCCTATCACAGATTTTCACAGTGTAATCTCTCAATTGTCAGTAAAAGGAGTATTATTAGCACTCAGTTTGTAAGCAAAAGGATAGTACCAAACAGTTTTTTTCTCTTTCAAAATACACAAAGCAAACTTTGTCTTCAAAAGAGTATAAGTAATGACTTCTCACTGTACATCTGAACATTACAATTTTCTTTATACTTTTAACTTTGTTATGCCATTTGCAAAGCTGTCATGGTTTGAAGTGTATAGCTATTTTCTCTTTGTCATTTCTTATTTTCTGTTACTCTAAGAAATAATACATTATTTTGAGTATAGATTGGGAATTGTCTCCTTCTACTCTCAGCTAAAATCTAATTCCAGTCTTATATTACCAAAACTACTATGAAAACATTCATTCACTATTTGAATGAATTTGTTTCATATAATTAAAAGAACTGAGTATATTCCTAAATTCACATAAAGATTAAAAGGAATTGTGCACAAGGCCATAACCTTTTTCATATTCGAATGAGACATGGAAAGGTAAATTGTAAAGGCTAATGTAAGAAGAGGGGTTATTATGTTTGTGAGAATTGATTTCTACTTTATGACTGTTGTGAAAAAAGATTCTTTTTTTTTTTACTTATTTATTTTGGGAGAGAGAGACAGAGGTAGCAAGTGGGGGAGGGACAGAGAGAGAGAGAGAGAGAGAGAGAGAGAGAGGGAGAGAGAGAATCCCAAGCAGACTCCACATTGTCAGTGCAGAGCCGAATGTGCGGCTCAAACCCACAAACCATGAGATCATTACCTGAGCTGAAACCAAGAGTCTGACACTTAACTGACAAGCCACCCAGGCGCCCCATGAAAATAAGATTCTTAAATGTCTCTTAAAACTTTGGAATCATATATAAGTCTTTGCTTATATTAAATTCATTATAAAAGACAAGTCTTTGGTAACGAAATGGATGGGTTTCATGAAGATACAACTTTTAGGAATGTATAAAATTCTGTATTTTGTCTGTTTTTGATTACTTGCCCTATTTTTTTTTTACTTTCAAAAGTATCAAACCTAAAGAAAAGTTATAGTAAAAGCCATGTTTTAATGACATTCATTTACCCTTTACTAGGATTCACCAGTTGTTAACATTTGGCAAATTTGTTTTCTCTTTCTCCTTTGCTATATATTCAAAAGTCAATCACTGACATGATGGTACTCATTCCTAAATATTTCATCCTCTTGCCTTTAAGATCACTTGCCTTTACATAACCACAGTCCCATTTCCATACCAAGGAATTTAACTTCGATTCAATAATATTATACGAAATGTAATCCATATATAAGTTATCTAATAGTCATAAAATGAACTGCCAACCTTGTTTTAATACAAGATTCCACCAAAAATTATACACTGTATTTGGTTGCATGCATCTTTAGTCTTTTTTTAATTTTCTTGACTTTGACTTTCATAACACTGATACTTTTGAAGCATCCAGGCCACTTGTATAAAATGTTCCACAATTTAAATCATTCTGTTATCTCATGATCATACTTAGATCAAACCATTTACAAACGATTTAAACCACATTACAAGGAATGTATACATTCCTTCGCATAACATCAAGAGACATAATGTCTGTTTTTATGAATTATGGGCATGCTAGTTGTTAATCTGGCCTGATGTTTTCCAACCGCATGAATATCTGCTAATGAATATCTGCTTCCCAGTAACTATTCACACAATGGCTCAGTGTCTGTCGATGGATACTTGCCTAAATCAATTTTTTACATTACTGTTTCCTAATTGGTGATTTTTTAATTATATCATTTTACTGTATATACTCATTTATGTTCTTCAGTAAAGAAAGTTCAGCAGTTCTGTGAATGAAGACTGTCTGCTTCATAAAGTGTTAAATAAAGTTTGTTTGTATCACCTAAATGGTCTTCTTTTATCATTTTTTAAGTCTTTGGTAACAATTAGTAGGATGGGAAGCTGACTGCTAACAGTCCATGAGATGAGATGCACACTGACCCCTTTTAGCTTATTGTTCCTCTCATCAGTAGCAAGGGCTGTGGGTAAGTCGCTCTCAGATTTAAGCTTCACGCCCTGTGTGCAGCATTCTGATCCAAACAAACTTTATTTTTTTAATGTACATATTTATATTATGTTATTATTATATTTATATATAAATACTCTTTTTCTTTGCTTGAAACGCTGCTTTCAGAGTGCAAAGTCGAATGCCAAACCTTCCAGTTTTTAAAAAAGTTACAAAAGGTTGAGTGGATTTTCTAGAGCTATAAGGAAAAACTTGAAGCCACCATTAAAGAATTAATCTAATCATGCTTTCTAAAACATAACCAGCTATTGGCTGTTTAGAACTAAGTTTTTACTTATAAAACAAAAAGATCAAGCATGAAGACAATATAACCAACTGCCATCTGATTGTGACAATACTATATTGATTCTACCCTGTTTGTGTTTTTAAAAAACCTGCAAAATTACATATTTATTCTCCAGGAAGTTTTCAAAGTTTTTTAAAGTTCCCAGGAAAGTTCTGGGATCATGGAAAAGTTCTGGAATAATTATACTAGGATTTGACAGTGAGTGGCAGCCATTAGGAGACTCAAGAAGAAGGAATTCCAATGAGTGCAATGGATTGCAGTCATTAGGGGGACTCACAAACCCTTGAGATAAGTCCACAGCATAAACCATTGGAGAACTTAAGGAAATAAATTAAAACAAGAAATTCAGAATGTTTGACCAATGGCACATCAAAATCTAAGTAGAATCAAGTCACTCACACTATTAAAAACCATCAGGTCATCCACACTATAAACAAAACTTCTCATGAAAGAAACAGTAGATCTATTGCTCATGGAAGCCAATGTCACATTTGATGGGCCTGAATCAAGCACTTAAAAACTGTTAGAGCACGAGCCACCTAACTCTATAGAGTCTTGTGCTAGGATACGTTAATCATAGAATGGGTTAAATTGATACTAAATCACCTAGCAACCTCAAGAAAATTTCCATGCAAAAGGCACACTGTAGAACACCACAAAATCACCAACCCAGTAGCACATTCCTCTTAGGTGTTAATTTGGCTACAAGAGAGCCAAGGCCTAGCTAAAGAAATGGAATCATCAAGTTTCAAGGAACTGAAAGTGCTTCCTTCCAGCATACCTGCTTATATGTCAAAGAACTGTTTCTCTGGAAGCTGTAGAGACCTACAAAACTGGTAAAGTCTTACTAAGACAATCTAGAATTACAGTGGCCATTATGGGACATATTCCAATTAGACAACATCATTCATTAGAGAAGTACAATTAAAAACAAGTGTTCCTAAAATCAAATAGAATGGGCTACCTATTTTATGCAGAAGACTCCAAAAGGCTTCAAGATTCTAAGACAGCTTCATTAGAAGATTCGTTGCAGAAGACTAATGAAAAGTGAAAGCCACAAGAGGTGCCCCAAAGACTGTAAGATTGATGTGATTCCTATTGCATCTTTCTACTTTCCTTTACTTGAATATTCAGTCTATTAAAAGTCCATCTTAATTGCCTTTCCACTCTGCAGAGACATACAAGATCATAAACAAGAGTCCACAAAGTTAGTAGCCTTAAAATTACAGCGGCTCCAAGACCAGAAACCTAAAACAACACCTGGGCCTCCCACTTTGCACCCTGCTAGGGTTCCATCATCAAAACACTGGCCCAGAAACTGAGGTCTCATTTGCAATCAATTTTGACATTGGAAGAAAGATTGTCTTTGAAGATTTTATACAAATCCTTCCACACCAATTTGAACACCCCCATATCTCAAAGGAAGGCCCCAGATGGCCTCCTAGGGCTGATGTGATGCTGAGGGATTCTCTGGCAAATTGCCATGAGTTATTCCCATAAGCAGCCCAGGGAAAACTAAAATTAAAATTAATGGAGAACCTCACGAAATTCTGGTACATACTGGAGCTACACACTCTACTTTAAACCTCACTCTTTCTGGAGCCTGGGAATACTGGCAGAAGTCTGTGAAACATGAGAATTCTTACCAGAGTCAGTCCTCTTGGATCTTGCCCTGTAGAGAAAGGAAGGTAAAATGTCACGCTGTTTCTTATTGGTTATCTGCTTTTTCTCTCACAGAGACAGCTATGGCGGCTTACTTGTCTTGTCATGCATTCTGAGAATATGGTTTGGTTTTCTGTGTGGTAGAGCCCCTCCCTGAGGAATGTGATGAAAAACCTCAAGACAAGGGAAGGCAACCTAGCTATGTGTGTAGCCTTAGCTAAATGAAACAATGTACCCAGAGAGAAAAACATTCCAAAGACAAATAGCTCTAAATATAGAACACAGGAATCTTTTGATTTCAAGTATAGTTGAAGATAATATAGTGGGGTGATTGTCTCAGTCCCTTGATTGCATTCAGGTTGTAACCCAATTCTTTAAAGAATTAAAAACAGCTGTCCTATAAACTGAGCTTTCACAAGAAGAGAAAAAGGCCACTTTTCTACCAGTCCCTATTCATCTCAAAAAGCTCATAAGTATTGTAATAATTTTGGATTTAGGAAACAATACGCCTTCTAGGAGGAACTTGCATTGTTTCTCTGTGCCTTTGAGATGTGAATGTTTTACTTAGTCTTATGTAGAAACTGAGGGCCATCTCTTCAAAATGCAAATTTCAGGGAGGTAATTCTAGTCAGAAGGAAACAAAGACGGGAAAGGCTATTTGGAAACTAGGTGAATGAACACTCTTTAAAGTCTTCACAAACACTGTTCAAAAGTTTAAGCCATCTGAGTAGGTAACCTTAATTCATTCCATCTTCCAGAAACCACTAACTGCCAGAAACTACCCACTGAATACATATAAAAAATAAACCTGCAAAAGGCTAAACGAAGCTTGCTCCATGGTTGAGTCAATGTGCACAATTATTTCGACGCAGTATGTTATTTCCCTCAATTTTGTCTGCTATGCTTTTGATTCTATTACATCTACACACCTTTTTCCAGTAGATGCCATAACTTCCTAAAACACTTATATGTATTTCCAAAATGTCTTTACTACATATTTTACCATGAAGCAAAAATTTGCCATCTTATCAGTCCCTCCCTGCTCCATTCCATCTACATGTTAATGATAATGCTTAATCATTCTAGAAACTCAATTGTAAAATAATGTATTTTGACGATTTTAAAAATATTTCTTGCTGTTACCATTTGATTTTTATTTTAGCCACCTTGTTTACAGAGTCAGTTAAAATTATGTAACCTAGATGGTTAGTACTATTAGTTTCTTAGTGATTTAGTTTATGATATCGTAACTCATTACAGTGCACATACACATTATTTTTAAATATTTTATCTATTGTGATGGCTGAATATCTTGATATGAAAAATATCTTCTTTAATGTTAGCCAAAAATTCCTATTTTTAATTATTATTATTATTTACTACTATATCGCTATGATATTAGTATATGGCTCTCTGGAAGACCAATTATTATTATGGTCGTTTAAGATAGACATGGTTACTGTGCTACAGGGGAATTGAAATAATAGAAGGAGATGATTAAGAATCCTTAAGGAAGGCCTTCTACATTAAACAATTTTATATTGACTCTACTTTCAATGTCCAAGATAAATAAAAGAAATAAGAATCTGGTCGGCAAAGAGCTTTTAAATTCTTGTTCAATAGTGAAACATCAATTTAGCTTTGAAATGGTCTTTTTCCCCACGTATTCCTGAGAATGAAAAGATGATGGGGATTGATTGCAGTGCCTGATGTCAGCAAGTCGACTCCTTCTTTTCTAAAAATATTTAAAAGCTGCAATTTTGCCTCTCATCCTTGCTCTCCACAGCAACTCAACCTGGCAGCAACAGGAGTCCCATTCTTAAAGTAATAGGTAGCTGCCTAAGCAAGCCAAGCAATGTTTGTAAATATTCATTTTAAGGGTTCTCTCAAACTAACCAATGGAACAAGAAAAGAAAAAAACTATTCATTTGGAGCTCAAGGCAAAACTACCAGACCCAAATGTGAAGTGCACAGGGGGATTACATGTGTGTGTGAAATGTTTTGTAAGAGCTAGAGCTCATGGACCAAGATGAAGCTATTACAACTTTCATCAATTCTTTGTACCTCATATCTACATAATTAAAATTTCAACAAAAGGCTCTTATAAAACACTCTCTACATCATGTGTCAAATTATGCAAATGGAATTTCAATTAAAATGTTTATTTTCAAAAAAAATTTTAAAAATTAAAAATAAATACAAAATTAAGTTTATTCTTAAAAATGTGTTTTTGGCTTCTGATTACCGAAGCTGTATATCATAGGTCATTTGGGAACTATAAAAATAAAAATACAAAAATAATTCCAGAGTCACCTGTGGATTTCAATCTTTTTGCAAGGTATTAATACATAATTAATACACATAAGGATATCAAAAACAAACCTAATATTTTTTCTTAAAATAAAATGCAAGTTTTTTCCATGTTACTAGGTCTCTAGGAAGCTGTTATTCAGGATGTTTTAATGTAATATCTATAAATTCTCCTCTATTTTTAGACTTCAATTTTTCCTCTAATATTTGCTAAAATAAACAATGTCCCTACAGATTCTTAAAATAATTTTTAAGAACTATGAGATACACATTCTAAACCATGAATGATAAGGCTGTAGTTTAAATCAATTCACATTTTTTCATTATTTTGCGTAAACTGTTTTATTAAAGTCTCATACTATGGTTTACATTTTTATCAGTTTATCTACACATTGCTCCTGGATTTTTAAACAAAGTTTATTTTAATCCCATATTATTTGGTGCATACAAATTCAAGAATAACCTCTTTTCTTTATAGATGCATTCCTACCAATGTAAAATAACTCCTTTTCCTATTTAATGCTTTGTACTTTCAGTTCTTTTTATATGATAACAATATAACAATCTCTTCTTTCTTTTTGTTTATTTTTTTTGCCTTTGCATATTTTATCCTTCCATTATTGCTAGCCCTTTATTTCATTTCATTTTGTTTAATGACTATTATTTAAAATAAATAAGTTCAACCCATTTTTATTACATGAATGGACCTACTTGATGTATGGTCCTGATGATCTATTGTAAGCTGCTGCTTCTTTCTTTTTCCTTCTCCTCCTCTCCCCTTTCTCTTTCCTCTTTTCCTTCACTTCCTTCTCCCTCTTTTCTTCTTTTCCCTTATCCTTCTCCCCTACTTTCTTTTCTCCTCCTCCTCTTCCTTCTTTTCTTCTTTTGTATTTTGCTACCTTTCAATTATCTTTTCCTATATGCTCCAAGATATCATGCTCACAAGAATCTATTGATAATTGTTACTGACTGTGTCCAGAAACAACTTTGGTTCCAAAGAGAAGAAAAGTGATAGAAAAAAGAATTTGCTTTTACAACTGTTTAATAGCTTTTAAATGTGTGAATAGGCAGCTCCAAAGGTTTCCATTCTGGCCTGTGCTGTCTCTCCATATGATTAAATCCACTCATGTGACTGGGAGTGGGGAGAAATAGTACTAAGGAAAGTCTGATGGTCTGTTTCTAGCATCTACTCTGTCTCACATTTTAGCACTTACCAATCCACTGTAACTATTCATAGATGAACAGTATTTCTCCCCAAGCCAATAAGAATACACCAATTTTAACATTAACTTGTTTGGATATTTAGAATGCAGGCAGAAGATATCTCCTTATTATAAAAGCAGAGGGAGTTCAGGAAAAAACTATAACTAATGACATAGTATAACTATATATTAACAACCATTAGACAATCATTTCTCTGACAGGTAACTTATTTTCTCATGTGCAGTATAATGAGATGATCTTGTAACCCTCCTTATAAAAAAAGGTATAATTCATTTTATGCTACTTTCTCTACTTATTAGTACTTTATCTATGTATTTGGAAATATATTCACAACTAAACTACTGCTAAGAATTAAACAGTAGATTCCTCAACTATCCAATAACAAGAACAGAAGATTAAATATATTTTTTCTCTGTCATTTAGAAAAATATTTTAACACCCAGCTCACCTGAAAATTGTAGTCATATATTCTGGGCTCTAGTACATTACTAAGTGGAGCTTAATTTGCTTTGACTTAAAAAACACAGAAAAGAGTGAATACTTGCTCACTAGAATAAATATCTCAAGTTATACTATCTGATGAATAATATAAAGACACTGACATTTAGAACCCAAAAATGGACCCAAAACTATATGTTCAACTAATATTCAACAAAGCAGAAAAGAATATCCAATGGGAAAAAAGAGTCTCTTCAACAAATGGTGTTGGGAAAACTGGACAGCAACATGCAGAAGAATGAAACTGGACCACTTTCTTTCACCATAGACACAAAAAATAAACTCAAAATGGATATAAGTCCTAAATGTGTGACAAAAAGCCATCAAAATCCTAGAGGAGAACACAGGCAACAACCTCTTGGTCTCAGCCATAGCAACTTCTTACTAGACATGTCACCAAAGGCAAGGGAAAGAAAAGAAAACATGAACTATTGAGACTTCAAGATAAAAAGCTTCTGCACAGTGGAAGAAACAATCAGTAAAACTAAAAGGCAACCAATGGAATGGAAGAAGATATTTGCAAATGACATATCAGATAAAGGGCTAGTATCCAAAATCTATAAAGAACTTATCAAACTCAACACCCCAAAAATAGATAATCCAGTTAAGAAATGGGCAGAAGACACGAACAGACATTTCTCCAAAGAAGACATACAAATGGTTAACAGACACATGAAAAGATTGCTCAACATCAGTCATCATTAGGGAAATATAAATCAAAACCACAATGAGATATGACCTCGTACCTGTGAGAATGGCTAACATGAACAACTCTGGAGACAACAGATGTTGCCAAGGATTTAGAAAAAGGGGAGCTCTCTCACACTGTTGGTGGGAATGCAAACTGGTGCAGCCACTCTAGAAAACAGTATTGAGGTTCCTCAAAAAGTTAAAAATAGAACCACCATAAGATCCAGCAATTCCACTATTAGGTATTTATCTAAAAATACTGATTTGAAGGGGCAACTACACTCCAATATTTATAGCAGCACTCTCAATAATAGCCAAATTATGGAAAGAGCCCAAATGTCCATTTACTGATGAATGGATAAAGAAGAGGTGGCGTATATACAATGGAATATTACTAATATTAGCAAGAATGAAATCTTGTCATTTGCAACAGCTTGGATGGAACTAGAATGTATTATCCTAAGCTAAATAAGTCAGTCAGAGAAAGACAAATATCATATGATTTCCTTCATGTGTGGAATTTAAGAAACAAAACAGATGAACATTTGGGAAGGAGGGGAAAAATAAAATAAGATAAAGTAATATAAGATATAAGATAAAATAAGATAAAAAAGAAAGAAAGAAAGAGAGAGAGAGGCAAACCATAAAAGACTCTTAAGGATAAAGAACAAACTGAGGGTTTATGGAGGGGTGTTGGGCAGAGGATGGTTAAATGGGTGACGGGCATTAAGGAGGGCACTTGTTGAGATGAGCACTGGGTGTTATATGTAAGTGATGAATCACTAAATGCTACTCCTGAAACCAATACTACACTATATGTTAACTAAGTTTAAATAAAACTGTAGGGGAAAAAAAAAAGAGTGGATGTGTTAACTAACTCTACTGTGGTAATCATTTCACAATATATATGTGTATCAAATCATCATGTTGTATACCCTAAACTTGCACTATGTTATATGTCAATTATATCTCAACAAAGCTGGGTGGGAGAAAGTAGTAGAGTTAGGATTGAAAACTCTGCCTGATTTTGAGCCCACGCCCTTGGCTACAGTCCATGCTGTCCCCTTATGTGACAAAGTGATTGTGACAAATAAACTAAGCAAAGGATTAATGAAAAAAGACACTTACATTTAAATTAAAGTTAGAAAATCTAGAAAGGACTATTATTGACTCACAAAAGATTATATTCATAATATATTTGCATTGTAAACACCTTGTTAGGTAAAGATAAGAAATGAAATATAAAATGAATGACACACAAAAGACATAAAGCTTATTTCAGGGTATAGATTTTTTAGTTAAAAAATGCATTAAGGGGTGCCTGGGTGGCTCAGTCGGTTGAACGTCTGACTTCAGCTCAGGTCATGATCTCGCAGTGTGTGAGTTCGAGTCCCACATTGGACCTCGAGCCCCACATCGGGCCCTGTGCTGACAGCTCAGAGCCTGGAGCCTGCTTCAGATTCTATGTCTCCCTCTCTCTCTGCCCCTCCCTCGCTCATGCTCTGTCTCTCTCACTCTCAAAAATGAATAAGTGTTAAAAAAATTTTTTTAAATGCATTAAAATACCAGCTTTGATATTTCTAGTTGTGTGACACTGGACAATTTACCATTTTTCCTCACCTCTAAGTGGGTATGTTAGAATGTAATTTTAAAGATAATGGTCTTGTTAAGTGAAATAATGTGAATTGTCAAGCATGTAGTCAGTCCTCAATGACTAAGACATGTAAAACTATTTTTGCTTTTAAAACAAAATAAGATTAGATTTCTTGAAACAGTGAGCTCCTCTGCTGAGTTTCAAACATTTTAATTTCCAGTGATATTTTTATATAATGCATGTTAGAATATATTTATTTTATTATATGCATACTAGCTTAAAAATTAGATATAATCATTTATATAACAGAGTGTTTAAGTGTTATGGTTTAAAATGTTATCATTTTTAAAGATGGAATTTGATGGTTGCCATGTTTAAAAACAAAGAATTTAACTATGATATACCTTATTTAAATCTTTTCCTTTTTATTTTTAAAGTAACTATAGTTTATCCTACAGAAAATAAAATTACTTGCTGCACTACATAGATAATTTGTTTACTTTAGGTACCATATTGCACTTTAATTAAGAACATTTCCAGAGAATCACAATGCAAAAAATTTGCTTTCCTAATTAAAATAAAAAGCACAGTAAGCTGTTTTATTAGTAATGTGAGTGATGCTATTAAGAGAAGATAATGATTTAGGAAAGTGAACTTGGACTAGGGTGAACTTTAGTGCAGAGCACACAAAACAAAACAGTGCACACTAATCAATTAAAATGGGGCAGACTATTTTATGATGCTAAATATTTTTACATAGAAATGTAACAGAAATGTTTACTTTTGTCACATATTCTAAAACCCCACATCTCAAAATTGGAGACTGTATGTTTTACAAAAGATGTGAATTATATCATATAATAGATAATGGAATGTTTGCACATGTACATGTGCCTGTGAGAGTGGGGGGGGGCAGAGAGAAGAATGTACATGTAAATACACATTCATAATAGTATAGAGAAATTACTATGGCAATATTTTGAAAGCAGTGAACAGCAAAAAGCTGAAATTGGCAATATAATAGGTTAGATAGGTGATAACACATTTATACAAAGAATGATGCAGTCAATAAATAGATCTGAGTTATATTATTAAGAGGGGGGGAAACAAGATGTGGAGTCATCTGTATTATATATTGGTATTTTTAATATCCACATAAAATGCTAGAATCCTTTCAGGATCTGAGTTAGCAGTTTTGAGGGTCACTTGGTAAGCCAGGCATGCATATTCTCTGCAAGAATGAGTGTTTCTATCTTAGGCTGCAGCAGTTATTACAGTAAAGGAATATATACATGTTTGATTTCTTTCTGAAACATAGAATATATAAAAAACCATTAATAGGGGGAAGTTGAAAGTAAGATTGTAATATTTATTGTTATTAGCATGGGATTTTTAAGACTTGTTTAATTATTAGCAGGCAATTTAGTTTTTTAAATAATAGACCTTATGAAAACAATATGTGCCTCATTAATTCATATGTGTTAGTATTTATTAGAGACACATTTTTTAAAAAAATATTTAAATGTTTCTTTCTTTATTTTTGAGAGAGAGCGTGCACACATGAGTAGGGCAGGGGCAGAGAGAGAGGGGGAAAAAGAGAACCCCAAGCAGGCTCCATGCTGACAGCCCTCATGGGACTTGATCTCAAGAACTGTGAGATCATGACCTGACCTCAAATCAAGAGCCAGATGTTTATTTATTTTTTTTACGAGCCAGATGTTTAAACAACTGAGCCACCTGAGAGACATTTTAATATAAGTTTGAATGCATCCAGCTTTTTAAAAGAGTGAAGTGTAATTAACAATGAAGAATTAAAAGTTTCTCTGTTGACAACTTTCACATATACAATATAGCATTATTAGTCACCATTCTGTACATTTCACAATATCAAATCATTATGTTTTATGCCTGAAACTAATGTTCTGTGTCAGTTACCTCTGAATAAAAAATTTTAAAGTTAACTACATTTTTTTAAATTACCCTTTGTTACATAAACACAAGTTAATTTTTCTTCTTACAAATTATTTTATCATAAAAAAGGGGTTGAATAAGAGGAAATCATGCAGTTCTATAAATTCATAGCTGAACTTTTCTGTAGAAGTCACTATTGCTTGGCATAGAATCATTTCTATCACAGAAAGCATCCATAATCAGATATAAAGACTGCTTGATGACATCCTGATAGGATTTCAAAATACTTTCTAAGACTAAAATACTTCTGGAACAGGTGTGAAAACAGGCTAACACAAAAGGATTTATTTCTAACATTTTTTTTTTTTTTTGCTACATAAGTCAGTGTCAGGTCAATAGGCTGTGGTGTGATGCAGCCTAGACTAACAGATTTACATCAGCTTTTTGTAGGATTTTCAAATGTGGTTTGCATTCCTACTGAAAAGTGAGCAAACAAATTGCTGTCAGTACATATATCAATTGTTGTAGAGGACTAGAGTCAAATTGCTCTAAATAAATAGATATCTATGCTAATCTTTAACTTTCTATAATATAAACAGAAATTTAATATATGTTAAAATGATTCCTAGAAACTCATTGAAAAGCATAAAGATGCACCTTTTAAGTTTATTTATTTATTTTGAGAGAGACAGAGAGAATCCCACGCAGGCTCCCCACTGCCAGTGCAGAGCCTGATGTGGGACTCCAACCCACAAAGCTGTGAGACCATGATCTGAGCTGAAACCAAGAGTCAGATACTCAACCAACTGAGCCACCCAGGCACCCCCATAAAGATGCGTTTCTACAGAAGCATGCATGTTTACAGAAGCATGTTATAGAATCATCAAGGTTATAGAAACATTATGAGAAATTAAAGTAAGGAGATATAGTAGGTGAATTTATTTATTTGCAAATTGAATACCTGCTATATGCCAAACACCAAATAAAGCTGTGGGCATCAGGTAGGTACTGTGAAAGGACAGACAACTGGGAGTGATTGCCTACCAGCTAAGATTTTATGCTATTAAATTCTTATACTGAATATAGGTGTGTGTGTGTGTGTGTGTGTGTGTGTGTGTGTGTGTGTAGAACATGTAAATAAGTATCACGGGCAAAGCCTCCAAAACATAATTTTTTTTTTAAGTTCCTTTATTTATTTTGAGGGAGGGGAGGAGTAGAGAGAAAGTGAGAATCCCAAGCAGGCCCCTATGCTGTCAGCATTGACAGAGGGGCTTGAACCCACCAATCCTGAGATAACCACCTGAGCCAAGGCCAAGAGTCAGATGCTTAATCGACTGAGCCACTCAGGCCCCCCTAAAATATAATTTCTTAAAATCAGAAGTCCATTTCCACCAACACAGGATTGGACGTTATCCATTCTCAATAACTGTAAAGGGTCTGAAATTTTACCCTGCTTGTATGTTACAAGCTGGCCTGCCATAATTTTGTGGATATTGGCAGATGTCACAAGTTGTCTGGGCCAGAAATAAAGAACTTTATTTTTTTTAAGTTAATTTATTTTGAGAGAGAGAGAGAGAGAGAGAGAGCACAAGCAGGGGAGGGGTAGAGAGAGGGAGAGAGAGAGAATCCCAAGCAGGCTCTGCACTGCCAGTTAAGAGCCCAACACGGGGCTGGAACTCACAAACCATGAGATCATGACCTGAGCCAAAGTCAGATGCGTAACCCACTGGGCCACCCAAACCTCCCAATAAAGTACTTTATTACTCACTGCACAGCAGGCAATCCGAGCATCATGCAAGTGTTGGCTCCTTGCCCACCCCCCCATACCCCACGAAGGCGATTCAGAGGAAGTCTCAGGTGGGTGCTGTGCATACAGTGGTTTCACATTGTAGTTGAAGGAACGTGAGTTTAGGAAACCCCAATATTTTAAAGGGAGCCACTAGTAAATCTACTCAAACTTTGCCTCAGAGGAAATACATTATCTTTATTATCTTGGGCACCAAAGGATTCTGTATTTTGCCCCAGAGGAGGCACTACCTCTATCTTCCAATGCTGTTTGTTGTATAAATATCTAGGAGAAAACCATGCAGGATAGAAGCTCTTATTGCCTCTGTTTGGAAGCTGTGCAGAAGGTGAGGAGCCTTTGGAGAATTGTCTCTTGGATAATCTTCTGACAATAGAAATGTTAGCCCTTTGAAAGAAGTTTTAAATTATTTCATAATTAAAATATGATTCCATCCAGACTTTCTCAATATTAGATTTGTCTGACATTTAATGACTTCGGTAAATCTTAATTATCTATATGCAAAGGAATCAGTTTGGCTTGATTTTTAGACTTTAGTAAATATCATTTCTCTAGAATCTGTTGAATTGATGATCCACTGAACAGGATAATATTAACCTCCACTCAGTGAGGATCCAATCCTTAGGCTGATGCTAATAAGCTTATTTGGAGAATTTTTGTTGGAATGACACATGTACCCAGTGCAAGCATTGGATAGCTTTTGCTTCAGTTAAACTGTGGGATTATAACAAGTAATAATTTGACTACAGAATTTTATGGATACCATTCCAATTAATACCATTCTAATATTTATTCTATCAAGGAAAACATCAAAAACCAGAAATATTCTAAAATATATAACAATATTTAGAAGTTTTCTCTTTTAATCTTTGGCACTCCCTGCGCGGTAGTACTTTGAAGTGTGTGAACACCCAGACCATAAATGTCTACCTTTAAAAGTGTTCGTGATTTTACCCATGTTATAAATGTGGGGTTATAAGATACTACAATATTTAAACAAAATAGAGAAATCATCAAATAAATACTGGATTTGAAAATGTTAGAGAGGATTTGATATTCTTCACTTTCTCTTTGATTTACTCTCCAGAAAAAATCAATATAATATCACTTTAAAATTCATAACAAGTATTTGGCTCTTTTTATAAATCTTATATTCTTTTTCTTCTTCCATCCCTCATTCTCTGATGGTAATTGCTCAGATTTACATAAGCTGGTTGACAAAATATTCTTTTTTTTCCCACCTAATTAAAGTTTGTACTTTCCCAGAAAAATTGGTAAAATATAATACTGTGTCCTAAAAGGAAGGTCATAGCAGACAAAATAAAAATAAGGTCTAAATATGAAGCAGTTGCTTTTTGGATAAGAGTAATCAGATGAAGCCTTGGGGCGGTGGGGAGGGGGGTCACTAAATTTCCAATAGTCCAGAAAATAAGCAAGGGGGAGTATATAATACACAATTAGTGAATGTCTTCCGGTTGAATTTAGATGAATTAGATGAACATGTTTCATTTAAAAATGTTATATAAGGATAAGGGGTACCTATGTAGCTCAGTCAGTTAAGCATCTGACTCTTAATCTCAGGTCATGATCTCAGGGTCATGAGTTTGAGCCCCATGTTGGGCTCTGTGTTGGGCATGAAGCTATTTACAAAAAAAAAGAAATAAAAAATATATTTATAAATATAATATATATTTAAAATATTGTTTCCATTTTTATATGTTTAGAAACATACAGTGCTTTGTCCATTTTTGAACATTAGGCAGATTAGTGATAGCAGTCAAGCTATGTAAAACAATGAGGCTATAGTAAACTGAGTATAGTCAGACTTTGTTCCCGAAATAACCTGTCATCCATATATATTTCAATTTTTCTACAGTTTTTTGTGTCTAACCATTTTTATGCTCTTCTACTCCTTTCCTCTGTTGCTTCAGACTTAGAAATTACCTGCTGAGCTCTCTGAGTTTTCAATTATGTCCACTCTAATTTCTGGACTTTCATCTAGGCATTTAAAAAATGTCCCAACAACTCCTTGCTTGAATTTCAATGATTTCCCCAGCAATGTCCATATCCTTGAGACTTCCTTAAAGAAAGAGAATAGCCTTCAAGGTCTATTATAAGACTCTGAGATACTGATACCATTTAAAACCATGTAGTCACAGAAAGTGATGACCTTAAAGTTTAAACTTCTCTTTATATGTAAGAAGAAATGGAATGGAACGGAACGGAATGGAATGGAATGGAATGGAATGGAATGAAATAAATTACAGGCTTTGGGTCCACATGGAACTCAAGGACAATTTGGCTATTAAAATAGATATGTTAGGATTATCAAGTTATTTAAGCAATAAGCATACAATTTTAAGCTCTGAAAAGTAACAAAAAGCAGTCATAGACAATATCTCAAAAGGAAAAAGATTGCAATTTTTAGTTAAAAATCCCCCTTGTTTTCTATGGTAAAAATTTAATGTTTATAAGGTTATCAGAGAAATAGGTTTGAAACGTAATGCATTTCAGTAGCAGAAAAGAGCATAGGCATATAGATTAACTTTCAAGGTGAAAATCGTCATATTTTGTATCTCAGCCTTCATATCTAAATGGCAGAGCCATTAATACTCATAGATACCTCAAAGCAAATCTTCTTTCTTTCTCTTTTTTTCTTTCTCTTTCTTTCTCTCCTCCTTTCTTTCTTTTTCTTTTTTTGTTCCTTCCTTCCTTCCTTCCTTCCTTCCTTCCTTCCTTCCTTCCTTCCTTCCTTCCTTCCTTTTCTGCTCTTTCCTTTCCTTCCTTCCTTCTTTCCTTCTTTCCTTCCTTCCTTCCTTCCTTTTGTTTTAAACCTGAACAAAGCTCTTAAAGTTTAGGAGTATGGCACATAAGAAGAGTTTTCCTTGAAGCACCTCGATCTGACTGTGGGAAGCCACATACAAACTTTCTGTACTTTAATTTATCACATTCAAATATAATTCATCTGAAGCAATATACTTTTTTTTTAACTTTTCTAAAATGCTTATTTATCTTACCAGATTTGAGAATTACAAGGTAAGGTTTACAGTTCTTTTTTGAATCCTAATACAATAAGATGGAAGCCAATACATCAGAAAACAACCCATTAAAAACAGAAGAAGGAGCACCTGGGTGGTTCAGTTGGTTGAGCGTCTGACTCTTCATTTTGGGTCAGGTCATGATCTCAGTGTTCATGGGATTGAGCCCTGCATAGGGCTTTGTGTTGGCAATGTGCAGCCTGCTTGAGATTTCCTCTCTCTCTCTCTCTCTCCCTCTCTATTTGCTTTCTCCCCTGTTCACGTGCACTCTCTCTCTCTCTCTCAAAACTAAATAGACTTTAAAAAAAAACATAGAATACATAAAAAGAATAATGTTGAAATACATGGTGAGCAGGCAAAAGTTTCTTGACATATTTCTCTATCTGAATAATCTAAATTTTCTTTTGGGCTTTTCATATTTTATGATCCTAAAATTTAAATGAATTAATATGTATTTACTGAGTGTTTGTGGTTTGGTCACTGTGTATGACAGAAAAATGAACAAAGCAAAAATCCTAACTATAAGAACCTTGAAATCAGACGGGAACCATAAAATACATATGAAGGTGTGAATAATGTACGCAATAAAAAGCAGAATATCATTTGTTATGTTAATTACAAGGTAAAGATAAAATTAAATTATGTGTCAATGAGTCAGATAATAGTAATAAAGTGAATATAAATTAAAATAATGTCAGGTATATCAAGTGCCATTAAAATATTTGTGTTTTTGAGGCACGGGGGTGGCTCAGTTAGTTAAGCATTCGACTTCAGCTCAGGTCATGATCTTGCAGTTTGGGCGTTCAAGTCCCCACGGGCCTCTGTGCTGACAGCTCAGAGCCTGGAACCTGCTTCAGATTCTCTACCTCCCTCTCTCCCTGCCCCTCCCCCACTTGTGTTCTGTCTTTCTGTCTCTCTCAAAAATAAATAAACATTAAAAAAATTTTAAAGAAAAAATATTTGTGTTTTATTTTCCTAGGAACTTGTTCTAACACATCAATCAAAGCAATAAAAAAAAGTTGTATGCCTAAAATCTATTATTCTGTACAAGTGTCCAGAGAACCTAAATGTTGAATAGCAGAAAAAAAGCTTTTATAATTCAAGTTAATGAAATATAATGCTGCCTTAAAGGATAGTCTTAAAGATCATAGTAACAGAAAATCTGTTAAATAAACATGACTATAATTTTATTAAATCATTATAAAATAATTTTAGAATTAAGAGCATGGAAAATTATCATAAAAAGATATTATAGAAAGTAAATAATGGAAAACATTAAACATCATTACCAACTTAAGATGTAAAAGTGATACTGTTTTTTCCTTATTACCTGAATATGTTGTTTTCACTATACCCTTTTAGTAAATGTGGAAACAAATCTTGGTTCTCTCCCTAATCTTATTCTTTTATACAATAAAAATACCTGAATTGCCCATTCTTTGGGCATTTGTCCTAAGAATTACATCTAGTATTTTTTTAAATAAATATTTGTGAATTGGGAGGTTTTTTGTTGTTGAATAAAGAAATTCAATTTTTTTGGCCATAATATCTCTTAAATACATAAACCTTTATCATTTAACTTTTTCTATACCTGCATCTATAGTCATACTTTATTTTTCTGCATCTTCGTGTCATGTTGTGAATTGGCAAATCAGTATTATTCTCTTCCACATTGCTTGAGAGAAACCTTGGAAATGTACTTCCCAGAACCTCTCGTCAGCAGGACTCTGGATTAGATTATACCAGTGAGAAGTACTCACATAATATTTGAAAGACTGGAATGAAGGGGAAGCGATTAGCTTCCCCTGGCCATGGTGGGCAACACAAAATTTGGATGAACTCCCAAAATCCTGAGTGAACCTCTCACTTTGGTACTGTAGAAAGGGGAACTCGTTAGAACCATATTTGTGTAATTTCTGCAGCCTCCTATCTCCAAAAAGGTTATATTCCTCTGACTCTTGCTCTCTAAGCCCTTTTGACAATTCTCTAAGCCCAGCTAATTTTCTGTGCTGTGATCTTTTTTATGTTAAACATACCTAGGCTATTTGGAAACAGAGGTGTTTTGCTGTAACATTCTGAATATGATTAAACTCTGGTAGCAACTTATATCCACATCAATAACTATCTCTCTATATCTACTCACAACTGTATCTATACATAGCCCTCTGCTGAGGAAAAGATATTATTCAGAAATGTTGTAAAAGCTAATGCTAGAATTGCCTTTGGACAATGATTTCCATGAGATCAAAAAGTCCAATTCATGTATGACTAAAGATTTTTCTAAAATATCTATGTTGGCTAACTTTTATAGTACACAATTATGCCCAGTGGCATGCAAAAAGGTATTTAGAGATAAATTGCAAATAATTTCTGAAATGTTAAAGTAACAATAAAATATTAATTTTAGTGTATTTAACTCTGATTCTGTTTATGATCAAAGAAAGAAGCAAAATTATTGGTAAAAGTAACATTTCAATATTCACGCTATTTTCTTAGAAATGATTGGGCAAATTTTACTTTTATTATTATCTTTACACTTTTAAATTATAGAATCCAGTAATTATATTCGCAGCATATGAAGATTCTATCTATGAATATCACTTAAAATACCATATTGATAATTCTACTCTCAGGCCTTTTGATTGGAATTCAATGTAGTCCTTGAGAAATGACAGACCACTGATGTAAACAATAATTTCTTAGACCAGGGGCGCCTAGGTGGCTCAGTTGGTTAACCTTCTGACTTCAGCCCAGGTCATGATATCACAGTTCCTGAATTCCAGCACAGCATGGGGCTCTCTGCTGTCAGCCCAGAGCCCACTTCAGATCCTCATCTGCACTCTCTCTCTGCCCCTGCCCTCCCCTCTCAAAAATAAATAAACATTATAAAAATAATAATTTCTTAGAATAAAAATAACAAATCTGTAAAACCTTCAACAGATTTAGAATATGCAAGGTATTGGGGTAAATATCAAATTTGCATAAAAATGTAATTTTAAAACTCTTAAAGGAGATAATTATGTTCACTTAATTGTTCTTAATGGTCTGTGCAATTCCAGACAACTAATATTTACTGTCTCCCAGATAAGACTGTTACTATGTGTCTAGGGACAAAATTACCTTACTCTTGGGTCCTATTTAGAGAACTGATTGGTCCTTCTCACTTCCTTTTACTGCCTTACAATTTTTCTTCTTAAAACCACCCTTTGCTTTTTCATAGTACATTGTATAACTCAAATTATTTACCATCATCTCTCATTGCCACAATCTGTTAAATGGCTTTATATTCTGAGTATCTTTTCTTTCTTTCTTTTATATATATATAGAGAGAGAGAGAAAGAGAGAGAGAGAAAGAGAGAGAGAGAGCATGCCAGTGGGGGAGAGGAACAGAGGGAGAGAGGGAGAGAGGGAGAGAACGAATCTTAAGCAGGTTCCACTCAGCATGGAGCCCAACATGGGGCTCATTCTCACGACCGTGATATCATGAAAATGAGATCTTGACCTGAGCAGAAATCAAGAGTCAGATGCTACCAACTGAGCCACCCAGATGCTCCTGTTCTGAATATGTTTTAAGGACATAAATGATGCCATTTCCTTGTTTGAACCATTAAAAATCTTACTCTTTCTTCTCAAGAAGTGTCCAATCCCTTAATATGATTTATAGATAGACCCTTTTATGTTTAAGGTTCCCACTTAGTCACCAAGCCATATATCTTGATAGCTGACTTTTTGTCTCTGTTTTAGCTTTGTCTTATTATCTGACCTTATCTCCTAAACAACTCCAGAATTTCACAGAGTGAAAGTAGAGGATACTGGAACTGACCAGAGTGAGGCAGTGGAAGATATTAAGAGGGTTGTAGCCACTCATACTGTCTCTATTTGGCAGTCCATTCCAATTGTAATTCCTTGAAAGAAATAGAATAGATACTTTTCCAAAGAGGTGATGTTAAAAGCAAACACCTGCAGAAATGATCATTGATAACTGAGAGAAAGCACAGCTTTCCCCTCCACAAAGAATATACCTGACGCAATACTTCTTAGTCTTCAGGCCACAACATATATGTTGCCTGCAGTAAACCTTCAAGGCTGGGGTGGATACTCTTGCTTTTACTTTTCCATAACACTGTGTATCTTTGCCCATTTGATAATACTTATCGCACCACATTATAATGATTTTCCAAGATGTATTTTATTACAGAAATAATATATGAATACTTTTGTTCCAAAGGATTGAAACAGTGTCTTTATGACAGTAAAGTTTTTATTCTTTAATTGTAAGATCTCTGTTGCCTCTCAGTTGTCATAGATAATACTGCTAATTGGGCATTTATATACACAAGTACAAATTTTTTGGTTACTTTTCAATTCAATATGCTTTTATGTATTTTGAGTATGAGTCTTCTGAATCATAGTTGTTGAAAAGAGATTTCCTGTATTAAGAGTTTGAAGATTAATGAGTAAGGGAAAGTATAGGAGAATATACCACTAAATGCCTGATGCTTTAGTAAAGAACTGGAAAGTGGCAGTCATTCAGAGTAGAGAACAAATAGGTTATAAAGAAATTTGTTATACTGCCTTCTGTTGAATTAAATGTCCTTATATATGACATTTTAAATATCTTAACTAGTTTGTTTTATACTAAATCGTCATCAAATGTGTGTGTGTGTGTGTTCAGGTCCTTGTCTGTTTACTTTTTATAGCCATGGAATTTTGTTGATCCTGGAATTATTTAATTTTCCCTCCTCCATACCAGTATCTCAACTCTGTACTTTCACTTCATTTGGCCCAACTGTATCAGTGAGTCTGTTGGCTTTTAAACGGTCTCTGTTCTTGCAGCTATGGTCTCCCCACAGAACTTGGAAGACTTTCTCTACAAGCAGTACAGGGAGGGCTTGGTCTTCCTCAGAGACTGCCTTGTATCTTGCAGAAAAGGACTCCCTGGTCTCCTCCAGGTTTCAGGAGCTAAGGGTCTGGCATGGCTTTTTGCATGATACAGTCTGCCTATGTCTTTTTCCAGACGCACTCTGCGTGCTTTCAAAACATAATATTTCAGGCTATGGAAACATTGTAAATGTGTTAAGGTTGACTCCCCATTGTACTGTTGTCCTTAAAAATATCTCTATTAAACAAATCTAGCAGATGCAGGATAAAAGATCAACATATACAAATTAATTGTATTTCAGTATACTGGCAATGGATAATCCAAAAATGAAATTAAGCAAATAATTTAGTTTACAATAGCATCAAAAAGAATAAAATACATAGGAATCAAGGTTAAAAAGTGGTATAAGGGCACCTGGGTGGCTCAGTTGGTTGAGCACATGACTCTTGGTTTTGGTTCAGGTCATCATCTCACAGTCGTGAGATCGAGCCCCACATCAGTCTCCACACCCAGCATGGCATGGAGCCTGCTTAAGATTCTCTGTCTTCTTCTGCCCCTCTCCCCTTCTCATGTGCACTCTCTCTCTCTCTTTCTCTTTCTAAAACAAGCCAAATAATAATAATAATAATAATAATAATAATAATAATAAAAAGTGGTATAAAATCTGCACACTGAAAACTGTAAGATTTTAAAAGAAAATTTAAAAGATCTAAACAAATGGAAAGGCATCCCATGTTCAGATATTGGAAGATTTAATATTGTTAAGGTGTCAATACTCCCCAAATTGATCTACACAAACCTTAACAAAACCCAGTCTGGACTTATTGCAGAAAGTAGCCAGTTCATTCCAAAATTTATACGGAAATACAAAAGATATAGAAGTGCTAAAACATTCTTAAAAAATAAGAACAAAGTTGGAATAATCATAATTATTTAGTTTAAAACCTACTACAAAACACAGTGTTCAAGACAGTACGGTCCAGGCATAAGGACAGACTCATAGATCAATAGGATAGTACTTAGAATCTAGAAATAAACTTTTACGGTTATGAACAATTGATTTTTGACAAGGATGCTGAGATAGTTTGATAGAAGAAAGAGTAGGTGTTCATGGTAAAGTGAGTTTGAGACAACTGATTCAAAAGAATGAAGCTTGATCCCAACCTCACTCATGTACAAAAATAAAAATGGATTCTATCTGTAGCATTACCTCTTAGTCCACCATGACCACACAGTTGTTAAATGACCTTCTCTGGGAGGTACTCTCCTAGAATTATAAAACCCATAGTCTGGCAGATTGAACTGCACCAAGCCAAAGGACTCCAAAGTGTCTGAATTTCCATTCTACCCAGGCAGGCTGGCACTCCACCAGGAGCACAAATGTATCTAAAAAATTATAGAATTTTAGGGGGGGGGGAATGTGTCTCAAACTTAAAAAGAAGCTGGATAGAACTTTGCTATGTGATTATAATTAGCAGCAACTTTTGTAAAGTATTAAACATTAAAAAAAAATGTTTGATCAGCATTCCAATACCCTTTAATGACATGATTCCCCTTCCAAGAAGTCATATTTTACTTATCCAGCTGATCTGTAGTTTGTAAGAAATCTAATAATATTACCATTTAAATATTTAGAAATGGAAGGACTTAACCAACCTTATGAATTATAATCTGGTTTATACTTAATCTAGTTTCTTCTGATGTTAGTATCTTACATTACCATAGTATTTATCTGTTTGTTTTATTTTGATGGGAAAATGTTAGTGGAAAATTTAGGGCTTCTAAAATAAGCATCCTTTTTTTTTCATTCTATGACTATTCAATGCTTTGAAATCCCATTTACTAGATTAAAATAGAGAGTAGCCTAAAATGATATCAGTCAGAGAAAGACAAATACCATATGATTTCACTAAATGTGAAATGAGGAAACAAAACAGATGAACCTAGGGAAAAGGAAGGAAAAATAAAATAAGATAAAACCAAAGGGGAAGGCAAACCATAAGAGATTCTTAAAAATAGAGAACAAATAGGATTGATAGAGGGATGTGCATGGGAGTTGGGCTAGATGGGTGATGGGTATTAAGGAGGGCATTTGTTGTGATGAGCACTGGGTGTTATAAGTAAGTGATGAAGCACTGAATTCTACTCCTGAAACCGATATTACACTACCTATTAACTGACTAGAATTTAATAAAATCTTGGGAGAAAATAAAATAAAGAGAACAAAGAAAAAAAGAGACAAATAAAAAACAGACTTTTAACTATAGAGAACAAATTGGTGGTTCCCAGAGGGGAGGCTTGTGGGGGGATGAGTAAAATAAATGAAGGGAATTAAAAGTATACTTATCATGATGAGCCCTAAGTAATATATAAAATTGTTGAATCACTATATTGTACACCTAAAACTAATATAACGCTCTATGGTAACTATACTGGAATTAAAATTAAAAAGTAATAAATAAATAAATGCAAATGAAAAAAAAAAAGTTAAAATATAGGGTAGCCCAAAAAGATAGTGCCTTGTGCCGTTCTAAGTCCTCAGGATAGCACAATAAACAAAATAGACAAAATCCCTGCCTTCATGGAGATGAACCTTTAGACTGAGAAATGGACAATAGATAAGACAAATAAATTATACAGTAAAATGGATTATGCCAAGTAGAATTGTCAAAACTGAAGCAGAGAAGGGAGGTGGACTGTGCCAAGGGAGGGGAGTTGCAGTTTTTTTTTTTTTAATTTTTTTTTTCAACGTTTTTTATTTATTTTTGGGACAGAGAGAGACAGAGCATGAACGGGGGAGGGGCAGAGAGAGAGGGAGACACAGAATCGGAAACAGGCTCCAGGCTCCGAGCCGTCAGCCCAGAGCCTGACGCGGGGCTCGAACTCACGGACCGCGAGATCGTGACCTGGCTGAAGTCGGACGCTTAACCGACTGCGCCACCCAGGCGCCCCGAGTTGCAGTTTTAAATAATGTTGTTAGGGGAAGGTCCCTTTGACGTCAAACAAGAGCAAAGATGTGAAAGATTTTCATATTTGGCCTTGCAAATACTATAAAGGCACATTCGAGGAAGAAGCAACAACAGAAATGAAGACCTTGGTTCAACAGCATGGGTGTCAGACTCAAGTTTCAAGGAGTAGCATTACTGGAGCAAAATGATTAGGGAACAGCAGGCAGGCTTCTACCTTTTGCCTTCTGTGCCTACTGTTCTCTCTGCCTAGAACACTCTTCCTCAAGATGTACACTTAGGTTCTTACCTCCCTCAAATCTGCACTCAAATCTCACCTTCTCAATGAGCCTTACTCTAACCACATACTTTAGTATTGCACCCTGCTTGGGCTTCTCTGCATCATCAACAACCTGGCATTCTAGATCCCCCTTACCCTGATCTACTTTTACTATTCCTCATAAAACTACTAATAAAAAAAAATGTAATTTCTGTTTTAAGTCATATTTCTTGTTTATTGTGTGTTTCTTCCTTGCTTGGATGTAAGCTTATGAAGGCCATAAGTGATATGGCTTTTTGCTTGTTTAGTGATAGATACCAAGGATCTAAAGAGAGTCCACCATATGAAAACGTGTGATGAATAAATCAATGAATGAATGGAGAATCAATAAACATTTGCTGAAGAAATAAGTAAAGGAATGGAGGGCTTTAAGTAAAGGAATGATATAATAACTTTGATGTACTGTGTAGAAAAATCCTGTGGGAAAGTAATTGGAGAAGCAGGGAAACAAGATATGAATGCAGGGAAGAGATATTTGTAGCTTGGACCAAGGTGGGAGCTTTAGAGATAGTGATGGGGTGCTCGGCATCTGTGTATATTTTTCCTAATAGATTGGATGTATTTATAAAATAGAAAAGTTGAATATCATGCCAAAGATTTGGGTTCAAACATTTGGAAAGACGGTATTCCATCTGACTAACAAGAATGGGTGGAATAGATTTTGGGTGGCAGGAGGAATCAGGAGCTTCATACTAAATGTGAGCACCAAGAGAATGAGACGTCTAAGGATTGAGCCCTGGGCACTCCAATATCTAGAAATGAGGGGGTTGAGGAGAGACCAGAGGAGAATAAATGGAAATAACCATTTGGGTGAGAGGAAAATCAGATATGTGTGAAGTCCAGAAAACTAATGGTGGGAATGATGATTTTGTGAATTGTTATTGATGAGTCAAATAACATGATGTATTTAATGAGTATTAAATATTAATACAGTAACATAAAGGTATTGGTAAGCTTGACAAAGCACGTGATCCCCCCACTCCCACACCACATACACATCACTTTCAACATACATCATCCAATGTCTTCCTTTGTGGAATATAATCACTGGTGATATTGCTCTCATGAATATTTCTTGCTTTCCCTTATAAAGTGGCATTGGACTTAACATCTTATACTTTCATTCATTTGATCTTTAGCCAGCGAATTTTCAGAATATAGTTACAGATTGGTTGCTTTTGATTTGAAACAGTAACAACACAATTACACAGGCAACATGAAACAGCAAATCCCATTTCTCTGCCTGTTTCTGCAACACCTTAGCAATATATCAATGATCAGGGCCTCTCTGGGATTCAGGGTCTTTTTACACAAAGTAAGGAAAATAGATCAGTTTATTTAGGGATTACCACTCCCTATAAGCCTGAAAGGAGATCCCTGGACATCAAGAGCCCTGTGGTTCAAGTACTGATGTGATCATTGATTGCACAGAAAGGAGCAGAGAATCCAAAGGGCCCATGAAACTGTATGGGATAAATTTTGCCTTAAATCAGCCATGGGCACCAGTCTCCATTTACTTGAGCTGTCTCAGGAAGTTTACAACTCCACATAAGCTTTGGAGCTTAATTTCACCATAAGAGCTCACAAATTTTATGATAGTGCATATTGTTACTACTAAAATCTCATTAAGATCTGCAGTTACCTAATTGAAGTGTAAAATGACGTGCGATGTTAATGAAATGACAACGACACTCAAATGTCATTGTGAAGATTTAGGACAGTAACAAGTTTTAAAGAGGCTAAAATTTTATGCCACTCTGTATGATAGGCCACTCTTTTCATCAATAAATGTTTATTATCTCAATAAAATCAACTTAAATTATTTGGGGGAACAGAACTATACTATAATATAGGTAATAGATGATACTTTACCCATATGTATTATCTTGCTATAAATGGTTATATCAATTAACCTGATATTTTATATTTATGTATAGTTCAATTTTGTCGAAAACATTGATTTAAAGTTAATTAAATAACTTCACCAAATTTCATGTATTTTAGATCAATTAAAAAGAATATTTCTGGGCATTTAATTGAAAGGAAAGGAAAAGTGATACAAAAAGTTTTCACATCCACCAAATTAAGGATCAATCTAATAATTTTACTATATATTTTATGTTTTCCCTGAATTTGTGATCTCATTCTAACATTAAATATATGGCCCTAAATGTGCACAAACCAGAAAAAGTAATGAATCACTCATCCTGTTGTATAGCCCAGAGTGTAATAACTTTATCCAGAAGAAGTCTCAAGTATCTATTGATGGATTGTAGCACCATTCCATCCTCAGGCTAAAAGATTCTGGGCATTTAAATTTCTCTTGTCAAAATACATTTTAACTGATGAGATGGGAAGTGACCTAGAGGTGACCTAGGAGGCTATCGGGAAAATCTTGCCATTACATGGAGCAATAATTGTGGAGATCTGGGTGCTTGTAGACCAAAATGATGGGATTCCATTTTGATTTGTAAGGTATGTAAATGAAAATCAGCACACAGTGTATACTTTATGTTTTAGGAACAATCCATGTATTTTAACCTAATATATATTATTGATATATCACTGTTACTTATTTAAGTTTTTATTGCAAACTAATTGACAAAAACTACATGACAATCTTCGTGAAAACCACTCTATTTCCCTAAAATCGTGCCAGTGATGGTATGACTTTCCTGTGCTGCACTGCTTCACAGTCCGCTGTAGGTGAACATTTATTTTGCTCAAAGAACCGGCAGGAAATAAGATTCCTCTCCTATGACATTCCAGCTGGATGGGCATTAACAGGTCCTCAAACTTTCAGGTTCTTATTTTTTTCGCCTATAAAATTCTAATTATTAATTTATTCAAATACTAATTTTGTGACTATTACATAATGGCCATTATTCAGACTGTGAAACAGTTGTAAGGTGACATTTGTAAACAAGACGAATGAGGTGCCTGATTTTATAAAATTTCATTCTTATGTAGGTGAAACATGAGAAACATACATAAGAAAGTATCACCTACTGATAAGTCCCACGTAAAAAGAACTTAAGATGAATTGATAATTAAAGTCTTATTTGAAGGAATACGAATGAAAGGAAGGCATAAGGATTTATGTTAAAAACATTACCAGTGGGATAGCAATTGTAGGAGTCCTGAATCGGAAAGCTTTATTATATTTGATTAACACAATGAAGGATAATTGGGACAAGTAAAATGTGACAGAAGATGAAGTGAGAAAGAGATAAGAAGCAGAGTATGTGGGACCTTAAAAGAAAGTGTACAGAGGTTAAATTTAATTCTAAAGCAGTAAAAAGCCAACAGAAATTTTTTCAAAACAGGTAATAGACTTTAGAATAAATAGTTTGGGGATTTACAGAAAAATTTAGTGGAAAGTACAGAATTTTCCTATAACCCCTCAACTCCCCTGCCACCTACACGGTTTGACTTATTATTAACATCTTTTTAATTTTTTTTGTCTTGTTTTGTTTTAGAGAGAGACAAAGAGTGTCAGCAGGGGAGAGGTGCGGAGGGAGAGACAGGGAGAGAGAGAGAGAGAGAGAGAGAGAGAGAGAGAGAGAGAGAGAGAGAGAATCTTAAGTAGGTTTCACACTCAGTGTGGAGTCCAAGGCAGAGCTTGATCCCACAACCCTGGGATTATCATCCAAGCCAAAATCAAGAGTTGGAGGATCAACTGACTGAGTCAGTCAGGAGTCCCATTATTAACATCTTCAATTGGTGTGCTATGTTTATTTACAATTGATGAGCTGAAATTGTTACATTATTATTAACTAAATTCTGTAGTTTAATTTTCACTCTCTGTGTTGAGTACTCTATAGGTTTTAGTAAATGTATAATGGCATGTATGCACTATTACAGTATCATACAGAACAATTTCACGTGCCTAAACATCCTGTGCATTACCTATTCATCCCTTCCACCTGCCAAGAGCTCCTAGCAATTACTGATCATTTTACTGTCTCCATAGATTTCTCTTTTCAGGAAAGTCATATAGTTAACATCATACGTTACACAGCCTCTTCATGTTGGTTTCTTTCACTTAGCAATACGCATTTAAGTTTCCTCCATGTCTTTTCGTGGAATGATAGCTCATTTCTTTTTATTGCTGAATATTCCATTGTCTTGATGTACCACAGTTTATCCATTTATTTATTGAAGAGCATCTTGGTTACCTCTGAGTTTGGGCAATTATAAATAAAACCACTTTAAATATTCTTGTGCAGGTTTATGCATGAACAGAAGTTCTTAATGGATTTAATGAAATACCAAGGAATGAAATTGCTAGATTGTATGTTAAGAGAATTTTAGAGTCATAAGAAATTGTCACACTACCTTCCAAAGAGGCTGAACCACTTTGCATCCTCACCATCAACAAATGGGAATTGCTGTTGCTCCACACCTTTGCCAGCATTTGGTGTTGTCAGTGTTTTGGATTTTAGCCTCTCTGATAAATGTGTAGTGGTATCTGATAATTGTTTTAATTTGTAATTCTCTGATGACATACGATATTGATAATCTTTTCATATGCATGTGCCATCTGTATTTTGTTTGTTTGGTGAGATGTCTGCTCAAATATTGTGTTCACTTTTTAATTGGGTTATTTACTTACTTACTTCTTACTCTTATTCTTAAGAGTTTAGTACTTACACTTACTTAAGAGTTCTTAATATATTTTGGACACTAGTGTTTTATCAGATATGTGTTTGCAAAGATTTTCTTCCAGTCAGCCGGATTCTTCTCATTCCCTCATTTCTATGTCTTTTGCAGAAAAAAAAATTCAATTTTAATGGAGTCCAATGTATAAATTTTCTCTTTCATGGATTAAGCTTTTGTTGTTATAGCTGGAAAAATCATCATCAAATTCAAAGTCAGCTAGATTTTCTCCTATACGATCTTCTAGTAGTTTTATACATTTGCATTTTACACTTAGGCCTACGGTTCATTTTTGTGAAAGGTATAAGATCTTTCTTATTTTTGTGTTAGGTTAATTTTTGTGAAAGGTATAAGATCCACACCAAGATTTTTTATTTTTATTTTTGCATGTGAATGTGTGGTTGTTCCAGTATTATTTACTGAAAAAAAATTTCTCCATTGAATTATCTTGGCTTCTTTGTCAAATATCAGTTCAACATCAGGAACTTATAAAAAGGGGCAATATATTCTATGAATTCTTGTTTTTCATATGTTAATCCTTGTATCAAGAATGAATTATAATGGCAGTGGGAAGAAGATGGGAAGAAGATTGGAAGATACTCTCAACTCAAAAGAACTTGCTAGTATTTTGGGACATGAGGGTGAGAAAGAAGCAAAAAATCAAGACATAATAATGTTTTAACAATGTGATTATAGGGAATGAAGACACACAACCTCTTAAATTCACATTTGGCTCAATGCTCCATGACCTTAATGTTATGGTGAAATTATTGAGTTGTTAAAATTTGGGTGGCCTTGTTTATTTCTGTCTCTATTTTTATTTTTGTTTTAAAGCCACTGACTTTAATATTTAAATTTTTATTTTATTTCACATTTTATATCATTTGAATTATTATAAAGTTAGTTATTCTACCAACATACCATGACCTGGGATGGTTAGGAGACATGAAAAAAGACCCGGCAAAATGTGCTCTCAAGAGGTCAGCACATTAAATACCTTTTAGCCTCTTTTTCAAAGTGACAGTGGCAAGAATGACAGGTAATATTTTGCCTTTGACATTAACATGCATTAGTTTCGTACAATGTAGATCACAGTCTACAGTTAACATTTCTTGTTAAAGTTTAATTAAATTTATTTCTGGTAATTTTCCAAATGTAAAAAAAAAATGTTATTCATGAACAGTCTTGTCACAGTGTTGATTAACACCTTTAAAAGAATTGAAGAATTAAAAAAAATAACAACAAAAGATTTTACTGGTAAATTCTTCACAAACTGAAACTTGGAAATGTTTGTTAAATTAGTGATAAAAATCTTAGACAAAACATAGCCCACTTATATAATTAGGTAAAATCACATAGGAGAACATAGCAATTCCTGCAATTGCAAAATGAAATGCCTATCCTCCAGAGAGGGATAGTGTAATGATTAGAGCAAGGTTTCTAGAAATATTGCTTTTAATTTTCTTTCTGTTTTGGATACATGAATACCATAACCTTTGGAAGCCTCTTAGTCAAAGCCACTTTAGGTGAGATTAGGGGTCCCTATATAAGGTCAGGAGAATAATTCTTCCAGGATTGTGACACGGTTTTTCTATATTCTTGCCCTCCAACCATTTACGTGCTTCCAGATCTCTTTTAGGCACTCCTTCTCCTGATGTAACCAAAGATATGTGATTGCCACATTGTGCAGCCATGAAAGTTACTAAGTCCTACCAATATATTTCACTTGCTGTAAAAGCTATAATCCCTTAATGGGTCCATAAAGAATAGACATTTGTATAGATGATTATATACATCAGGAGGCTGAGAAAGAGAATGTTTATTTTGTGTAAATCATGTCTTTATCACACAAAGGCAATTAAAACTTTATGCTCTGAGTTATTTTCATTATTTATTTATTTATAGTGGTGTAAAGAATGGATAAGTACTTATTATACAGATTCCCACAGAAAGTTTGTAATCTCAATTTTAAATGTTGGGTGAAATCATAAAGGTCACAGCTATGAATCCAATCCATGAATTCCCCCCCCCCTAATTCTGTGGTTCTCAAATCTGACTCCAGATAGGATCATCCAGGAATTATTTTGAAAATCCAGAATACTTTAATTAGAATATCTTAAGGGTAAAACCTGTTCATCAATAGTTTTATTTTTTTAATTTTTGAATGTTTGTTTATTCTTGAGAGAGAGAAAGAGAGAGACAGACAGACAGACAACAAGCAGGGGAGGGGCAGAGAGGGAGGGATACAAAGAATCTGAAGCAGGCTCCAGGCTCCCAGCTGTCAGCACAGAGCCCGACATGGGGCTCAAACCCATGAACTGAGAGATCATGACCTGAGTCATGAAGTTGGACTACTAATTGAGCCACTCGGGTGCCCCTCATCAGTGTGTTTTAAAAAGCACCCCCTGTAGCAATCATGTTCTGCCAGAGTTTAGAAGTACTATCCCAGTTTATATGCGTAGCAACTATTTAGAATCATTCCCCCAACTGCTCACTAATACTATATGAACAAAACTAATTATGAAAGTCTCTGAAGGTCAAGAAAAATTTGCCCTAGACTTCTGGAATGGCAGTGTGAGGAGCTCAGTAAACCCTTCCTCTAGCACAACAACTTTTTTTTTTTTTTTTTTTTTTTTTGGTGAAAATTGCTTTTAAAAATAATAATAGCCATATAAAATCTCTGGAAATTGTCCTATGTGCATACAACAGTTTGAAAAAACAGTTTGATTTATTCAAGAAAATCTATGATATCTGGGTCAGAACAGCAAATCTGTGACATTTGAGCGACAGCCTTGTCCTACTCCTCACCCCATCCCCCCATGCTTCAGCTCCCTGTTACTCCCAACTATTCCCAGTTGTTCTAGGTTAAGTTAAGTATGGCCAAGAAGACAGGGAGTGCCACTTTCCTCCCCACCCCCACTCCAGTGCTACAATTCACCCATTAGAGGCAGGCCCCACTAGATCTGTGTTATAAAAGCACTCTTCTGTTCAGGCACCAGAGAGTGGATTAGGACTTTACATTGTAAACATTCATGTAAACAAAGGCTCTCTACCTGAAACAGAGTTTCATAGCAATAGGACTCTGAGGTAGCCCTATGTTAAATGCAACCCAAGGGACCAGAAAACTAATGTAGCTTCCTAAACTGGTAATCCCAGGGAAGAGTATAGAATTTGGAAAACTCTGGGGTTGTTGACAGTTATTCTCCTTCGTGTTTTAAAATATATCTAGAAATAGGGGCGCCTGGTGGCTCAGTGGGTTAGGCATGCAACTCTTGATTTCGGCTCAGGTCATGATCTCACGTTTGTGAATTCAAGCCCTGCATCAGGCTCTGCACTGTCGGATTGGGATTGTCTCATTTTCTCTCTCTCTCTCTGTGTTCCTCCCCCATTTGCTCTGTCTCTCTCTCAAAGATAAAGAAAATTTAAAAATATATATCTAGAAATAATATTCAAAACTATTGTAAAAGAGTTTGAAGAAGTGCATTAATACATACATTTATATATGTGACAAATGAAAATATTCATTCTTATTTTTTTACAAATGTAAACAGTGTACCACCACTGTCAAGATATTTAATATCCCCATGACTCCAAAGAGTTCCCTTGGGCCTCTGTGTTGTCAATCTCCTTCCTAACCTCAGCCCCTGGGAAACACAGATCTAATTTATGTCTCTATAATTTTGAATTTTCTAGAATGTCATATAAGTGGAACCACATAGTTATTTATTTTCTGTATCTGACTTCTTTCACTTAACATAATACTTCTGAGATTCATCCAGTTATTATTCCTTTTAATAACTGAGTTGTATTCTAGTATGTGAAGTATCAATTTATCCATTCATCATTTGTTGGACATTTAGGTTGTTTTTAGCTTGAGGCCATTATTCATAAAAGTGCTACAAACATTTATAAATATGTTTTGTTGATAATGTGTTTCCTTTTCTTTTCTTTTTTTTTTTTTTTTAGTTAAAAACCTAGAAGAGATACTACTGCTGGGTCTTGGTGAGTAAATGTTAAAAAAAAAATTTTGTAACACTTATTCATTTTTTGAGAGACAGAGAGAGACAGAGCTTGAGTAGGGGAGGGGCAGAGAGAAAGGAAGACATAGAATCCGAAACAGGCTCCAGGCTCTGAGCTGTTAGTATGGAGCCTGATGTGAGGCTTAAACTCATGAAGTGTGAGGTCATGATGTGAGCTGAAGTCAGAGGCTTAACTGATGGAGTCACCCAGGCGCCCCTAGTGAGTGAATGTTTAACTTTATACAATGTGGAATAAAGTATTTTCCTAAGTGGCTGTATTATAAACTAAAAATATTCATTTTTAATCTCTATGAATTAAATGTACATATTATAGAACTGCTTACCCAGTTAAAATATCAAGGGAAGAATACTTTAGGTTTCTAGCAGAAGAGAATGTCTTAAAGAACATATCTTCCATTGCCATGGTCACCTTTCTGCAGAGAAGTGATTGTATTTTAGAATCAGTTATTCCATTTATTCATAAGGCTTCCCTGTAAAGTAAGCAAAATGGCCACAGCAACTTCAAGCTCATTTTTTCTTCACCTTTTTACCCTTGGGTTTTTTCTATATTTTTCTATTTTACCCAAATTCTGTTTTATCTTCCCTCTCCCTCTCCTTCTCTCCCTCTCTTTCTCTAGCTCTATCTCACGCACACACGCGCGCGCGCGCGCGCGCGCGCGCGCACACACACACACACACACACACACACATTTCTAGCTTCTCACCCCCCCAGAAGGTAGACCCTCTCTAACAGCCTAATGCTAAGTTTTCCAGTTCAGAATTTGCAAACAAAAGAGAAAGTAAAGACCACAGGGATGGAAGGGGGTTCACAAGGAAATGCCCAGTGGAATTTTGTTAATCTGCACAGTGAAGGAGAACAAGGGTGAGACACTCTGAGAAGTGTCTGAGAGAATTTGGAAAGAAGAGAAAAGAGAATATTGGAAGAACTTATCAGTGTTATGACTTCAGAGTTGCAACAACGTTTTTGGCAGATGTGAGCAAAGATTGAAATTCCTTTTAAATTACTTTATGGCTTCTGCACTATGTTTCTCTGAAGGTGATGCCACTTAAAACTGAATTGCTGATCACTGGGTGGTGGCTTCAATTAGATGACAGATGTGAAAAACAGGTCTTTGTGAATATGTATGTGTGCAGGGGAGAGAACTTGGTGTGATGCTGTTAAATTTATTTTTTACTTTTTAATTCTCTTTAAAGGTAGCACACACCTATTACTTTGGAGGCAACAGAGCATCTGTCTTTGAAATCAGGCAAGACTCAGTTAATATCTGAAGTTTATTAACTATGTGGTGTTGGACTGGTTGTTTAACTCATTTTCCTCACCTTAAAACGCATTAATAACAGAATTATCTCTCAGCTCTCCTTTGGGTTTTAAATAAAATAATGCTACGAAATACTTACTAAATTCCTGGGATATAATAAAAACAAAGTAATAAGAGCTACTTAATGTTGGCTGTAGATTATTTTTTATGAAAGAAAATAGGAACACCAAAAAAGTAAGAATGATTCAGTAGGAGAAGCAGAAAGGGGTTGATGAGGGAAAACTTCCTGAAAAATGTGCTTAACGGATGCTTGAAAAATGCAAGTTTGGACTAGGTGAATGGTTGAATGTAGTCACAGAAACTTTTTACAACACTATTTAAATAGTAAGCGTTTAATGTCTATGATGCTAAAAATATTTCAAAGGGAGAACTACTTTCACTAAGTTTCTCTCTTCTGTATGCCAGCTCTTTTCCATTTAAACATCTTTCATTCTCTGGAAATACTAATGATCTTCACAATTTAATGAATGATTAATGTAGCTAAAATATTCTTTATAATTTACAGTTAGGAGAAATTTCTAAATAAAAAGTCAGTATTTTTTATTTTAGCTTTGTTGCCAACTCTGTATATAAATTTTACCAATCTTCCTTAAAATAATCTTTCAATATGTTTAATGTAAATTATTTATTGTAAAATTATATACATAATTAAAACATATGAGCTAGCCACTGCCTTGTTATGTTTGGTGTCTTTTATGACTATTTTTTATTTTTTTAAGTTTATTTATTTATTTTGAGAGAGAGGGAGTGCAAGTAGGGAGGGGGCAGAGAGAGAGGAGAAGAGGGAGAATCCCAAGCAGGCTCCTCACTATCCATACAGAGCCCATTGTGGGGCTCAGTCTCACAAACTGTGAGATCATGACCCAAGCCGAAATCAAGAGTCAGTCGCTTAACCAACTGAGCCACCCAAGCGCCCCTTGTGTGACTCTTTAAAAGCAAATGATTAAATATGGTTCATGTAGATACCTATCTATGGTTTGGTACCTATGCATTTACTTCTTTGTGTCAGATAAACTTTTCGTTATCTAGTAAAAACTAAAATAAATAAGAATCATATGTTTAATAATAAGACTGGAATAGTATTTGGACTAATCCTGAAAACAATTAAAATGCTAGATTACACATATTTTAACAGCTTCTTAAAGAGTCACATTATACATTAGATAGCAGGAAATAGTTGTGCCAGTATCTAAGGTAAAGCAAGGGTCTAGGAAGTCAGGAGAGTATTAAACTCCTTTAACCTGAAAGCATTTTCAGAACCTAGGAATCACTAGCTTGAGTGCCCTGATTAAAAAAGACAAGCCGAAAGTGCTTACATAGGAAGTACAAAAGAGTGCACACTCTGGTCAAGGGTGATCTGACAGTAAACATGCCATACAGCTACACCCCTAGCAGCGACTGCAAGGAAAGTTGTCTCGGTGCTAAGAAAATCAGAAGAAAAATGCTATGAAATTATAACCCCTTCTCACCCCTCAAAAGGACTTGCCACCCTTATTGCCATTACTTAGGCATTTAAAAACCTTAAGCCACAAATGTAATCTAAAGTTTTCTAGACAGGTGATTGTGTTGTTCTGCACTGAAGGTATGCATGTATATGCTAAATGAATTTTCCATTTTGTACCTAAATGAATTTTCACAACTACTGTTACGAGAGAAGCAAAAAGTTAAAACAACAACAACAACAAAAACAAAGTTCTTAACGGAGGAATATGGTAAGAGTCAGGCAAACGATAGATATGACTAATAAACCGGTAACATTTTTTAGGTATTTTAGAAATAAGTATCATCAGGTAACTATAACATAATCATGGTCACTATATTTAAAGAAATAAGATGCATGCTTTTGCACAGTTACAGGAAATTGGAAACACTGGAAATCATCAGATTTTAAAAAGAAACTAATACAACTTCTAGAAATGAAAATATAATCAAAAGTATAAAGTTATGAGCTAAATTTAAATTTTAAAACTTCTTTTTAAAAATACAAAGATAAGAAAATGCCAGAGAGAATGAAGGAACTGGAGGATTGGTCAAAATAAATTATGTAGAATGCAATAGCACATGGGGCAAAGAAATAGGAACTATTTTGTGAACTAAGGAATATGGAAGAAGGGGTTTGAACATCTGATATACTATCTAACAGGAATTCTGGAAAAGAAGAACAAAACAGAATCTGTGAAGACACCTAATCATATATTCTTCAAAATCAGTGAATCTCAGGCAAGGATAAGAAAAATTCATATAGTGAACCTGAAAAAAAGATACCAAAAAAAAAAAAAAAAAAAAAAGGAAAGAAAGAAAAGAAAAATCTCTAAAAGTATCCGGAAGGGAAAACAAAAAGACCTTCAGAAGAGTAACAATTTGGCTGTCAGAATGGAAGGGAGAAGCCAGAGGTCAGTGGAACTATATCTAAACCATAGCATGGTGCATTTCAAGTAGCTGAGGAATTTGGTTTAACCATATTTCAAAACACATTCCAAAAAAATAATCTGGTAGCTGTTATGGGTTGAAATATGCCGCCCAAAAAGGATACAATGACATCTTAACATATGGTTGTTGCAGATGTAATTAGTTAAGATGAGGTCATATTGGAGTAGAGTGGACACCAATGTGACTGGTGTCCTTTTAAGATGACCATGCGAAGACACAGACACGCAAGGAAAATACCACATGGAAGCAAAGGCAGAGAATAGAGCTATCACAGCTCTAAACCAAGACATGTCGAAGTTTGCCAGCAAATCACCAGAAGCAGGGAAGAGGCAAGGAAGGATTCTCCTACACGTTTCAGAGAGAACATGCTCCTTCCTACTCCATGATATTGTACTGTAAGCCTCCAGAACGGAGAAACAAATTCCTGTTGTTTTAAGCCATCTAGTTGATGACACTTTGTAGAGTTGCCCTAGGAAACGAATATAGTGACTTAGTTACTGAGATGAGATATTGAATTTCTCTCTTACAGCTCTGTTATAAGAGATTTTGTTATTATTAAATGGTTGTTATTCAATGGAATTGCCGTTATTTCACTAGTCGTGTTAGGAAAAATTCCTACTGTGGAGGTTACAAATGATATAATGAATATCACTTTAATGAGGCTCATGAAGAGACATCATTTAGTTAGTAAGAGCCATATTAAAAGATGACACTAATATTTCTTAAAATCAATAAATGAATTGGATTATATTAGAATAATTTGATCAATAATAACGTATGAGTGGGTAAGTAGTTCCATATATAAAATTATGTTGCTAATTTATTAATTTCTGTTACTAAAACTATTTCAGTGTCATTTATTTATGAATATATTTACATTGTTTTTGTAGTCTTGAAATATTTTGCCTATCATTCTTATGTATTATGAAAGTATATATGCCACAACTTTTAAATTTAGAACAAATATTGCTTATGAAAATAACTATAAGAAATAGAAAACATGAATAATATAACTATTAAAGAAATTGAATAGTCAATAGTCAATTGAAGGGTTTTTTTCTTTTTTTTCCTTCTGAATACTTTTACAGATTTTTCTTTGTATCTTATTTATTATTATTATTATTAATTATTACTTTGCAATTTCACTATATGCTTCTAAGAGGTAGAATTTTTCTCAGTCTTGCCAAGATTCACCGTGTTCAACGAATATGTGAGTAGGCCATCAACTGATGATTGGATTATAGTATATATTCAAGAAATTAAATAGTCAATTGAATAGTCAATTGAATAGTCATAAACAAAACTAAAATAAGTTTAACAAAACTAAAATAAGAAATAATTCTAAACTTACAGAGACTTTTCAGATATAGAAAATGGGGGTGGAGATGCTCTCAGATAAATGTAAACCTGACACCAAAACTCAACAAGGTCAGCATGGGAACGGAAAATTACAGGCTGATCTCAATTTTAGTGAAGCACTGAGCATAGATGTAAAATCATAGACACATTATTATCAAGCCAAATTCAGCAATGTATAAAAATGATAATGTATCATGGCCAAGTTTGTTTTTCTTCCCCCAAAATTCAAGTTTGCTTTAACATTAAAAAGTTAATAAGTAATTTAACACAGGGGCACCTGGGTGTCTCAGTCGGTTTAAACATCTAAGTCTTGATTTCTGCTCAGGTCATGAGCTTACCGTCATGAGATTGAGCCCTGTATAGGGCTCCTCACTGAGCATGGAGCATGCTTCAGATTCTCTCTCTCACTCTCTCTCTGTCTTTCCCACTCTCCATCTGCCCTTCTCCCCCTCTCATTCTCTCTCTTTCCCAAAAAAAAAAAAAAATTAAGTAATTCAACACATATGCAGAATAAAGGAAGAAAATCACATCATTTCTCTAGATAGTAAAAAAGCATTTGATAAAATTTAGCATTTATTATAAAAACTCTTAGTGAGATAGTAATAGAAAGTGAGTTAACTTGATAAACTAAAACCCCAAAACTATGATACACATAATGATATGAAGAAATAATTCTCTCTCCATGCAGATAGAAGGTAAAGATGCACTCCTGTTCATCTGCTTTTGGATGGTTGCCACTCTGTAAAATACATTTCTCGTTTAGTAGGTGAATCTCTATTAGATTTTATTCTACATTCTTACGGATGTCCCTTACTCGTATTTCTAGTAGTGGTTTTCTAAGTTTCATTAAGATTTTCTTTTTTCTTTCTTTCTTTCTTTCTTTCTTTCTTTCTTTCTTTCTTTCTTTCTTTCTTTCTTTCTTTTTCTTTCTTTCTTTCTTTCTCTTTCCTTCCTTCCTTCCTTCCTTCCTTCCTTCCTTCCTTCCTTCCTTCCTTCTTTTTTTGTGTCTTTAAGGTTTTCAATGCAAAAAATAATTTCTTCTGTGACAAACACAGCTCTAATTCTTCTATTCTAATTACTATGTTTCTATCCTCACCTTATAGCACTAGCTAATGCCTCTCAAAACAATACTTAATAGAAATGGCATTAGGCACCTCGCCTTCTTCTCAATCACAAAGGGGAAGTATTCAGTATTTCACCATTACATACAATGTTAGCTGCTTTATGTTTGTTTTTAAAGATGTTCTCTTTTAGATTGTGAAATTTTTTAAACTCCTACTTTGCTAAATATTTTTATTATAAAGTTTGAATTTTACCAGATGATTTTTGTCCAATCTTTGTGATGATCGTTTTTTCTCCTTTATTAATGTAGAAAATGACACTGATTGATTTTTTGATGTAAAAACCATCTTGATTTCTTGGATTAAATTACAATGATTATCATATATTTTTCATTCTATATGCTGCTAGATTCTACTTGCCAATATTTTTCAGGCATTTTTGAGACTATATTTCTGAGGAAGATTGGTGTATAAGTTTCTTGTCTTGTAATGTCTTAGTCAGACTTTAATATCAAATATATTTGATTCATAAATATAATTGAGAAGCAACTCTTTCCCTGCAGAGCAGGTCTTATAGGCCACATGTTGCAGATTTCAACAACTGTATGGAAATGCTCAGCTTGATGCAAAAATGAGTGAGGCTTGAGGAAACCATAGGACATGGTAGAAAGGAACAAGCACAGTATTTATCATTAGATAATTCTAAAAATCATGGTTCTAGCACCCAGCAACTTGGTTGATGATCCTGAAACATTCTCCAGTAGATTTCCTGCATGCAAGCACCCTCGTCAGTGTCTGCTTTCTGGAGAACATGATCTGTGACAGCAATGAGCATTAGTTTCTTTATGTACCTTAGAGGATGTGGAAGAGAAAGGTAGGCTAGTGGTTTCCATTGTTTAGTGAAGGAACAAAGGTTATTGAATCTCTTCTTCTAACAAGGAAGTTAGAGACACTTGTAAATCAGTGGGATAACCAATCCAGGAAAGAGATTGGGACTACAGGCAGAGCCCCAACAGTTGTCAGTGATGGAGCTGAAACTGAACACCTCTCTGAGAAAGACCCACCCACCATCTTTGTGGAAACAATTACTTCAGCAGAAGCTACCAGCCAAGCAGACAGAACTATGTGAGTCCTGGAATACTTTCCCACCACTGACTGACCAATCATTAAGTGTAGCTTCTGCCTCTTGTATCTCCCTTCAGTGCCCAAGAGGGGAGATCCCAGCTCTTAGTTGGGGGTGATAGGCATCTCTCTGCCAGTTTACACCACCTATTTACCAACTTACTACAAGCAGAGATAACCTGTGTGGCAGGAGAGAATAAGATATAATCTCTGAATAAAGCTCAAGATTGGAAATTTTTAATAGAAAAGACTAAGTTCTAAATACCAAAACTATACCACTGTTGTAACCAAGAGTAACTGAATTCTTATGGAATCTGTCAAATATGGTGTGATGAAGGCTTCCAGCATGTAGGGGTTCAACACAGACATTACTCAGGGATAGTTGTTACAAAACAATTTTCATACTAATTTTTAAAAAATCAGTGAGAAGAGGTTTGTCCTTCATTTTCTAAGAATGTTTACTGGAACTTCGCATCATGGGTTCCATAAACATTTCACAGTAAACGCATCTGTATCTGGAAATCTGTTTAAGAATTTTTTAATTTACTAACTCAATCTTTTGTTAGATATGAAACTATTAGGGCTATTCAACTTTTCCATTTATTTTTGTGTTTTTGTTAATCTTTTTTCTAAGAGATTTTTCTATTTCACTTAATTATTACTGTAAAGTACTTGGTATTTTCTTAATATCCTTTATATATATAGTAACATAGCAATATAGCCAATTTAATTCTTGATATTGTCATTTATTTTCTATCTTTTCTTCCCCTTCACTTTTTTATGCTGTTTCCCAATCCGATTATTTTTTCAAATAACTAACTTTCAACTTTGTTGGTTTTCTCTATGGCTGCTGTTATACAGCCAATTATTTTATATCTCCCTTGTGTCAAATAACACTTTTATAAAATTTTCCTATAACCGGTGCCATTTTAATTAGATAATCACAACCCATGCAAAAATTAAAGATTTACTAAAGCAGATATTGCAAAATTTTAATTGAAATTCTGTCTTCTATAACAGGTGTCAGCAACTATAGCCTGAGGGACAAGTATGGCTTGCCCCCTATTTTTTAAATAGACTTTCACTGAAACAGGGCTGTGTTCATTTTGCTTACATATTGCCATGGTTGCTTTTGCATTACAGCAGCAGGCAGAGTTGAGTAGTTGAGACAAAGACCTTGCAAACCCTGGAATATCTACTACTGACCTTTACAGAAAAAGTTTGCCAACCCTTGTTCTGCTCTATGCGATATATGCCATGATTATATTGACCAAATAAAACTCATAAAAGAGATGCGGGGGGCACCTGGGTGGCGCAGTCGGTTGGGCGTCCGACTTCAGCCAGGTCACGATCTCGCTGTCCGTGGGTTCGAGCCCCGCGTCAGGCTCTGGGTTGATGGCTCAGAGCCTGGAGCCTGTTTCCGATTCTGTGTCTCCCTCTCTCTCTGCCCCTCCCCTGTTCATGCTCTGTCTCTCTCTGTCCCAAAAATAATAAATAAATGTTGAAAAAAAAAATTTAAAAAAAATAAAAAATAAAAAATAAAAGAGATGCGGGAAAGTTTCTTTGGGATTAATGTCCTTTTCCCCCTACACAATTTATCTTCATCCATGACATTCATATTGAGTCCCTGAACAAACTTCAGTCTGACACCCTATTATTCTATGCCTAGCTCTGTGCTAGGACAGGAATAATTAATTCACCGCATTTCTTCACATTTTACTCATATTTGAGTGATAGCATTAGGAGACTTTACTGGTGTACAAGGTTCCCCAAAGGCACAGAGACTGGAGGAACTGACATTTGCTGAGAAGGTAAGTTGAAGCTCTGGGGAGAAGTTGATATGCATTGGGTAGGGTTTTACCAGCTGGATGGGGAAGTTGAGGTAGTGAAGGCATGGCCCGAAGCATCGGCAACAGCATGTGTGAACATGCCAAAGCTTGGCCTACAGTATGTTTCATTTCGCCTCCCACATTCCCACAGACTACTGTATGCAATATTCTGTATACCCCCACTTCATCCGGGTTCATTTATAGCTTTACTACTTTATTTTTGCCTCTTCCACCCTCTGTTTAATAAGTATAGGGTCTTTCTTTTGAAAGAGAAAAATGCCATATTTTATTTTAATTGATTCTGTGATTTATTCCCACCCCCCACCCCCGCCATAAAGGAGAGGTAAAGCTGTCCTGTTATCAAAAAAATTCAAATTCCATTTCTTGGGTGGAGTTCCATCACTCTTCTATAGCATGTCTCGCATGTCCTGGGAACCACTTCAGGACCTTGAAGCCCTTCTTGGGTCAAAGGATTCCCTGCCTCCAGGAACTCCAAGTGCTTCTGCCTTCTTCAGAGGTTTTCCGAAATAGATCATAGATCTTCCGCGGCTTTGAACCCCCGTGGAGGTAGTCAGTGGTTTCTGTCATTTCCGAGAAACTGGTCTCAGAAAGGCCAGATTCACCTAGAATTTTAATCTTTTGCATCAGGGGCCAGAGGCAGCATCAGTCCTGCCTCTCACCACAAGGTAGGGGATGCTCACAGAGTGCCACTCCACACTGTGGTGCAGCCACTCCTGAGCCTGGCTCAGCGCTCTTGGCTTCCAAAGTAGCTCGGTGAATCTCAGCAGGTCAGCCAGGGCCAAATGAGGCTCGTGTTGGTGGCAGTGGTGGACAGCACGACCACAGTGTGCCTTTCAGATAGCTGCAACTTCGGCACAGATCTGTCGGGTTTCCAGATGTTGTTTCGTTGGGATTATTTTTTTTTCTCCTGAGTTCAGTTTCAGAATCACATTTTAAACTAAGCGTTGCCCAAGCACACAGAATATAATAAATGATAATTTAAACTATTTCTTTAAATAAGCGTCGAGTCTTAAAAAAAAGAATAGCTAAACATGACTTGAGACAAATCACAAGCTGGTTATGTTAAATAAAATTTATTGCTGTATTTGAGCTCTCAATCTTGTTCAAGAAAGAAATGGGCATCGTCCATGGCTACATGGTTTGATTGCAAAGATTAATTAATGTCTGTTACCTGTGGTAATCCTTACTTTCCACAGAAGTCCTTTTCAAATTGTGATTCCGGTAAAAATTGTTAACTAATTATAAAGATATTAATTGGCATTCTGTTTAATGAATGAATTAATGGGTAATATTATGTAGCTAAATAAGGATAAAGAATTCTCACGCTTTATCATCAATTTTTTATCATAAATACTGCTAATTTGTTTATTAAAGACTCTGAAAAGTCCTCAAGAAGATTAACTTTGCTCAACTCAACAGTTGCTAAGCTCATGTGATCATGGAAATCTTTTTGACTTTCCAAAGTCCTTTTTTTTTTAAGTTTATTTCTTTATTTTGAGGAGGGGGAGGGGCAGGAGAGAGAGAGGGAGAGAGAGAATCCCAAGCAGGCTCCACACCCAGTGCAGCCCCATTTATATGACCTGAGCTGAAATCAAGAGCCAGACACATAACAGACTGAGTTACCCAGGCATTCTCCAAAGTTCCTTTGACTTGAAAAAACAAGATTACAAAACACAACTCTACTACTGTTTACTATCCATATTCCACAGAGTCTGTGGCTTTTAAGAAAAAATTATTTATTTGTATGTTTGGTTTTGAGGTTTTTTGCTGGTGTCTTTTTTTTTTTTTTCAATTCCAGTGTAATTAACATGCATTTTTTTTTCAAAATTTTATTTAAATTTTAGTTACTTGACATACGGTGAAGTATTAGTTTCAGGAATAGAATTCAGTGATTCATCACTTACATACAACACCCAGGGCTCATTTCAACAAGTGTGCTGCTTAATACCCATCATCCATCTGGCCCATCTCCCACCCACATCCCTCCGTCAACCCTCAGTTTGCTCTCTGACTTTGAGTCTCTCATGGTTTGTTTCCCTCTCTCTTTTTCCCTCCTCCTATATGTTTATCTGTTTTGTTTAAGAAAAGCTTCTATTTTCTTACCTTTTAAATTTATTTTTCTGTTTCTATAATTCTTAAGTTTTGATATTATTTCTTTTCATGCACTATTATTTTGTAAAACACATTTTCGTTACAAATTTATCAAAAGTACCTATAATTTAATTATATATAAGATTTTAATTATATATATAAGATATAGTTGTTTTCAATTTTTGTGCTTAAAAATTATTATTTACCTAATATACATATTATATATATATTCTATATATATGTATATGTATAGAATAAGAATAAGATATACTTGCTTTCAATTTTTGTGCTTAACAATTATTATCTATTTTATATATATATGTATATATAATACACATATATATGTATATATATACGTACATATATATATTATATACATGTATATGTATATATGTATATGTATATGTATATATGTATATGTATATATGTATATGTATATATATGTATATCTATATGTATACGTATATATGTGTGTGTGTATATATATATATATATATACACACACACATATATATATATATATATATATATATATATACACACACACACACACACATATATATATGAGAATGAGAGAGTGAAAGCAGGGGAGAAGGGCAAAGAGAGAGGGAAAGAATCTTAATTAAGCAGGCTCCACGCTTAGTGTGGAGCTGAATGTGGGACTTGATCCCAGGTCCCTGGGATCATGACCTGAGCCAAAATCAAGAGTCAGATGCTCAAAAACCTGAGCCATCCAAGTGCCCCTGTGTTTAACAATTTTTAATATATTATTTCATTGTTCCCTAGTCAGTTGCAGATATAGTATATAAATAATTACATTTGGGTGAGGCACATAGGAGTATATTGGGTTAACTTAAATCTTATTTAGGTAATAAGATTATTTACAAAAAATAAGTTGCAATATTATGTTAACTGTGAAATCTAGAAATATCTGAACACAGTATTTGACCAATAACAGTTAGGCAAATGAGAAACTAGTCCATATCTACAGATTTTTTTTTCAATTTAAAAATAATGGGTTCGGGGCGCCTGGGTGGCTCAGTCGGTTAAGCGGCCGACTTCGGCTCAGGTCACGATCTCGCAGTCCGTGAGTTCGAGCCCCACGTTGGGCTCTGTGCTGACAGCTCAGAGCCTGGAGCCTGTTTCAGATTCTGTGTCTCCCTCTCTCTCTGCCCCTCCCCTGTTCATGCTCTGTCTCTCTCTGTCTCAAAAACAAATAAACATTAAAAAATAATTAAAAAAAAATAAAAATAATGGGTTCTTTTCTGTTTAGCCTTGTGTGGCACTCTTAAAGAAAGTTAGACAGATTAAAATTATCAACTCTTTATATTTTTAACCTGGGAAATGTTAATATCAATCCATGAACTCAATGAAATGCCTCAGTGAGCTCCCTGCTTCTCTATTTCTCATAATTCTCTAACAGACAATGGAGGCTGGAAGCTGATGAAAAGCAGCAAGTCTGGGACCAACTCCAAACTCCTGCCAACTCCTTTAGTTGTGTCTTTTCTCAGAGCATGGCCTTCTCTCTCAAGAGCTGTTTTCCTTTCAGAGCCAGTTTTGTTTTCTCTTAATCCATTACTTCTACCCTCTCAGAGGCCTACCTACGCTATTTTCTCTGATGAATATCCAGTTCCAAAGACTATTTTTTTGGTGTACACGTTTTTCATCTCCTTGGTGAAAATACTTGTAAACCATATATATGATAAGGGGTTATATCCAAATATATAAGGAACTGCTATTACTCAATAGCAAAAAAAAGTTAATTAATTAAATAACCCAATTTAAAAATGGATAAAGAAACTGAATAGACAATTCTCCAAAGAAGACATACAGATGACCGACAGGTATATGAAAAGGTGCTCAATATCACTAATTATCAGGGAAATATGAATCAAAACCATAATAAGATGTCATTCTATACCTGTTAGGATGACTATCAAAAAAAAAGCTATATATAACAAGTTTTGGCAAGGATGTAGGGAATTGGAACTCCTTTATACTCTTGATAGGAGTGTAAAATAGTGCAGTAACTATAAAAAACAGTATGGAATACCCTCAAAAATTAAACATATAACTACTCTATGATTCAGCAATCCCACTTCAGGACACATATACAAAAGAACAGAAACCAAATATCAAAGCGATACCTGCATACCCATGTTCATTGCAGCATTATTCACAATGGTCATGATATGAAACACTGTATATTTCCATCAAAAGATGAACTGATAAAGAAAATGTGGTATATACCTATAATGGAATATTATTTGGGCTTTGAAAAGGAAGGAAATTCTGTCATTTGTGACAATAGGGGTGAACTTGGAAGACATTAAGCTAAGGGAAATGAGCCAATCAAAGAAGAACAAATACTTCATGACTCCATTTGTACGAAGTACAGAAAATAGTCAAACTCACAGAAGCAGAAAATACAGTAATGGTTGCCAAGGACTGGGGGGGTGGGGTGGGTCAAGTAGAGAGATTTTATTCAATGGTGTAAAGTTTTGCATAATAAATAAGTTCTAGAGATCTTCTGTACAATAGAGTGCCTATAATTAATAATATGGCATTGTACACTTCAAAATTTGTTAAGAAGGTAAGTCTCACATTAACTATTTACCACAAAAAGGTGGTGGTGGGTGAACCAGGAAAGTTTGGGAGGTATTGGACATGCCAATTCTCTTGATTGTAGTGACAGTATCATAGGTGTTCACATATGTCCAAACCCATCACATTGTATCTGGTAAATATGTGCAGTTCTATATATCTAAATTATACTTCAATAAGATGTTTAAAAAATAAGAAAAAGCAAAGATACCCACACTCGCTTATCTCACTTATATTTGAGCTTACGGTAAGTCAGATAAAAGAAATAATAAGCATCAAGCTTGGTTTTTTTGTTTTTTTGTTTTTTTTTTTGCAACTGATAATGATTGTTTACATAGAAAATCCTAAGGAATCTATAAAACAACCATGTGTATGTATTAATATCATTTTTAAAGACTGATGGATGCAAAAATAAATTGTAATTTTATATACTAGCAATAAAAATTGGAAAATGAAAGTTAAAACAATTCTATTACATGGGGCATCTGGGTGACTCAGTGGGTTAAGTGTCTGACTTCTGCTCAAGTCATGACCTCACAGTTCATGAGTTTGAGCCCCTCATTGGGCTCTGTGCTGACAGCTCAGAGCCGGGAGCCTACTTCGGATTCTGTGTCTCCTTCTCTCTCTGCCCCTCTTCCTCTTGTGCGCTCTCTTTCTCTCTCTCCCTCAAAAATAAATAAACATTAAAAAAATTCAATTACCACAGTATTGAAATCCAAAACATTTAGAAAATAATTAAAAATTCTGTACACTAAAACAGCAAAATATTACCGATAAAATTTAAAGACTCAAAGAAATTGTGAGATAGATAATTTTTATCAATCAGAAAATTCAATATTATTATTATTTCAATTCACCTTAAATGATCTCTGTATTCAGTGCAATTGCAATCCCAGTGCTAGCAGGCATATTTGAAGAAATTGTCAAACCGAATCTAAAATTTATATGGAAATTCAAAGGACTTACAATACCCAGAATGATCCTGAAAAAGTAGAGGACTTCTCTTACCTAACTTCAAGACCTAATGTAATCACACGGAGTATCCAGAACTTTTCAGAGATCGATGGTGGGGGGATAAAATGGTAAAACCACTGTGGAAAAATGTTTCATAATTTTATATAAAACTATTCAGCTGCTTTCAAGCACAGAAATTCTGCATCAGGATGTTTACTCAAAATAAATAAAAACTCATCTACTAAAAGACTTACATAAAAAATGTTTTTAGGAGCTAAATCATAATATTGAAAAACTGAAATTGCCCACATGGACATAAATAGGTGAATGGATACACATATTATGATACATTCAAATAGTGGAATTTTATTCAGCAACAAAAAATGGGATATTATTGATTTATGCACTATGGAATAAATTTCAAAAGTAGTATGCTGAGTGAAGAAAGCTGGACACAAAAGACCCTCTACTGTATGATTCCAGAGCAGACAAAACTAATGTATGGTAGAAAAAATCAGAATGGCGATTGTTTCTTGGGGTTGGGAATGGAGATTGAAAAGGAAGAGGCAAGAAAGAATTATCTTGGGTATTGTCAATACTGTAAATCTTTAAAGTGCTTTTTATTACATAGGTATATGTATTCGTCAAATCTCACCAAATTATTTAATATACTAATATACTTTTATTTTTAAAATTTTTTTTTAACGTTTATTTATTTTTGAGACAGAGAGAGACAGAGCATGAACGGGGGAGGGTCAGAGAGAGGGAGACACAGAATCTGAAACAGGCTCCAGGCTCTGAGCTGTCAGCACAGAGCCCAACGTGGGGCTTGAACTCACGGACCGCGAGATCATGACCTGAGCTGAAGTCTCGGCCACTTAACCGACTGAGCCACCCAGGCGCCCCGGTATACTAATATACTTTTAACATAGTAAGTTCATTGGAAGTCAATTTTAACTCAAAGGAAAAAAACTTGTAAATAAATATTAAATTCTGGCTAATAGTAGAAGTTTCATGATGAAGCTATTTGGAAAACTGTGTATGGATACCTGAAACATTTGAAATGTATTAAAAAACAAGGTGGTTTGATGAACAAATGAAGGAACAATTAACTCATAGATAAGTGATAAAGAAAAGATAAAACAATAATGATGATGGTGTTTAGGTGGTAAATATATGCTGTAAATGGATGTTAACTATAAGATTTTTTTCAACTTTTCTTAATGTTATAAATTTTTATAATGAAATGTTGCAAAAAGTATAACCTGTTTTGAGCAATAAATCATATGCTTACCATGTTTATAATGAAATAAAACCTACAGTTAAGTTTAAAATTCTTAGGAAAAAAATACAAGATATATCATTTATAATAATGTGATTTTCTAAACAATCCATACAAGTGGAAATCATAGAAGAAAATATTAATACACTTAATTTAAAAATGCTTTGCTGAGAAACTATTGATGAAGAAAGTAAAGCCTCAAGCCACAAAGAAGAAAATAAGTAATATAAAAATATTCTGAATTTATAAGTAAATCAAATGTCAATATGAAGAAAAAACCCCAAAAGAAAAATAGACAAAATAGGATCAATTTTTTAACAGAAGAAGGAATAGAAATAGATATTTAATCCATGAAAATATTTTCAACCTCATTTATAACGCAGATAAAAATCAAAGAAAAACACTATATGAAATAAATTAGTAGGAGGAAGGAAGTCATCTGAAGATACAAACTTTTGTAAAAAGAATGTACAAGTGGTATTTTTAGACACTGCTAGTTGGAATGTAAATTTATGCAACTACTATGGAAATCAATTTGGTAGCATCTTGTAAAACTGAATGTGCTCATTCCTTCAACCTATAGTTCACTTCTAGGAATTTCAAGACATTCTTCATTATGGGAACCAGAAAATATACTTCAAGCCATATTATATAATAGCAAAACCTGAGAACATCTCAAATATCCAATGAGGGGAAAATGGACACGTCACCCATGGTTTATTCTAACAATAAAATAATTTTAAATGGTAAAAAATAATAAAGCTATATGTAACAACTTTGATGAATCTAAAATAGTTCAATTAAAAAAACTGAACTATTGAAGTTGCTGTAGAATCCATGCTTTTTTGTAACATTTAAAAAATTTTCCATCAAAGAACCAAGCAATGTATTTATATATAAGCGGTGACATTTTATTTTTAAAATTTTTTTTTTCTTTCAACGTTTTTTTATTTATTTTTGGGACAGAGAGAGACAGAGCATGAACGGGGGAGGGACAGAGAGAGAGGGAGACACAGAATCGGAAACAGGCTCCAGGCTCTGAGCCATCAGCCCAGAGCCCGACGCGGGGCTCGAACTCACGGACCGCGAGATCGTGACCTGGCTGAAGTCGGACGCTTAACCGACTGCGCCACCCAGGCGCCCCAAGCGGTGACATTTTAAAAGTTATGAGAAAGATATAGAGGAGGAGGTGAGGGAGAAGCACATGGGTAGCTTCAGCTGTTATTACTTTTTTACTTCTTAAGTTTATTTTGTCATTGGCTTTATTATGATGCTTCATAATATACCCAGATATCACATTTAATCTTTTGTATAAATCAGATATAACACAGATATGGTACAAACGCTCCAAGCCTTATCTATCTTAGGTCCTCTTTTTCTAAAATGGGGATGTTGGTTATTTTAGACCTTAACTAATTCAGAGGAATACTGATTTCAACCAGAAGTAGGTATGTCATTAAATCTGTTACCTAGAAATTCAGGTTTTATAGTTAAACATTAGGTTTGAGGGGCGCCTGGGTGGCTCAGTTGGTTAAGCGTCCGACTTCAGCTCAGGTCACGATCTCGCGGTCCGCGAGTTTGAGCCCCGCGTCGGGCTCTGTGCTGACAGCTCGGAGCCTGGAGCCCGTTTCAGATTCTGTGTCTCCCTCTCTCTCTGCCCCTCCCCCGTTCATGCTCTGTCTCTCTCTGTCTCAAAAATAAATAAACGTTAAAAAAAAATTAAACATTAGGTTTGAATATTTAAATTTAGACTTCCTAACTGTGGCACCAGTGCAGATTACTTAGATATCTGATCCCCATCTTTCTGATTTCCGCATCTACCTCGCAGAGATGTGAGAGTTAAATGAATAGCTTCACATAAAGCACTGAGCTTTGTGATCGGCACATGGTAGATAGTAAGTAAATAAAATTCTACACGATCAGTATTGCAAGCAGTGCAATTACTACCTTGAATGACCACTAGATTGGGACTTTATAGTACTAGCACAAACTAGAAGAGTGAGTTAAATTTAATGACTTTGAAAGACATATCACAGTTTATGATATTTTGCACCTGTGTAAAGTATAAAAACAAAGTACTTTAACAATTTAATTTATGAACACAGGTAGCAAACACATCCTCAACTGTTATTCAAGTCAATGTGTTACCATTATGAATTTGGAGTTTGGTGCTTCTTGACATTTCCTTTCTTGTGTAGTATTATTGACCTAACTTCTTACAGCTGAAGCATACGTAAGAGCTAGGAGATAAACAACATTCAGTGGAATAAAAAAAATCTGTGTTTGTCTACCAATTTTCAAGAAACAGTATTAAATCCTATAAATGAAATGCAATATACAGCATTTGATGTTCAGATAAATATTTAATCAATTATCATCAAATCCTGTGGCCATGAGAATTTTTCATTTGCTATTTGCATTATTATCTGTATCTTATACCAATGATATACTTCATTGTAATTGTTTTCTATGGGTCTTTATACCTGAAAATATTTAATACACTATACTAATTGCATTATGTAATTAAAAAGTAGGCTTTTTGTTCCTACTTCCCTTTTTAAACAGCTTTATTAAAGAATAAGGTGTAGCCTACATATTATAAAATTCACCCATTTTAAGCATGAAAGTGAGTAACTTTTTAGTAAATTTAAAGACTTATGCTACCATTATTACAATACAGATTTAAAATCTTTCTATCAATCCAAAATATCCCTCATGACCTTTTGCAACCAATGCCCATTCACATCCTCAGGACTGGCAACCACTAATCTACTTTTATTCATAGATTTTCTTATAGATTTACAGCTTTTGGTCATTTCCAATAAATGGAATCATATAACCTGAAGCCTTTTGTGCCTGGGTTCTTTCACTTAGCATAATGCCTTGAGGTTCATCCTCGTTATAGCAACTGTCAGTAGTTTCTTCCTTTCTGTTGTTGAATAGTATATCATTGTGTGGATATTTTATATTTTATTTTTAATTCTCCAGGTGATGGGCATTTGGATTATTTCCAGTTTGGCAGTATTAAAAATAATACAGCTACAAACATTCACTACAAGTTTCTGTTGGGATATAAGTTTCATTGTCTATGGTAGATGCCCAGGAGTAGAATTGCCGGGTCATGTTAGATTGATAATCAATTATATAAGAAAGTGCCAAGTGGTTTTCTAACATAGCTGTGCCATTTTACTTTCCTACCATCAGTGTAATAAACATTGAAAGAGGCAGATTGACTTTTTTTTAAATTCAGTTGTTTCTCCATTTCTTCATTCTTGTGTATAACAAAAAAATGCTAACAATAACATTACTCCATTATTCCATTATCTTGTGTTACATTTGGAAACCACAAGGGTTTAATTTTTACTTCAAACAGTAATTTTAGGGGCTATATTTTTGTTTGTTTATTTGTTCTTGTTTTTTTTTATGTAAGTGCTAACCCACTAGAACGTGCACTCCATGAAGACATGTCATGTGTCTGATCACTGTTGCACACTCAGGTCAAAGGCTGGCACATGAGACATTCAAGAGATAGTTACTGAACATATTGGGCATACTCTTTACATACAGAGTACAACTATTTTATTTAAGCATATTATTCCTCTCTTTATGTTTACCTGTAGTGTGTATTTCCCACGCATTTTTCAGTTAAATGCACAGTTTTGTGCAGTGAGAGAATTTAATTATGGGCCACCAATGTTCACCGTTTACCATCATTTGACAATAAATGTAAAATAGTACAGGTTGCCTCCTGCCAATCAGTGTTCATCCTGATTATCATCTTCCAGAAGAGTGTTGGTAAACTGTGTTTTATTCTTACCTATATAATATGCTTTTGAATGCATGCTTTTTTATATGATAGTACATTTTTCCCTGTTTTACTGGGCCATTATATCATGCGTTACCTATTTACAGTCAGTTCTAAATATACGCCTCCATGTTTGTGTATCTCTAGGTGTCTAAAAAGTTCCTTGGCTATAGCAGTCACTTTATTTTATAGGAGAAAATAAAAGGAAGCATTTGTTCTAACTTTACCTTCAATAAAACGTTTTTATGTACTAAACATAGAAAAAACTAATTAAGGCATTAATAAATAGAAATTTCTATATGCACAAACTAACAATTTATTAAGAGCATATAAAGATTGCTAGGTTACAGAATTAGATTTCTGTTTCTTAGTGATTGTTTTTACTGTACCTACACTGCTCCTCAATATTATGGCAGCTGTACTGTAGAAAAATTCAGAGACTTTTTCATGCCTCAGTGCTCAATAACTACTAGGATAGGTTATAAAATGGCCCTCTGAAACTTTGAAGCATTACATTTTAAAACTCACCATGTTGTATAATACATTCAAAGGAATAAAATCGTCCATGAAGGGGAAATGTTGAATTAGGGAGAAATATCACAAATTATTCATAATTTGGATATCCTTTAGTCAGGATAAAACATACCTCTTGATGTTTTTCACATTCTACAATATACAAGACACGATTAAGAGTGATAGATGTGTTCCCACCACATTCTGATTCTAGCTGAATACGTACTTTGATGTCTTTTGTTATATTACACGGTTATAATTTAGGACTAAATAAATATATTTTAAACAACACCAAAATACTGATAAAATTAAAGCAGGAACTTTTTTAATTAGCTAAATAAATTACAAGCAAATGGAAGTTTTATATGTATTTATGGTAAACATATAGCGTGCGATATATACTATGCACATAAACATAAGCAATAAGTCTAAATCAAACTGTGAACTCATTTAATAAATCAATCACTGTGTTTTACTTATTAGAAACCAAGTATATTGTCAGGGACGGGGGCTAAAGTGTCTGTATTATACACTTGCTGCCTTCAAGGCGCAACCATTTTATTTGAGACAGTAACGAAGCAACAGAGAAAAGAACCCAATTCGGCCTCCATATCTGCAAGCCTACCCCAGAGGATAATTATTCATCTCTACTGTGTTTAACTGACGTGTGAAAAAATAATGTGCTTTAATGAAATATGAGCAGAAGTGATGTTTGTCACTTCTCGTTAGAAATTTTAAAGAACCCAAATCTAATTTGCTACGTTTTTCCTCTGCTTAGAAAGCTGTATATTCTGCGGTCCCAAACTATTCGATCATTGTGGACTGTTGTACTAGACGCGTAGCATGGGAAAAGGACATATTTTAGTTTTGAAGACCACTGAGATTTTAGAATTCCTACTACAGAAAGAGGAAGCCTTATTAGAAGATGAATACTCATATATTATTTACTTAATTCCTATTAATTTTGTTTTGAAGCAAATCATTTATTCATTTTATCAGTAAAATGATTACTGCAGGGACAGAAACATATTTATTCTTATATCTGAAGGATACCATTATTCATTTGTAAAAGTTCAAAAATAATGTCCATAGGGGAGATAACAAATGAACTACATGTTTATTCTCCTCTCAGCAAATATTGAGATTCATTTTGTGGAATCTTCTAGAATTACTCTGAATAATAACAATTCTGGTTTAGAAATTTCAAATCACAGCAGCAAACATGTAAATTAGTTGATAAACTACTTACCACAGAAGTATCACATAGACACTAAATGAGTGGTAATTTTTTTACAACTACCTAAATTACCAAATATTTTAGAGCCATGCACAGGTATAGATAAAAAAGAACACCGAAAAGTAAAAAAAAAACAAGTGAATCCTCATGGGGTTTGCAGTTCAAAAGTTTGCTTTCACTACCTCTGTAATAATCTCACTAGTTCAAAACACTTCCCCATCAAGCATTCTAAGTGTCAGTCTTTGGCTGTGAACTAGCATGGTTTCAAGTACCATTGAGAAACAAACACTATAGATTCTGGCATCTTCCTAGGATGGCCAAGATACCACCACAGTATCGTAAAAAAAGTGGCTCCTAAAAAATGAATATAGTGGAGTATGGCAGGGAGAAAATACTGAAGTTGAAGACAGTAATGATCAGGCAGGCTTCAACCATAGGTGGGGATCTCAAAGCCTCTACTGGATCCAAGAAATCAAGAAAGTATCTCAGATGCAGAAGCTTCTAGAATCTAACTAGTTCATTCTACAGCAATGGAAAAGATATGTAATCTACTTTATATTTTCACTGTCAGATCCTCAATTCTTTTCTATGTATGCTGCTTGACAGAGTTTACACAGAACACAGTCCTTTGGGTCTGCATTGAGGTGTTCCAGTTAACCCTTCTTGGCCAGTGGTGTGGCTTTCTTAGCACCATCAAGTTGTCATGAGAAATACTCCTCAGTCCAATACAAACTCTGAGATTGAATCTGAAGACAGATTGAATTCCAAATGAGCTATGTATAGAAATAAAACTTCTAAACAAATATACTGTCTCACATACTTAAAATCTGAGAAAAGTTTCTCAAATTTGCCAAATATGCCCTACGCTTTTTTCTCTGGTGTGCTTTTTCATTCCTTTCTTTGGATAGTCCTTTTCCAAAATAACCATTATTAGATGCCCATTTATCCTTCAAGATTAGGTTTATCCTGATTTCACCAATTAATTGCTCTTTTTTTTACTTTTTTTAAACATTTATTTTTCAGAGAGAGAGACAGACAGAGTGTAAGCATGGGAGGAGCAGAGAGAGGGAGACAGAATCTGAAGCAGGCACCAGGCTCCGAGCTGTCACCACAGAGCCCGACACGTGGCTAGAGCTCACAAACTATGAGATCATGACCTGAGCCGAAGTCGGATGCTTAACTGACTGAGGCACCAAGGCGCCCAACAATTAATTGCTCTTTTAAAATATGTTGCTTTGTTTCTAATTCTAATATTGCTTCATTCTATCAAGTTTCATTTTGATTATTTTGGATTCTGTATATATAAATTAACTGAAATTTTTAGTCGAAAGCTATTTCATAACATTTACATTTTTTCCGTGTAATTCCTTCATGCTAGAAAATCACGTGGCAGCTGAGTAGCTATTCAGTAAATATCTTTCTGGGACGTGGGAGGGTGGGTATGATGACCTTACTTGTCATAAAATAAATTTTCTGATTAATTTAGTGTACATTTTCTCCCAGGTAGTTAGCTCTATAATTCTGTGCCGGGCTTGTATACTGTTCTAGCTACCTTGAGATTTGAACTCTGGCCTTTGTGTCATAATAGGAGCCATCCTCTCAGACTCCAGCCTGACCTTGACTAACACCTCAACCAGCTGTCTACACGGCTTGTATCTGGCCTGCCTTTGATCGACTCCCAGCTACTTACATGCCACGCCTTACAACATCTCCTTCCTACACCTGTCATCCTCCCTGGCTGTGCCCAGAATTTGCAGCATGATTTTTCAACCAGTTTCCAAAATGTGCAATAAGTTATGACCTGAGATATTAATCCACTTTTCTTTTGATTAAATTGCCTCAGCTCATTTAATGTTCTCCACAGTTCACAATTTCTAATTGTAAACAGAATTTCCAATCATTTCTCTTGGTCTGTTCATAAAAGATCTGGTATAGTGATGGCTTTGTATGATCCAACTTGGCAACTTAAATTAAGTGAGATCAGAGATCATATGGTGTTCAGCAACTAGAATGCTTCATTTAACATTCTTATATTTTATATTTTCCAAATCATTAATCTGGTCTAAAATTAGGTCTCTGATTCATCCCACCTGCCTCACACAGCTTTCAGTAACCAATCACACTTTGTCAAATATATATAGCAGTTGCTCCATTAGGGTTTATTGAGTTGACTGGATTGACATATTTATCTTTTTGTAGAACTATACACAGCAATGATAGCGTTCATGCTTTGCATGTAAACTATGTGGTTTGACTACTTACTAGCTGCTGATTTTATTTATTTATTTTTTATTTGAGTATAGCTGACACACAGTGCAACATTAGTTTTGGGTATATAACATACAACATAGTGATTGAACGTCACGATGCATTATGCTGTGCTCACCACAAGTGTGGCTACCAACTGTCACCATACAACATGTTTACAGTGTTATTCACTATATTCCCTATGCTGTACCTTTTATCCCTGTGACTTGCTCATTCCGTAACTGGAAGCCTATGTCTCTCACTCCCCTTCACCTATTTTGCCCCTCCTCCCGACTTCCTCTTCCCTCTGGCAACCATCAGTTTGTTCTCTGTATTTATAAGTCTAATTCTGCTTTTTGTTTGTTTGTTCACACATTGGCTTTGTTTTTAAATTCCACGTATGGGTGAAATCATATAGCATTTGTCTTTCTCAGTCTGACTTACTTAAACTCTGTATTTTAGTTTATCACTGGTAAACTGGGCATAACACTAATAATAGCATCTGCCACAAGGGGTTGTTATACATGTTAGAATGAATTTTTATTCACATCCACTGGGGGTGGGGGGAGAAGGTCAAAGTTATATGTAGGGAGATTAGTTAGAGTAGATTACTATAATCTGAATAGGTGTTGATTATATGTGTGAAAATTAATGGTAGATGTGAGAAGCAGGTGAACACAGGACGGACTTAGAAGGTAGAGCCAAAAGGATTTTCTGAGGGGTCAGATGAGGGGATGTGAGAAAAGGATAAGGATGACACCAAGGTTTTGATCTGAGCATTTGGAGTATATAATTTTCATTTACCAAGGTAAAGAAGACTGTGACAGTTTAGGTAAAGGAGGAAATAGGGGTGTGCTGGTGAATAATAGGAGTTTAGTGTTAACATGTTAAGTTTGAGATATATTTTGGCCAATAATCTAGTTACCTAGCAGTATGGTAAACATCTCCAGGACCACAAAAATTTCAGAAAAATCTAAAGAATGGCATTGTTAAATTCATACTTTCTAGGGTTTATTGTTTACATATGAGCTTCAGAGAGATATTCTAAGAAGAATGATGTATAGGATCAAATCCAGAATTTCAATAAAGTCTAGAAACACTAACTTTTTGGCCTCTTCTCTGCCTATAATCTTGATGTTTAATAATTGTGGGAAACATCACATGGTCCTACCCAATCTTCATGAAACATTTTTTGTTAATTCCATGTATTTGCAATTCTTACCCAACTGATCCCATGTTTATTATATAGCAAATATATAATTTTCACCATTTCTTTTTTTTTAAATTTTTTGTATGTTTACTTATTTTTGAGAGAGAGAGGGAGAGACAGAGCATAAGCAGGGGAGGGGCAGAGAGAGAGGGAGACACAGAATACGAAGCAGGCTCCAGGCTCTGAGCTGTCAGCACAGAGTCCGATGCGGGGCTCAAACTCACAAACTGCGAGATCATGACCTGAGCTGAAGTTCGAAGCTCAGCTGACTGAGCCACCCAGGCGCCCCTAATTTTCATCATTTCTATTTTCCATTTTTTAGACTTCAAGTGCTTAAAATATATTTTATAACTCCCCAGAGTTTTAAGTGATGACTTTGCATTAACATCTATTAATTTCTCAGGTGCCCAAAGATTCATTTGCCAAGGTTTTGCTGATTTGAATACATTAAGCTTTACAAAGATCCTGAAATGAGTGGGGAAGGATAGAACTGCACTTTTAATTTTCCATTCCAGGTAATGTACTTTGACTACACACACTTTTAACTCCAGAATATACACAGTGTGACATAAATAGGAGGTTTGTTTCCTACCTTTTTTTTTTTTTTGAGTAATAACTCATTCTTACAGGGAAAAAAATAGATAATAAGATCAAATTAATATACTACCTTTCAAGATGTTATACAATAACAAATTTAATGGTGAGCAACTAAATTTAAAAGATAACATTTCTTACTGGCATCTCTGAGTGAAAAATTTACGAACCACCAAGATGGTGAATCTTGGGAGTTTGGATCAATCTCATATTGCCTTCTACACTTTCTGAAAAAGATTTGGACAAAGTCTACCTAAGGCAGAATTTCTTTAGAACCCTAGAAAGCCCATTTCTTTCTACAGTATTTACAAAGTTCTACAAATGTCTACTTTGTTTTAATGTCTACTTTGTTTTAATGTCTAGTTTGTCTGATAAAACTATTGCTACTCCAACTTTTTTTGAAATCCATTTGCATGATCAATGTTTCTCTATCTCCTTACTTTTAATCTGTTTGGTATTTTTAGGTCTAAAATGAGGCTCTTGTAGGCAGCATGTAGATGGGTCTTGGTTTTTTTATCCATTCTGACACCCTATGTCTTTTGACTGGAGCATTTAGTCCATTTACATTCAAAGTAATCACTGATAGATATGTATTTAGTGCCATTTTAATACTCGTTTTGTCATTGTTTCTGGAGATTTCTCTGATTTCTCCTCATCTTTGCCCCTTTTGGCTTGTCCTTTGCACTCAAAGTTCCCCTAAAATATTTCTTGCAGGGCTGGTTTAGTTATCATGAACTCCTTTAGTTTTTGTTTGTCTAGGAAACTCTTTATCTCTTCTATTTTGGATGATAGCCTTGCCAGATCAAGAATTCTTGGCTATAGATTTTTCCATTTAGCACTTTGAACATACCATGCCACTCCCTTCTGGCTTGCTTTAGGCCCTACTTTAAGATCTTATTGTGTTAATATCAATTTCCACTTTTCAATAGGTAGTTGAATTTTTTAAGTAGTCTTTATTTCTCTCATATATTTTGGTTTTAATTCTTTTTTTTTAAGTTTATATATTCAATTATGAGGAAGAGCAAGAGAAGGTCAGGGACAGAGGGGGAGAGAGAGAATCCCAAGCAGTCTCCACACTGTCACACCGAGGCCAACACAGGACGCAGACTCACGAACTGAGACATCATGACCCCAGCCGAAACCAAGAGTCAGATGTTTAACAGACTGAACCACCCAGGCACCCCTATTTTGTGTTTAATCCTTAAAAAGAGAAAACAAAAACTTGAGATGTTTCCTGATGAAGTTAATTCTATATAGCCTATAAATTGCATGGTTAATTTTAAATTAAAGTAAGCAGAACATAATCCATTTCCATGGATTAAAAACCTATTTAGAACATGAGTAATAAAAATCATAAAAGGGAAAATTTCTTTGTATTGGAAAAAAATTTTGGGCAAAAGTTTTACTAATTGTGATGGACCTTTAAAATTGACTTATCTTGTGAGGAAGTAAAGTTCATGTTATATAGACAGAAGTGATAAGAAGATCTTATCGTTATTGAGGTTTCACAGACCCTAAATCTAAGAGGGAGAGAAAAATGCTAATGAAGTCACAATTTTAGTAATGAGAAAGCATCAGTATCAAGTTTATAGTGACAATTTCCATCAAAATATTTATTTTGTGCTGCCTCTGACTCGATTTAGGAGCTCACTCTCCCAGAAATAAACAAGCATATGTACAATTCTACAGCCAACCTCAGACACCTCAGGCAAAATAATGCAGAGATATTGGAGCCCATCCAGTGAAGAGCAATTTGAATGATTAAAGAGTCAGATGTGGGGGCGCCTGGGTGGCGCAGTCGGTTAAGCGTCCGACTTCAGCCAGGTCACGATCTCGCGGTCCGTGAGTTCGAGCCCCGCGTCAGGCTCTGGGCTGATGGCTCGGAGCCTGGAGCCTGTTTCCGATTCTGTGTCTCCCTCTCTCTCTGCCCCTCCCCCGTTCATGCTATGTCTCTCTCTGTCCCAAAAATAAATAAAAAAAAAAAAAAAAAAAAACGTTGAAAAAAAAAAAAAAAAAAAAATTAAAAAAATAAAGAGTCAGATGTGTACTCATGTAGAAAGTTCAGTTTGTTTGTTTGTTTTGTTTTTTTAAGTGTATGGCCTGGCCAAAAGTGAGAAGAAAACAGAATCCCTGGATTCTAGTACTGGAAGAGCTTTTTATCCAGTCCCATTATTTGTCAGACAAGGACATATTCTCACCAAACTTATATAATTTTCTTAAAGTCAATTATCCAGTGAAGGGTACAAGTGGATACTTAACTATTATGTTAAGATCTATAACTAGGACCTTGGGCTGAGATAAACTATGCTAAGATACAGAACGAAAACTAAGGAGGAAAAGGCAGGCTATTGTGGAAAATGTCCTCTAAAAATATATTAAAGCATTAAATTTTAGCAGAATAATAGGCCCAAATCTCTAAAAAAAAAATAAGCATTTTTAGATTATAAAACTTAACCCCTAAAATTGAGAAGCAAAGAAGAAGCCCACGGTAACAGCTCTAACAGTTCACACAGTACTTATATACCACAACAAACCTCTAGCCAGAACTCAGGGTTTTTTTAAATCAAGGTGTATTTATTATTATGCAGGGTGTCAAGAAATTTACCTTGATAACAGTATATTTAAGAAAATAAGAATGGTGATTAACTCCATTTTCTACCCATCTCAGTCTCTATTTTCCAGTAGGGATGGGTCCCCCACCTCCCGACCTGTGTTCCGCTCCAGCAGGATTTAAGAATCTTGGCACTATTCACTTACCTCTATATTCACAATCGATTGTGTAGTATATATTATTGAGTACAGTTCAATAAATATTTTGTGATGGGAAAATATGAGTCTAATGTTCAGGTTAGACAGTTTTATTTTTATCCACATTTGCAGGAAACAAAGGACTATGTGCACAAAGACCTATAACTCCAGAGATGGGGGTGTACATCCTGGGCAGAGCTAGACCATAGAGATGGGAAATAGACCCAGCATGTATCAATCTGCTGAAGAATGGTTGAAAATTTGCAGAAAGGAGTGGATCACTACTTCTGGAAGCTGCAGCTCAATCACTGGATACATTTTGTTACTTTATTAAAAGTAAATGATGAATAAAGGTCATAAAGGAATATATTAGTTATAACCACATGATCACTTTAAAATCTGAGAGTGGTGTTAATAATAGAAAAACAGGATTTTTACTTGCTCCCATTTTTTAAAAAAATATAGAGAGACTTTTAAGTAGATAATATAATTTGGCTCTAACCATATATGAAAAGACGGTAGGCAGGGAGGTTTCTACACAAATACGTATATATGTCAAATGTGTGATCTACAACACATTCTGTTTTTATTTTAAATAGTTTACATCCTTCTCTTGTTTTTCTCCTTCCAATTCCTATAGGAATGTAAGATTTCTATTCGAAATATTTCTATTCAAAATACATATATTAAGCAGTGTTTATGGAAACGATTTCCAAAATTCCGTAAGATCGATGAGGTGATGCCAGATTCTAAATTTGAAAATTAAATGCAGATAATTTTAGCATTTCTAATATCAATAAGGTTAATTTCAATCATTTTATATTTCATAATCATTTCATTTTCAATACAAACTCCTTGCAAAGCTTTCGTTTGGTAAAAAAAAAAAAAATGAAAGGCATGCTGCATCCTAATTTACCTAATTATATTTTAGTATGTTTCTTGGGGCTTTATTTGAAAACATGAAGTTTTGATGACTAGGTGTGATTCAAGATAGATTTAAAAATTGTAAGTTGTTCCTATGGTAGCTATTTTCTGCATTCTTATCTTTGATAAACTTAAAATATAAAATGCACCTATGTGGAGGCAACTTATTAATGTGGAATTTGATAGCTGAGGGTACTTTCTAATTTAATATTTTTTCAATTCTTCTTTAGGAATTATTGTTGGTAAAATGAATTTATTTTTTCAAGAATCATTCTTGGCTAAAATATATCTCCTTTTAGGTCTTTCATCACACATAAGAATTGTAATTTAAATTTGCAAATCAGCTTTCCATCATTAGTTTTGTCTCATTGGGTGCTGACCATCACATGAAGTAGATGGAAAATTCCTTCTCTCTGTATACGTTTATATGTCTATGTATGCATGTATAAATATGTATACTCACATAAATAGATGATAGATTAGATAGATGGATAGATAGACAGGCCTTGCTAATTATGGACACTTAAGTAAATGTATTTCTGTGATGGTTTATCTGTACAAATATTTGCATGTGTTCTAATGAATGAATCCTTTCTTTACATATTGCATGCTGACTTTTGCTGTAAGATGCTATGCTATCCGTCTAAGCCATGAAACTTACCTCTGTATCTATGCTGACGTATTTTTCAGAGTTACTTCAGGTGGATCTAATTTAGTTCTATCTGGGTAGCATGTGATCCTTTCTTGAGGTTTTCTGGGATATCCACTAAAATCTAGTATAGTTACCAAACTTCTAGTTGGGTCAGAACTCTACTGTTTCCCCAACACTGCAATGTCTGAAACCTCCATTTCATTCTTAGCGTTCCAGCAGCGTCCTTGCCCTGTAATGTACATCTTGGTAATTATTCAAGGATCTAAGGAATATTTAAATGAAATTTCTGCTCTCCTCTGCAATATTCTCTAATATCTGTTCCCCAAATTGCAATTGTTTTAGTAGTCCTGAATTCTTTTTTAAAAATGTTTTAAATGTTTATTTATTCTTGAGAGAGAGAGAGAGAGACAGACAGAATCTGAAGCAGGGTCCAGGCTCTGAGTTGTCGTCACAGAGCCCAATGCACGGCTTGAACCCACAAACAGCGAGATCATGACCTGAGCTGAAGTCTAACACTTAACTGACTGAGTCACCCAGGCACCCCAGTAGTCTGAATTCTAATCTCTGTTTCCATTTCCCTGCAAAATTGTCATTCTCTCCCTGGGCTTTATTTTCCTGAATGGATATGTTTGAAAAATGTCCTAAGTGAGAAATCCAGGGTGAATCCAGTGTCCACCCTGGAAAAAAAAAAGAACAAAAATATCCAAGAACTGTTGGACAATTTCAAAGAGTGTACTATATGCATAATTGGAATTCCAGAAGGAAAAGAAAGAACAAATGGCTTGAAAAAAATATTTGAAGTAAGAATAGTGAGAATATTCCAAAATTAGTTGCAAACACCAGACCCTAGTTCCAATAAGTTTAGAGAACACCAAGCATGATAAATACCCAGAAATCTACACCTAGACATATCACATTGAAATTGCACTAAGCAAAACACAAAAAGAAAACCTTGAGTTGTCATAAAACAAAACAAAAAACAGAAACATCTTACCTATAGAAGAAAAAAGATAACAATTACAGTGAACTTCTTGTCAGAACTACAAAAGCAACAAGAGAGCAGTGAAATATTTAGTGCTGAAAAACAAAATAAATTCCTGCCAAACTAGAATTCTATATGTAGTGAAATTATTGTTAAAAATAGAAAGATAAATAAAAACTTTCTCAAGCAAAAACTGAGAGAATTTGTTGCCAGCAAATATGCTATGAAAAAAAATTAAAATCTTACTTAGGACAAAATAAAATAATATGGTTCATAAACGTGAATCTACAAAAAGAAAGGAAGATCATCAGAGAAGGAATAAATAAAATTAAAGTAAAATACTTTATTTTTCTTATTCTTACTCGATCTGATAACCTTTCAAAGCAATCATAACAATGTATTGGGTAATTGTAGGATGCAGATATGTTAATGAATGACATCAGTGTCATAAGGGACAAAAAGGAGAATTAATTTTCTGTTAAAAGGTATCAAAAATCACATTTAGAGTGGTATAGTGTTAACTGAAAATGCATTTAGATTAATTATATATATTACACACACACAAAATCTAAATTGAAGTATATATCAAAAGGCATAGATACATCATAGATATGTCAAAATCCATGGCAGTTACTAAAAACATTTTAAAAAGCATAATTGATATGCTGAGAGAAGAGAAAATTTAACTATATAAAATATTCAATTAAAACCAAAGATTGTAAAAGAGAGAGAGAGGAAACAGTAATTGCAAAGACTAGAAAAGCTTTATGAACATAGGAGATATTTATCCAACTATATCAAAAATTATCTTAAGTGTTAGTGATCTATGTGTATCAATTAAAAGATATATATTGTTAGAAAAGATAAAACACAATTGTATTTTATCAATAAGAAGCACTCTTTAAGTATAAAGACACAAATAAGTTAAAAGTAAGGGATGGAGGGGCACCTGGGTGGCTCAGGTGGTTGAGGGTCCAAGTCTTGATTTTAGCTCAGGTCATGATCTTGCAGTTCTTAAGTTCAAGCCCCACATCAGGCTTCATGCTGACAGTGTGGAGCCTGGTTGAGATTCTCTTTCCCTCTCTCTCTGCCCCTTTCCCCACTTGTGTGCACTTCCCCCTAAAAATAATAATAATAATAATAATAATAATAAATAAATTTTAAAAAGGTAAAGAGATGGAATAAATACAGAGAACAAACTGATGGTTGCCAGAGGGAAGGGTAAGAGGACAGGCAAAATAGGTGAAGGGGAGTGGGACACATAGGCTTCCAGTTATGGAATAAATAAGTCATGGGGTTAAAAGGTACAGCATGGGAAATATATTTAATAGTATTGCAATAGTATTGTTTGCTGATGGATGGTAGCTATACTTGTGGGGATCACAGCATAATATATAGGCTTGTTGAATCACTATGTTGTACACCTGAAACTAATGTAACATTGTGTGTCAACTATAATTTAAAAAATGAAAACTAAACAAGCAAAGTAAAAGCATAGAGAATGTTGTACCAGTAAAACACAACTCTAACACTACAAAAGAGAATGGTAGTAATTATATTAATCTCAGACTATACAGATTTCAGAACAAGGCGAGTTATCAATAATAAAGAGGAGCATTGCATTATGATAAAGGGGTCAGTTCTCCAAGGATACATAACAATCCTTAAGTTGTATGCACTTAAAACAGTGTGTCAAAATATGCAAGGAAAAAACTAATAGAATTAAGCCAGAAATAGCCAAATTTATAATTATAGTTGGAAACTTGAATACCCATCTTTAAGTAACCGATACAGGTCAAGCAGGCAGAAAATTAATAAGATATAATTGACATAAGCAGTTCCATAACTCAATCTAATTCACACATACAGAATATTTCATCAAATGACAGCAGAATGCACTTTTTTCTCACTCATTTGGAACATTCACCATTTTGAATAAAATGTATAGCTTGTTTTTTCTTTTGTTTTTGGATTGCTTTACATAATGTGAATTGGGACTGAAAATCCATTTGGGGCCAATTTTCCTATGGTTCATATTGGTTATTTTTTTAAAAAAATTTTAATGTTTATTTATATTTGAAAGAGAGAGAATGAGAATGGGAGAGGGGCAGAGAGAGAGAGAGAGAGAGAGAGAGAGGATCTGAAGCAGGTTCCAAGCTTAGAGCTGTCAGCACAGAGCCTGATGCAGGGTTCGAACCCATGAACCATGAGATCATGACCTGAGCTGAAACCAGGAGTCAACCACTCAACCGAGTGAGCCACCCAAGAGACCTAGCAAAACGTTTCATAACACTCATTAACTCTTGATACCCATTTGTCATTTATACAGTCAACATTTTTTCCCTTAATATCCATCAAAAATTATTGCTGGTATCCCTGAGAGATTCCATTTCTATCAAGAGGCATCTGTGTATTGCTTTCATTGCTTTGCTAATTCTACCTGCAAGTGAGAATATACTACAAACCTTTGTTGTGCTGTGTATCTTAGACTATTATAAGTACACTGATCTCTCATGTTTTTTACTGATCTGTAAATAAGTAGCATATTGAAAATTATTTATCTCATCTATACCATTGCTTATTTTTCTACAAGCAAAAATTAAGAGAAGCTGGTCAATAGTCTTACAATTAATTCTAGTAGGTTTTATCTTCAGTTAATAAAAATAGGGGATAAAAATGAAGGCTTTCTTCCATAAAATTATTTTCAACTCAAAACCAGGTATTAGCATTTTTTAAAAGATGCATTTATTAAATTAAAAATACTTAACTCAATACTAATTTCAAGTTGATATTGAAATCCTTTAGAGGTAATTAATTTCACAAAGGAAAGTTTTAAGTAGGAAATACAATTATACTGTCATGTATAAAATATGATTTGAAAAAAAAAACTGAGATGAAGTGACCTACTAAATTTTAATTTAGTACTAATGATTCTACTTGTACTGATATTTTCCTTACACATTCCATCCCACTCCCTCCTCAACATAAAAAGGATTAGAATATAAATGTTTTTCTATATGATATCTTTTTAGATTATGATCTCTGGGTAAATGGAAAATTATTATAAAATTGATGAGAGCAGATAAAAGGAATTTAAGAAAGATATTGAACAATTGGTCTGCTCTTCATGAATATTTTGAGGACTCTTAAAAAAATAAATTCTTACTTTTATACTAAGAGTATTTCTGAGGATTCCCTCCAGCTGATAATGCACAAATAAAAGTATTCAAAAGATTTTTCCCACTTTCCCAATTTTATGCTAATGGGAAAAATACAATTTAATATAATGGCAAATGCTATAAATAGCAAATAGACCTTCTATTCTTTTAAAGTGACATGCTTCATCATTGTTTTATAAAATAAAAATCTGTTCTTGTCATACAACATGGCTGGATTTGGGGACATACACATTTATTCACATAATAATATTTTAATATTAATATTTTGGCACAGAAAGCAATATAGTTATCTTGTTTTTATGTGTATACTTTCGTATTAAACATTTAGGGAAAATTCTGTTAGGGTTTTTATAGTTCTAGATTAATGGATTTTTAACCCCTTATATCAAGAATAGATTTGTTGAGGTCTAATTCAAAATATTTTTTTGGCTATGTGTTTATCATATTCCATTTCAAGCAGCTTTACATATAAGTTTGTGTACCTACTGATGCTTTCATCCACGACAGTAATCCTTTGGCAATTCAAGATTTAATGTGTATAATCTGATTCATTCTGAAGAAGTATGACTTGCTCCTTCATAGCAGCCTTGCACTTTACAATTCAACAACATTCTAATATTCCAATGTTGGTTAATATCATCAAATAGATGATATTTGTGTCACCATGGTATCCACAAATGTGGGGATTATCATTTTGTGGTGTATTGCTCTCAAACGTCAAAATGCACTATTTATCCAAATGCCTGCTGGGTGGTTTGCTGTCACCTTAAAATGAAAAAATGCCTACATCTCATTCCAAATCTGTTATCTTTTATGATCTTGTTTATTGTTAATGGCAACATAAATTTCCTAAATTGCAGTTTCATTCATTCTTCTCCTTCACACTATATTAAATCAGTCACCAAGTCCTATAGAATCCTGCTCCAAAGTATCATAACAATTGTCTCTTCCTGGGATTTTCTGTGACTCGATTTTCTTATCCCAAGTCTTGTATGTATTGTTAACTAAAAATCTCTTTCTGGATGTACTATCACTCCAACCACAGTGGAATTTACTGTATCCTGAATTATATATCCTGGGGAAAAAAAAGGGGGGGGGCATGTGCCAAGGGAAATGGTGAATTCTAGAAGATGAAAAGGACAAGGACACCGATTTCCCCTTAGAACCTCCAGAAAGAGAAAACAGAACCTCGAATCTTGCTCCATGAGACTCTGTCAGATTCCTAACCTACAGAACTGCAAGATAACAAATTTGTATCATTAAAGTATCCAATCTCATAAAATGTTCTTTGAATATGTTAAGGGTATGACACACAACTCTCCTCAATAAAAACAGAAACTTAAAATCATTGTCCTTCAGTTATCTCAGCAAAAGGCAAACATATTAATGAACTTATCTACGAAAGTTTTGTGAAGGAGCTTCTTGTCTAATTAGCGAACACTATGACATATACAGGAGATCCAGAAGACTTGAGAATTTATACCAGCAGAGACATTGCCCAGCTTGGATCAAAAGGGAAGAATAAATTTCAAAATAAATTTGAGAGACTGTGAAAATTTTACAGGCAGCAGATAGGCTAATAAAATTACTCAGAGACAAACATGTGCTACCTTTCAGGAAAGAGAAAAGATAACTCTTAGGACAAAGTCCAGAAAATAGAGCAGAGCTGTTAGCTGAAACGGTGGAATGAGGAACCAAACAGTATGATTCTCAAGCCTCGAAAACTAATGATGCTTGCCTGTCAGGATTTCAAAATTGCTTAGGACTAATGACTAATGACTTTTTCCTTCTAATGTTCTCCCTTTTTGAAGCATACTATCTGTACCTGTTATATTATGCCTGTCCCATCATTGTATATTTGGAACACAGAACTTGTTTTTTAGTTTCATGTGCCCACAAATGGAAAGGATTGTGTACCAATGTAGACTACACCCAGGGTCTCACCAATATGTAATCCAAATGATTTAGATAATAAGAACTGGTACTTTTGTGTCAGAAATATTTAGAGGTAATTTTGGACTTTGAGTTGATCTTCTTCTAATGGATTGAGATTTTTAGAGACTTTGCAATAGGGTGGGTATATTTTGCATTTGGGTTGAACTCTCATCTTTGGGGACCAAAGGGAGAGCTATGTAGGAAGGATAATGCTCCCCAAAGATGTCTACACCCTAATCTGTGGAACCTATAAACATGTTACCTTACATGGAAAAAATGAACATTGAAAATGTGATTAAGGAACCTTGAGATGTGGAGATGATCCTAGATTATTCAAGTGGGCCTAATCTAATAACACAAGTCTTTAAAAATAGAGACATTTTCCTGAGTGAAAGAGATAAGACGAAAGAAGAAGGAGATAATCTAAGGGTGAAAGGAACTCAACATGCTATGGTTGGCTTTGAAGTTGAAGTTAAGAGGCCATAATTAAGGAATGTAGGTGGCTTCTGGAAGCTGAATTGGACCCCAAATGATAGGCAGTAAGGAAATGGGGTTTTAGTTCTACAATTGTAAAAACTGAATTCTGCCAGCAATCTGAATGAGCAAAGAAATAGGACTCCCTTAGAGCCTCTTGAAAAAAAAAATGCAGCCTTGTCAGTACCTTGGTTTTAACCTGGTAAAACCCATACCAAACTTCTGATCTACAGAAGTGTGAGCTTATATATTTTTGTTGTTGCTTTAAGGCACAAAATTGGTGGTAAAATGTTACAGTAGCAATAGAAAAACTATTACATTGACAATATCAGATAATTCCAATACAAGCTGGTACAAATTTTTTATGACTATTTCAGTAGCACATCATGAAGATCCTTCATAATTTTCAAGGATGATAGATATTATTATATATTGAATTTTTATTGATGCCTAACAAGTTACTACACATTTAGTGGTTTAAAGCAACATCCATTTATTAGGTCACATTCTGTAGGTCAGAAGTTTGAGACAGATGTGGTTGGGTTCCCTGCTCAGGATTTTTAGGACTGAAGTCAAGATGTTGGCTAGGCAGTGTTAACAATTGGAGGCTTGATTAAAGAAGAATCTTCTTCCAAGCCGGTTCAGATTGTTAGCAGAGTCCAGTTCCTTGCAGCTGTAGGGCTGAGGTCCTTCTCTTTTTGCAGGGACCCAGTAAGGTGTTGCTCTCAGCTCCCAGAGTTCAGCCATCCTTCCCTGCCATATGGCCCCGTCCATCTTCAAACCCAGAAATGGAGTTCTTTTTCACTGAGTCTCTCTCACTCTCAATCTCTTCCACTAGAAAGAGCTCTCGCTCCTCTTAAGGTCTCAGCTAGTTAGTTTAGACCCACTGAGGAAATCTCCCTAAAGTCACCTAAATTGGAACTTATTTTTAATCTCAAATTCTTTCATAGAAACACCTCAGTTAGTGTTTCATTGAATAGTTGAGAGGAGGTAGATGTACAGGGGACAGGAATCTTGGGATCATTTTGGAATTCTGTGTATACTCTGAAAAGTCTAGAAAGGTAAACTTTTTAAATGTCTCAGTTCTTGTCATGGCAATTACTCTTCTATTTGTGTTTCAGATTTCAGAGATAAGCCTATAGCAAGGATTCTTTATATTTGGGGCAAGGGTCCCAAGTATCATCCATCTAAAATTATGTAAAAATTTGATATTTATGATAAAAGTGAATATGCATTCACTATACTGCATGGAAAATTATGAGTATATGCTGACAAGTTATAAGTTCTAAATGTCATTTGCACTCAACAAATAAGAAACACTTAGGTTGTGCTGATTTAAATGGCAGAAGAATCAGGTAAAAATAGCTCTGTGATGGATACAAATGATAGACACAGATGCACAATTATTGGTCTCTCACACCGCATTTCTCCTGAAGACAAGTGACTCTGAACAATTTAATAAAAATTTAGGCTGAGAACATTTTTGTTCTTTGTGTGCCCTCCATGCAGATAAAGGTATGTAACCACGAAAATAAACAACCAGAGAGTCAGCACGTTTATCAGAGCCTCTTTGGTTCTCTAACAGATAATGCAGTCAGCAATAATGATGTCAGCATTTTGACCTGGCACAGGAGACAATTTTCACGCACATGTGTTAGCTTGACACAACCTGGTTATCTGGAAGAATATTTTCCTCATGAAAGCCGTCTTAAAATGGCTCCACATAATATGCAGCCCCTGAAAAAAAAATTCCTCTGGGCTAAATAGTGTTTTAATCTGTTGACAGCATTTTAATTTTCTCTTTCTGGAGAACCTCTGAAGGAGGCCCTGTGGAGAGAGAAAGCGGGTCAAGAGGAAATTAAAAGTGAAGATCTTGCTTTCTCACAACTAGGATAAATCTGTTAATTAAGCCAACCCAGTAAAATGTAGGCAATTTTTAATTTACAAACTGCTGAAAGCCTGCTATCAAATAAATTGATTAGCAGTACTCATAATCAAAAGCTCTGGATTAGTAGTTAATTTGTGGAATCAATTAATAGAAGCATTTATCAAATAATATTGCCTCCAGAGAATAACAAATTCATTGCCCTGTGTTCCTGGAGATAAGAAACCCTGGACTCTGGGATGTGCAATGATTCCAGAAGATACGATTCTTATGTGAGTTTGGTTTTCTCCTGATTTCTTTTTTCAAGAAATGTATTCTTCAATATTCAGATTTAATTTTTCCTTTTTATCAGTGTAATACTAATAGATGATGTGCAAAATTATTTACAGCTAGAATATTTTTCATATTAATTTATAAGTGTTCTGTTGGACTGTTTGTACTAGATGTTTATAACTAATTCGCTGAAGGTTGAATAAATATTTTTCCAAAATAATAACATTTCAAGTGGCCCAAGGCTCAATTATCTGTGGTTAACCCTCAAATGAAATGGATTCTTCTATTTTAGAATTTGGCCCTTCCTGAGGTTTATTTTTTTTTCTGAATATAAAAGTTTTATCCAAATGGTTAAACTATGTAATATACTAACCTAATTCATAGGACGTTAAAAATAAATATTGGGTATGTTAATAAAGGACTGCTTTTCAATATATTTATTAAAGGAAGTGCCTTAAGGCAAACTATTTTGTATCAGATTCCATTTAGGACATAAACTTAAAAAGTATTTTATGAACGTATATTGTTAATCATTTCCTTAAATCCATATTTTCACGCAAACTAATCTCACATTGTGGCATTTGATTACACATGAAAAGAGAAGATAGAGCCCTATTGTTAGATCTATGAGGAAAATAAAATTCAATAATTATTTAACCCTTATTTTAAAAACTTCAGAATGAATTTATTTAATTTATATTCTTTTCTAAAATGAAAATCTATCACCTCAGTATATTTTTTATTATTCAGTTCTTTTCTGCAAGGATAATTTCAAGCAGTGCCTAGTAGAAGCATCAGTTATACTTTATTATTATTCTTGGGCTAACATTTTAAAAAACATTTAATGCATTATGAAGCAACTTAAGCAATATGATATTTCTGTTTAAAGCCAACCTTTCCTTTCATTAGGAATATGATTTTAGGTATCATATCAGAAAATTCTCATCACAGTTTTAGTTTACTTTATTGTATAAATAAGTATCTCACCGTATTGCAAAATTGCGTTTGATAAGCCAGAAGAGAAGCGTTTTCCACAAAATTGACTGTTTAGTCATGTTAGAAGTTGGAGGAGGGGGGTGCCTGGGTGGCTCAGTCAGTTAAGCATCCGACTTCAGCTCAGGTCATGATCTCACAGTCTGTGAGTTCGAGCCCCGCGTCAGGCTCTGTACTGACAGCTCACAGCCTGGAGCCTGCTTCTGATTCTGTGTCTCCTTCTCTCTCTCTACCCCTCCCCCGCTCATGCTCTGTCTCTCTCTCTGTCAAAAATAAACATTAAAAAAATTAAAAAAAAAAAAAAAGAAGTTGGAGGAGGTACAGTAAAGTATCTTCCCAACTGAGAAACCACCTTGAGACCAAAAAATGAGACGAGCACCGTATACCATCCATGCAGACTTTTACTCAGAGTAATTTACTGAAGGGGGAACTGAGCAGACAGCAATCCAAGTGCTACACAGCTATTTTCCACCTACTCCTGACTTTAGACCTTAATCCACAGCTTTATAGAGTGAGCGGCAGTGTGGTGAGGCAAAGGATGGTTATCCAAGATGGTGCCATCTGTGAACCAGTGGATCTCTACTCGTTATCTAAAGTGCTGTCTTCTGTGTGCCACTGTAGGGAAGATCAGAATAAGCCTTTCTGCATTTTGGTCAGAGTGTATATTAACCTCTGTGAGGCTTGGAATATGTAGCCCCAAGGGAGTTCATTGCAAGGGCATGAACAAGATGGAGGGCCAAAGATGGAGTCAGTGTTGTCAGTAGTCCTACAAGTCATCAAGTCATCAATTCATTCTGCCTATACAGTCTTTGGTCTCCTATTCAAACATGATGGTTCAAAATAGTCAATAAGAAAGTTACAACAGAAAGGGAACAGAGAGACTTGATTACCTAAAGTCAGGTTCTGCTAATTTTTAGGGAAATCTATACTAACAGAGACCTCTTTATTGTATTTCCACATGTTTTATACATCATACTAACTTCCCCAATTTAAATGAACATGTTTATTAAAAATTGAGCATTGATTTTTACTCCCAGCCAATCTATAGTAACAGGGACTGACTTCTACCCATCTATCTGAAACAACTAACACACACGAGCGTGCGCGCACACACACACACACACAAACACAATGTATATATAAAAGAAGAGTATAGTTTTGAAGCCTATGTACATTGCAGAATTAAAAACAGTGAGCCCTATGCAGTTGTGTACTACCTAAAGAAAATTTCCTCCTGGGGCAAAGATAGGGGAACCTCAGAAGATATATGAGTTGAGGAGCTAAAGTTGAGGGTTCCAAGAAGCCAAAAAGGCTGGAGTTCATAGGGCAGAGTATAAAGAGTGAGCTACACGGATTGAAGACTCTGGGAATCTGCATAGCAGACCCCTGGAGTCTTTGGCTAGGACTAATACATCTATGGAGTTGCAGCCCCCTGGAGTCTTTGGCTAGGACTAATACATCTATGGAGTTGAGGAAAGAACCAAGGAAAGAACCACTGACAATCATTAAAGGGAAGAATCTGATGAACTTACACAGAGCCACCAACAATACCACCTCCCACAAATCAAATTGTAAAGACTTACAGAGACTTACTAGAGTACTAGTACCTCAGTAATAAGAAAAATTAGTACTCAACCACATGCTTGCTCCTATTTCACCTCACAATGCTTCAAAAGAAGGCCTGAAGGAATCAAACTGTTTCCATGTAACTTCACTGCACGCTAGAATAAAGTTACGGAGTATTTATTAGAGTAAAAATAAACCAGCATCAACAAGTTTCCTTTTGCCCAGAATTCAGTCAAAAATTATCCAGTGAAACCAGTATTGCACTGTATTGTTAACTAACTAGAATGTAAATAAAGATTTCAAGAAAAGCAAAACAAAGGAAAAAGAAAAAAAAATATCCAGAATGCAAATAAGCAAGAAAATGCATACCATAGTTAGGCGAAGAATCAGTCAATTGGAACAGACTCAGATATGACACAAATGATAGGATTATACAAAGGCATGTAAAGAGTTATTTTAAATGCATACTATATGTTTTAAGAAACCAGAGGAAAAATTGATAAACTGTAGAGAGAAAAAGAAGATATTTTAAAAAGGACCCAAATCCAATTTCCAGTGATGAAAACTACAACATCTGAGAGAGAAAACAAATTTCTTAGATATACTGATAGCAGACAAGCTGTTGCAGAAAAAAAAACAAAAAAAGTTTGGTGAACTTGAACACATATGAATAGACACTCTCCAAAACAAAACATGGAGGAAAAACAGGAAAAAGAAGTGAATAGGACATCAGTGAGTTCTATGGCAATATCAAGCAGTCTAATGTATATATAATAGGACTCCCTTAAAAGGGGGGATGAGAAACAAACAAACAAAAAAGTGGGATGATAAAAAAATACATGAAAAATTTATGGCAGGTGTTTTTCCCTAAATTTGACAAAAATTGTAAAGCCAAGATAAAGAGGCTCAACAAAACCCAAGTACAAGAAACATGAAGGAAACTACATACGGTGTATCAGAAGTGAAATGCTTAAAATCAGAGAAAAGATGTTATCATAATAGAAATTGAAGAGAAAGTATATATTACATTTAGAGAACACAGATAAGGGTGACAGCAGTGTTTTGTCAGGAAAACAAAATGGTAGATAGAAGATATTAGAGCAATATCTTTAAAGAACTGAAAGAAATCTGTCAATTCATAATTTTGTAACATGAAATACTTTTCAAAAATGAAAAAATAAATACTTGTCAAATATAAAAATGCTAAATAAATTTAACACTAGCAAAATGGCATCATTAGAAAAAAGTGTAATTTTTTAAATGTTTATCTATATTTGAGAGAGAGAGAGAGAGAGAGAGAGAGAGAGAGAGAGAGAGAGTGGGGGAGGGGGGCAGAGGAAGATGCAGTTAGAATCCAAAGCAGGCTCTAGGTCCGATCTGTCAGCACAGAGACTGACTCCCTCAAACTCGTGAACCACGAGATCATGCCCTGAGCTGAAGTTGGAGGCTTAACTGACTGAGCCACCCAGGTGCCCCAAAGAAAAGTTTAAAGTTTATCAAAGAGCTTTGATTAAAAAAAAAAAAAAAAAAAAAAAGTATCATGTTGGTGGTGTAAACAGTATCAGATTAGATGAAAAAGCAAGACCCAACTATATGCTGCATGTAAGAATGCCACATTAAATAAAGAGAAACAAATAGGTTAATGTTAAATCAGAAGCCGTGAAAGGACTGAGATGTTACTATACTTGCAGGATTATGTGCCAGGTAGAGGAAAGATTAGATAGTTAGGTAGATAGATAAATAGATACATCAATAGACAGACAGACAGACAGTAGATGATAGACACTAGATAGATAGATACAGACAGATAGATACTGGCAGAAACTGTAAGTATCTGAGTTAGAGAACAGAGCTTTATCAGACTCATCCCCCATGCCTAGTACAATGAAGGTGACATTATGAGGGCCAGAGAGGAATAATCCTACCTGTACAGTGGAATCCAACTACAGGAAGCAGATAACGCAAATATGAATCTGGGATAGAAGGGCAGCTGCTCACACACACACACCCATAAAACAAAAGAAGGCTTTGCTCCCCTAATATAAACAAATTCTCCTTTGAAAGAGAAAGGAGAGGATACTGGGTTCTTACCCTTTGTAATTTAAATGAATATCTCCCAGGGGAAGATAAGACAATCATCTTCTAAATTTACAACAGAGTTTTACCCCTCTTTGAAATATAAACACATAGTGATATTCGTCCCTACATCCCTATGGAAGTTATTTTCAAAGTTTGCCCCTTAAAGGCCCAGTAACCTAGAATGCAAACATTTGAAGAGATAAGGGAAGGTGTGTGTGTGTGTGTGTGTGTGTGTGTGTGTGTGTGTGTGTTTTAGGGTGGGTGGGGTTCTTAATTTTTTAACCCTCTGAATGCGAGCAAATGTCTCCATCACGAAGAAAGCAAATGGCTACATGTTTCATACAAATTCTCTACAAAGAGCAAATACTTCTGAGGAAAGGAAAGAAAACATGCTCTATCATACCATATGAATTTCCATGGCTCAGGAAGCCAGAATTTTCTTGGAATACTGAAAAATGCAAGGAAAATTTGAATTCTCAGAACTGAAAGTAAAATAATGGATAAAATATATATGTTATGTTAACAGTAATCAGGGATCAAAGGATAGCTAGAGTGACTACTTTAGTATTACACAAAATAATTTCAGAGCAAAAATTATTATTAAGAATATAGTCATTTCATAATGATAGAGGGATAATTTCATCTAGAGGACATCACCATTCTAAACACTTAAACATATAACAGAGTATCTTCAGAATGCACAAAGCAAAAACTGATAGAAATGCAGGGAGAAGAGGTGAAACTGTAATTATAGTCAGAGATTTCAATACCATCTCAATAACTGATAGAAAAAAACCCAGAAAATTAAGAATATAGAAGATTTGAACCACACTTTCAATGAACCTAATCTAATTGGTCTTTATATATACTTCTCCCTACAACTGAATACGCATTCTTTTTAAGTGCACACAAGACATTTATCAAGACAGACAAGGGGCACCTGGGTGGCTCAGTCAGTTAAGTGTCCAACTTCATTCAGCTCAGGTCCTGATCTCACAGCTTGTGAGTTTGAGCCCCATGTCAGGCTCTGTGCTGATGGCTCAGAGCTTGGAGCTGCTTTGGATTCTCTCTCTCTCTCTCTCTGCCCCTCCCTCACTCTCACTCTGTCTCTCTCTTTCAAAAATAAATAATAAAACATTACCAAAAAAATTTAAAAAAAGAATACAGGCCATATGTTAGGCCACTATACAAAATAATTCTCTAAGCATAACTAGAACTAACAATAAAATTGATAATGGGAAGATCTCTGAAACTACTCAAATATTTGGAAACAACATATTTCTAAACAGACATGGGTCAAAAAGAATTTAAAATTATAAGTATTATTTACTGAATGAAAATGAAAACAACAAAGCAAAATTTGCAAGATTCAGCTGCAGCTGAATAGCACTACCTGTCCATATTGGTGGAAAATTCCTTAAAGGAAGACAAACCAGCAAAACTCACTCAAGAAGAGATAGGTAGCTTGAGTAGCCTTAAATTTATCAAAATTGATTTTGTAGTTAAAAATCTTCCCAAAATGAAAAGTCAAGGCCCAGATAACTTGACTGAAGAATTTCCTCCTGTTGTTAAGGGTGAATTGTCTGTGCACCCAGCTAAGACAAAATCTCTGCTCATGCACCAGATACCCACTTTTTAATATATTAAGGGAATCTTTTCACTAAGACTTCTCCATTTTATGCATCATAAGTGCTCCTATTTTGCTAGGTCATTCTTCAAAGCACACAGACATACTCTTGTTTATCTTTGCTTTAAATAAAAAATCTTCACATCCTTTCTCCTCACTGCCCACTGCTTTCTTTCGCTTCAAGAAAACCTCCTTGAAAATGTCGGTACCAGTGCTGCCCAACCGAACTTTGTGTGATGATGGAAATCAAGGAATTAGATTTCATCTCATTTCTACAGATGGAACACAGAAATAAGTCTGGTAATATAAAAATGTTGGTGACAATAGGGCATGACTGGAATATTTTTAACATATTGGTAGCTATGTAAATCCATACAGTGTCTTAGAGAAAGTAAAAATTAACATTTAACTTCCTTGTGCTAGCTTCCTTGGCTTCGCCATTATGGTACAGGTAAGCCGGGCTCTCAGCTGCCAGCATCTCTATGTTTTTATTTGAGAGTCTTTTCTCTGTTCACACCTACCCCAGGCAAGCACAGTGTGTATGTGGGGAAGGCTGGAAGTGCTAGAGAATTAATGGCTCTAGAAGCAGTCCTTGGCCAATGACAGAGGAGTTAATTATAAGTATTCCAGCTCCCTCACACTTAAGGCTGGTTATCACTGAGGTCCAACCACGTGCTACACAAGTTGTCATAGTTTCTCATCAGAATGAAGCACCAGTTGCTCACAGTGCTAACTTGCTTAAACATTCATCCTTTTCTGGCTGCCTTCTTTTTCTTATCTCAATTCTTTCTAGGACCACTTCCTTGATTCCTTGCCTCAGGGTGGACTCCTCAAGGTCACAAATTCTGATAGGCTTTTTCAAGTTAATATAAAGATGTGCATCTCTATGAATCAGCAACTCCACCCCTAGGAATTTACCTTAGCACGTATATACAACAGGAGACATCTACCAAAATGTTCCTAGTGCCCCTCTTTGTCTTAGCAAATGACTGAAAACAGAATAAAGGATAATAAATTAGTACCTTCATACAATGGAATACTACCTAGCAGTAAAAGATTATAGATGTAACTACCACCAAGTAAAAATCTCAAAATGTTCAGAAAATAATAGTATTTTAAAGAATAAATGCATTATGACTCCCTTTTTATGAGGTTAAAATATGCAAATAAAAGTATAGGAATACTAACACATGTGATAATACCATAAGGAAAAACAAAAGAAGAAAAAGATACAAAATTTAGGATAATGGCTACTTCTGAGGAAGAAGTCAAGTGAATTGGAATATGGTGATAATAGCCTTTTCAATTGAACAGGGTGGTAAAGTGTAATGCTGTTTTCTATTCTTTCCAAATAACTAATACAAATTTTATGAATAATATTTTGCATCTAAATACTGAGATTAGAAAAGTTCTAAAAATAAAACTTTATAATCAGAAAGTTAAAAGTTATGTATGTAGTCAGAATCAACGAATAATGAGTTTTCTATGAACATTGGCCAATGTTTTGATACTAGTCCTACATTACAGGAAGAGAACTTTCTTGTTTACTAATTAGTGAAAGGTAAATAATTCCCTCTGAGTTTGAGCTTGACATCCAGGTCTACAGCTGACTCTTAAACATGAGTTTGAACTGCATGTGTCCACTTATATGCAGATTTTTTCATAAATATAGTACAGTACTTTAAATGTATTTTCTCTTCCTTATGATCTTCTTAATAACTTTTCTTTTTGCTAGCTTATTTTATTATAAAAACAGCAAATGATACAGATACTATACAAAATATATTAATTGACTATGTTATCAAGTAAGACCTCTAGTCAACAGTAGGCTATTAGTAGCTAAGTTTTAGGGGGTCAAATGTTATATGCGAATTTTCAACTGTGCAGGGGTTAAAACCCCTAACCTCCAAATTGTTCAAGGGTCAACTGGATTTACATTTTCATGACAGCATGATGAGTACTGACTCATGTGTTTACAACATGGAAAATATTTTCCAGGAACATACTTTGACTGAATAATATACAAAATATAAGGGTGGTGAAGGACTACAGAATCTATCAAGCTCACAAGAAGCTAATTAAATGAACCCTGGCCTAGAATTTGATGAATAAAAGGATCACAGTGCCATGAATGTAGGTGATTTCATGGTAAATATATAGCATTTTCTTTATTTAAAGTCCTGATTTTGGTGAGCACGTGGGTAGCTCAGTCAGTTAAGTGTCCGACTCTTGGTTTTGGCTCAGGTCATGATCTCATGGTTCGTGGGATTGAGCCCCACCTGGGGTCTTCATTGACAGCTGTAGAGCCTGCTTGGGATTCTCTCTCTAACCTCTCTCTCTGCCCCTCCCCTGCTTGCTCTCTCTTTCTCTCTCTCTCAAAATAAATAAATATTTAAAAATATATAAATAAAGTCCTGATGTTTTGCTAAACCACCCTAAAAGTGTCTATTCAGCTGTGATTTGTCTTTGCGTCAACAGTTCAGTACATGCAAACACCCAGTATGTCAGCTGCTCATAGAGTGCCCAGTGATGCAGCACCAGTTGCTATGCTACTTTTTCCCTAGTGCTGTGCAAAGGATTTGGTATTTTTTTCTACCTATTAGTTTGCCCTTTCTACACCTAATGTGTTTTGCTGATTTCCAAGTCATTTTCTTTTTTTTTTTTTTTCAACGTTTTTTATTTATTTTTGGGACAGAGAGAGACAGAGCATGAACAGGGGAGGGGCAGAGAGAGAGGGAGACACAGAATCGGAAACAGGCTCCAGGCTCCGAGCCATCAGCCCAGAGCCTGACGCGGGGCTCGAACTCACAGACAGTGAGATCGTGACCTGGCTGAAGTCGGCGCTCAACCGACTGCGCCCCCCAGGCGCCCCCCAAGTCATTTTCATCTATAAAATGAGAAAAACAATGCCTTTACTCTTAAGTTTATGGTTGCATTGATATTTAAATAAAATGATAGATGTTAAATATTTTGTAAATCGTAAAATGCTCTACATACAACCAAAGCATTCTGGAGAGTATTTTGCCGATTCTTGTTGAGGGTAATGTGAAAGAGTGTCTTCTCTACGCTTAATTCTCTACCAATGGAGAAATGAACATAAAAAGATTTCTCACCCTTACAAACAAAAGGGTTGTTGTTGTTGTTGTTGTTGTTGTTTTTTTAAGTATATTAATCTGACATTTGTAAGCTCAACACCACAAAACAGAATATTGGGAATATTTGTTGATGGATGCTGCTATTAATAATTTGGTCATACAGCATTCACTCCAGATTCCTTACATTACACTTTGTTTCTAATTTCATTTTGTAGAGCTATTGTAACTCCATATTTTTTTTTTTTAATTTTTTTTTTCAACGGTTTTAATTTATTTTTGGGACAGAGAAAGACAGAGCATGAACGGGGGAGGGGCAGATAGAGAGGGAGACACAGAATCGGAAACAGGCTCCAGGCTCCGAGCCATCAGCCCAGAGCCTGATGCGGGGCTCGAACTCACGGACCGCGAGATCGTGACCTGGCTGAAGTCGGACGCTTAACCGACTGCGCCACCCAGGCGCCCCTGTAACTCCATATTTTAGATGCCTTTCCATACAAGCCTGGGATTAGGCATAGGACATAAACTAGTGAAACAGACCATTTTCCCTAGTATTCCTTCTATTCATACAAAAATTCAAGAATTGGAAAAAACAGTTGGAAAATTAACAATTGCCTAAATTCCTCAAGATACTTGTGTTCTTAAGTGTCAAATCTTCCCATTTGGTCCCACAGCCTTTTTATCCATCCTCTGATGTTTCACCCTGATAACTTAAGTTTAAAAAGAATAGGTTTTTTTTAATTGTTTAATGTTTATTTATTTTTGAGAGACAGACAGAGCGTGAGTGGGGGAGGGGTAGAGACAGAGGGAGACACAGAATCTGAAGTAGCTCCAGGCTCTGAGCTGTCAGTACAGAGCCGACACAGGGCTCAAACTCATGAACCGTGCGATCATGACCTGAGCCAAAGTTGGACACTTAACTGACTGAGCCACTTAGGTGCCCCAGTTTTTTTTTTTTTTTTTTTAAGTGAACATATCAAAGATTGCTTTAGCTGGTTATTTTATTTTTTATTTAATTTTTTTCTTTTAGCTATATTGAGATAAAATTGACATATAATATGTGTAAAGGTCTGCAACTTGACAATTTGATATATGTATCTACTGTGAAATTATTCCAGATTAGGATTAGTTAAAAACTCCATCACATCACATAATTTCAATTGTGTGTGTGTATATATATATTTAAAATCTACTCTTTTAGCAACTTTCAAGCATTTAATATAGTATTGTTAACTACAGTCATCAGGCTGTACATTGGATCCCCAGAATTTGTTCATCTCTATAAGTGGAAATGTGTACATTTTGACCAACATCACCCTATCTACCATCCCCTCTCCCCTAGCTTCTGGCAACCACTATTCTCCTCTGTTTCTTTGAGCTTGGCTTTTTTTTTCCTTCTTTTTCTTTTCTTTCTTTCTTTTTTAATCCACATATAAGTGAGATGATGCAGTATTTCTCTTTTTTCTGTCTGATTTAATTCACTTAGCAAAATGACTTTAATCTCCATTCATAATTTTGCAAATGGTGGGATTCCCTTTTTATAGCTGAATAATATTCCTTTGTGTATGTATGTATGTATACCACATCTTTATCCATCCATTCATAGAAGACATGTAGGTTGTTTCTATGCCTTGACTATTGTGAATTATGCTGCAATCCACATGGGGGAGCAAACATCTCTTCAAGATTCTGATGTTATTTCCTTTGGATATACACTGAGAAGTGGGATTGGTGGATCAGGTAATAGTTCTATTTTTAATTTTTTGTGGAACCTCTATATTGTTTTCCATAGTGGCTGAACAATTTACATTCCAACCAACAGTGCACAAGGGTTCCCTTTTCCTCACAGCCTTATCAAACTTATCTCTTGTCTTTTTGAAAACAGCCATTCTAACAAGTGTGAGGTGATAGCTCATTATGGCTTTGATTTGCATTTCCCTGATAATTAGTAATATTGAGTATCTTTTCATGAACCTGTTGACCATTTGTAGGTCTTCTCTGAAAAAAAAAAAGTCTATTCATCTGCCCATTTTTTAATTGGATTGCTTGGTTTTCTGCTATTGAGTTCTATGAGTTTCTTATATATTTTGAATTTTACCCCCTACCAGATACATGGTTTGAGAACATTTTCTGCCATTACTTAAGTTGACATTTCATTTTTGTTGATGGTTTCTTTTGCTGTGTAGATTTTTATTAGATGTATTTCTTTAATTTTGCCTTTGTGACTTGTGCAATTGTGTGCACATCTAAAAAGTCATTGCCAAGACCAATGTCAAAAAGCTTTTTCTCTATAATTCTTCTAAGAGTTTTAAAATATCAAGTCTTATATTTAAATCTTTAATCCATTTCAAGTTAAATTTTGTGAGTATAGTGAGATAGCAGTCTAATTTCATTCTTTTGCATGTGAATATCCAGTCTTTCCAGAAACATTTATTGAAGAGACTATCCTTTCCCCATTGTGTGTTCTTGGTTCCCTTGTCAAATATTAATTGAACATGTATGGAGGGTTTATTTATGGGCTCTTGATTCTGTTCTATTGGTCTATGTGTTTGTTTCTATGCCAGTGCCATACTGTTGTGATTACTATAGCTTTGTAGTACATTTTGAAATCAAGAAGTTTTATACATCCAGCTTAGTTCTTTCTCAAAATTGTTTGGTTGTCCAAGGTCTTTTGTTTGATACAAACTTTAGGATTGTTTTTCCTATTTCTGTGAAAAATGCCATTGGAATTTTGATAAGGATTACATTGAATCTGTATATGGCTTTGGGTAGTAAATGCATTTTAATAATATTAATTCTTCCAATCCATTAACATGGGCTACCTTTTCCATTTGTATCTTCTTCAATTTCTTTCAGCAAAACATTGTAGTTTTCATTGTATACATCTTTCACGTCTTTGATTAAGTTTATTCTGAAGTATTTTGTTGTTTTTGATGCTATTGTGATGCAAAAGTTTTCTTTATTTCTTTTCAAGATGTTTCATTGTTAATGTATAGTAACACTATGTTTGTTGATTTTATATCTTGCAACTTCATGGAATTTTAATTAGTTCCAACAGCTTTTGGTTGAGCCTTCAGGATTTTTCATATATAATATCATATCAGCTGCAAATAATGACAGTTTTACTTCTTCCTTTCTGATTTGGGCGGTTTTTATTTCTTTCTCACCTGATTGCTTTAGCTAATACCTCAGTACTATGTTGAATAAGCGTGGTGAGAGTGGGTACCCTTTTCTTGTTCCTGATCCAAAGGAAAAGATTTTTACTTTTCACTATTGAGTATGTTAGCTGTGGGTTTGTTGTGTATGTCCTTCACTGTGTTGAGGTACGTTCCTTTCTGTATCCAATTTGCTGATTTTTTTGGGGGCATGAAAAGATGTTGTGTTTTGTCAAATGCTTTTCCTGAATCTTTTGAGATAACTATATGATTCTTATCTTCAATTCTATTAATGTGGTATATCATATTTGTATATGTTGAACCATCTTGGTTTTCAGTTTGCTAATATTTTACTGAAAATATTTGCACCTATATTCATTAAGACTATTGTTCTGTACTTTACTTTTCTTGTAGTGTCCTTATTTGACTTTAGTAGTACAATAATGCTGGCTTCATAAAATGAGTTTCGAAGTGTTTTGTCATCTTCAACTTTTTAGAAGGATTTATAAAGAACTGTCTGAATTCTTCTTTACATTTTTGGTAGAATTCACCAGTGAAAAGTTATCTGGTCCTAGGCTTTACTTTGTTTGAAAGGTTTTTTTTATTCTAATTTAATCTCCTTATTCATTTTTTGGTCTGTTCACATTTCCTATTTCTTCATAAGTCAGTCTTGGTATGTTATATGTTTCTAGAAATTTGTCTATTTCTTGTCAGTTATCCAACTTATTGGCATATATTTATTCAGAGTAGTCTCATGATCCTTGTAATTTTTGCTAGTTGTAATATCTCTTCTTTTTTTTTTCTTTCTGATTTTTGTTCTGAGTCTTCCTTCTCTTTTTCTTTGTTAGCTTGGCTAATAAAGATTGGTTAGTTTTGTTCATATTTTCAAAGAACCAGCTCTAAGTTTTATTGATCTTTTCTGTTGTTTTTTTCTGGTTTCTATTTTAATTATTTCTCTTCTGAACTTTGTAATTTCCTTCCATCTGCTAAATTTCAGATTAGTTTGTCTTTTTTTCTAGTTCCTCCGGGAATTAATTCTTAACTTTTCTAGTTCCTTGAGTTTTTTTTTTTTCCTTAATGTAGGCATTTATTGCTATAAATTTCCCTATTAGAATGCTTTTGTGCATTCTGTAAGTTTTGGTATGTTGTGTTTCCACTCACATTCATTTCAAGATATGTTCTGATTTCCCTTTGGATTTCTTCCTTGACTCTTCGGTTGTTTAGGAGTGTATTTAATTTCCACATATTTATGAATTTTTTATGTTTATTCCTGTTATCTGATTTCTAGTTTTATATCATTTGTGGTCAGAAAAGATACTTGGCATGATTTCAATCTTCTTAAATTTGCTAAGACAGGTTTTGTGATCTAACATATGATATATCCTGGAGAAGTTCCATGTGTGCTTGAGAAAACTATGTAGTTTGTTGCTTTGGGATGTAATATTTTATATGCATCTGTCAGGTCCAGTTGGCCTAAAGTATAGTTCATAAGGGTGCCTGGCTGGCTCAGTCAGTAGAGCATGTGACTTTTGGTCTCGGGTCTGTGAGTTCAAGCCTCACGTTGGGCATAGTGCTTGCTAAAATAATAATAATAATAATAATAATAATAATAATAATAAAAGTATAGTTCAAGTCCTATATTTCCTTACTGGTTTTCTGCCTGGATGATTTATCCACTGTTGAAAGCAAAGTATTGAAACTCCCTACTATTATTATATTGTCTATTTTTCCCTTCAGATCTCTGAGTATTTGCTTAACATATTTAGCTGCTCCAATGTTGGGTGCAAATATATATTTATGATTGTATGTCCTCTTCATGAATTAACCTCTTTATTATTATATAATTGTCTTCTTTATCTCTTATTACGTTTTTGCAGTTAAAGGCCATTTTGTCTGATATAAGTATAGCTATCCTTGCTCTCTTTTGGTTTTCACTTGAATGGAATGTCTTTTTCCATCCCTTCACATTGAGCCTACATGTGTCCTTGAAATTGAAATGAGTATTCTGTAGGCAGTATATAGTTGGATGTTGTTTTTGTTTTGCTTTTTTAACAATGCAGCCATACTATGTCTTTTGATTGGATAATTTAACCATTCACATTTGAAGCAATTATTGATAGGTAAGAACTTACTAGGGACGTCTGGGTGGCTCAGTTGGTTATCGTTCGACTTTAGCTCAGATCATGATCTCAAGGTTCGCAAGTTCAGGCTCTGAGCTGACAGCTGGGAGCCTGGAGCTTGCTTGGATTCTGTCTCCCTCGCTGTCTGCCCCTTCTCCACTGTCTGTCTGTCTGTCTGTCTCTCTCTCTCTCTATCAAAAATAAATAAACATTAAAAAAAAAACCTACCATTGCCATCTGATTGTTTTCTGGCTGTTTTGTAGTTCCCTTATTCCTTCCTTCTTCTCTTGCTGCCTTCCTTTGTCAACTGATGATTTTTCAGGGCAGTATTTTTTTTTATCCCCTTCCCTTTCTCTTCTATGTATCTACAGTTTTTTGCTTTGTGGTTACCATGAGGTGAAAGACTAGTGTTAAGTGATTAATAACATACTAATGATCATAAATTGGAGTAATGAAAGAAAATCTTGTCTAAAAGTGATGAAAACAAATTGAAACATATTTGAAAATATGTAAAAACAAGTAAACCATTTGGACTGATTATGGTTTTGAATGTTGCGATGTCCTTACTTTTGGTGTTTTGTTCAAAAGGTCATAGAGAACAATGTAAGATGCTCAAGTTTGGATTTTAAATGGATGCTGTATACACACAATTTTTGAGTTTTCTACATATTTTTCCCCTCTGGAGAAATTTATCTAAAAATTTTCTTTTCATCTGGAATATTTAAGAAACATTAAAGTGCATACTGACATAACTAATAAGCCACTTACTACTCATACAAATCTATTACTTGGACACTCAGGATATCAGATAGTATAAAATTGTTTTATGGAGGATTTATCTTACTAAAGATGAAAGTTTATTCAGCATTTCTAAAATTATTTATGGAAAATGAATTTATGTGTCACTTTGTGTCTGCCAGCATTTCTTTCCAGCTCATACAACCGAAGTGCAGTCAAAATGACCCAGAAATGCCCAGAAAATGTTCATTAAAATTGATTTTTCTGTCCAGTTACATTGCTAGTGAAAATGTATGAAATACATATATTTTATTTAGAGGGCAAATTTTCTTTTCCTATAATGGAATGTCTTTAATAATATGGTTTTTCATAAGATGATGTCTCTAAAATGGGACAAGGCAAAGAATGTCTGATTTTTCACAGAAATTGATCAAAATTTTTTGCACAAAGAGAAATGCATGGAGTTTCTGCTTGCAAGTTCTAATCTTTCAAGAGATGTGGAATGTCTTTCTATATCCAATAATTGCCTGTTTACCTTTATTTTAAAGATGGTCAAAAGTAAAGGAAGTCAGAAATTAACAAATAGCTGGATGGAAAACAATGATAGAAGGAGAGAGGGAGACTGAATGATTCTCTACTTGTCATCACATAGAAGCTTAAGTACCACAGAAAAGGAAGGACAAAAGGGAAAATGGCAATGGAGATGAACTCAACCTTTGTAAATTAATAGGAATAATAAATCCATAATCTTCAAACTGTGAATTCAGAAAGAGGTAGATTTTATAATTCTCATTTTATTTGTGAAGACTTCATTCAAAAACATGGGAATATTATAAAATCACTAATTGCAAACTCAACTCAGCAATTTATTGTGTGAATTCTTACAAGTTTTCCTACTTGGAGAGATTTATGTTCTTTCTTATTTCCACTGCTGGTTACGCACCCAAACCAAACACAAACATTTCATAGTAACTGTGGTGCATAGTGATTTGCTATGTGTTAAGAAATATGCACATAAAATTGGTCCTATTACTAGATTGAACTATTTCTATATTTCATATAAACTGGTTCTCATGGAGGAGATATGGAGAAGCTGCCTGACCAAAATGGACTAGAGGTGAGAGCTGCAATCTATTAGGAAGGGAAGCTGAGAGAGCATGTAGAAATAGGAAGTGTTCATTTAACAACATAATTTGACTTATCTGATAATAGTTTTCAAGAAAACATACTGCTAAAGCATCTGTCCCTAGTATTATAAAAGAGTAACTTCCAACAGATCTATTATGAGATTCAGTTACAGAAGACAAAAACATTAACCAGGACCTCTGTTTTTTATTTTATTTTATTTTATTTTAATTTTAATTTTAATTTTAACTTTTACTTATAAACACTACTGTATTTGCCTAAGGACAGTCTGTTGCAAAACTGAAAATAGTGAGGCGATGCTTTAGTTCACCAGCATCTTCAGGTTCATTCCACAGGATGCTTGTTTAGAGTTTTATCCCCTGGCAGTTTGCTTTGGCAAAAAGCTTTCAAATGTGTGTGTCAGCCACAGAGCACAATAGGAAAAGCCAACATGGTGGTTTATAGAATTAACAAGAGCAGCTATCTTCCTTGACAGATTGCTCTGTTTAATTATAGCTGTTGGGGATTGAATCAGCTGCCTGAACAACAGGGAAAATCAGAGGGTCATTAGGATGGTCTATTAATTTTCTGTCATGAGTAGCAGCATACCCATGATCTGCACACGTGGCATGACAGAACGCTTTCCAAATAACAGGCTCTTAAAACCTCTATGGTAGTTTTTAAAACCCCTGTGGTGACTCAAGGGATAAGGAAAAATGTGGTGATTTGGGATGCAAACTGATAGTAAAGTTCATCAGATAGACAATTTTCTGTTCCAAAATTGATCTGAAATATTTTTAGAAAAAGAAAGAAAATAAAATCAATTCAACAGGTCACATTCTTCTGCTAAATCTATTACTTGTTCCTTCATGTAGCAAATAAAGGGCACATAATGTTCATTCCTTGGCTCACGTTTTTATTGGAAGAACAGACATCTTTTATAAATATTAAAATAATTGTTTGCACAAAAAGAGAAAAAAACCCTCTACTCTCTGCCTTTCAGGTGGGACCAAAACAAAACAAAACAAAACAAAAACAACGAAAACAAAACTCAAAGCATAGATTGCATTTCAGGAAAGTCACTGGAATTGGAGCTGATAAGATCTTTATTTGGTGGCTATGTAGACTCTTAAAGAATGGCCTACAACAACAAAACAACAGCCAATTTAGACACTCTTTAAGAGCGTCCTCCAGTACGTCCTTAAGTACTGTAGCAATCTACAAGAGCATTCTTCGGGGCTATCTCAGCACCATCAGAATGCTATAAGTATTCCCAAGTCCTACACACAATATGGGAAAGGAACTGGAACTGGAGTTGACAATTTATAACTAACATTGTCCTGAAAGTTCTCAGATCTTGAAACTCTCCGAATACACAATTCTTAGTACCTTAGTAGCAGCAAAGATCACTTTAGGCAGATTGCTTTCAGGACATATATCTCTCTTCACAGATGCCAAGATTGGATAATTAGCTTTACTAGAATCCAGCATTGAGATTGGAGGTGTGTATCAATGTACAGGGACTTTCTAATCTATGTGTCACTTTGGAAGAAGTTGATTCCAACCTTAACAGCTGCCTTTGAGGAACTCAAGACTTCAGTGGAAGAAATAACTGCAGACATGATAGAAATGCTACAAGACAGAAGTACAAGTGGAGCCTGAAGATGGGACTGAATTGCTGCAATCTCCATGATCAAACTTGAACAGCTGAAGAGTTGCTTCTTATGTATGTGTGAAGAAAAGTGGTTTCTTGCGATGGTGTCTACTCCTGGTGAAGATACTATGAAGGTTATTGAAATGACAAGAAAGAATTTAGAATATGACATAAACTTAGTGATAAAGAAGTATGAGGATTTCAAAAGACTGTCTCCAGTTTTGAAAGAAGTTTTACTGTGACTAAAATGCTATCGGACAGCATTACATGCTACAGAAAAATTGTTCATGAAAGGAAGATTCAATGGATGCAATAAACTTCACTGTTGCCTTATTTGAAGAAATGGCGACAGCCATCCCAACCTTCAATAGCCACCACCCTGATCAGTCAGCAGCCATCAATATTGAGTAAAAACCCTCCATCAGCAAAAAGATCACAACTGACTGAAAGCTCCAGTAACAGTTAGCATTTTTAGCAATAAAGCATTTTTAATAAATTTACATTGTTTTGTTAGACATAATTTCTATTGCACACTTAATGGATTACAGTATAGTGTAAACATAACTTCTAGAAGCATTGGGAAACAAAACAATTCTTTTGACTTGCTTTATTATGATACTTAATTTTTTGCAGTGGTCTAGAACTGAACTTTTAATGTCTCTGAGATATGCCTGCACTATATTTGTCTAAAACATTAGTGAGGAGAGTTCTATCTGACAGATACTAACAAGGATGACATATGCCATTTAAGTCAGAAAACTGAAACCTCAAGTGGCATCTGGAACACAAAAAAACAATCATGAAGTATACAGCTAAAAGATCTCCATTGCTCACTGAAGCAAATAGCCACATCAGAGGACATAAGACCTCATATTACAGGTAATTGGAATTCACCTCTGCAATTAGCTTCTATGCCTTCTCTAAAACAGTGTGCAAGTAAGCATGATGTAATCAAGGTGCATCAATCATAGAGCAGAAAGGAAAAAAAATCAAGTTATTAGATGAACATATACATTTAAAGAAGTTCCAATCTTGGATTATTTTATGGGTGTCTGAATGCCACTGTTTGTCAAATAGCATCTCTCTTATGTTTTTAATTTAATAATTGAATGCAGCACTTCCACATCGACATGTTTGCAAAGTGGAGAGTTGGAAGTGAGAAAACAAGTGTCCCAATGGTACAGCTTATGTTCCTTTCTTCATGTCTCAGGGAGAATAGAACAGTTTTAAATACCGCCTCTCCCAATTAGATTTTTAAGTAGGTAGACAAATGGATTTCTTAGGCATGTTTTTTAAAAACTATAACCCTTGAGGACACCTTCAGCTAATTCACTATGAGCCTGTTTATGAACAGCCCATTTGTTTGAGGCATGTATTATATAAAATAGCTTAAATCACTCTGTGATTTGTGTATTTGATAATATTTTTAAGCTTATTTGTTTATTTACAGAGGGAGCATGAAAAGGGGAGGGGCAGGGAGAGGGAGAGAAAGAGAGAGAGAGGATCCTAAGCAGGTTCCACACTGTCAGAGCAGAATTGGACATGGAGCTCAAACTCATGAACCATTAGATCATGACTGAGCCAAAACCAAGAGTTGGACCCTTAACCGACTGAGTCACCCAGGCACCCCCATTTCACCTACTAAAGGGCATTTTGGTTGCTTCCAAGATTTGGCAATTATTAATAATGTTGCTATAAACATACACATACAACTTTTTGTGTGAACGTAAATTTTCAAAACTTTTGTGTATATACCAAGGACAGCAATTGCTACATTGCATGGTAAGCAATGCATAGCTTTGTAAGAAACCATCACACTGTCTTCTTAAGTGGCTGTACTATTTTGCATTCCTACCAGCAATGAAGGAGACCTCCTGTTGCTCCTGGCTAGCTAACATTTAGTGTTGTTGGTGTTCTGGATTTTAGCCATTCTAATAAGTGTGTAGTAGTATTTCATTGCTGTTTTAATTTGCAACTCCCTAATGACATGATGTTGAAAATCTTTTCATATGCTTATATGCCACATCTATGTATCTTCTTTGGATGAGGTGTCTCTTCAGTCTTTTGCCCATTCTTTAACCATGTTCTTCATGTTCTTATTGTTGAAGGTTGTTTGTTTGTTTGTTTGTTTGTTTGTTTGTTTGTTTGTTTTTAAAGTAGACTCTACATCCAATGTGAGGCTTAAACTCATGACTTCAAGGTCAAAAGTCACTGGCCTCTACAGATTGAGCCAGCCAGAGCCACTTACCCTTGAGTTGTAAGAGTTCTTTGTGTATTTTGGATAATAGTCTTTTATCAGATATGTCTTTTGCATATATTTATCTGGCAATTTGTTTCATTTCATGAAATATATTATCTGTTTTATTTTGACCATCATGATTTTTTAATCTACACTTTCAAAGAGGTATCTTTTACATGAAAAAACACATAAAAATATATACCTTTGAGAATGTATTATATATTAACTTTGTATTTGCTTTAGTTTCTGTGACATTCTCATATGAAATGTGTTTTTACAATTACAAATGTTTTACTCATTTATTTATTTGAGAGTGAGCAGGGGAGGTGAAGAGGAAGAGGGAGAGAGAGAATCACAAGTGATGCAGTGCTCAAACTTATGACGTGAGGCAAGATCATGACCTGAGCTGAAATCAGGAGTCAGATGCTTAACTGATTGAGCCACCCAGGCACCCCTTACAATTACAAGTGTTTTAAACTAGTATTCTTATACATAATTTAGCAAATAGTATTGTAGGCATTATTTGACTTTCAAGACAAATTTTACATACACACCAATTAAAAGTTGTTTTCTAAAATTTGGTTACATTTTGAGGAAAGAACAAAACTGTCACCACTTCACCATTTCTTAAAAGCTGTATTTAGGGGTGTCTGGGTAGGCCAGTTGGTTAAGCATCCAGCTCTTGGTTTTTGCTCAGGTCATGATCTCGCAGTTCATGAGTTCAAGCCATGAATTGGGCTCTGCACTAACAGTGTGGAGCCTGCTTGGGATTCTCTCTCTCTCTCTCTCTCTCTCTCTCTCTCTCTCTCTCTCTCTCTCTCCGCCCCTCCCCTGCTCACACTGTGTCTGCCTCTCTCAAAATAAAAAGAAATAAACTTTATAAAAAATCTGTATTTAAATATGGCAGTATAAGGGATAAAAGTGACTCTCTTGGTGACATAGTTGGGGATTAAATGTGATCAAAAGTATAAGCATAATATGCCAAGCAAATCATACTCAATGTTAAATTCAATGACACCATGCTCTCCTGGATTTTTCCCTACTCAACTTTGTCTTAGTACTTTTGTGAATTCTTCCTATTGTTCTCAACTGAAAATTGAAGTACTCTAGGGTTTAGTCCATGTTGCTAATCTATCCTCAAGCTCCATTCACTTTCCTGAGGAACTAATTCATTTTCATAATGTGAAATGCCATCCATAGGCCAATGACTACACTCATTTTTTTCCAGTTCATACTTTACTCCCAATACGTCATTCCCATACATCACTCTGTACTTCATTTGACAATATCTTCATTTTTCCAGCTTATAGTCCAAAATAAAAACTTTCATTCTCCTCCTCTCATACCTCATATCTAGTCCAATAGGGAATTCTGTTGGCTCTGCCTTGAAAATACTCCATGGGAGTGTGCCTGGATAGCTCAGTCCATTGAGTGTATGATTATTGGTTTTGGCTCAGGTCATAATCTCATGGTTCTTGAGTTCAAGCTCTGCTTCGGTCTCTGCACTGACAGTGTGGAGCCTGCTTGGGATTTCTCTCTTCCTCTCTCTCTGCCTCTCCCCCCTCTCAAGATGAATAAATAAATTTTAAAAATAAATAAAAATAAATAAAAAATATTCCATGTAAAATGTAATAATTCCTCACCCTATTTCTACTTATCCTTCTTTAAGTCATTATCCTTACTTGCCTGGATTACTGAAACAATCTTCTTACAGCTTCTCCTGGGTTTGCCCTTCTCTTCATACTTTCTACAAAACACAGCATGTTTCACATGATCAATGGATTGATCATTATTAAGTGGAATTCAATTTATCTCGCTCTTCTGCTCAAAGTACTGTAATACTTTCATTCAGCATAAATGTCAAATTTCTAATAATGTTTGGTGATGGCCCCCAATTACTCTCTAAATTCATATTTTAGTACTCTCCTTCTTGATCACTCTACCTCATGTAAAATGGCATCATTGTTGTCCCTCCCTTCAACACACCAGAAATACTCCAGCCTTAGAGGAATCTGTGCTGATTGTTTCCTTTGACTGGATTTTTCTTCACTCAGACTTTAGTGTCTACTTCTCTAACTTTCTTTAAGTCTTAGTTCAAATGTTATGTCTCTGATAAAGCTTCTCCTGATCATCCTTTTGGAAATTGTAGTCTACTCCCTCTCTGGTATTCCCAAATGCCCTCTACAGTACTCTACCTTTTCCTTTTTCTGCAGCATTTATTGATGTCATATGTTTACCTAAGTCACTTCTATTTTGTATTATTCTTATTTTTTATTCTCTACCTTTTCCCCATGAAATGTAAACTCTATAAAGACAGAGATATTTTTGCTCTTTGTTCACTACTCTTTCCTAGACATCTAGTTGAGTACCTGGATGTATTAGCTGCTTAGGACGTATTTGCTGAATAAATTAAATATAGAAAGTTTAGAAGTAATTGTATTCTCAGCCCTGGCTCAGAATTGCAGATACAAATATAAATTTATTTAAATTATATTTTGTTAACACACCTCTACACAAACACATTGAAATTATTTTGAGTGTGCAATGAACTAGTTACCTGTAATGAACCATTCAGTAACCACTCAACTGAGTCAAAACTGGCCCTTTGTATAGCAGAGTCTATCCTGACTGAGTAAGTAGAAAATATGTATGACATGAAAAATAGTCAAATGGAACCAAGTTAACTGATAGCTAAGGCATTAATCTCTATAGTTACACAATTATTACAAATAAAATATGGTACAGTCAGGGCAAAGTAATTTCATTGCAGAAATACAAACATAAGTTTTCCATTCAAATACATATATTAGTACATTTTTTAAACAACCTTCCAAGAAGGATTGTTGACACAAAGACGGAAGGAATCATATAAAGAGGGTGGTATTTTATAAAAAAGAATAGTAAAGGATGAGTGCTCATAGATCTGATCATCTTTCCAAGATATTTCTTATAATCTCTGTCTCCAGAGCAAAGCTAAAAGCATCTTATTATAAAATTGTACATGAGAGGATAAATAGCTTTTTTTTAACTTGCTATATGAAAACCCATTACAGTAATTTTTCCTTGTTAACAGAATCTTAATATTGTTTTTGTATCATCCAGCCATATTCCCCAGAGAATGGATTTTGATTAGCTCAAGCTAATCTGATAAATCCATTCCCTTGAAAGGGATAGTAACGCTCACAAAAAAACCTGCTGGCCAATTATAAAGGAGGGTAATTCTATTGGAAACTTCTGATAAATTTCTCTCACTCTTAAAGTTGCTCTGGAATTTTTTGCTACAATAATTCATTTTAATTTAAATAAAAATTAAATTAATGCAAACTATAAAATGTTCACAATTCCTAAGAGTATAATAGATTGAATTTTCATAATGAGAACAAATCCAGGTATTAACCATCCATATCAAAAATTAAAACATTACTAGTATTCTAGCAGTCATTTGTCTGCTTCGTTACAGTTGCTACCAGATAAAAACTAAACTTTTGACACTATATATTGTCATAATTGTGCTCTAACTTTATATAAGTACATTTATCCAATAAATTTCTTTTGTGTTTGTCTTCTTTTGATTAACACTGTTTGTGAGATTTATCCATGTTGTTGAACATAACAGTAGTTTTGGGTTTTGTTTTGTTTTGTTTTGTTTTGTTTTTCCATTCTTATGGTTGTATTTTATGCTGTTAACATACCACAAGTAATTAATCCAAGACATCGTTGATGGGTTTTTGGCAATTATGAATAATGTAACTAACAATACTATTCTAACATGTGTTCTGTAAAATATGCATGAATAAGTTTTCCATTGTCTTGTTTCCTAATCTCCATATTTTGCCAAAACCTGGAATCTTTGATTTATTCCAATTTTTGTGACTTCGGTAGTTGTATACAGACCTTAATCTGATTCTTTCCCCAAAAAAGTTAATAATGTTGAACACCATTTTTTTTTTTTTTGGCCATTGGAATATCCCCTTTTGTGTAGTGCCTAGTAGTTCTTTATATATTCCAGTTAAAATTAATTTATTGGAGATACATAGCAATATATTTATAGCTGATGTATATTTTAGGTAACATATATGCAAATATATATTGCACATACTTTCCTGACACTGTGTTTAGTTTCGTTCAGATTAAGAATTTCAAAGTCATGAAGTTGGCTTGTAATGCTTTTCTATCTTCTATTGTTACTGTATTGTCTTTCACATTTGAATCTATAAGCTATATGGAATTGATTTTACATATGGTGTGAAGTAGTGGCCCAAGTAAATATGCAAGTAATTCAGCAAAATTATTGAAAACTTATGTATTTCTTCCTCTACTGCAGTGTTCTCTTCATTATAAGTGATATATCAAGTGACTGTGTGTATTGTTTCTGGATTGATTATTCGAAACAATTTGTTATCTATCCTTCGTTCAATATGATATAATCTTATTTTAGCTCTTTAATGTATTTTATTCTACAATTTAATTTTTTATATTCAAGATTATCTTGGATAATCTAGGCCCGTTTGAATTTCTGTAAAAATTTAAATTTTTAAAAATTTTGCTACCAAAAAAAAATATCCTAGATATTTTAAAACAGAAGAGCATAAGTTATGTAGATTGATATAGGTAACTGGGTGGATAATTATATTTTAATATTGATTCCCCCAACACATAAAAATGACACATCACTCCAATATTCTCCAGGGGAAATTTTATAATAGTTTGTTAAGTGTGATGTTTGCTACAGAGGTTTGTAGATGTTTGAAATCAGGTTAAAGAAGTTCCAGTTCCTACTTTGCTAAGTTTTTATCGTGAATTTGTATTCTGCATTTGTTGTGGCTATCATTCAACTTTTCTTATATTCTGTTAACATAATCAACACAAATCTTATATTTCCAAAAATAATTGTAATACATTACCATTTTTATGTTATGGTGGCTTTCATTTGCTAATGTTCTGCTTGGATTTTTGTATTAAAATTTATCAGAGACTGGCATAAATTTTGCTTTCATGTAAAATCTTTGTCAGGTTTTGGTACCAAATTTATTCAAACCACATAAAATCAATCACAAGGATTTTTTTCTTTTTCACTTTCTGCAAAAAAAAAATTAAAAAACTGTTTGAAATAGGTGCTATGTTGTCTTTATATTTGTGGGACCCAGCTGTGAAGATGTGAGGACTTGGAACTACATTTATGAGAAAGCTTTTTTAGCATGGATTCAATTTATGTAAGAGATGATTTTTTCAATGAGTTTATCAACTTTACTTAAATTTTAAAATTTATTGGCATGATGTCCATGGCATCAACTTTAGGATCTATGATTTTTTTTTTTTTTTTTTTTTTTTTTTGTCTAATCCTGCTACTGGAAGTTGGTACTGTTAGCCTGAGTCCTCTGATAGCAGACATGAAGATAGGATTAAAAAATTCTATGCTGATACAGAATGGTTTGTTAATCAGACTGATAATATTTAGTATACAGACTTTTAACAGTAATGTACTGACAATCTCATTTTAATTTCTTTTGAAATCTAAGGCTAATATTCTTGGAGACGTTTCATTTTCTCCAGGAACCAACAAAACATATATTTTCTCAGCCCCTCACAGTTATGGAGCCCTTGCAGATGCCAACTCCTGCAGAAGAAAATGATACCTTGCTCCATAACAAACGGCAGGACTTTTTTCTCAGAATGCAGACAATTTATCATAAACCAAACCCTCCAAGACATCATCAAGAAGAAATCTGCCACAATTCTAATGCATCTATCATGAGTCAATGAGTAATGTAGTAACACCCTTCCCTATTTTTTTATATTCTAGTCTACTATAATCCTTAGAATGACTTGGGTTTTCTTGCTTTGTATCCGATTTTTGTAACCTCCCCATTCCAGCTAAATCTTCTCTTGTGTCTTGCAGAATTTTTGCTGCAAATTTTTTTTAAACTCCCCTTCATGCTCTACCTCTGAATTTTATTTCTTACTCTGAACCTCAAATGTCAACTAGCTTTCACTAACGCCATTTACTTTGTGTTCTCAAGCGTAAGCAGTACATTCTTTCACATCTCATATACATCAAGGTCTTGTTTCCAATGTCATTCCAATTATATTACTGTCCCTCCCCCTGCTCCATCCAGACTCATGGTTATACAATTACATTTTCCTTCTTATTTCTGTCACTTATTTCATTCCTTGTCACTTTTCTTCATTATTTAAACTTCCATCCTGAACTCACATTCTCTTCCTTCCTACCACAATTTTTCTGCTATCATCCTAGAGGTGTACAAATTTCACACTGATGATCTATTCAATTCAAAGCTCTCATTCCTTTGACCACTTTGTTCTCAGTGAAGCTATCCTTTCTTAGAGCTTGGCTTCTTATCAGTGTTCAAAACTTGTCACCCACAAAATCATTAATCAAAACATCTCACTCTCTGGAAAGTGTCTCATATTCTTTAAACTTTCAAGGCATTGCTTAAACCCCTCAAGGCCTTTTTCTAACTCAAGGAGAGAATCTCTAGTCCTGAAGAAATCTCATTCTCTAAGAAATTAATTGGACAGCTTTTACTACAGCCCTTTCTCTGTCATAGAAATCTTTTCTCTAAGCCTCAGGTCTCATAACAGGACATCCTAGTTTGACTTCAGGCTTGTTTCAAGGATTCAGTGATCTGTTATCAAAGAACCTGGTTCTTTCCATATCTTCCTCTGCCTCCAGTGGCATGGCATCCCCCCACCTTACCCCCACAGGCTGGTTGTAAGGTAACCACAACTTTTTCAGGCATTACATCCTGACACAACAGGGGAAAAAGAAAGACCCTCTTTACCCACATTCTCTCCATGGAATCCATCACCACTTTTTATTTGGAGTATTGCAGTAATCTACTATAGATCTACTTATATAATGCTGTCTTCTCCATACCAAGAATTATCCATAGAGCAACTAGATTAAATTGCTAACATGTAGATATTTCCATCACACTCACTTATTTGTAGCCCTTAAATGCCTTCTCATCACACCTTCCAAATTCTTAAAAGGTCTAAACATATTTTCAAAACATGCCTCCTGACAAGCAAGCATCCCAGTCTCATCACAAAACAATCTTCTTCTTGCTTACTATCCTCATGAGACTTTTCTGTTTGTTTATGTTATTTGCAGACAAACTCCTTTCTATTTCATTGCCTTCTTACATGCTAGACTTTATTGTTGAAATATTATTTTCTCCTACCCCATAATGTTTTCTTTTTAACAACTGGCAGCGCTTTCTCTTCAGTTTTCAGGAAATCAGTCCAAGTTATGTCAAGTAGCTATATTTCATGCATTCACTCTACATTCTGCCTTTACTTTGAGGCACTTATCACAACTATAAGTGAATAATTATTTGTATCATTCCTATCCTTAAAATATCTATCTCTTCTTGGGATGCCTGTGTGGCTCAGTTGGTTAAGCCTCTGACTTTGGCTCAGGTCATGATCTCAAGGCTTGTGGGTTGGCTTGTGGATTCGAACCCCACATCGAGCTCTGTGCTGACAAATCAGAGCCTGGAGCCTGCTTCTGGATCTGGATTCTGTCTCTGTCTCTCTCTCTCTCTGCCCCTCCCCTGCTCTCTCTCTCTCTCTCCCAATGTTTAAATAAACATTAAAGAAATTAAAGAAAAAATATCTATCTCTTCTCATAAATTCTAAGCTTCTTGAGGGTAAATGTCATGTGTCTTTCTTTTCTACTGTGTTCTCAGAAAATAGCAGCATATGGTACATAGTAAAACACACATACACATACAAACATACACATATATTGGAAATAGAGACAAAAATCATCAAATATAATTTCTATTTTCTACAATAAGACACTTTTTTTATTTTTCCCATATCTATTTTCTGTTTATGACATTTCTCACACTTTCCACTTTTGCAGAAGATAATTTGGCTCCTATTTCACATAGAAATGAATGGGCAACTGAGAACACTAACTTGGTTTCTCATTTCCAGAGGCAAGATTATTTGTTTTTACATCTTTTCTTTATTATTTTCCCTTTTGGCATTAGAAATCATACTTTTATAACTCCAAGTAAAGATAATGTGTAATTTTCTCCAGATGCATTTGGTATTTATGTGTAAAAGTAGAAGTGATAAAACCTGAGTTATTCAGGGACAAAGTCTTCCTTGGCAAAATAATGGAAGACCAGCGAGTTAGGAGAATAGGTTATTACCAAAATAGCCATTGAATTGAATTGATAGTACACTGGGGGTTTTGTAGTTATGGAAGAAAAATAGCCCATTTGTAGAGTATAGGGGATGCAAGTATACAAGTAAAATTGGAATGAAGATGAGACTGATATAATGAAATGGAAAAATGGAAAGAAGAATCGTTTTAGAAAAGGATTTTAGGGATGAAACAATTGCAGATGATGATAGAAATTATTATTCTACCAGTTGTGTAGGCTACAAGGAAGTAGAATTAAGTGGCCAAATAGCTAACATATATATATATATATATATATATATATATATATATATATACACACACACACATATGTATATATATACACATATATGCATATGTATATATATACACATATATGCATATGTATATATACACATATATGCATATTATGTATATATACACATATACACATAATATGTATATATAATCCATTTATAATATACACAAAATTATATTAATATAATGTATAAAATACATATGGAGTACATATAATTGAATGTGTGTGTGTACACAATATGGCACAGAGTGAGAACATGAAAAAATGCCCGTCCTTAGAATAACATTTTGGATTGACCTATTTGATTTCTTTGGGAGCATTAGAACTTTATTTAGTTAAGACAATGTTTTCTTCTATAATTGCCAAAGTTTTCATTCTGTGTGGAAAGAAAAACTTTCTAGAAACTTCTGTTTTAGCATTATAAAACAAGGAAAGTATCATTTTGGGGTTTGGGGGTTTTACAATTGAGAATCCTACTTTTATGTTGCATTGCTCTTTCTCTACAGTGACATAGTTCTCTAACACTCTCCAAGAGTTGGTATGTCTGCATGGGATAGTATTACCATATTAGCTGTCATTGTATCGATCCTATTGTGTTATGATGTGAGCTATCACCACAGCAGAAGAGGAAACGAGAAGAATACTTTGTGTATAAAGACACCAGTATGAAAAAGTATGAGTTATATTTTATGATTAAATTAATGCTGTGTGGTTGGAAACATCTGCCTCATAACCAAGAGATCCCATTTAATTATGATATGGTCACATTTATCAAATGTCTGAAGTTCTCCTTTATGGAAGCATTTCTCAAGTACAATGCCAAAATACCAGATGATTTGTAAACAGCAACAGGGTAAATGGAGGACACATTTTCCACCACTAGGTCCTAAGGTGAATGGATGTGGGACAATGCATCCTCCACTTCAGAGGAGGTGAAGAGACTCAGCATACATCCAGGGTTCAGCTGACCCAACAGTGAAGAAAACTTTCAGAAAAGAAGTTGAGGGCACATGGTGCCTTTAGTGATGAGAGACCATGAGCTTCAGAGGTTACAGTGAAAGATGTGGGCTAATGGAAAGTGCAACAGAATTAGGTTAGATAATAAATAATATGATGGTAAGTGTTCTTCTGATATGAATGATCTTGGTAACTTGGGCTTCTGGTTATAACAAAAGAGAACAGAAACAGAAGGAACCAGTCTTTTAGATCTCTAAGGTAAAAGTTTTTAATCAGTAAAAATGAGAGGAGAGCCCAGGTTTCACAAAAGTTCAGGTTCCAGATCACCTCTTGAGAAGGATTAATGTCCTTAAAATCCTGTTCTTTAAATATTCAGGCATAACCAATGTGTTCTAATCAAATGCATTCTTCACTTTTAAACTGATACTGGGAATGATTTTGATAAATAGACCCAAATTTTAAGTCAAATCTTGGATCTGCCTCTCTCCCTCCCTTTTTCTCTCTCTCTCTCCCTCTTTCACACACACACACACACACACACACACACACACACACACACACACACGTGTGCATGCACGTGCAAACACTCTTACAACTTTACTTTTGCTCATGAATACTCATATATGCTTCCTTAAGTGGAATAGAAAGTGTTATAACTGAGGAATAGGATGTTATTAATACTCTACTGTGCTTATGGAAAGGGGTTGAATTGTGGTGAGAGAGTCTATTGGATCTAGAGAACTAAACTACATAGGTTCAAATTCTGTCTCCACTACTTGATAGCTCCATAATCAGTAACCACACATAACGTTTCAATGACTGCGTTTCCTCTTCTGATGGTATTTCCAACATGTAGTATTGTTGCTAGGACTAAATGAGATAATTTATATAAAAGCTCCTCAAGCAGTTTCTTGCATATGTTGATAGTTCAATAAATATTATCTCTTGTTTTTGTTGTTTTTGTATACTGGAAAACGTTGAGATCTGTTCTCATTGGTATTTTCAGTTATGTCGAGGGAGGCTATACAAAAATTAGAGAGACTAAAGACTCAAGAAAGTTATCTAACCTGTTTCCTGCTTTCTTTCTTCAGCCATATAAGGAATTAAGATAGATGATTCCTTTCAGTTCTCAGATTCTATTATTCCATTACTAAGATTTTATGCACTGGTAAAATAAAGCCGTGATAGTAGAAATATTACTAATTTTTTATTCAGGATTTTACTATACTCATACAAAAAAAAAAAAGAAAGAAAGAAAAATGCACACATATCCCCACGCACACGTCTTTTCTAGAATCATGTGGATAACTATTTCCATTATCACTTTTATTTTTATAGGATTAATAAATACCAGAGTATTATAGCAAGTTGTAAAATGAGAAAAAATATAGAGTTTATTATTGCATTTATCAGACATAAGAACACCTTATTTTTATAACTTGCATGTTAAACAAGTCCTAAGGCATGACTTATGCTGGCCCAAATCTTTCATGATCAATTGAGGTGAAGTAGGTTAATATTTTCCCAGTATTATTTTGGATTCCTTCTCTCCAAGCTATGCATGAGCAACCATTAATAAGTTAATTTTCATTTGCTTTCTACATACAATAGTTAAGCATTCATTTTCAGTTTCTCAGTTAGTTGAGTGCTACTGCCCTTAAGCTATGCCTCTGGTTGATCTTTTAATGTTTTTTAAAATGTAATCTTAACAATATTTTTACTTTGCTGTAAAGTATCTTATAAAAATTAGTGAGTAAATATATATATATATATGTATATATATATATACATATATATATATTCATGCACACATATACACATAAAATTTTACATATAATTTCACATACACATATATACATATAATTTTAAGATTGTATCACTGCTAAATCTTATCTAATAAATACTTATGAAGGGATTTTTGATACATGTCTCGAAAGTAAATTACTGCTGTGTAACACAATGGAACAAATTAATTATGCATAAATTTATACTATCTCTTACTTGATAAACCAGGTTTTCAGTTCCCCTACAGCATTACTCCCTGAACTCTTATATATTATGGCACATGGAGAAAATGACTAATATAATTTAACCCTGGACTGAACCATGAGAGTTGTCTGCATGTGGTTTGGCATTAAAATTAATTTTACTTTGTGTACATTAAATAATGTTTTAAAAATAAAATATAAAACATATTATGGGCATGGCTCAGTATGGGCCATCAACGTAAACATAAAACTTTTACATCTAGTTTTATGCTTGAAGTGGTGATATTCAATGCCTACCCAGAGTTTTAAGTGATTGTATCTTCAGATTCTTACTAGAAACTATCATCAAGAAACTCTGCCTAAGTAGATGGTAAAAAAAAATTGCAATCCAATTTTTGGCACCATCCACATATATAAGGAAAAATGATACATAAAAATACATCATTCCTTTTCATTCTTCAGTCAGAAATGTTAAATATTGGTAGTATGATTAGACATTGAGCACAATAAAAAGTCTTCTATATCAAATTTAAAAGTAATAGTGCCCTAACTTAAGGAATCACATGTATTTGTAGAGTAGTACCTCCAAATACCTGCCTGTTCTCCTTCCCCCGGGTCTCTCCTTGATCTCATCGGCAGTCATTTAGATAGTGCACAATGTTTTCCATGTTTTTAGGATGTGGAATAGCCTCCCTGGTAACAGTATAGACTCCTTGCTCAGGAGCAAGAGAGTATCTACAGCTGGTTGATGAGGTAGGTGACAATTCATAGAACCTCCTTGGCCATGCATCAAAGTGGTGAGCACTGGTTTGTTGCCCCTTGTATTTGCTGTGTACAGGGAGGTATGTGGCAAATTCCTCTTGAGCCTCCCTCTGTGAAGCTCCTGATGATACCAGTAGATATTTGCTGAGGTCTATGGTTATTCTTAAAGAGAGGCAACACTGTAACATATTTGTGGCATCCTCGTGGAGAAGCTCTGATTCACAGTACAGATATTTATCTACCTCATGTCCCTTGCAAATCGATCATGGAAGAGAAGATGACTTCTATGAAATAAATGATGATTTTAGTTATACCTTATCAATAGACCATATATTTTCTGAACTGATTTCTTTTTGTCAATTTGAATAGAATAGTCTTAGGATACAAAGCTTTCTTATTCTACCAATTTTCAATATTAAATAAGTATCTGAGTCTTTACATACTATATGGTAGGCCCTGTGCTAGTCACTGGAATTAAAATGGTAAACAAAAGCAATCATGATGGTAATGTATCTACAAGGTGTTTTTCTAGCTCACTTATAGTACGTGACCATTAGAATATCATAAAACTCAAGTTGTGTACAAAATTAAACTCTTAATCTCACTGAATGGCAGTAGAACCAGCTAAGTTAAATAGCATGAAGATAACTTGACAAGCTGATACTTGACATTACATTAGTCACAGCACAAATATTTTCTGCATCAAGCAGGGAAAACCATTTACTTCTCATTTGGTTAAAACCTCATATGGGAGGATAAAATACTGCAAGGAAGTTCAATTCAGACACTAATCAGCAAGGATTAATATCAGACTCTACAGGTTAAAGAGTAAGGTTTCCAATTAGACTGCTCTCACTCCAGATGTTAGATGCAAGCTATATGCACTTCAGACCAACTGGTAACAAATCCCAGAATTTCCCACAACCTCTCAGGTTCTATAATTCATTAGAACAACTCCAGAATGCAGGAAAGTGCTTATATTATGATTACAGTTTTATCATAAAGGATACAAATCAGGACTAGCCAAATGGAGAGACACAAAAAGCAGGTCTAGGAGGGTCCTGAATATAGAGCTTCCATGTTCTTTCCCTGTGCAATCAGGGAATAGGACCCTCTTGGCACATTGTTGTGTTTACCCTCAGGAAGTTCCACCAAGCTTCAGAGTCCTGAATTTGCAGTGAGGTTCCATTATCCAGGTAAGACTGCCTGAATCACTGACCTGGTGTTCGAACTCAAATTCTAGCCCACACTCTTCCTGCCCAGAGTTGGGGAGGTCAGACTGATATCACATAGCTCAAAGTCTCAACCTTCCATTCACATGGTTGGTTTTTGTGGCATGACTTGACCCCATCCTGAGTCATCTCTTTGACATAACTATCAAAGGCCAACCAAGAGTAACCCCATAGCATAAATTCTTAGGGCTTACAATGAATAACTGAGGTACTCCTGTAACCTAGGGTAAGTCCAAAGGTTTGAGCTTCCTTCCAGAAACTCAGGACAAAGACTGAAAAGAGTCTATTATACCACGTAGACTCTGGCAGTATGGAGTCAAAAGAAAATTCCCTCCCTCCAATCACATATCCAATCCAACATATTCACCCATTCTAGGTAAAAGAGCGTTTATGCCTATAAATTACTATATGCAAGACCTTTCCTCCTGGGGGCTAGACAAGTTCCTGGGAGGTGTTATAAAGGAATTTTGGGCTTTATGTCAGGGGTGTGGTGATTAGGAGTAGAATATGGTGGATGCTATGAAGAACTCAGCCCTGGGAAATTTCTGGGGAAAATAAAGACTATTTTCATTGACCGAGTCCACTTTTTCTTTCTATCCGAGGAAGACCTAAATAAGTTGGTTGAGTCTCCTTCAGCCCAGAGGAAACTGGGAAGCAGAGAGACTTCCTTCTGGTGCCTGGGAAACTGACAACCTGAATGTGTTGGTTTGCTCCAATGAGGATAACACATGTGAAATACAGATGAAATTGGATTCACTACATGATTAAGTTTTCAACAGTCAGTATTATTTTCTAAGAAACATCTGTCTGCTTTAAGTGTAAATATGGTACTTAAATATAAATATGATAAATATCACTACACTTGCATGTTGCGATGCTTTAGTGGTTATCTCAATCTCTGATTCTCTAACAGAACATGATATATCTTCTGAACGATTATTATGATACGAAGGAAATGATCCAGGAATTTCCACTTGAGTCTTCCTATCCTGATGGTCCTTATTCCATGGTTCAGGAAGACAGGGTAAATACTCTTCCATTTATTGTAAATATATATGCATTATGCTAGTTACTGAGGGAAAAACTCAGTAACAGGATGAACAGGATGCATTCATAGTCTCATCTACACCACTGAAGCCAATGTGAGGAAAGGTTGGGTTAAATCTATACTTATTACTTAAATTCCATAAGCCCTCTTTCTGATGAATACATCACCATGGTATTCACAATCTCTCTAATCATTCCCTAAATTTTGTTTATTTCTCTTACATCATTGCACAGTTACTCTGATAAAGACCACAGCTCCCTTTGAAGATGAGTAAGAACATTGACGGAATGCAGATATGTTGTCATTAAGGCCATATGTCAAGGGTAACTGGCCTCCCCTTCACTCAGAGGGATCTTAAGATATTAAGAGTTGATCATTTCCTACACTGCATCTTTTGTCCAAATTGAAATCAGTAAATCGATTGTGATGGCAGCATCTCCCATCTTTACTCCCAGACGATAGAGGATGAATGTTCTTTTCATGGTGCTGAAGATCCTTTCAAGCATGTCTGTACTTTCTTCTCTAGTGTATTATCAAGGGTTTAGTAACAAAATTTTTCATCTGAGTTTTCCAGTGAATAGAGCTAAGTGTGGATTTACACTCCCATGTAAATCCATTCTTTAGTTTGCACTTCATAACCTCTCTAATACATCATGGTAGTACAAATAGAAAATAATAATACCGTCACATAGAGCCTCCAGCCATCCCAAATTTCATCTTCACTCCCATTCTGTGGCCTGAGGGAATCAATAATTTTGGTACTTGGATTTTAATGGAAACATATTTGTGTTCTACACTAAAACAAAACCAAATTATTTTTTAATCTCAAATTTGTTCATCTTATACCACCGTAAGTATAGATTTGACCAACGGACAAAGCAAATAATGAGGCCCATATTACCAGCTAGGTTAATTCAGAATCTTGGGTATTAATAAGTATCAATAAATATTTATAAATTCAGTTATTATAATTCAATTATTTATATTAATAGATTTAGTCTAAATCAGTACATTGTCCATCCTCTTTTGTCTAGTAAATAGTAAATTTTTATACATGTTCTTCAGGTTCAAAATGATTTAAATTAGCAACCTCAGTTTTCCTGCTTCCAAGTGAGTATACCTAGTAATTTGTTCCTAGAGCATGCAAGCTTCTAACTCCAGTTATAGATTTGAAGGTAATGGTAGGTATTAGCAGTGGAACATATAAAACGTTTTTAGCTTCTTGCAAGGTTACAGACCTTGGTGTGGTTTTTACATGATATTCCAGCAGGAAAGGATTAACATCCTCAGACAGGTGAGGAAGGGGCACTTCTGTCACTAATGGGGGCTCAGGGGAATCATAGAATATGAGGTATCTAGAATTGTCTCAGTTTTTCCAAGTGTCATGATATCAATTCTGTGGGTTCCAATATTTCTTATTCATTTCTCTCTTTTTTTTTTTTTACATAAGGAAATAGAAGAAGCTGTAAATTAAACTTCATGTGTGGATGAATCAAACTCTCCTTCTGATTTTAGTTTCAGTGATGAGTTTCATTCAGGGTAATTAAAAACAAAACAGAACAAAATGAAACAAAAACTCCTTGCTCTGTGACCACAGTAAGCTAAGAAATCAAAACTCTGAGCGTAGTAATTTCCGTATGTAACTTGCTCAATGCAGGTAGCAGCACAAAGATTCTTACCATGGCCAATTTCAATCTACCAACATGACAAAGCAGAGAAGAAATAGGCACATTAAGCCCTAATCAGCTGATGTGGGAGGGCTCCAGCACGTCATTGATTCCCAAAATTATGCAATTCAACCAGGAAAACCAGAGAGCCACGATCAAGAACTTGAGGGACCAGGACAGTGTTGCCAAAGTTGCAGATTCCAAAAGATCACTGTCTCTGCCCTGAAACATGCCAGCAAGCTGCTTGGTTTACATGCAACTTCTCTCCCACTTTCAGAACACTAGCTACAAAGGATTCAAGAAAATGTAGTGTTAGCTCCTTAATCTCATTATAAGAAGTTATACTTGAAATGTGTTAGCCTTATTGTGGAGCTAACCGATATAAATTATACCCATTAAAAGGGCTTAGATTGTTTTATATAAGGTATTGTGCAGTAAAGAATAGAAATGTGTTGGGGTGCCTGGGTAGATCAGTCAGTTAAGCCTCTGACTTTGGCTCAGGTCATGATCTCACAGTTCATGAGTTCTGGCCCTATGTTGGGCTCTGTGCTGACAGCTCAGAGCCTGGAGCCTGCTTCAAATTCTGTGTCTCCCTCTCTCTCTCTGCCCTTCTTCTGCTCAAATTCTCTCTCTCTGTCTCTCTCTCTCTCTCTCTCTCTCTCTCTCTCTCAATAAGTAAATAAAAATAAATAAACATCAAAAAATTATTTTTAAAAGAACAGAAATGTGTGCTTGTATCTATGTGTGTAGATATATGTTTAAATGTACCAAAGATTATATACTGAATTGTTAACTCACGTTCGTTCGCTTAAAGGAGGACCAATAAGGAGAGAAGCAGGGAGCCATTTTAAAAGTTAAAAAAAACACAAACACATTCATCCACATATGCAATACTCTATATACCTGTCACATGCATGAGAAATTAGAAACAACACATTATACCTTTATCTACTAACCTGTAAGAATATTCATGAAAAACCATTACAAGATATTAAAAAAGGTAGTATTCAGGTAACATTTGTAGTATAATTCAATTTTGGGAAAAATCCACAAACAAAATTCCCATATAAGTGTATATGGCTTGAGAAAACTTGTATGAATAAAGAGAATGGCATGAAAGGACATAAATTAAGCCCTATAATTAGCTGAATTGTATGTTTTATATTTACTACAATAATGTATTAGCTTTAAAATAAAGATAATTTTAAGGGTAATGTGAACTTCAAAAGTTTCATGGCATACAGTCCCCATAATTGGTTGAACCACATAAATTAAATGAATGTTTCCAGAAATTAATATTGCCTGATTATTTTGCAGAGTTTCAATAGTATATGCATTTTTACATGAGTGGGTCTTATTTGAGCCACCATACAGTAAGAACAAATTGTAAATAGCGAGAAGCAAATAAAATAAATTGCATCAAGAGAGTTTTGATTAGATAGCGAATGAACATTCTTAGGGTCAGGGAGGTCAACAGCTTCTATTTATGCATATGAAATATGTTCAGCTGATGACACATTTGGAAAAGAACCAAAATTGTTTTGAAGGAAAGAATAGTAACAAAGACAATCTCTTCCTTAACTTACTATTTATTGTATGATATTACATCTCCACTCTATTCAGTGTCATAAGTATTGATGGGAATGCTTTATTCTGGACTAGTATGATCCTGCTGAGATTTTTGAATAAAGAAATAAATAAAATGCTTATAACTAAAATATATCAGATCTTCTTTTCCATTATTTAGAGGAGATGCAGTTAGAGCAAGGAAGCCCATTATATTCTTATCTGCTTTTCCCTAGCATGGTATGGGCAAAATGTCAAATTCTTCCCATCCCATTCTTACCTCTTTATTGCGGCTGTTCTAAGTTTAAAACCTTAACTATGCTGAAGAAAGAGTAGATTGTACTGAATATACTATCTCAACAGAAAAACTGCTGTGCTCTTTGGATAGAGGAGCTGTCCTCACCTTTAAGGCATTCACTTAGTTATTCCTATAATTTCAGAATCCTAAAGGTCAAAAGTAAGCCCATTTTATAGAATATATTTTGAATTCTTTTGACTTCTATAATAGCAGGCCATATGACATTCTCTGGTCTGATATAAATCATTAATAAAACAAGGGTGCTGGGGGGGTTCAGTGTGTTAAGCGTCCAACCCTTGGTTTCAGCTCAGGTCATGATCTCACAGTTCATGGGTTTGAGCCCCCTGTCAGGCTCCATGCTGACAGTGCAGAGCCTACTTGGGTTTCTCTCTCTCCCTCTCTTTCTGCCCCTCCCCTGCTCACTCTCCCTCTCTCAAAATAAATAAGTAAACATTAAAAAATAAAATCATTAACAAAACATACATCCTTCGTTTTATTTTATTTTATTTTATTATTCTCTTTTCATATTTGTAATCTGATGGTGGTCTATTAGGACTGTTTTGTCTGTGATGCTTCAAAATTTTTGAGGTAAATATATAATAGTAACAAGAAGGATTGACAGCCATAATAATGATAAACATAAACACTGTAACAGATTGTGCTTGGGAATAATAAAGACAGGCATATGTCTTACAAATTGTGGAGAAAATACATATACACACCATAGCCTGTTATTGTTCAGCAATTAAGGGAAATAGCACAACCTTAATAGAAAGCATGTCTCCAAATATTACAAGGCACAAACCAAAATGTTATTTGTTACAGCTGAGGATGCCTCAAATCTCATGTTAAGAGAAAGAATTAAAAATATAAAAGGTGCTCTGGTAGTCACATTTTTCCAGGTGGCAAACAGATGTTTAAGGATGTCAAATTTATGTTATGAGGCAAAAGTTTCTGAGGCTTTTGATTGAAATGTGGTTAAATTTTGAATTCTTTCATCCTCTCCTAATGCGCTTGGAGTCTTGTCTGCTTAAAGTGTACATTTTAAGTATTTATGTGGGTTTTCAGTCTCTTCTGTGTTTCTTACCATATTTGATTGTATAAGTAGATGATAAATAGATTCCTAATTTGATATTATTTCACTGCCATATGTACCAGCAAATTAGCCATTTATAACTAAAAGTTAGATCCATAACAAATATGAAAAAAAAATGAGAGGAATTAAAACTAGGGAAGTAGTTTTCTCTAAGAACAGAATTTTTTCCCATTATGCGTGCTGCCTTACTCAGTTTGGGAGAGGGTCATGTTTTTTAAAGACTATAAATAAAAGCTTAAATTATCTCATGTTAGATGGAGTTTCTGCATTGACAGAAAAGATGAATCAAATAATCTCTCAATCTCACTCCGGTATCAAATTCTATGATTATAATTTCTATTCAAATTAAATTATCATAATTCACAAACTATTTTTTTTTAACGCTTATTTATTTTTGAGACAGAGAGAGACAGAGCATGAACGGGGGAGGGGCAGAGAGAGAGGGAGACACAGAATCGGAAGCAGGCTCCAGGCTCTGAGCCATCAGCCCAGAGCCCGACGCGGGGCTCAAATTCACAGACAGCAAGATCCTGACCTGAGTTGAAGTCGGACGCTTAACCCACTGAGCCACCCAGGCGCCCCAATCCACAATCTATTATTAGAACCCAATGGGTTAAAAGTTACGTGGGAAATGAATGCATCCAGGCACATGGCACAGAGAAATGCAGTATTAGACCACAAAGAAGTAGACCTGATGAATACTAGTCTTAGATCCTTAGCTTTTCCTCCATCAGCATTATAGGAACTTAGACCAGTTTCTTCAGTATTGTGAAGCTGATTTTAACACACACATGGCGTTACGTGTGTGTATACATTATATATATACATACATATATATATATATATGTATATATATATATACACACACACACATATAATGTATACACACACATATATTTCTAGGTTAGTCCAGGCCAGTTTGAGGTTTTATTATTTGGAGGGCAGGCAAAGAACATCCAAAAGTGAGATCATAGGCATGAATGAATTAGCCAGTATAAATGGCTGGAGTAATAAGAGGTATAGAAAATACGAAATTTGGACTCATGTTATAGCTCTAGGCAGCCCCAGGAGAAAGTAGGCTTCACCTGAAGACAAGGAAGGAAAGAGAAGTGTACTCCTGAGTAACAGGGGTTCCTGTGCCAAGTAGCAGGAGTACTTCCAACTCCAGAGTACATTTTGCCTTAATTAACCACATTCCAACAATTAGAAATAACCTTCTTTCTAGTGCCCAATATGTGATCAGACATTTTGGTGTAATCTGAGACTCAAGTGGTCTAAACTAGAAAAGCCAGCAAGGGAAAAATTGAATGACTTACAATTAATCTTCTAATTAAATTATCTTGCACAACTGTTTTACATCAGGTATTTGTTTAGACATAGACATCTGTTGCAAGTAACAGTTGAGAATTATCAAATATTCTGATATCTTAAAGGAACAAGGAATGAGGATATATGTAAATTGGTTAAATTATAACTACAAGCACAGTAAATAATGTCCATGTAACTGTTGATAATTATATATATAATATGTATATGTGTAATATGTATATATATATAATATATATAATATGTATATATTATATATATATATTATATATATATTCCATATATAATATATACATCTTACAATTACTGAGCGTGTATGATGTGCTGAATACTACATGTTTTACATGAATATTTTCACTTAATGCTAACCACCTATGATAAACGTAATATTATATTTCTCATTTTACAGATGAGAACAATGAGGCATTAATAGGGAAATAAGTAAGGTTATAAATGTATAAATGGCAGAGACTGGCCCCAAAGAACATATATCAAATACCAAGTTCATGTTTTTCATGGCTTTATGAGTTAACAGACTCATTGTAACATATGTAGTAAATTCACAAAATTAGACCAGAAAATACCTCAATGGATTGCACAAACCACACAGGAAAATCATGTTTTAATCACTGAAGGTAAAAGTAATGTCAGAAATTATTTGAGGAAGAATACTAAATATATTTTAAAATATATTACTTATTTTACCTTATGCGGATATTGCCCATGATATTGATTTCTTAGAGAGTTCACAGTCCTTTGATTAAAAAGACACATTTAATAAATGTTAAAGCCCTATGATTGATAGCTCACAAGTTCTTTTCTGTCTACAATTTTTTAAGAGTATTTTCCAGCATGTAAGATGACTAGACCGTGAGCTCTTAAGGATAGCAAATTTCTATATTTATCATGGTTATAATAAGTCAAATTACCTTTTGATGTATTTCTATTTTTATCTTTGTTTATGTATTTATTGAGAGAGAGAGAGAGAGAGAGAGAGAGAGAATCCCAAGTAGGTTCCAGTAGGTTCCACTCAGCATGAAGCCAATGCAGGGCTCAATCTTAGGACTGTGAGATCACAACTTGAGCTGATATCAAGAGTTGGATGCTTAACCAACTGAGCCACCCAGGCACCCCACCTTTTGATGTATTTCTTAACATTAACATTTTTCCTACTCCTCTTTTAAGTATAGAAATATATATAATATGAATAGTATATATATATATAATATATATATAAGGTCACTATATATATATAATTATATATAGATAGAGATATAATTTATATATATAGAGTATGTACAGTTGACCCTTGAACAGGTCCACTTATACATGGATTCTTTTCTAATAAATCCAGTACAGTACTGTAAATATATTTTCTTTTATGATTCTCTTAATAACATTTTATTTTTTCTAATTTTTTAAAAATGCTTATTTATATTTGAGAGAGAGAGAGAGAGAGACAGAGTGTGAGCAGGATGGGAGAGGAGCAGAGAGACAGAGAATCTGAAGCAGGCTCCAGGCTGCCAGCTGTCAGCACAGAGCCCAATGAGGGTCGAAACTCAACAGCAGTAAGATGATGAACTGAGCTAAATCGGATGCTTAACTAACTGAGCCACCCAGGCACCCCAACATTTTCTTTTCTCTAGCTTACTTTACTGTAAGAATATGGTGTATTACACATACAACATACAAAATGTGTGTTATTGATTGTTTATATTATTTGTAAGCCTTTCGTTCAACAATAGGCTATTCATATCTCATTCTGGGGGAAGTCAAAAGCTATTCACAGATTTTTGACTATGCAGGGCATCAGCACCCTTAACCCCTGCATTATTTGAGGGTCAACTATACATTTATCTATCTATATACATCCATATAGAAAATTTGTAGAATAGTATAATTAACAACCGTGTAACTGTTACCTAACTTCAGTAATTGTAAACGTTTTGTGGCATTCTCTCTCCTCTTTCTCAGTCTCTGTAAATACATGTGTACACACACGCATCATTAGTACATGTACTTTTTTGCTGAATCATTTAAAGTACATCTCAAACACCACTGACTTCACTTGTTGATACTGCCACATGTATTCCCTAAGAACAAAGACATCATCTTACTCTATTCCAATAAATATTCTATACAATGATAATATAAACCAGAAATTTAACATTTCACATAACATTATCTAATAGGAAATTTATATCAAATTTCTCCCAAATACAACCTTTATATATTTTTAAAAATATATTTATTATTTTTTTAATTTGAGAGAAATAGAGAAAGTGGCCATGAGTAGGGGAGGGACAGAGGGGAAGGGAGACAGAGAATCCCAAGCAGGCTCCACTCTGTCAGCGCAGAGCCTGACATGGAGTTCAATCTCAAGAACCATGAGACCATGACCTGAGTAGAAATGGAGAGCTGGGTGCCCAAATGACTGAGCCACCCAGGCACCTCAGTCCTTTATATGTTTTATTACAACAATGATTTAATCAAGATTCACGCAGGACATTCATTTTTAATGTCTAAGTTGTTTAGTTGATTTAGAAGTGTCCAAAACATTTTTGTATATCTAAGACAATGATGACATTGACGTTTTTAAAGGGTTTAATCCAGGTATTTTTATAATGTCCCACAGTCAGAATTTTATTGATTCCTAATAATCTATTTCAAGTTAAATACTTCAGCAAGAATGCCATATAGGTGATGTTTTGAACTTCATATTACTTTCCACCTAGAGATACACAATGCCGGTTTGTCCCATTTTGATGATGCTAAATTGGATCATTTGGTTTAGGTAGTGTGCACCAAAAAGGTAAGGTTAATTTTTGGTTTGTTTTTGACCCATAGGTAATAGTTGAGATCATGTGAATGTACTTGGTCCTTACAGCTTTCATCTATGGCTTAAGGATCTGTTGATGGTCCTTAACCTGGTTTCTTAACAGTATCCATTATACACTGGTAAATATGAAATGGCAATTCTCTAATTTCTTCATTTACTGTATTATTCTGAAAAGATGACTCTCTTTAAGAATTGCAATGGATTCTTAATTATTTTCTTAAGTGCTAAAAATCCATTACTATCATTATTATTTTGGATACTTTACTTGTATATATCTAGCCGTTAGGAGCCTTTTAAACCCTGAACTTTTGACATGCCCTTGTCAGTTTTTAAGCATGTCTTGCCTTCTCCACAAGATATTACAGACTCACCTTGTCCTTTCCCTATTTAAAACCCAGTTGAAGTCATTTTTCCAAAGAGTCCTGGTTCCTTCTAGTGGGAAATTGTATTTAGGAAGACATGGGCGCTAGTTATGACTATTGCTATTGTGGTAACTTTGCCTTTGAATTGTGAGGTTCTTCTGGTGAAATAACCTAGGATTTATATATATACATATATATTATACACACACACACACATACACACACAGTATGTATGAATATATAACATACATATATACAATAGACATGTCTAATAAAATGGTTCAGAAAGCCTAGGATTATATATAGGGAGAGAACATATATTTAAGATTTCTACTTGTTACCTTTATATTTCTGCTTTTTATAATACTCAGTTTCTCCTTTCCTTACTTTGGCTTCTACAATTTCGCCACATTTATTTATTTAAAAAAAAATTTTTTTTTAATGTTTATTTATTCTTGAGACAGAGAGAGACAGAGCATGAATGGGGGAGGGTCAGAGAGAGGGAGACACAGAATCGGAAACAGGCTCCAGGCTCCGGGCTGTCAGCACAGAGCCCGACGCGGGGCTCGAACTCACGGACCGCGAGATCGTGACCTGAGCCGAAGTTGGCCGCCCAACCGACTGAGCCACCCAGGCGCCCCTGGGTTGCCACATTTAAATGATAGCCTTTGGCACCACCTATTTCCTAGTTATGTTATTTTATATTTTTAAGAAAATATACTATTCACATACTATTTTTTGCCCTGGTTCCCATCTCAGTGCTAGTCTTAGATCTCCAACTGAATATATTTAATCCTTAGTAACAGTCCCTCTGCTGAAATTTCCCCAATTCTGTCTTGGTTGGATAAAGCTTATTCCTATATTTTACAAGCTTCAAAAAAGCTTCAAGAATATAGTATTCTCTGAGTTATCATATACTAATTTTTTTTTCTTTAGTCTCAGATAAAGCCCAACTTTATATAAATTTACATGTGTTTAATTTTAGCCACATAGATGATGGACATGATAGCAATTCATATGCATGGAGCATACACACAAGCACAGACTCACCTTGTCCTGAGAATTTGGTCCCTAAGTGCAGATTGTGTATGTATTTTCATTTTATCACACACTCCAGACATTCCCTGGTTTATGTGTATGCCTGCAAGGCAACATACAAGTACAGACCAGAAGACAAAAGAAATAACACTTCCTCCAGTTAAAGCTCAGTCAGAGGGCAATGGAAGCAGAAGAAAATATTTCAGATTCTCTTGCTTCAGACAGACATCTATCTCTGGGAGGCATGCTGAATACCCCTCAGGGAAGTGTGGTGAGCCAGGCTACCACTGCTCTTGGAATTATCTCAATAATGCACTCAGGCTTTAATTAACTCCTTAACTATTCTAACTATCCCTCCCTTTAACTTTCTGAAGTCACTTCTCAAATAATTTAAACTGCACTTAAGTGCTTATCTTGGTTCTATTTTCAGGAAAACTCAAAATACAAGAGGTGGTACAAGAAATTATTCTAGAAAGTAACCTCTATGACGGGGTTCTAGAAATGCATTAGTCATCAGTCATGTGAAAATAAGTACTGCCTTGTTTGTGGTGAAAACGCCTAGTGTGTTATTAAAGGTGAAAAGAGGTGAAAGATCTATACTCTGAAAACTGTAATACATTAATGAAAAAACTAAAGATAATACAAACAAATGGAAAGATATTCCATGTTCATTGATTGGAAGACCAATACTGTTAAAATGTCCATACTACCCAAAGCAATCTACAGATTTAATGCAATCCCTATCAAAATACCAGCAACATTTTTCACAGAACTAGAAAAAATAATATTAACACTTGTATGGAACCACCAAAGATGTCAAATAGCCAAAGCAATCTTGAAAAAAGGAGAAAAAAACTGGAGGTATCACAATCTCATGTGTCAAGATATACTACAAAGCTATAGTAATCAAAACAGTCTAGTACTGGCACAAAATAGACACATCGATCAGTGGAACAGAATAGAGAGCCCAAAAATAAATCCACACCTACATGATCAATTAATCTATAATAAAGGAGTCAAAAGTTTGCAATGGGAAAAAGACAGTCTCTTCAAAAAATGATGTTGGAAAAACTGGACAGCTTTGTGCAAAAGAATGAAACTGGGTCAATTTCTTACACTATACTCAAAAATAAATTCAAAATGGATTAAAGACCTAAATGTGAGACCTGAAATCATAAAAATCCTAGAAGAGAGCACAGGTAGTAACTTCTCTGACATTGGTAGTAGCAACATTTTTAAGATGTCTCCTAAGGCAACTGAAACAAAAGCAAAACAAACTATTGGGATTACATTAAATAAAGAGTTTTTACACATAGAAGGAAACCATTAACAAAACAAAAGGCAATCTACTGAATGGGAGAACATATTTCCAATGATATATCCAATAAGGGGTTAATATACAAAACATATGAAGAATTTACACAACTCAACATCAAAAAATCAAATAATCCTGGGGCGCCTGGGTGGCGCAGTCGGTTAAGCGTCCGACTTCAGCCAGGTCACGATCTCGCGGTCCGTGAGTTCGAGCCCCGCGTCGGGCTCTGGGCTGATGGCTCGGAGCCTGGAGCCTGTTTCCGATTCTGTGTCTCCCTCTCTCTCTCTGCCCCTCCCCCGTTCATGCTCTGTCTCTCTCTGTCCCAAAAATAAATAAATAAAAAAAAAAAAAAAAAAAAACGTTGAAAAAAAAAAAAATCAAATAATCCAATTTAAAAATGGCCAGAGGACATGAATAGACATTTTTTCCAAAGAAGACATACAGATGGTCAACAGACATGAAAAGATGCTCAACATCAGTAATCATCAGGAAAGTACAAATCAAAACCACAATGAGATACCAGATGTCAGAATGGCTAGAATCAAAAAGACAAGAAACAACAAGTATTGGCAAGGTGTGGAGAAAAAGGAATCCTTGTGCACTGCTAATGGGAAATGTAAATTCATCCATCTATTATGGAAAACAGTATGGAAGTTTCTCAAAAAATAAAAATAAAATCATCATATGATCCAGTAATTCCTCTACTGTGTATTTACCCAAGTAAATTAAAACACTAATTTGAACAGAAATATTCACCACTATGTTTATTGCCACATTATTTACAATACCCAAAATATGGAAGCAACTCAAGTGTCTGTCCATAGATGAATGAGTAAAGAATAAGTGGTATGCATATACAATGGAATATTGCTCAACCATAAAAAATAATGAAATCTTGCCATTTGCAACAACATGGACAGACGTACAAGCTATAATACTGAATGAAGTCAGTGAGACAGAGAAAGATAAATGCTATGCTATTTAATTCATATGGGGAATTTAAGAAACAAAGCAAATTGACACAAACAACAATAACAACAAAAACAGACTTTTAAATACAGACAACAAATTTATGGTTGCCACAAGAGAGGTGGTTGGGAGGGTGGGTGAAACAGATGATAAGGAATAAGAGTACACTTACTGTGATGAACACTGAGTAATGTATCAAATTGTTGAATCATTATATTGTACATCCAAAGCTAATATAATGCTGTATGTTAATTACATTTCAATAAAAAAGGGGGGATCTTAAAGCCTCAAGGTAGTGAATATGTTAGAATCAGGTTTTTTGTTTGTTTGTTTCTTTGTTTTTCAGACCAAAGAATCCACCAGATACTAGGAGGTCTCAGAGGACACACTTTTTATTAAATCAATAATGAATGAATGAACATGGCAGTATATTTGAGAAGCTCTGTGGTGGCTGTATCTTCTAACCCAGAATGAGATGGTACCTTGTAGCTGATCTCATTTGATCAATGGGAGTCACAGAACTGTGGCTAAGGAAAATGAAGTAACTTAAATTACTTAGTATGTCAGAGGCAAGGTGAATATAATTGCTACCACTGGAGCAAGGCTGAAATGGAAACCTAAGATCCATTAATAAGCATGGTACAAGATGAGTGGGTAATCAACAAGATTAAGTTTAGTTGAAGAACTAGCAAAAAACAAAAACTAGTAAATGGAAGTTCCATCTAGTTTCCGACTTTTGGTCAGTTCTGAGTCAGAGCACATGAATTAAAAGGGAGGTTGACTTCCCTTGAAAAAGAACCCTAAAACACCACCACAAGTTTTCTCCCAATCTTCCAAATGTACTTGTTGACATTTATTAGACTAACTGTATATACCAGGACAAAGAGAATACCCAAATCTTTTGAAGGTCTTTGCATACAATGTATACAAAAGCGATTCCACTCCACCATATGAAACACTATGGTGGCCACCAAATTAGATTGGTGAAGTATGAGTAATAAATCACTATTGCCAAGATTTGCCTGACAGATAATCCAATGAATCTGTAGACCCATAAACCAGATCCAAGCAACCAGAGAGTCTTTACTCCCTCCCCTGTCCTTGGAATGTGTTCCACTTTCTGTCCTTCCCTGCTCCTAGAAGCTGCCTCAAGAGCATAGAATTTAGATCGTGGTATGATGTCAAGACCCTCTAGAAAGTATATGTGACTGAATCCAGTTAAGGCCCTTACATAAACTTTTAAAATTTGGCAGGCACGTCAGAGACCAACTTGTCTTGTGACTGCCCAAGACAAGCTTTGTATAAGTTCCCTCATTTATGAAACCTGCCAATCTGAACTTCTCTGCCTCTTTCTTCAGTTCCTCCTTGCCCTCTGCATAGAGGAGCTGGGTTCAGATTACACCCAGGAAGATCCCAGGGTTTCAAAGCAATAAAAAGGTTCCTCATCTACCTAGGCCACAAATGGTAACAAAAAGAACAGTTTCCACATCTGTCATATTTTGGGTAGATTAAACCAACTTTGGACATCTCACCAAAATGGAAGAATAATGGAACATGTATATATTCACATCACTTATCTGGTTCATTGCCAGCATTCAATACATGGTTTGGATTCCAAATGAATAACTGAAAAATTGAATAATATCAAAAATACAAAATGAAATTATGAAAGAGATGCGACATTGTAACTATGTAAAGAAAAATAAAATTAACCAATGACTGTGTTTGGATTAGAAGCCGTCTGCTTTTTAGCATCTATTAAAATTTCATACTACAATGAAAGCAAGTAGAGCCCAAAGGAAGTTGCAACACACAGTATAAATTAAGAAATTTGTCTCCATGTTCAACATGGAGCCTTCTGTTCAACCAGAAACTATCATTCATTAAATAGTGAAGTACATCATGCTGCACGGGAAAGGTAGTGTTATTCATGAAGGATTCCCAAACCAAGTGAACTGTCATTTTACACATTACCTTGTTAGTAAAGAAGCCCATTTATATTATCTGCTTGACTAAATTAGGCCAGATGCTTAGAGAGTGAGTTTGGTACATATCCAGAATCATAAGATAATCATCCAAGCCCCAAACAAAGAATAACAACTGTTTGCCAAAGAGTAACATCTGGGGTGTCTCATAGCACAATCCCCATAACAGTGAAAATGGGTACAACGTCCAATTTTCATCTGTTATATGTGCTAATTCTGCAAATACATGTGGCCTCATTTGCTACTTCAAATAAAAGTACCAGAGCATCTGTTCAGGTAAATCCCATATCCAAGGACGTTAACTGTGCTCCTTAGAGCCAGATTTTATGCTGTTTAAATAAATATTATTTGTGCTTTAGAGAGTCTTTTATCAGCAGGATTTGAAAATTTTGCTTTGCTAAAAAATTCTTCATAAGAATTGTTTCCTGTAGAATTATCCAATACTGACAACAGAAGGCCTGTTCAAAGTAATATTCTGATTATCTTAAAATAAATATCTTTTTAAAACATTTTCCATATGAATAAAGACAATTTGGATAACTTCAACTCTTTTCCATATTTCCTAATTGCTTGTTCTTTTTATTCCTTCCTGAGGCTTCTTTAGCTCTCAGGTCCCTTCTTTCACTAAAACCATACCAACTCTTGACTCCTCTTTCCCAACAGACCATGTCAGAAACTATGTCTTAAGACTAACAAGGTATATTGAAGCTATTCAATTAATACTTAAACATGATTTTATATTTGCTTGTTTTTATCATCATAAATCATCCATAGTACTGTGATTAAAACTATCCCTCCAATAGCTCAACTTCTCAATTACGGGGCCTCCTCACTACCCATGATCTCATCTCCACTGCTTCTTAACTACCATTCAATAGCTAGTATCCTAACTATATCACCTCCACCTTGGTTAAGGGGTTTCCTAGGATTCTTTGAAAAAAATTTTGGTTATAGCTCAGCTCATCATCTGTTTTGTCAGACCGAGCCCCAAATACTCCTCAAATTTGAGACGATTTTATAGCCATTTTTAAATGAAACACAGAATCACAAAAGCATAAATAGAGATAATTTGCTGAGTACTTAATTTAAGCCAAGCTTTGTATAATAAGTGCGGAAATGCAGTGTTTGTATACAGTATTTTTGTTTTGTTTTTACTATTTTTTTTTACAGTGGGCAGTCAGAACAGAATACTGTTTTCTAAATTTACTTAGATCACATCCTTTCCTCCCCATTCACTTCAGTGTTATGTGATTCCTTTGTAATGCAATTAAGATTCATTTGTCGCAGCCTGGTATTTTTATTGTGTGTTGTTGTTTGCATATACTAAAAATTACTTTGTGGTGTGTAGTTCTTTGGGCTTTGACCAATGGATACAATCCTTTATCACTACCATATTCACTTTGACAATTATTTCATCATAAAGACTGTGTCTTTATAAACAATTCTACCCCCATTCATAAAGTTTCTCCAGTGTTGTAAAGACACGTTATCACTGTCTTTTTGCTTGTATTATTTCTCATGAGAAATATCCCCTCATCTGCACCTTAGTTTCTCTGTACACAATGTCTTTTTTTTTCCTGTATGCCCTAAGATTTTTTTCATCACTGCTTTTGATTATGACATGAGTTGGTAGAGTTTTCTTCCTATTTCTTGTGCTTGGGGTTTATTGAGGTTTTGGGATATATGGGTTTATAATTTCCATCATGTTTGTGAAATCACTGGCCATTATTTATTCAGTTTTGTTCTGTCCTTCCTATCCCTCCCCACTGAAAGTCTACAATCGCATGTATAGCAGTCTACTTGAGGCCGTCCTACAAAGTAACTTCGAATTTTTTTTCCATCTGCACTTTATTTTGAATACTTTCTATTGATATATCCTCATGATCATTAATTTATTTATCTGTAATATCTGGTATGGCACTTATCCTATTCAGAGTTTTTTTATTCTAAGATATTACAGATTTCATCTTGAGTAGTTTGATTTTGATCTTATAAAAATATCTTCCATATCTCTAATTTTTAATTGTAGTTTTGGTAACTGTTTTTAAAAACTTTTTCTGGTAAGTCAAACATCTGTATCACTCCTGATTCTTGATTGATTGATTTTTCTCCTCATTTTGGATTGTCTTTTCCTGCCTCTTTGCATTCCTGGTAATCATTGAAGGGTTCCTAACATTGTAGATTTTATTTTGTTACACACTGGATAATTTTTTTAGTCCTAAAATCCTTCTTGAGCTCTGCTCTGAGATGCAATTAAGTTACTTGGAAATGGTTTGTTCTTTCATGTCATGCTTTTATGATTTGCCATGTGGGTCTCAGCAGTGCTCACTCTACAGCTTATTATAACCCACATCTGGTACAAGACCTTCTCTCAAACTCTGTTCAATATTCCATGATTTAATGATATTTACCAGTTTAGCTGGTAGAAAAGGACACTGTCCATGGCTTTGTATGAACATCAGGTACTGTTCTACTTTTTTAATTATTATTATTAGATAGTTATTTTCCTGACCTCAGGGATTTTCCTCACATGCATGTGCTAAGTACTTGTTGAATACTTCAAGAGAACTCTATGCAGGTTTCCTGGATTGTCTCTCCATGGTGTTCTCTCCTCTCTGTTACTCTATCCTGTAAACACTGGTATCCTTGATCTCTCCAGACTCCCAGCTCTATCTCCTCAACCTAAGGAATAAGCTGGGCTTCACCTCGGTTTCCAGTCCTTGAGCTGTGGTCAGGAAAATTCTTTCAATTAAGTGAGCTGGGCAATGATAGGAATTACCTTATTTGTTTTCCATTTCCCTTTTCTTCATTGTTTAATGGCCAATGTTTTAAAAACAGGTATTTATTTTTTTCTCTATTTTTTTTGCTGTTTTTTTGTTGCCGCTGTCGTTTTAGGCAGGGTAAACCCAGTTCTTCATATTCCATCTTGGTAAGAAGAGAAATTTTCTGGTGATACATGAGACAGAAGACAAAAAAAGGAATCCATTTTTGCCTAAAGGCAAACTATTCTTGAATTTAATTTAATCTCTTACTATTCAGGTTATTCTGAATCTCTTGAGGTAAAATTCTAAGGCTTCTGCTATTTTTCTTGCATTAATGGATACCAGAGGCCATGGCTGTCACAAGAGGTTGGCCTCTTGAAGGAAGGAAGATCTTCTGATGCATAAACCATATCCCCAGATAATCACAGACTTACTGGCTAGCCCTAAAGGACTAAAAAGAGAAAAAGTGTGGAATATTATTTCCACTTTCATCATATTTTTCATATGGAGGGCCCTCCATCAATATAGAACTCCTTACCATTCTCTCCAGTTCTGTCATCTTCTCAAGGCTCAAAGGGTCGTTATTTCATTGAAAAGTTTAGGTGCTGAGATTCAAACTTCTTTTCTCCCATTCTTTTCCTATCTAGCTTATCTTTGGAGCACACCCATACTCTTGAATCCCCAATGATGTAAACTTTAGAGGACATCTCTCTGTCTTATATTTTTCCTGAGTGTTCATTGCATGATTTATTATGCTAATCCTATGAGCAAATCTCCTTAAAGGAAAACCAACCAAACAACAAACCAAATTTTCCACATAATTCTCTACCTATATGTTGCCTTATTTCACTTGATCTTCTTCCTCAATGCACTTAAAAATTTTATTTAAATAGAGAAGCAATGTTCTGCATAGAAAGGCCTGTGAACAGGAAAATAGGGTGAAAAAAATTGGGAAAGGAACAGCTAAGTCTTTTTAAAACCATTTGCTTCCCTAGTGTCTATTGGTAGAGAATTTCAAAATCTTCTGAGCCACTGGGGCATAGTGACAAGAGGCAGTAGTTGGTAATAGGGAATTGACCAAATTTTAGAATAGAGTCACATTTTAAAAAATTGATTTTAATGCCCATTCTGAGATTTCTCCTCATTTCAAGAGCCTGGAGATGCTCAATGAGTATAGTAATTTTGTATAACAGGCAATAAGGAATTCCTACATCTATTCATGGATATCAAGAGAGCATTCAAAAATCTGAGTTAGGGAATACAGATGCAGACAATGTTTGGAAATACAAATAGGGATGGAGAGAAATAAGAGAGCAGTTTCCAAGACACCATGCTCATATTGAGAGATAAAAATTCAGTTGCCAGCAAGAATAAGGAAGAACACTATGACCCTGGTGTTCACCAGACTTTGCATTTGCTCTCTCACTTCTCTTAGCCTCTCTGGCAATTAGAGCAGGGTCATGTAGCTAGTTATGGCCAGTGACACATGAGCAAAAGTGATTTGACACTTCCTAGCTAGTAAGGTATTGAACACCCGGTGCATGGTTCTCCGGGTTTATTTGTTTATGTCTACATGCCAGAGAAGGCTACTTACTCCATAGTCACCTGTCTATAAGGTGGTAGTGCTCCTAACATCCTAGGGGTCTGAGTGTTCTGAGGACCTACGCACCACCTCACCCATGTGGAACCTGCAGTGTGGTAGCACAAACTTTGATAGTATTGAGCCACTGATCTTTTTAATTTGTTTTTTTCCCCACAGCATAAATTAGTCTATATTGACTAATACAGGCACCAAACCTGGAAGGACAGAGGGTGCCAAACAGATGACAAGCAAGAGGTACACAGTGGAAAGAAGATGATGATAAAGGTAACAAAACTTGTGTTTAAGGACAAGGTTGAACTTAATATTTGCATCCCAGAATTCTAGATGCAAGCTTTAATATATTTCCTGTCTACATTTATATCATTTTAATCAAATAATTAAATTAAGTTTCAAGGGACCTAAACTATGAGGGTAGGAATATATGTATCCCAACTGAGTTTTCAGCAGAAGCTGATCGAGAAGAATATTGCACTACAATAACAATATATTAATCATCAGATATACATAAGCATAGGGAATATAGTCAGTAATGTAATAATGTATGGCAACAGATGGTAGGTACACTTATGTGGAGAATTGCATGATGTATAGAATTGTCAAATCATTATGCTGTACATGCTAAACCAATATACCATTGTATGTCAACTATATTTCAATAAAAAATCTAAACATGTTTTTAGAATGCTTGGTAAAAAAAAAATGAGGATCCATTTTTGTGATGAATTTTTGAATAAAGTTGGCTTTACTGAAATTTTAATGTACATACCCTTCTTAAGATTAAATTAAGATTAAATATTACTTCTGCTAACTGAACAATATCGGTTAGCTCACTTAAGCTAAACTAAACAATTCATGTCCATTTTCTTCTTGCAAAACGACCTGTGATGCTTCCAGCCCCAGCTGTCCCAAAAAACCCAGGGCGTGGCACTATTGTTATTCACTTTTTCTTAACCTGTAGTATCATAGGATACTAACCTTGTCTGTTTTCATTTCTCTTTGAGGAAAAAAAAATGGGTTGAGTACTGGAATCTTAATGAACTCAAATCTTTTGATTAAAAGTAGCTTACAAGTTACATTTTTATAACCTTTAAGCAATATTTAAAGTTCTCTTTCAGATTCATTAATTATTAAATTAACCATTAACCTGAAGAAAATAATGTATGGATAAATAGAACTCTGTAATAATGAATCTCACAAAGTAGGCAGCAAGAAGACATTAAGCCTCTTAATTACCTTAAAGAATATAGTTGTTACTACATAGGAGAGTTAACTAGCCCGGAATAAAATAGTTAAAAGAAATAAAGCTTTCTGAATATATGTTTCCTATCACTGTAAATACACAGTGACACACAAGGGAAAATTAAGATTCAAATGTTTGATCTTCTCCGTCCCCATCTGCACCTGGTATTCTCATCCTTTCCTAACTTCTATTTAGTTATCTAAAAGAACCTTACTTGAGTACAGGAAACTAGTTGACACCATAGCATCTGACTTTCACTCTTTCTTCCAACTCTGGTTCACTGACATGAAATCTGTTTTCTGTTAGTAACAAAGGAGTACTATTTGAGATACAGCTGCGGTAGACCTATAGGCTGAGATGTGTCCCCAAGACCAGAGGCACAGGCCAAGGACACCATTGTCAATGCCAGGATCATGCTTTCCACTGCCATTATGACTAGTATAACTGACAACACTACTAAACACACACCTGCATACTAACTGCTTTTTTTAATATCATGTGCAGTTGTGGATAGAACTTTAGTTCATCCCATAAATGTTTTAACGTGTTTTTGCATTCCTATTGTGAAATCCTTGCTATAGCACACAATTATGGGCTTCTTGAATAAAGAGAACAAATAATTTAAATGATAGGTACTAATAAGGTTGGATCCAAATACTGTTTCCTGCCAGTCTGCCTTGATCCCAGGTTATACACCTCAACTCTTTCTTCTCTTGTAATCAGTTCTTTTCCAGAGAATCACTATTTCCTTCCTACACACAGAACTGTATAAATCTACATTATTAGCCTACATAATGTATCAGACTTCCCTCTGGTTTTAATGACCACAGTTTAGGAACAAGTTCAGTAAAAGTTTCCATATAAACTAAAATTTGTGTGTATTAAACAAAAATGTTATATCTTACAGCTTGTATTTTTTCACTGTTTAAAATTTTAAATACAAATAAAATCTTTAAGTGATTGTATTGAGTGATAGAACTGGCATATCAGTTTCTTTCTCTGTCTTAAAAGTTATTTTTTTAATTCCAAAACTACTAATTAAAGTCAGTGAAATGTAGCAGTACAGGAGTTGGAGATATAAAACGTATTAGAATCAAACTGGAACAATTCCAAATGTGCTCTGGAAATGAATGCAGAGAGCTGAATCTGTGCATGCCAGTGACTGAATATATGTATAACTATGAATTCTCCATATTACTTTTCACATAGGATACAATGTTTCTTAGTGAAAGTAAGTATGAAAAAATAGAATAAAGTATAAGACCATAATAAAGTGATAATAAATTAACTCTGATAATTTAACAAGCTACTTTGATACTGTATATATGCCACTAAAATTCAATAGTAACTATAGGCAATTGTCTTTATAATTTGAATAAAATTTTTTTTTTTTTCAGGGAGAAGTATCTTCTCATGGATGTTATTTAGAATCTCCAGTTCATGGTCGTAAGATAAAGCAAAGTGACTTATAGATGATTTGACTATTTAAAAATTCTCCACAGACAAGGGACCACCTCTTTGCACAAGGATATGCTACTTTGACTGCTTTGTTCTTTGCATAAAACTGACTTTTATGAGGTAAGAAAAAAGAATGCAATGCTGCTGTTGGCTGTACAACAATGAAACTTCTGAAAATAGCATAGATGCCAATGAAATTATAAATGTGTTTATATTGAAACTCAACTGAAGTACATATAAGCACCAACTGTTTGAATTCTGAAGCTCCATAGATTGCATTTTTCTGCCAATTTGTAGTAATATAACTAGGAAAATTGGACAATTGAATTATCCATGCAGGAATGCCTCATATGATTTTGCTGACTATAGACTTTAGAAGGATGTCCAGCTGATGGCCCATGAGGGATGAAATCTAGCCCAAATTCTGTTTGGCAAGCTATGAGCTCATGCATATGACTGCATCTGCCCAGAGAAAGTAGCACATTTTATTAATTAGCATAAAGACATCTGTTTTCTTAAGGTGTATCCCATGGTGTTCCATTTACCCAGGGGGAGTGCGATTTTCTGCTTTGTACAAGCATTCCCTTTTTTGAATATTTGTAACTAAGAGAGTTAACTTCCACTTTTCTCCAGATCAATTTCTTAAAAAGTCTAGTATTTTATTAAGATTTTATTTCAACATTTTTATTCCTATATAAATCATATACATATATAGATAAAGAATCAAATAATACAGAAGGTCTTTTCCCGATCCCTACAATTCTAGAGAATTTAAATCATGGTGTTTTTTGACACTTCTAATAAGTAACATGATATCAATGATTTTTTTCATATTTGTTACTACTCACTACATAATAGAAATGACTTCCTAACACATTACTATTCGGATATTTTTGTACATTTCTTTTGCTGCCTCTTGAGTATCTGACCTTCTTCTCCCTATTAAGTGAGAGACATCTAGCCAACATAGAGAAGATGAGAATTTGTTGCAGAAAAAATAACAGAGAAAAAATAAAGTAAAAATCAGCTTCCTTTCTGCCAAAAGGATTATCTAAAAAGACTTTAATCTTGGGAGCCATGCAATTGTCTTTAAAAATATTCTAAATTTATTTAACCTCTTTCTTTTTCTAAAAGAGGTGTTTATTTATTTTGAGAGAGAAGGTGCAAGCCGGAGAGAGGCAGAGAGAATGGGAGAGAGAATCCCAAGCAGGCTCCACACTGCCATCTTGGAGCCTAATGTAGGGCTCGAACTCAGAGACCTGAGCCAAAAATCAAGTCTGATGCTTAAATGACTGAGCCACCCAGGCACCCTTATTTAACCTTTCTTGTCCTACCTTTGCTTTAACATGACGACATAAAGTTCTCCAAATGCATATAAAAAATATGCCTGTTTATCATAAGGGCTCAACAGTAATGGTCAAGTCAGAAAAAAAAGGAACAAATGACATTTGGGAAATCTCCCCTTTGGGTTCTGGGAATTAAAGGAAGGGTACATTGAGGAGTTGGCAAGACAGCAAGGCTGTCAGACAACTATGCTTCCTGGGGAGGAGTTACATTAGAAATATAGAGATACTTAGGACAGAATGGACTTTTTGCCTTGGTTCCTTAGTAAGGAGAATGGTCTCCCAAAGATGTCCCTACCCTAATCCCTGGAATCTGCAAAAATGTTACCTTGCAAGGTAAAAGGGACTTTGTAGATGTGACTAAATTTTGAGATGGGGAGGTTATCCTGGATTATCTTTGTAAATCCAATGTAATGATAAGGGTCCTTACAAGTGGAGGCAGAAAGAAGAGAGCAAGAAATGTGAAAATGTTTTCCTGTTGGTTTTGAAGATGGATTAAGGATCCAAGAGCTAAATAATGCAGAGGATGCAAAAAAGATAACAAAATAGATTCTCCTTAGAGCCTCCAGAACAAATCTAAACCAGCTGACACCCTGATTTTAGTGAAGTGTAACATATTTCAGACATCTGACCGCTAGAATTTTAAGATAATAACTGTGTTGTTTTAAACCACTAAGTATGCAGCAATTTGTTACAGCAGCAACAGGATACCAACACAGATCTTTCCAGAACCCTGGCAAGTGACTGCAGGCCACTCTCCCACCATACTACCTTAACATTGCACAATCTTGTTTAGGCAGATGGAGTCTGAAGTTTGGCTTTCCAAGCCCCCTGCTAAATAGGGGCAGGTAATGAACCTGCCATAAGGACTCCAGAATCAAATAATCCACATGACAGCCTAGGCAGAGTATGCCAAGTTAGCTGGAAGCTTACATGATATAGCTGTGTTTCAGAGGCGTCAGCCAGAGGGACCCAAACTGAGGTCATATCAACCAAGAAGAGGTCTCAGACTCTGAACAAAGCTGACTCTACATTGAATCAGCCATGGAATCCTGCCAATGGCAGAACAACCATCAGAAGCTAGGTGGAGGCTCAGGAATAAAAACAACAGTTTTTGTTAAAAAAAAAAAAGGTTCTATAAAACTATAATAAAAGCAATAGTTTAAGAAGACATTAAGATACATATTTTTCTGGGCATAAGAGTTGTGATGCAGATGTTGATGACAGAAGACAGGACTTAGATTGAATTCTCTCTCTACTCCTACCTCCCCTAATAGTTATACTGATATCCATATTCCTTCTTCTAATTACCTCTGCTGGTTCAAGTAAGTTCAAACATTTCTTTGTTCTATAAACCACAAATGCTATCTTTTGACTCTACATTATTAGATAAGAACATTAGCATATTCCTCATTTCCTGCACTTCTCACATTTTCTTCATCTCCTGTATTGTCACCAATACCTTTACTTTCATATCTTCTTCTATTAAACATGGTTTTCTGAGACTGATTGTAAAAGATTAAAACTAATAACACTATATAGATAATTTTGACCCCATAAATAAGATTTTTTAAGGTAGTGCCAAGTTAAAATATAAACATATTGCGTTTGAGTGTGACCCTAATTCTGAACTCCCATATTATTCAACAGAGAATATGCATTGCATCAAGCTCAAGTGAATTTCCATTTTCACCATCTATTAATTATCTTTATCATAAGTCTGGGCTGTTCTAAATTCTCATCCTGCAATTACATTTTAAAAGCTGCTGTTTATGGTTTTAGAGCTTCTCTTATTGTGTTCTAGGTTGGATCCAAAGACTGTTCTTGGTTTAGTGTCTTATTTTGCTGGGAATAAATCCTCCAGTCAAATCCTAAGTAAAGGTGCCTATAAGGTAAACTTAGTGAATATTACATGACTGAAAGTGCCTTTGTTCTTCCTTTACATTTAATTGTTTCATTTTGGACTTGTAGGTAGAAAATTGTTTTCTTACTGATAGTTAAAGGCATCAATCCCTGTTCTCTAATGTCCAGAGCTATTGATGACACGTCTGATACTATTCTTACTCCAGTCCATTTGTGTTTAGTTTTTATTTGTTCATGATTTAGTTTACTTATTTTTAGTACTTTAAATTTCATTATAGACCCCTTCAGGTGTTCTCTTTAATGTTTGTTTAATTTTAATATCACAAGATGCACATTCATTACACAAGGCTCTGAGTTCACTCTTGATTTGAAGACATTTCTTTCAGATCCAGGCATTTCTCTTTTTGTAATGTCTTCAACAATTCTATTTTCTCAAGTTTTCCTGTACTCTTTTTTAGAATTTCAATTACTCTGATATTTCACTCCTGGACTGATTCCTTGAATCTCTTCCCTTTCTTTTCTGTTTCATCCATTTAAAAAAAAAAAAAAAAAAAAAAAAACTTATCATGGGTTTTCTCACCTTCATGCTCCAATGTTTCTATTGGTTTATTAACCAATATAAAATATAATCACAATGTAAAATACATCAAAATAAGAAATAATTCATAAGTCATAAGGGTATATGTTAATTGATTTTCACAAAATAAATACACCTGGAAACTATCACTCTGGCCAGTGACTAGAATATATTTCCCAACCCAGAAGTCTTGATTGTGCCCCCTTCTAATCACTAACTACTCTTATGTAAATGATATTACAATTTTTAACCTCAAATATTACTTAGATCTGGTTCAGGAATTAATAAATTTGTGTCATATATTCTTTTCTATATGGTTTATTTTACTTAACATAATGTTTGTGAAATTAAACTGTTTTTAAGTGTAGCTGTAGTTTATTAATTTTCTGATAATAAACTACTTTGCTGAATACTGTGATCAGTGCATGATTGTGAAGAAAGTACCTGAGGCCAAGAAAAGAGCCATCGAAAACACTCCTGGGGAAATATTTGCAAACAGGGCTATGAACAGTCCCTGTTCTTGATGTATACCATGGGACAGGCAAGTTTCACGTCAACAGCATCAGAAAGTTAAAATGAGCTATTTTTATAAAATATTAAATTAGAGCAAATATATTTAAAAGAAATAGGTTTCAATGAAGACAAATAATTATCAAAGAAACCACATTTGTAGACAAAAAGTCAAAATTCTCTTAACAGAAAACATCTGCTAGAATATGGGAAACAACAATTTTCTTAAACCACCTTGTTGAAAGCAAATTGGGATCTCCACTTTGAATAATAACTTGACATCATCTAATAGATTTGAAATAGCAAAAGCCTGAGTAATACTGCTCTTAGGTATAAATCTGAAAGGAACCGGGGGTCCTTTTTTTAAATTTTTTTTTTCAACGTTTTTTATTTATTTTTGGGACAGAGAGAGACAGAGCATGAACGGGGGAGGGGCAGAGAGAGAGGGAGACACAGAATCGGAAACAGGCTCCAGGCTCCGAGCCATCGGCCCAGAGCCTGAGGCGGGGCTCGAACTCACAGACCGCGAGATCGTGACCTGGCTGAAGTCGGACGCTTAACCGACTGCGCCACCCAGGCGCCCCCCGGGGGTCCTTTAAGATGATATGTCCTCATGACAACACAAATCGGATTGAGGTCAATGCAGAATCATTTATAATAGAGAAAATGAGAAAAAGTCAAAGGTTTACATTAGAAAAATCAATTAATAAATTATTATTGAGTTAAACAACAAAATAATATATAGAAGTTAGATGTATATTTATCAGCTTGGATGGATCTTAAAAATATTCTGCTAAATAAAATATAGAAAAAATTTCCTTTCTGCCTGTGGGCGCCACCAAGTAAGCTTCATGAAAGTCTCCCCTCCCACCACCATCATGTCTAAGTCAGAGTCTCCCAAAGAGCCTGAACAGCTGCAGAAGTTTTAATCGGAGGTTTGAGCTTTGAAACAATTGATGAGAATCTGAGGAGCCATTTTGAGCAGTGGGGAAGACTTACGGACTGCGTGGTAATGAGAGATCCAAACACCAAGCTCTCCAGAGGCTTTGGGTTTGTCACCTATGCCACTGTGGAAGAGGTGGATGCAGCCATGAATGCAAGGCCACACAAGGTGGATGGAAGAGTTCTAGAACCAAAGAGGGCTGTCTTGAAAGAAGATTCTCAAAGATCTGGTGCCCACTTACTGTGAAAAAGATTTTTGTCGGTGGCATTAAAGAAGACACTGAAGAAAAAAAAAAAAAAGACACTGAAGAACATCATCTAAGAGATTATTTTGAACAGTATGGGAAAATTGAAGTGATTGAAATCATGACTGACCAAGGAAGTGGCAAAAAGAGAGGCTTTGCTTTTGTAACATTTGATAACCATGACTCTGTAGACAAGATTGTCATTCAGAAATATCGTACTGTGAAGTAAGGAAAGCTTTACCTAAACAAAAGATGGCTAGTGCTTCTTCCAGCCAAAGAGGTTGAAGTGGTTCTGGGAACTTCAGTGGCAGTCGTGGAGGTGGTTTTGGTGGGAATGACAACTTTGGCCATGGAGGAAACTTCAGTGGGTGAGGTGACTTTGGTGGCAGTCAAGGTGGTGGTGGATATGGTGGCAGTGGGGATGGCTATAACGGATTTGGTAATGATGGAAGCAACTTTGGAGGTGGTAGAAGCTATAATTATTTTGGCAGTTACAACAGTCAATCTTCAAATTTTGGACCTATGAAAGGAGGAAATTTTGGAGGCAGAAGCTCTGGCCCCTATGGTGGTGGAGGCCAATACTTTGCCCAACCAGAAACCAAGGTGGCTATGGTGGTTCCAGCAGCAGCAGTAGCTATGGCAGTGGCAGAAGGTTTTAATTACTGCCAGGAAACAAAGCTTAGCAAGAGAGGAGAGCCAGAGAAGTGACAGGGAAGCTATAGGTTACAACAGATTTGTGAATTCAGCCAAGCACAGTGGTGACAGGGCCTAGCTGCTACAAAGCAGACATGTTTTAGACAATACTCATGTGTACAGGCAAAAACTCAAGGACTGTATTTGTGACTAACTTGTATAACGGGTTATTTTAGTTTCTGTTCTGTAGAAAGTGTAAAGCATTCCAACAAAGAGTTTTAATGTAGATTTTTTTTTTTGGCACCCATGCTGTTGATTGCTAAATGTAATAGATCATGATGCTGAATAAATGTGTCTTTAAAAAAAAAAAGAAATTTCATACAATTCACAGTACAATGGCTTTTAAGTAAATTAAATAAACACACACAGCTATTATATTTTCATGGACTCGTTTATATGAAGTTAAATTTAGAAAGGCCTGAAAAAATATAGCAAACATATAATAGCAATTTCCCATTCAGAAAAAGGTAAGTGAATTCTTGGGGAGGGAGGGCAGGTAAAAATTAGCTCCTCAACTTTACCTGTGATGTTTCATTTCTTTCACATAAAAAAAAATTAAAGAAATAATTATAAAGAAAACTGGAAAACTGTTACTGTTTGTTAATCATGTTGGAGTACATAAATTTATTTCAGACTCATCTATTTATTTGTAGCTTATCTATTACCAAAATTCTAGAACTTAAAATTTTTTTAAATTAAAAATTAATGATGTTAAAAGTCCTTTGGATTTTATTATCTATTTCATTATTTATATTTTTAATCATTCCAACCACATAGACCCAACCTTAAAATGTAAGAATGAGACATTTGTTTGAATTATGAAGTAGTCATGCAAAGGTAAATAACTTTTAAATGATATTGCAATGAATCACTTAATAATACTGAAAGTCAACAAAGCTTAATTAGCAGCAAGGGCACTGAGAATTTTTGTCTACTCTTGTTGAAATTATTGACAACTAATCTAGAAGAGAGATGTGTAGTAAGTAGGCAATGGAAGGTAGATGATAGAGGACTGAATCAAAAGGAAGTTATATAGTGATTTCCACATCTTTGCAGGAATGGAAAATCTGTCCTTGAGTCATTTCAAAATGACTGTGTCCCTTCTCACTGCCTGGATAGGTTATACGTTTGTGTTTCCTAAAGCTTTTGATGGACTTTCCAGTTCTATTGTTGGAGATCACTAGAGGAATGAGCTTAAAAGGAAGAGATAAGTACCCTGAAGATGGACTAAAACCAAATGCTATCCAATTTAGAATTGTTCTAACACAATGCTCCATCATGAAGATAGAAGAAAGCTTGTCTATGACCCAAGAAATGTCAAGATTAGTGGGGAATATTATGGGTTGCTCTAAAATAATGTATCAGAGCAGCGGCGCCTGGTTGGCTCAGTCTGTTAAGCATCCGACTTCAGCTCAGGTCATGATCTCACAGCTCATGAGTTCGAGTCCCACATCAGGCTCTGTGCTGATAAGCCCAGAGCCTGGAGCCTGCTTTGGATTCTGTGTCTCCATCTCTCTCTCTGCCCCTTCTCTGCTCATGCTCACTCTCTCTCTCTCTCAAAAATAAATGAAAATTTAAAAATTAAAGTAAAATAATGTATCAGGGCAGGTAATGCACATGTAAATGTGGTTTGACCCTGTCTGTAATTTAAGAGTTAGACTGCTGACTGCCTTGTCATCTCATGAGTTGATCTCATGAGATCTCACGAGTAGATCTTTTCCATAGGAGAGATCTACAATTTAAACCTCAGGATACTTGTAAACACTGGAAAACTACTGTCTACCTCTTTATAAATTATTATGGGGGGAGAGAAATTGCTTTCTGCAAAACAAGACCCTTTTTTTTTTTTAGAGCTACATCTTTATACCCACTCAGAAACTTCCTGAACTAAATAAAATTAGGATTTTTTAAAATTCTATGTTTCACACACTAAAAATATGCAAGAGGGGTGCCTTGGGAGGCTTAGTCGGTTAAGCAATCGACTTCCGCTCAGGTCATGATCTCCTGATTGGTGAGTTCTAGCCCTGAATTGGGCTCTCTTCTGTCAGCCCAGAGCTGGCTTTGGATCCTCTATCCCCCTCTGTTTGCCCCTCTCCTACTTATGCTCTCTCTCTCTCTCTCTCTCTCTCTCTCTCAGAAATAAAATAAACATTTAAAAAATATGCAACAATTATGAATTTTGTATTTTAAGAATTCTCTATTAGTCTGATGATCAATTCATAGTCAATATCTTAAGAGAACTGTGGTTCTGCTACTCGAAATGTGATAGGATTCAATGCAGAAACTTCAAAATAGGGTATTACATTAACTCCTACGGATGCAGGTTTATCTAACACACCCAGTGTAAGCCTCATTTTGACAGAACATAATTGTGATAGGCAACTGACTTTTTTTTTTTTTTTTGAGAGAGAGCACAAGCAGGGCAAGGAGGTAGGCAGAGGGGGGGAGAGAGAGAATCTTAAGCAGCCTCCTTGGAGCCCTGGGTGGATCTCAATTTCACGACCATGAGATCAGGACCTACGCCAGTGTCAAGAGCCGGATGTTCAACCGACTGAGCCACCCAGGCACCCCAGCAATTGACTTTTAATAGAGAACTCCATGAAAGCGATAGCACTTGAACTAAATCAGAATTCAGAGCATACCAGGTACAGGCAATACCTGTTCAAAGACAAGAAAGAAGACATGTTCCAATTTTTCTAACTGCAAATAAGAACTTTCCATTTCCTTTTGTATAACCATAGGATTTTAAATTATCTCTAATAGTATTAAAGTCTTTATAATAGGACATTTAATGGACATATCTTAGGCATTTGGTCTTTCTAAATACACATATTGATCTCACTGGAAATCACTTTGCTTTTTTCTAATCAAGTACTCTATGATTTTTAAAAGTGTCAGGAAATGAAAGTGTCATAAATTATTGTATTTGTGCAATATTATTATTTGTTTTAGACATGGATAACTGAATTAAGATATTGTTAGAGATTTATACATGTTATCCTACATATCTCTGGTTTGGTTATTCTTCTTGTATAGAATTAAAGAACAATGCATCAATACCTTTATCTGTTCTACTGTTGATTGCATATGAATAGTTTCCAATGTGGATCAATTACAAGTAGCATTGATATCAACACTCTTGTACTTGTAACCTGCTATACAATATTACTAAGAATGAAAGCAGTGGGTTTTAGGGTATTCATATTTTTAACTTTATACAAAATACCACAAATAAAAAATGTTTAAAAGGAAAATTAAAGAAAAATAAGCTTTTATAATTTCAAAACAGATCCAGAAGTTTATGTCAGGGTGTCAGTGTGTTGAAAATTTTAATAATGATTTAGAAAGTGGCTTTCTAAGTCACATGACCAGCAACTGTCAAAGATAGGCCTTGGGACTTTTAATAGCAAGTGCAATAGTAAAATTGAGTTCAATTCCTCTTTAATCAATAACTTATTCAAATGAATTAAAACAGCATTAAGATACAAAGAAAATTAAAATTTACCTATAAATTTAGAGTGGCTACTGAGCCAGATATAATTCATTTAAATTGTTTTTTTGAACCTAAATATGGATGTACATTGTTTTGGAAAATTAGCACTTAACTATCAGATTAGTTCCTTTATCTTTATAGTCATATTTCCCTGTTGGTAGCATATTAGAACAACAAAACAATGAATTTTATATGGTAAAATGCAATTCCCATCACTTACCACTATAGAAAAATAAGGATAATAGAGGATCATAACAGCTGGTTCATATTTGACATTTTCTAGTTAAAGCCATAAAGTTGATAAAATTACAGGGAAAAAATAAGAATATTTTACTTGTGACTGATTTGTTAAATAATAAAATACTATAGAGAAATAGAGTCACACTTTAGGTAGGTGAATCAGTGAAATACAGATTTTTTTATCAAAGTTTACTATTTCACTTATATAATTTTTGGTTTTTCAAGCAAGATTGAATTTAAAAATCTGAGAAAAACATGTAAAAGGTATATTGTAGCTCTTACTCTTTATGTCATTTTGTCTGGAGAGCTAGAAAGCTAATATCAGATTCATTGCTCTGGAAGAGCTAAGGCCTGACAGTGCTTTTTCCTCTCCTATGGATATGTGAGAGACCCTTGTTTATAAACATTTCTATAAAAGGAAAAGCAAGGAATTTTAATTCTTTGTACAGCTTTGGAAAAATATATATTGGGAATGTAATCTAATCTTACCAAAGATAGATATCTATAGTCAATTCTTACCATTTACTCATTCAAAATGCTTTTTTTTGTGCTTTAAATTTTCAAGTGTCCATTATTAAACTCTTAACTTTCTCTACAAAACATGCATATTATAAATGCTTGTGAATATTTGCAAAGCTTATTAACAAAGGAGAGATCTGCATGTGAAAGTTAGTAGATTGAGGCATTAGACTCAAATTCTGTTTTCCAATAAAGCTCTGAATATTTCCAAATTCTTGTTAATAGTTTTTCTTCAGTTCTTGCTCCCAATTAACCTTTTTAGTTTCCTTAATACAAAAACACTGCACTTTGTACTATTTGCATTTTTATCTTACTAATAACATTTTTCATCTCCAACTTTTGATTTCAAATCTAATTATTTTGAGATTACTATCACCTAAGTGTTGTAAAACCAGTGTGTTATCAATAACTGTTTTTCATTACAAAATTAAAATGTATTTTATCATTGTTCATTGCAAAACATCCTATTGCATGCATTGACCCCGATTAGCTTTGTAAACATGGCACTTATTTCAGATACCTTAGCCTATTATTCTTTCAACATACCCTGATGACACTAAGTGAGTGTTTGCTTTAATCAAGCTGAAGAGTTTTACAGCCAGCAATATGCATGGCAAATTTAAGTTTTTTCCATTTAAATAGGTGTATAAATATACATGTCAAAGCAGTAGCATTATCTCTAGGTTTATAAATACACACATTCACACATATATACACATATGTATTTTGAAATAATAATACTAATACCTAGCCATTTGCCAGGAAATATGCTAAGCTTTGAGATAAAGAGGATTATCCCACTTAATCTTCACAAACTGCATGCTATAGGTGCTATATTTGTCCCATATTACAAATAAAGAATCTAACAGTTCTCTTCAAGGATATTTAAAAACAAACAAGTTGGGTCAATGAATAGCTACTTTAATGAAACACTTTCATGGATTTCTGTTGATTTCTTTTTTTTTTATTTTGTGAATTTCTCCTATGATTTTATTTTGTGATTTCTCCTATGGACTATCTCCTATGATAGTACAGGCAATAGAATTTAATTTATTGACTATTGTAATGACTGGCACAGAATAGAACATATTATTCTTTCTTGGGACTTTATAATGATAAAGGATAGGAGTTAACCTGCTGTTAAAATCCATGGAAATCTTTCCTTCCCCTAAAGATCAGTTTATCTGATCCTGTGTAAAATTATTTTATTGTCAAAACATCTCATATTTGTTTCTAATGCTGGCTAAAAGCTTAAAATTATAAATTGCCATTTTGACAAAAAAATAAATCAGATGTTTCCATCTCAACCAGAAGTGCATTTAAAATATATTAAGAATATTTATATGTTGATATTTTTAATAAAGTAACTCAATCATTTCTATGACATTTTTTCTTTGTAATAAGAATTTTAAATATTAAATCAGTTTGTCTTTTAATAATAATATCACAACGTATCCATCCAATTCAAGCTATCCTTCACAGAATTAGTGAAAAAAGTGGAAATCCTGTATGCAAACAATGTCGCTGAATTTTCAAACATTCAGAAGTGCTCTTTTGGAATTGTCGCTAGAGCTAACAAATTAATTAATTAAACTAATTAACAAGAAATAAAAATGAATCTTATACTTTAAAATAAGAATACAACTTCCACTGCTCTTTTCATTTTCTCCTTCTTTCCTACCAGTATTTAGTTCAGCTTGATTCAACACATCCCACTTTCTCAGGTCTTTCCAGCCTCAGCCCCAAAAGAGGTTATATTGTGGAGTTATATGAACTACATGGTTGAAGAAAGTTAATAAACATACAGCAGTTACGGGATGTGTGGCTAGTTGATAACATGGTGGTAAATAATGAGTAATATAGGTAAAGTTCCAGAAGTGAAAAATTGCTTGTGCAGTCTATATAGGAAGCAGTGTAACGTAGTGAATGAATCACTGCATTTATCTGAAATTGTCCTAATAACTTCTGACTACGTTTTAGGGGTAAAATTAGAAAACATAAGTCAAAGTACTCTACAAATTATAAAAGACAATAATTAGCAAAGATAACTGCAGTACAAAGCTGGTACTTAAGCATGGGAGTACCTGTTGAGAGCCATGATGTCACTACATGAAATATTTTACAGGATGTCAACAAAACTGCTAACCTTTATTGTTTATTTTTATTTTTATTTTTTTTAGTGTTTATTTATTTATTTTGAGAGACAGAGAGGGAGAGAGAGAGCGAGAACGTGCACACATGCACATGCAAACTAGGGGCAGGGTGGCAGAGAAACAGAGAGAGAGAATCCCAAAGAGGCTCCGTGTTTAGCACAAGTCCCAGCAGAGCTTGGTCTCATGAATGGTGAGATTATAACCTGAGCCGAAATCAAGAGTTGGTCGCTTAACCAGACTGAGCTGCCCAGGATCTCCAAACCTGCTACCTTTAAAGTTGAGCAGACTTGAAGAAAACAGATGCAAAGTAACATTTACCTGAATAGTAATGTAACGCAGGGGAATTGACTTCAAAAGATAGAAATAATAAGGGCCCCTGGATGGCTCAGTCGGTTGTACCTGACTCTAGATTTCTGGTTAGGTCATGATCTCAAGGGAGCCATGCGTAGGGTTCGCTCTGCATGTATGGAACCTGCTTGGGATCTCTCCCTCTCTCTCTACCCCTCCCCTGCTCATGCGCACGCTCTGTCTCTCTCTCAAAATAAATAAACAAACAAAAAGGTGGAAATAACAAGACAAACAATTCTGGATTAAGGATGTATGTAATAGTTAACAAGACCAGGAAACAAAGTTGGCATGCAGTGTTTGTAACATACAAATGATTTCTACAGCTGAGATTATGTATTTCTTGAACAAATGGGATTTAAAAGTTACTTATTTCATATTTATTGGCCTCTTCTTGTTCAGCTCTATCTTCTTTTTAGGGGTTCTTCCTTCCTTAAAGGAAATATTCTTCTACTCTCAAAGTTTTTGCTTTTTGTTTTTTGTTCGTTTTTGTTTTTGTCTTTGTTTTAACAATACTTTGGGGTTTTTTCACCTTAAATTTGTGAGCTTCCATACCTTTTTTGTTTCTGGCTGATTGTAAAAATTTCATATATATTTATTAATTTGTCTGATTCACTTGTTATCTAAATATCAAACAAATTTGAGAATGAGGAAATAACTTTGCTACTGAATTCTTGCACAAAATGAAAATCTATTAACCCATTTCCTGCTCTGTAGTCTAATTGTGACAAGATTTCACCAGCACACTCTACATCTCTTTTCCTGCAGAATAGCCATATGTTTTTAAACTCCTTTTAGTTTAAGTGAAAAAATATAAAGAAAAAATAGACATATTTCAGTTTCAACTTAGGTTTTATCATCTGGAAATATTTCCTGACTCCCCCAGAATTGCACAAAGATTTTCTGTATTTCAGAAAGGTTTTCCACATCATGGCAACTTTGTAATGACTCTAGTGTAGTATATTATCTCATTATTGTCATTTGCATTAGTAGACTTTGAGCTCCTTTAATATGGAGACTGTTTTATTCATCTTTTATTCCAAGTGCTTGAATGGTGCTTGGTATATAGGGCATTTTTTGCTAATGCTTAATGTCAAGAAAATAGACATAATGGATAAGGAATTTCTTATAGTTCATATATTCCTATTAAAAATAAATTAATAATAAGAATTACACTGAAGAGAATTTATGAGGTGATGTTAATTTTTTATAATAAAATTAAACATGATGATTTACAAATTATATATCAATGTATACGCCTAATTAATTCTGCCATACTTTATCTCATAGGATGTACATGTACCAACATGCCAAAAAGTATAAGCCATTTCTAATTTAATCCTATAAACCTTAGCCTTGACAAGTAGATCACCATTTCCTATAGTAGATACACAAAGTAAAATGTATATTTCTTTACAAGTATAGTTTTATTTTAAGTATATTTAAATATTTAAAGAGTAAGGGGGAGAGAGCACGAGAGAGCACAAGCGAGCATGAGTTGGAGAGGGGCAGATAGAGAGAGAATCCCAACCAGGCTCCACACTATCAGTACAGAGCACACAGTGGGGCTTGAATTCACAAACCCATGAGATCATGACCTGAGCTGAAATCAATAGATAGATGTGTAGACGACTGAACAACCCAGGCACCCCACAGATATAATTTTAGTGAAGTGCCTATAGTATTACAAATCAGTTTAACATCACATGGAAGTTTTTTCAACAGGAGAAAATGCTTTCAATTCCAAAGAAAACACAAACTCTGTTTTAGGATTTTACATGAGCAATATAGAATCTCATAAACACCAAATATTCTAGAAAATAGAAACATCGTATTTACAGTGGTAGCAAGGCATTTGAAAGTAACAGAACACATCAGGGCAAGTTTATATAGTGAAAGACACTATATATACCTATTATAACCACAGAATAAATATATAAGTAGGGTACTTACCTATAGAACCATATTTAGGAAAATCATATAGAATAATGTGAGATTTCAATAAGCAGATTTTTAAAATTTATTTATTTATTTTGAGAGAAAGAGAGGAGAGAGGCAGAGGGAGAGGGAAAGAGAAGATCTCAAGCAGGCTCTGCACTATCATTGTGGAGTCTGATGCCAGGCTTGATCCCAGAAACCATGAGATCATGACCTGAGCTGAAATCAAGAGTTGGACGCTTAACCAACTGAGCCAAACTGGAACCCCCAATAAGCAGATTTCAAAGCAAAAACTAATGAAACTATGATTATGACAAAAGAGCAGGTGCAATATTTGGTCTATGTCCCAAATATTAAAAAAAATAATAAATTACAATGGGAAGTAGAAACCTATTCCCTTCACTTAGCAAATATTCATGAGATAGCTATTATAAAACACTGTTAAGTCCTAAAAGGATACTACCACATAAGAAGAAACGGTTCCTACCTTTAAAAAGCTTTGTTTCCACTGGAAGAGAGCATTGATGCACACGCAAAGATACTTTCAATATAAGATAGTGAATGATAAAGTTTAGGGAAGCACACAACATGCAATATCCCAACATACACTGTGTTCCTCCCTTTTTTCTGACAGCAATGGGTTTTGATGTGGGTCTTGATTAGTGAAAATCATCACTAGTAATCCCAAATTCACTGCTAGTCCAGGAATCCAGGGCTGGCCCAGTACACAGAATCATCGCAAGGATTTCCCCTAGTACTGATTAATGCTTTGGTAGGGCATGTGTGCTAGGCTGGCATAATTAGACTAAAGGAAAGGGATGGGAAAGAGGTGTTCTCAATTCTTTTCTGCCAGATGTTAACTAGGTAACCTGTAATCCCTGGCAAGTGACAGCCTTTCTACAATAGCTATAGATATAAGGTGAGGAAATTTACAATATGGACAACAGACAGAGAGATTGACAGTCTGAGACCTTAATACTATTGTTGAGTCACTAGACCAATCAAGAAGCCTGTTCTACATGTTGTATGAAACAATACATTATATTATTGTTTAAGCAATTTTGAGTTTTCTTACTCACAGTCAGAAACATCCTAATGGATAAAAATCATTGGTTTATTTATAGTATTATATTGTGATTATTTTTGTCCCTCCGGAGTATTATATGCTGATCACAATGATTCATTTTCTTATAAATATACTTATTGAGAAATAGTATGAACTCATAAAAAATTAAAACTGAAATACCCTCATTGTTCCCACTCTACTCTGATAAAAATATAATTTGACAATATGAAAATTAATCCCAAAAGAAAACAATAATCAAAATTATTCTGTGAGAGTACTCAAGTCCCATGGGGGAAAAAATATATGTGTATACTCAGATAAACTTTGGTCCTTTTCCATAATCTGAAGTAATTTTTACTAACCCCAAAGCCAGTGGTAGTGGAAGAAAAAATGGAATTATAGATCCATATGTGCTATAAAATATGAAATAACATGCTTGAAAATAAACAAAAATAAAAGTGCTTACCTGCTCTAGTGTCTGTCAGAGTAGATACTGAAGGTCTAGTTTCCAGAAAATGGATGAGTGGTCCTCTACCCTGGGTCCAAGTTTTTGTGAGCCAGAATCTGGGAACAAAATAAGACTTGTCAATTTTTTTTTTTTTTTTTTTTTGTAATTCCTTAGGAAGTCAATCTATCCAGAAAGTAAGTTACAATGTCTATATAGTAGCACCATTTTGCATTGAATGACAGATAAATGACTGGCTCAAAGATGTAAAATATTTTCATTAAAAAAAAAAACATCATTTCTGATAAAAAACAAAATAAGTGAGAAACGAAGAAAGATACTTTTTGAAATAATACACCTCAATAAATATCAACAATATTAATAGAGATATGAAATATGTCATTCACCTTATGGACATAAGATCATATTATTGCAAGAAAGCATACCCATTATGATATGACAAGACACAATAATAAAATTAATAGCTATTGGAAAATAAAAGACAAAATCATCCTAATAAAATATATATTTGCCTTCCAGTACTACAGAAGAGAATCACTGGGAAATGAAACAAAAGTTCAATTAGCTGGCCAGTCACTAAATATATTTGGAAAGATAAATTGCTTTCAAATATACCAGAACAAAATAGTTTAAAAAATATAATAAAACTCTTAGTTAGTATAACAATAAATGATGCATTCTATATATACAAATTTAAGTAAAATCAAGGACCTGAATGAAAAAAGTAAAACTACAGAAGTATATTTTAGATTTAAGTAAATGCAAAGATACTCTGGATGGTAAGATTGAAATTACACAGACATAAAATCTATTGCCAATTAATTTACACACAACATGCTCAATATTTATTAATTTTTTTCAACTTAATTTAAAAGTTATACATAAAAATGCTTAATAAAAACAACAACTGGGGTGTCTGGGTGGCTCAGTCAGCTTAGCATCCAACTCTTGATTTCGGCTCAGGTCATGATCCCAGGGTGATGGGATTGAACTCCATGTTGGGCTCCACGCTGAGCAAGGAGTCTGCTTAAGACTCCCTCTTTCTCTCTCTTCCTCTGCCTACTCTTGCACTCTCTCTCTAAAAATAAGTAAATAAAAATAAATTTTTAAAAAGCAGCTCCTTAAAATACTTGTACAACTATTGTTGATAAAAATTGTCTTGTTAGAGCAGAAGGTTCACACCATATGGGTTCCAAATGTGTAGGCCATGCTTTTGTTGTTATGTTAAGTGATGGCTAAATTAGTTACTAATTATATTGTATGTTAGGCTTATTAGTTATACTGTACTATACATTATTCCGCATATGTATTTAAAGAATTGAGCAAAATTGCTATCTCAACAACTGGACAAGTGACATGGTTAGATAAAATCTAAGACTGACATCTGGTAAACATATGCACAGAGGATAAATCTTGAGAATAATTAAACTCCTGTAAATTAAAATATCCAGGCAATCCATTTTTAACTCATGGAATCATCAAAAGAATAATAATGAAATGTTGGAGGCCAGAATTTACTAATAGGTGCTTTTATGAGCATGGTTAGTGGATTATAAATTGGTTCAACTTTTCTGAAAAATCACCTTCCAATTTATCTTGTGAGTTTTGAAATATTCCTTGTCGTCTAGGGCAGGGACACTTTGTCTCAGTCTATCCTCAAGGGGAGAAATAAAACAAATGCAACAACTCTAACAAGTTAGAGGTGTAGTCAAATATTTATGGAACAGGATGTCAAAAGTGGATGCTTTCCGCTCCAGTTCCTGCTGAGGCATTAACATAATAGATGCCAGGTTACAAAGAGAGACATTAGATCCCCATATATATATTTGAAAAAGAAGGTATAGAAAAGAAAGGTTGTTAATCTTTGGCTGACCTCCCACTTTTACCCAAACGCTGGTTTAGAAGGGATGAAAAAAGAGGGCTTGGCAATCAGAAGACAACAGGTAGTACCTACACTGTCATCTTTAAGCATGTGCTAAGTTCAGAGGACACTAATGCCAGCTCACCTTGACATTCATCAGGAAAGAACTATTCTGCTCCCATACTTCCTCCCCTACAATGCTTCCTTCTTCAAGTAGTCACAAATCCAAACACTAGGTAAGCAAAATTCAATCATGTCCTGTTTTCAACTAGTCTTCTGACATATAACATTCTATACTGAGGGATGAGAGAGGCCTCCGTTTTAAATCAAGATGGAACTTTGTTATTTTTTTAATGTTTTATTTATTTTTGAGAGAGACACAGAGCACACGTTGGGGAGAGGTAGAGAGAGAGAGAGAATCTGAACCAGGCTCCGGGCTCCAAGATGTCAGCACAGAGCCTGACGCGGGACTCGAACTCACAAACTGTGAGATCATGACCTGAGCCAAAGCCAGACGCTCAACCGACTGAGCCACCCAGGTGCTCCAAGAAGGAACTTTTGATCAATACATGTGGGTAGACATTTTAATTATTGAATTGAATGTTTGTTTTCTGATTGAAAACGAAGTGCAACATTTTATTACTGAAGAGTGATTAAGTCATCATGGATTTCAGGCAGAGAAAAACTATTTATTCAAAACAAAATAAAAGGAAGTCAGAGACAACAAAATAAAATGACTACATTATTTCATCTTGCAGGTTATTTATATGGGAGAAAATTATTCAATATTGTATAGAAGAAAAAGTTTTTAAATTCACACCTCATCATGTGAGTATACCAATTTGGCCATCTACAGAGGATTTGAAATTCTGATCATTTCTCAAGTTTTAAAGATATCCTTTTTTTATACATAATACTATTATTTGGTAATGGTGAGTACAGTTGAAATACTACAGTAGTAAATCCTGGTAAAGAATAAGAGGTTTTCTATTTTAGCATTCTCAAAAGATACTCAAAATTAAAATAAAATAAGTGGTAAATGCATTAGTCAACCTACTTTGAACATTTTTAAATGTCTGTAACTTCTAAAGTTTAGAAAGGAGCAGGAAAAGTAAACTGAAGCAAGATAATACAGAAAAGAAATAGAAGTGACTGAAACCAAATTTTGATCATATAAAATTATTCTCTATAAAAATTAGAATTTGCAATTTACCAAAGCATATTTAATAGAAAAAAAAAACCTATCTGCCCTCTATGGGACTCAATCATTAATCTGGTCACGAAGATAAATCATTATTCAAATGCCCCCCCAATTAAAAAGAAATATGTATTGAAGGGGGAAAGAGAAGTATTAGTGTCTCGCAATAAAGAACCACTCTCTGGGATGCTTATTTTTAAAAATGTGAACAGAAGAATAAAATTAAATAAGCAATACTAGTAGACTCAATTAGAGTGAAACATACTTAAATAATATGTGTATGTTTTAATTCACAATTTACTTGAAAAAAGTTATCAGAGCATTAAGAATAAAGAAACCATTAAGTCATTTAAGTCAACAGTGAATTTATTTGGAAACACCAAAATAAATGAAAAAAATATACATGAACCCTTTCATCACCCCAACACACAATCCTTCCATATAATGCCTATTTCTAAAACAGCAAGGTTTTAATCATAGGTGAATTTTTGATTACTGGAAAATGCCACTCATTGAGACATCTGCAGCATTTTATAGCCTGATGGAAAAGCAATGTTCTGAGCACACGAGCATTTTCCTGTGCTGCAAACATCATATGGTCAGGCTCAGACATTAGGTCCACAAGTCAGAAAGTCATCAATGGCATAATTAAGGGAAGATCAGCATTTTAAGCATTACACCACAAAGTCAAACTTAGCTATATAACTAAGCTACATAAACTTTAATGAGGACAATGTTTCAGTCTTATCCAATCCATGGTACTTTACAGACTCAGTCATATATGTTAGTTCACACCATAAAAAAACAAATGCCTCCAAAAGTGAGTAAAAGAGAGGTAGAGATGTGGTTATTTCATATTAGAATACTGTAGGGAAGAAAACTCAGTGACAGAATTTTTAGAGTTTCTTCAGGCTCGTGGTTGGTATGATTTCTTAGTTCTAAATTGACTGTTTCATTACTTCCTACAAATAAATGGAATAACATAATTATTTATATGTTTGTGAAAGAACTCTCTCTGTGTGCAAATTCGATTTGTTAAAGCAACAACCTTCAGCGTCATCTATTTTAAGGTTGGCAAAGTAAGCAGAATCAAATTTCTGAACTTAATGACAATGTCAGCGTAGCTTATGAAACCATAACAATGTAAGGAGAGACATCTGGTGTGCACCATGCATGTAATGTACGGTGAGCTTCAGTGATTCCTCCGACTTCTCCTGGCTCTGTATTATATGTGTGGCAGAGTGCCACTCAAACTAAGTAGAATCATTCAACTGTCTTGAATATAAAGTAAAGAATACAATGCTTCACTAGGCAGACTAGTTGCACATGAATTTTGATGCAGATGCCCAGTAAAAATGTTGCTGATAACTTGCAGCAGAAAACATCTGAAAGAATCAATAAAGGAAGGTTTCTTTCTAGAGAACATACAACTGTTTATGGTGCAATAATTTTCAGACACAAGTACAGGGTTTTTTGTTACATTCCATCAGTACACTGGGACTGATGGCTATAAGAGGTATGGTAACCATTGCAACCAAAATAAGATGTGCACTAGTGTGTATATTACATATATATACACACATGATTCTATATAGAATTCTATATTCTATATGGAATATAGAATATATTTTATATTCTCTATGGAAATCTGTATCCCATATGTAATATATTCTATATTCCATATGTATAATTCTGTATTATTATAGAATTATGTTTGTTTGTGTATACATATACATATGTATACTTTGAAATAACACCACCTTATTTATACAGTCCACAAAAAGGAAAAGGTCACACATCCTGAGTTTAAGTAAAATGCTATTTTTAAATATTATTTGATTATAACGTATCATTTTTCCTGTCTCATATTTTTTGTTCCTAATTAGTGCAATATGGGTGAGAATCCTTGAGACAATGGAAAACTTGAGTTTTTCTCCCTCCTTTCCCTCCTTAATCTGTGTTCCTCTCCACGGCACAGAAACTATCATGCCTGACTGCTGACTCTTGGTTGATAATCGGGACTCTACAGAAATCCTAGCAGGAAAAAATACTGTAGCATTTTCTTCCCTCTGGGTTAGCAAATACTTGATTAGAAAACATTCCATGTTTAATGAAACTTGAGGTAAAGATCAAAATGCTGGGGATTTGGGAAAGAGTTTGGTCTATAAACCTGTCACCCTTTGGGGGTAACGTTAGTGCTGCTTAATATGAGTAGGTCTGGTCTCATGGGCCACTAAGAACACAAGGAAGGGCCACCAAGAACCCAAAGAAGTCTAGGAAAGTCCTAGAAGACTGGGGAGCAGTATGGTTTCCTCCTGGTGCCTTCATGGAGGCATAGCAGCCTGCCATGGATTCCCTTCATTTCTAGTCATCAGCCAGACCTGACCTCAATAAGTGGTGTTAATATTACTGACTACTCATCTGTGGGTGACGGAGGGGGGAAGTTGGGTCCATCTCTCACATGATGCACAAAAATAACAGCAATATTAATAAAACAATCTTTGGATGACAATGAGAGACTATATGAAAAATAATTGGGTTTTACAAGGCTTGATAAGTTTTGAGTGAAAGAAACAAAATGTAGAACAACTAATATAATTAATTCATTTTTGTCAAGTACCCCAAATCCACTTCATTTATAAAATGCTTAATAGGATTATATGAGCAAGGAGAAAAACACATTAGGGTACATACTAGATTAGTAACATGAGTCACTTGATGTGGGTGAAGGGCAAATAGAAAGAGAGAAAGACAAAAGAAAAAAGACTGCTTTAACAGTCTTACCTGTTATGATCTCCTATCTGTCATAGGCTTTCATATATTTAAATTGTTAACTGTGTATATAATATTAAATAAATTATAAAAAATAGTAATCCTAAATGCAATATTACAGTACATCTGCGTTTCATAATTACTAAAGAAAACTAACATGTATAATTAGGGTTTGTTAAGAAAAATATTAATCAAATCACATCATTGAAAAAACTAGGACCTCAGTAGTTATTTGTGATACTGATGATACATGAAATGGTATCTAAATTAACGAATACACAAGACAATATCTAAATTTTTTTCAAGGTGTATTATAGGTATTAATTTTAAAGCAGAAAATCTTTAAACAATAACTCCAACATAAGCATTAAGAGAAAAATACTGCAAGGGCAAAAGAGCTATAAAGATAAAAGTATGAAAGCAGTCAGAGAGATCTTAAAGATACATTTTATTGCCACATTTATACCTCTTAATGTGAATACTATATTCCAGGGTTTTGAAAGTGTATTATACCTACCCCAACTGCTTTCAGCAGTGCCAACATGGGGAGATATGAAAAGAAATTTGCCTTCCCACCCGTTTTTTCTACTTAAACAATTTAAAATAATTACTTTGAAAACATTTAGTCAAGAATAATTGGCTGATTCCTCCCTGGGCAATCACCTATATAGCTGATGACGTTAGATGTGATGAAAATAAACTTTCAAGAATGTGTTTGTTTGTTTCTTTGTTTGTTTTTCCCTACAAAAACACTAGGTTCTTTGTTCCAGTTATCAAAACGATAGAATATTCTAGTACTATTTTTAAAAGAAAGCTTTGCTTCTTGTCGCATTTTTGCAGAAGTTGGAGATGATTTTAATAAAGGTAAGCATGATTCTAATAGTTTCTTTTTTTAAATGTGAATATTATTTACTTACACTGAAAGATTCTGACTATTAATGAGTAGTCAGTGGGGAGACACTGAAAGATCATGGGAATACCTTGCTAATCAACAAACATTCCTCTCTAGTTTTTAACATTTATTGAGGTTTCTTGCCCAAATCTCTCCATATCATGATGGTTACAAACTTTCCAACTCTACTACTCTTTCCAGCACATTTTAGAGGGGGGAAATCTCATAATTCAAAAATTCATAACAAAAAAACAATGTTGGAAACTGCCATGAAAACATAAGTGAAAAAATACATCTTTTCTAAGTCACAGGACTATAAATTCAGGAAGTACAAAAAATTTAAAATGAATCAAACTCATCAAATTATATACATTATATACAGCTCAGAGCCTGGAGCCTGTTTCAGATTCTGTGTCTCCCTCTTCTCTGCTCCTCCCCTGCTCGTGCTCTCTTTCTCTCTCTCTCTCTCTCTCTCTCTCTCTCTCTCTCTCTCTCAAAAATAAATAAACATTTAATTTTTTTTAATCCTTAAAAGTATTCATTTCCTTCATTCTAGTGATACCATTTCTGAAAATGAGTCCCCCCCCACCGCCAAAAAAAAAAAAAAAATGTAGGATGGTAACAGTAATCATATGACGATTAAGAAACAACAGAAATGACCGAATTAAATAAATCATCTTCCTGTGGGATACTTCGTACCCAATAAAAATTTTTTTGGTCTTCAATTTTCAGTGACATGGAAAGACATGACCTGCCTCTCCATACACGTACAAGAATAATCTATAACTATACATATACCAACGGTGGCTATCTCTGCCCTGGGAATTAAAAGTCTTTTACACTGTTTCAAGTTATCTACATGTGTCTGGTAATTTTTTTATGAAATGAGAATGCATTATTTTTATGATGAGAAAGCTAGTCTTAACTATACCAAAAATAATCAATAATTTTGATGGTAGGAAAGACTGCCATCTTCCTCTTAGATGTAGGCATAATGTTATATAATTTCAATGTTTTGTTTATGCTGATGAAAATATTTATCAATAAATTGATAATTGACTGCACAAGTAGTTATTTACAAGACTGGAAAGTAAGCTTAGGGTAAAGTTACTTTCTATATTACCTTTCCTTTCGGTGGGGAGAACTGATGTGTGCTTTGCTTCCCAAAATTTTAAACAAAGGAATTTCCTACTTTCCTTTTATTTTTGGCTACTTGCTTTTTCTAATATCTGAATAAAATAGTTTCTTTTTTTTTAATTTTTTTTTAATGTTTATTTATTTTTGACAGAGAGAGAGAGAGAGACAGAGCATGAGCGGGGGAGGGGCAGAGAGAGAGAGAGAGAGTCACAGAATCCGAAGCAGGCTCCAGGCTCTGAGATGTCAGCACAGAGCCAGACGCGGGGCTTGAACCCACAGACTGCAAGATCATGACCTGAGCCGAAGTTGGACGCTCAACCGACTGAGCCATCCAGGTGCCCCTAAAATATTTTCTTACATTATCATTTGTGTTTGGTTTGGCACTTCAATTTCCTTTTCAAATTTTTAAACAAATGCTCAGAATGTTTAAGAATTTCCTCAAGCATTTAACTTTGCTAAAGGGTCACAGGCTTTAACCATTCTCTCTAAAAATAACCCTCTCTCTCTCTCTCTCTCTCTCTCTCTATGTCTTGAGTCACATAGTTCTGAGAGACAATCTTCCCTCTCAGTTTATGGTAATTTAAGAGTTTGGTTGAGGTACCATTCCTACTTTACTTGTTTTTTTATAGTTAAAATGTTTTAACTGTTAATTCCTACTCTTCCCATTTATACCCACTCTAACTGTTAAAGCCTTTGAATGTGTATGTATTTTTTAAAAATATACAACATTGAATCTTATATGCATATTCTCTTATTTATTTAAACTTATTCTGAATCATGTTATACATACAAAATGATTAAAAAGCATGATTCATTAGGTCAGTATAACAACTGTAAAATTGAATTTATGAAATAAATTACAACTCCTGTAATAAGCATTTATAAAGCCTTGCATTCAGGGGCGCCTGGGTGGCGCAGTCGGTTAAGCGTCCGACTGCAGCCAGGTCACGATCTCGCGGTCCGTGAGTTTGAGCCCCGCGTCAGGCTCTGGGCTGATGGCTCGGAGCCTGGAGCCTGTTTCCGATTCTGTGTCTCCCTCTCTCTCTGCCCCTCGCCCGTTCATGCTCTGTTTCTCTCTGTCCCAAAAATAAATAAAAAACGTTGAAAAAAAAATTAAAAAAAAATAATAATAAAGCCTTGCATTCAAAAATTAGATTATGCCAATTTGTCCAAAAGCACATGGAACAGGTGGGCAGAGCAATGGGCTAACTAGGTGATGAGTATTAGGGAGGGCACTTATGATGAGCACTGGATGTTGTATGTAAGTGATGAAACACTAAATTCTACTCTTGAAACAGATATTACACTGTATGTTCACTAACTGCAATTTAAGTAAACCTTGAAGCTACAAAAAAACAACCAGGGGCGCCTGGGTGGCGCAGTCGGTTAAGCGTCTGACTTCAGCCAGGTCACGATCTCGCGGTCCGTGAGTTCGAGCCCCGCGTCAGGCTCTGGGCTGATGGCTCGGAGCCTGGAGCCTGTTTCCGATTCTGTGTCTCCCTCTCTCTCTGCCCCTCCCCCGTTCATGCTCTGTCTCTCTCTGTCCCAAAATAAATTAAAAATGTTGAAAAAAGTTCAAAAAAACAACCAAAAAAAAATCATAAAAAATCTCAACAAAATTTTAAAAATATGTGTCATACACTGTTCTGTGACTACAATGACATTAAATTTAAATATCAATGATTGAAAGGCAAAAAAAAGTTAACAATAGTTTTGGAAGGCAAAAAAAAAAGTTAGCCATAGTCTAGAACCTTAAATAATAATGATTAAATAGCTAATAGGTTAAATATTTGAGCTGAATAAAAATTTAAACATTATACATCAGAAGTACAAATTCTGAGTACGATATACTTTGAGGAGAAATTGTATCCTTCCATTCTTACATTAGAAAAGAAAAATCCTAATAATCAGTATATAAAGAAATAAGAAAACAATTGAATCATTATATGCTCAAAGAAGTGTTAATTATCATTGTGAGTAGAAAAAAAAGTAAACAATGGAGCAGAAAGTAATGGATAAAAGACAATGTTACAATAGAGATGATCAAAATACATATATAGATTGTTTTCTTAAAGACTTGTCCAATATATTGTGTTATTGCTGAATGACCGAAGACACAAATAAACCAAGTGAGGACAATAATACAAAAATCTTTGCTCTGAGAAATTTTAAAACCTAAGAAAAATTTCTAGAAAAATGTAATTTTGAAAATATAAAAGTTAGATACCATAAATAATTACAGAGATATTGATGAATTGGAAAACAGTTAAGAACATAAACTCAGGTTTGTTTGAAGGCGAATTCTGCCAATATATCAAAGGAGAGATAATTTTGTCTTATACAAACTCTTATAGATAAGAAAGAAAAACAGAAACTCTATCTCAGCTATTTCTAGGCTACAATAATCTTGATTACAAAAGCAAGCAAAATTATAAACTAATCTCACCTAATGAAAATAAATGGAAAAACTTTTAACAAATATTAGCCCACCTAGTCTATGATTACTTTCAAAAAACAACAAAACCATTAAAAAGATTTGTAACTAATTAATATGACAAGCTTAAATGGAAAACCATTCTTTTAATAGATTTAGAAAAGACTTTTGATAATTTTACAATTCATTCTTGAAAATAAGCAAATGAAAAATTTCAAATATAGTATTAGAAGTTCACAGTCTTAATTTGCTAAAGAGTAGCTACTAAAACCTATAATAATTATTACCCTAAATGAAGAATATTAGAAATTTTTCTTTAAAATCAGAAAAAAGTCAGTATCTGACATAGTTTCTATTGAACTTGTATTGGTGGACCTAGCCAAGTAATAATATAAGTTAAATGAAAAAACTAAAGGGTTGAACAGAAGTAACAAAACTGCCACTACTCACAGATTATGTCATTTTCTAAGGAGAAAACTTCAAGGGATTTATGGAATTCATTAGAAATTATATCAATCTACTAATTATTGAATATAGGATTAATATGTCTATTTAAAATTTTTTAAAATGAGCAAAGAAATTTTCAAAAATATTCTTGTAGTATTCTTGTATTCTTGGACATTTTTCTCAATAGCCTTTTTCAAGTCCCTCTAAAACTTGTTTCCAATATTTGTTTCTTCCAAAGCAAAATCCAGACAGAAGACACTATTAAGATTTTGAACAAGGTCCTTAAGTGTTATGTCTTCCCCCATCAAGATAATTATACCCCTCCCGTTGATCAAGTTTCCTGTGAAAATCCCTTCCTAAATTTCAAAACACCTGTATGGAAATGATGATCCTGACAGTCATTGACTTTTTCCTAAATTGTTAAAGGATGGCAAAACTTTCTGACAGCCAGCAACTCTAGGTTTATAAAACTCTAAAAGTCCCTTTCTGGGCCCCAAACCTGCTACCAGAACTTTTTGTGAAAAAGTCATTTGCTAAGGAGCCCATTCCAGAATTGAACCATGACACTTTGGTCCAAGTATCTTATACTAACAATCCCAATTTCGGAACACATAGTTACCCTCCGGTACATTAGTCTTGTATTTCACTATTTTCTCCGAACCCAGATTTTAAAATTCCCTGCTTTCAGAATATCATCTGACAATGAATATTAAAAATAAGAAAGATCTAGAGTGCCCCATATAGGTGGTTTTTGCCTCATGTTACCACAGATGTCAGTTCAGTTCTAGCATCATGGCAAGCTCACATTCTATTCTTAAAGGATTTTTAAATATGCTCTAACCTTCCATGGCTCACTCCAACCCAAAGTTTAAATAGTTGTATTAACCCGTCTATACTGAAATCCAGTGCATGGACACCATATAAAAAGCTATCCTATGATTTATCTCTGTTGGATGAATGACTCAAATTGTTCAATGGAATTCACACCTTGCCCTTGTTCCTATGTTCTTATATTTCCAAAGCACAGAACTCACTGCTTACTCTGCTTGCCCTCTTCCAACTGAACTGTCATCTGATTCTGAACACAGATATTCTCTTGAATATAGCCTTGTGTCTTTGTTACAGAAATACAGAAATGCACCCTTGATTTTATTTTGAGATGCTACTCCAAATCTGACTTTATCCCCTGTTAACCTCCAAGTCACACATGACTGTGAGGCCCGTTCAACTGATCTTTTTGTCTCAGACACAAATCTTAAATAGCAAAGAACATTGCAGCCAGAGATTAGTAGTCAGGAAGAAGAGTGGTGGGAAAGGGAATACACCTTTGATGAATATTTCTTTCCTTGATAAATAATTCTGATAGCAATGAAATAATGAGTGTTTTGAAAGATGGAGTTACCTAATGAGACATTTAATAAACCAAGTCAATCTAGAGGTGATGTGGAAAATGAATTAGTAGAGAGGAATGGAGGAAAATGGAATATCAAAGACTAATACCTACCAAATAAATGCCTCTCCTTATGAAGGAACTATTCAACTTAACAACTCGCTCTATGATTAACAAAGAATCAGGGAAACTGTAACTTTTCCAAATCATTTTGTAAGAGAAATGCTATGGTGAATGTTTCAGTGGATTACATAGCCATTGCTTTGAAAACAGACACATTGTGTCTGATATTTCCACTAATTAAAAAATTGTGGAGGGGCATCTGGGTGGCTCAGTCAATTAAGCATCTGACTCGATTTCAGCTCAGGTCATGATTTCATGGTTTGTGGGTTCGAGCCCCACTTCAGGATATGAGCTGATAGCACAGATCCTGCTTGGGATTCTCTCCTTCTATCTCTCTCCCTGCCCCTCCCCACTCCTTTCTTTCAAAAGCCATAAATAAACTTAAAAAAATGTGGAAATAAAATGGAAATCCATTTTAAGGTTTGTGATAATTTTGAGTATTTAAAAACAGTGCATGGAGTGTTAGTATATGATCTCCCAGTGTACTGTGTAATTTTTCATTGTCAAAACAATGATATGATTACATGAATGTTAACCAACTCACCCTTAGTATCGAAAAAAGGTAAATCGAGCTGCATCATTAGAGGAAAAATGAGAAACAAATACTGTCATGCCAGCTAATGGCTGAAAGAGATTCCTGTCATGAAAAGGGTGATAAGTCAGCAATTACTGCCTTCACTCATTCACCAAAGTGCACTCAGGCTCAATTTATATTCTAAAGCAGACTTTTTCCTTTCACCAAAGAAACAGGAGTACTTTGCAAAAAGTAGACAGTATAATTTAGCTTTTTGATGTTTGCAACAATGTGTAAAACGTCTTTAAGCAAATGTTTTCATCTATATGTATTTATACATATATATGTACATGAATATTTGTGTCGGTGTATACATTTTTATACGTGTGATTCTCAGAAGTCTTCTAATCATAAGTCTCGACCCAACTAACCAACACATTTGTATGAGCATATGATCAACAAATGTGTCATAAAGAATCAATGTTTACAACACCACGAGTGAATCATAAATGTGAACTATGGACTTTGGGTGATTATGATATGTGAGTATAGGTTCATCAATGTAACAAATGTGGTCTGGTGGAGGATGGTGATAGTGGGGAAGGCTATGCACGTGTGGGGTCAAAGTGTATATGGGAAATCTCTATGCCTTCTCTTCAATTTTGCTATGAACCTTAAAGTGCTCTAAAAAAATCTTAATTTAAAAACATGAAATAGAAAAAAAATGTCAATATTTCTAAGAAAACACACATCATTGTATACATCACCACATATATCAGCTACTCAGCAATCAATAGATCATTTGTTTAATCATTTGACCATTTAAGCATATTCAATGTTTACTTTTATTTTAAGCACTATGTTAGGTTTGTGGATTACAGAAGTCAACAAGAATTATCCCTTTACTTAATGATCTTACAGTCTAATCTATAAAGTAGTTCCCAGTGGCACCAAAGTTCAGTGAACAATAGTGATGTCTGGCTTTGAGTGAATGTATTTGAAGACAAAATAGCAGATTGTTTAAAATTATGGGTTTTAAAGTCAGAACACTGGATTCGAATCCCAGTCGCATGATCAACTAACTTTAGTTGAACATTGAGGGAGATTAATTCATATCTTTACACTTACTTTTTCTATTAGTAAAATATGGGTGTAACATTAATATTTCTTCAGCATCTTTGAAGGATTTGTATATTTTTAAAGTTTATTTATTTATTTGAGGGAGAAATAGCACAGGCAGGGAAGAGGCAGAGAGAGAAGGAGAGAGAATCGCAAGCAGGCTCCTGGCTAGAAACACAGAGCCCGAGGTGGGGTTTGAACTCATGAAACCCTGAGATCCTGACCTGAGCCAAAACCAAGAGCCCCATGCTCAACTGAGCCACCCAGGTGCCCCTGAAGTATTTAACTACATAATCTAGGTAAAACTCTTAGAATAATACCCGATATATTCTAATAAGTAATGTTTAGTCTAATTATTAATAAATACTATTGTGTTCTGTTTTGGATATATTTTTGTCCAAATATCTATTAATAAAAAAGTAAAGATATCTTTCTATTGACGAATGTCCACATTATGATTAATAACTCATTTTAATAATTCTAAAAGCATACCTCTGATGCTATAAGGTACTATTCTGATGACCCAAGTGGTCATCAGATATACTCAAACTCATGACTCCATGACCCATCTGTTATGGTGTTTATTACTTAATACTAAGTAAATGTGCTCAAGATCAAATTCAGAACATTACACATCTGCAACTTCTTGTTTACACACACAATTGCAAAATATGTTCGATTGGCAGCATATGTTAGAACGAACACCAATCTGTTATGGTGATAATTTCATTGTTGGCTGTATTGCAGAGGCCTGGTCTATAATGTATTTTATTAAGATGGATGTGCTTTAGTTTGTTCAACCAGTCATGGTAAAATATTTGGCTAATGTTTTTATTGCATGCCATCTGTGTGGGCAGTAAGGTTGTCCAATAACACATGAAATGTCACTGTTTTGAATAGGCATCTAATTGAGGTTTAATCAAATGGATATTTTACATTAATTAAATGCCAGCTGATTAATGAAAACATATTTTTATATTTAATAACTATGTAAAAATGGAACATGATTAGCTCAAAATTCCATGCATTATGCACAGAATGTAGACTTTCTCATGAATACATGCATGCAGAACAGTGTAATAGAATCTAGATGCATTTAAATAGCATTAAAATAAATGTCACCCTGCTATTTAAGAAATAGCAAGCGGTATGTGTTTGGAAATGATTCTTTCTAATATCTGGATCTCTTTGACCCCTCTTTGTACTGTCATAAAGCAACACATTTTTTTCTCCAGAGCTAAGAAGAAATTTAAATGTACCTACTCCTACTGTGACAAATAATCAGTTCCATATACGCAAGCGAGAAGCTTTGCTAACTACCAAAATGATTGTAAGAATCACAGGAGAACAAAATCAGGCAGATGTTTTGAAAACAAAACAACTTGCTGAAATTTAGCTTCTCTCCAAAAATATCAAAGAAATGAATCAGTTTCTCTCTCCATTTTCTTTCCTTATCATTTTCTATATTATCTCCTGGCAAAGCCATTTTTTTTTTTCTGTCTGGCTACATTTCATCACAGGTACCCATCTCAGGTTTATCCAAAGTTCATTCCGTATGTCTATTCTCCCATTTCTCTGAAACATGTTTCCTTACTTGATTGTCTGAGAAAATTATATTCAGAAGAGAGGACAGCTCTTACATGCCATTGTCTCATCATTTATATCACCAAAATTCATTTCTCCCCTCTTTGCTTGTGTTTTCCCTTGAGATTAAAGAGAAATCAAGGTATATAGGATCAAGAATTGGATGAGCCTTAGATAGAATCAGACCCAAGTCTGTCCCTTCAATGGAGCCAGATTGCTTGTGCCTCAGACCACTCTTCTCTTCCAGGCAACACAAGGTAGGTAAAGAGAATTTGGAGCTTCTATTCACATCAGTATCTGTAGGCCCTGGTCAATTCTGAAACCATGAATAAAGGGAAAGAATATATATGTGCACATCTGTCCCATTTAATGTCTAACTGTGTGACTCTTGAGAACCAGGGATATTTATTTCTTTTCTATCTTCAGTGACTAACACATTTAATTATTATTAAACACACTATTGCTTAAATAGTCAGTATTATGCCAAACCTTAAGATTGATTTCCCTTTCCACAATACAGCGATATCTTGCTTCATTGCATTTCACAGATACTGCACTTTTTTACAAATTGAAGGTTTCTGGCAACCCTGCATCAAACAAGACTATCGGTATCATTTTTCAGTGGAATCTGCTCACTTTTGTATCTCTAAGTTACATTTTGGTAATTCTCAGAAAACTTTAAACTTTTCCGTTATTATTACATTTGTTAGGGTGATCTGTTATCAGTGATCTTTGATGTTATTGTAATTGTTTTGGAGTGCCACAAATTGCAACCATATAAGTTGGCATATTAATTGTTAAATGTGTGTGTTCTGACTGCTCCACTTCCTAGCCCTTTCCCCCATCTTTCTCTTTTTTCTCAGGCCTCCCTATTCCATGAGATGCAATATTGAAATTAGACCAACTAATAACCCATCATTGCCTCTAAGTGCTCAAGTGATAGGAAAAGTCACATCTCTCACTTTCAATCAAAAGCTAGAAATGATTAAGTTTATTGAGGAAGCCATGCCAAAAGCCAAGATAGGCCAAAATCTAGGCCTCTCGTGGCAAACAGATATCCAAGTTGTGAATGCAAAGGAAACGTTCTTGAAGGAAATTAAAAATGCTGCAAGAGTGATTATGCAAATGATGAGAAAGGGAGCAGACTTGTTGCTGATACAGAGGAAGTTTTTGGTGGTCTAGAGAGAAGATCAAACCAGCCACAACATTATCTTAAACAAAAGCCTAATCCAGAACAAAGCCCTAACTCTCTTGAATTCTATGGAGGCTGAGACAAGTGGGGAGCCTACAGAAAAAAATACTGAAGTTAGGAGAGGTCGGTCCACAAGGGTTTAGGAAGGAAGCCATCTCTATAACATAAATGTGAAAGGGGAAGCAGCAAGCGGTGCTGTAGAAGCTGCAGCAATTTTTCCAGGAGATCTAGCTCAGATCGTTAACAAAGGTAGCCAGTCTAAACAAGAGATTTTCAGTGTAGACCAACAGACTTTTATTTTAAAAAAATTAAAAAAGAAAAAGAGATGCCATCCAGGACCTTCACAGCTAGAGAAGAGAAGTCAATGTCTGACTTCAAACTGCAAAGAGCAGGCCAACTCTCTTGTTAGGGTCCAATGCAGCTGGTGACTTGAAGTTGAAACCAATATTCAGTGACCATTCGGAAAATCCTAGGACTCTGAAGAATTGTGCTAACTCTACTTTCACTGTACTCTATAAATGGAACAACAAAGCCTGGATGACAGCACATCTGTTTAGAACATGGTTTACGAAATAGTTGAAGCCCACTGCTGAGATCTACTGTTCAGGAAAAAAAGACTCCATTGAAACGTGACTGCTCATTGGCAATGCACCATGTCAATCAAGAGCTCTGATGGAGATGGACAATGGGAACTATGTTGTTTTCATGCCTGCTAATACACTATCTACTCTGCAGCCCATGGATCAAGAGTCATTTTGACTTTCAAGTTTTATTATTTAATAAATACATTTTTGTAAGACTATGGTTGCCATAGAAGCTGATCTGGGCAAAGTAAATTGAAAACCTTCTGGAATGAGTTACCATTCTAGATGCCATTGAGAACATTTGTGATTCAGGAGAAAAGGTAAAAATATCAACAATAACAAGAGCTTAGAAGTTTTTCCAACTCTTGGGGCACCTAAGTGGCTCAGTCGATTAAACGTCTGACTCTTGATCTTGGCTCAGGTCATGATCTCACAGTCCGTGAGTTCAATCCCATGTTGGGCTCTGTGCTGGCAGTGCAGCACCTGTTTGGAATTCTTTCTCCCTCTCTGCCCCTACCCCACTCATACTCCCTCTCTCTCTCTCAAAATAAATAAATAAAAACCTAAAAAAAAAAAAGTTTTCCAACCCGCATGATTGACTTTGAGGGGTTCAAAGCTTCAGTAGAGGACATAACTGCAGACGTGATGGAAACAGCAAGAGAATTAGAAATGGAGTCTGAAGACATCAACTGAATTGCTGTAAATGCATGATGAAAGTTGAAGAGATGAGAAGTTGCTCCTTAGGGATGAGCAAATAAAGCAGTTTCTTTGCTTGATGGAATCTAGTCCTGGTGAAGATGTTTGTGAAGATTGCGGAATCTGAAAATAAAGGATTAAGAATATGACATAGACTTAGTTGATAAAGCAGCAGCAGAATTTGAAAGGACTGACTTCAGTTTTGAAAGAAGCTCTACTGTGGGTAAAATGCTATCAAATAATATGGCATGCTACACAGAAATTGTGAGAGTAAGAGTCAACAGATGAGGCTGTCTTATTTTATGAAATTGCCACAGCCACCCCACCCTTTAGCAACCACACCCTGTTCAGTCAGCCATCAAGGTGAGACCTTCCACAGTCCAAAAAAAAAAAAAAAAAGACTCAAAGAAAGCTCAGATGATTAGCATTTTTAACAATATGTTTAAGATATGCACTTTTTTTTTTTTTACAAATAATGCTATTGCACACTTAATAGATTACAGTAGAGTGTGAACATAACTTTTATACATATTGGGAAGCCAAAAAATTCATTTGATATACTTTATTGAAATATTCACTTTATTGCAGCAGTCTGGAACCAAATCTGCAGTATCTCAGAGGTGTACTTGTATTTGTGATGAGGTGATAAACTTAGCTATTAGACAAATGTATCTGTCTGACCAAATAAATACATGAGTTAATGGTATCCTATTTTCCATCAAAGACTGATTTCACCTAGGATATTTATAAGGTTTAATAATTTTCAAGCATCCTCAACTTTGTGTAAAAACTGGCTAACTCATGAAATAACTTCACTGGTTTTCATTTATATTTTAGCCTTCAGTAGCACTCTGGATAATGACAGTATTGTTTGCTACCTGCTGTAGTCTTATTTAGCTAATAACTACTTATTTCATTGTGAGCTTTTAGTTCTAGTATTCTGCACTGTGTTCATTAATTTGAAAATGATTTTTATGACTTTAAATGGAAAATCTAACCTCCAAATATAAATTATTTTATATGTGGGATTTTACTACTTGTAGTCTATTTTCCTATTAATGTTTAAAATATAGATAAGAAAACACAGTTTGCAGTGAAGCATCACTACTGACACTTTGACATCCAGACATTAACTCTTTTCATTCCTGTTTCTAAGGAGTACACATGATAAAAAATCAAAAACTTTAAAAAAAAATCTCCTCCTAGTATCTAAATAGAAGTGTTTCATTATTTTTGGCAAAAGAACATGTCAAAAAGACGTTTTGAAATCCTAGATAATTAAATTTACAATAGAATTTTAGTTTCAGGTACACAACATATACAACAGCTCTATACATTATGTTATGCTCACCACAAATGTTGTGTGATATACTTAATGTACTCAAATAAGAAAATTAAGAATTAAAAATAAGGGGCACCTGGGTGGCTCAGTCAGTCAAGTGTCCTACTTCAGCTCAGGTCATGATCTCAAGGCTCAAGGGTTCAAGCCCCGCCTCAGGCTCTGTGCTGACAGCTCAGAGCCTGGAGCCTGCTTCAGATTCTGTGTCTCCCTCTCTCTCTGCCCCTCCCCTGCTCTCTCTCTCTCTTGCTCTCTCTCAAAATAAATAAAAACATTAAATACATTAATTTTTTTAATAAAAGAATTAAAAATAATCAAAGAAGTATCACCAAAACCAAACCAAAAAATGCTTTATTTTTTTTTAAAGGTATGTCTAGGAAAGGGTACATGATCTCCAAGAAAAGCCTGTGCTAATGGTAAAGGCCAGAAGTTCATTCAGAAGACCTCTGTCCTTGATCTTAATGTCACCTGTTTTATTAACTAGGTATATGAACTTGAATAAAGCTACTCAGTCTTTTTTTTCCTTTTTTTTTTTTTTTTGAGAGAGAGAGAGAGACTACTCACACATGTGAGTGAGGGAGGGGCAGAGAGAGAGGGAGAGAAAGAACCTTAAGCAGACTCCATGCCCAGCATGGAGCCCCATGCGGGACTCAATCCCATGTCCCTGAGATCATGACCTGAGCCAAAATCAAGAGTCAGAAGCTTAACCAACTGAACCACTCAGACATCCCAAACCTACTCTTTAAAAATAAATAAAATAAAATACAATTTTAGTAAGGTTTATTTTTGTTTATAGAATTCAAGTTGTTTTTCAAAATGTAGAAAGATCTGTGATCCACTGTTTTTTATATCTTCTACTGGCTTGGGCACTAGAAAATCAAATTTCAACAACTGTATTTGCAGATTGTCTTCTAGATGTCAGTCACATTGGCAGGCTTTTTTGTACTCTAACACTGCAGTCTTTGCTCCAACAGGTAATTCATTTTGGCTAACAATTTCACAATTTCACCCTTCAGTTCTTTTATAACTGTTAGGGAAATTCCATCTGATTCTGGGGATTTATATACATCCAGTTTCCAGACTTTTTTGTGATTGTATTACTTTTTAACTGTTTTTCCTGTTATATTTTCTTTAATACCTATTTATTGGGCAGCAATACTGAAAAACAGACAATAATGACATCAAAATAATATTCAAAACCAATTTATTACAGCAGCAGGAAACACTCCCAATTTAAAGTATATTACTAGTATGTTTTCAAATTTTTGTATTTTTCAAATGGAAATGGAAAAATACATATATATTTTGGGGGGAAAAAGAAATTTTTCCCCTACATATAGACATGAGCACAGATAAATATACACAAATTCAAATCAGTTTTCTATAGAAAATGAATAGTATAGATAGCATATTTGAGAGAGATTAGCAAAAGAGACTTGAGTATAACTCTTCAATTTTAAGTAATTTTTTATATATTCTATACTTCTAAACAAAGTGAACATAAAAAATCGCTTATGTATTAAATCTAGAAAATTATTTTTAAAATGAAAATATTTTACCCTATAATTATTTCAAATATGGCAGTTAGGTAAGATTCTAAAGTAATAATCTTATACTTTATATAAAAAGGTATGAATTAAGTACTTAATGGTATTAACACTTTAATAATGTAATTTTCAAAACATTGACTTAGCATTTGTGTTAGACCATTTTATAAATGTTCTGATTAGATTATTTTCATTTTAATATCATTAAATTTAAGGTATGTGTTTAACTTTGACAACCCACTAATTCTGAGAGTTGTTGAATGTTAGTTCCATTTTACACACGAGGAAACTAAAGTTCATACATGATAATCATCGTACAGCCACAAAGATCCAGAGTGTAGATATCAACCCAGATGTGTCTGATTCCATACTCTTTCCATCATGATGCACTCTTCCCTCAATTAACGTCACACTTCCTTTACAGCCATTCACTCCATTAGAGTCCCCTCACATCCAGGTATACATGGAACATATGGATCAAGGGGCACCAAGAAAATTAAGAATTAGTTAAGATGGAACTTTTTTTTTCCATAAGTAGAGTTGGAAAAATCAAATTGCTTTTATATTGGGTGGGTGTGAATATGGTTTAGGGTGAACAGTGTAAGTACATCTGGAAGAAACACTGAAAGACCTCTATTACAGTGTGATTCTTTAGAAAGGGAGACAAATTGGTAACTGGGAAACACATCCAATCTTGTCATCCTTTTCACTTTTCAATATATTTCAAAATTTTTATTTCATGCATCATTTTCAATCCTGTGTTTCTGGTTCTCAGATTCCCTCCTCAGATTAGAGCCAAGCAAAAATGAAAGATTGACGGCTTGTGTCTAGAAAATTTATTTTAGTTATAGGATCCCCTTGAAATGTTAAACAAGAGGCTGTCATACAGAACCTGGTTAGATTATTCAACTCATCAGCTGTGAAATTAGTGTATTTAGTTTCCACCACTCAATTCTCCTAAGAGGCTCTCTCCTTCATTCATGGAGATTTCTATAAAGCAATGCATTACAAGTCCCTTACAGATATAAATTGATTGGCTCTATTGGATCTGTGTAATAAATATCAGAACAACATTTCAGAAAAAAAATATAAGGCATCAAACTGGGAGTACTGGTTTGTTAGTAATTAAGGAAAATGTTCTGTTTTTGAGTCATTGCTTTTCCTCCTCTTGTATTTTCCATCTCCGTGAATCACAAACTCATTCAGCCCACAAAAAGAAAAATTATATTTATCGGATCTCATTTTGCCTATGCCTTGTCTTCCCACATTTAACCAGCAAATCCAGTCATTTAAATCTCAATATTCCTCAAATCTCTACCATTTCCCATGTTGTTTCCACTACTACTGACTTAATCTATTTCTTGCTTGGCTTTCTGCCGTGGTACACTGAGTATTTTGTCTTCCCTTAGAATCTAAACTATCTTTGACAGTCTGGCCAGCTAACCTTTAAATAATGTTACTGATAACATCGAATTTAAAATATGTTCATTGTTGTACTCAAAAAAAACCAATATGTGCGTTTGTGTGTGTGTTTGTGTGTGTCTTTAGTACTTCTTAAGAGTTTTTGGATAAATTACAAAGTTCTAAACATTTCTTGTAAAGTATGACATGATCTGGTGCCATTATCTGGTGCATAGCCCCATAACTCAGAACTCTTTACTTTCCCTTCCACTTCCCTTCAACCTCTACCCCACTTCCCTTTAGACATACAGAACTTGCTGTTTCATGTATCTGTGACATGACAAGTCTTCCTGTTAATTAGTGATAGAAGATTATGAAACAAAACACTACCTTTTCAATTTAGAAGGCTCTCTAATGTACAACCCTGTTGCTGATTTTATCTGTACTTCCCATGTCATTAATTTTTATTGGGATATCACATTTTATTTTTTATGTAAGATGCCCAGGAAAACAGCATGTATACTTTCTAAATTTAACTCTTATTCAAGTTTAATACACTTAAAGTATAAAATTCGTAAGCATGTGTCTTAAATTATCACAAAATGTATACCACTGTTTAACTACCATATCAAGATATAGAAAATTATCAGCATATCAGTAGCTCCTTTCAGATCACTTCCTGTATTACCCCTAATCTGTTTCCAAAGGAAAACACTCTGCTAAATTGTAACACTACAGATTAGTTGTGACATGATTTTGAACTATATTTAAATGGAATAATAATATATTTTCTTTACAAAAGAAAACACAAAACTTTCATATAATCTGCATTATGATGGTGAGGCTAATCCATGCTACTGCAAGTAGCTTTATTTACTGATTTTAGCTGATATATAATATCCCATTTTATATACCTAACACAATTTTTTCATTCTACTATTAAAAGACATTTGAACTGTTTAAAGTTTGAGGCTGCTGTGACTAGTACTACTATGAATAACTTGACTATCTTTGCCATGGTTTTGGAGAACATTGATACATGGATATAAATTGCACATTCATTTCCTTTTGTCTTTTATTGTTTACTGAGAAGGCCAAAGTCAGTTTTAGTGTTTCTCTTGAACATGTGCATACATATATATAGTACTAAACAGTTATGCAACCAAGAATAAATAATCCCAGATAATCCCAGATAGAAACACAAATATGAAGGATGAAATAAAAAGAGTAAATATGATAAAGATAATTATTTATGACACACTACAGGTATAATAATTATTTTTATGTATAAAATGAAGAAAGAGTTACTACATGCTAAAATCACATAAAAAGTGGGAGAACACGAATGAATCTTTTTTGAGAGATATCCCATTATATTTATATATAATATAAACATAATATATATATTTATATATATAACATACTATATAATATATAAACATATAAATATATATGTGCATGTGTATATATATGTGTGTGTGTATATATATATATTCATATATATGCATATATATATATAAACCCAGTAAACACAAAACAACATTCAGAGAAAAACAGCATGTGTATTTTAAACATATACATAAATATGTAATTACATATATATATGAAATTTTCTCTAAGTTGTTAACACAGTTGTGTTAACCTTGTGATAATTAAACTATATGTTTCTGATTTTTATACTGTTTTGTATTTATAGCAAATTTGAATATATATAAATGAATAAACAAACAGTTCCACAACTATTACAACATATATTACTGATTTCTTAAAGTATAGTGAAAATTTTAGTTTACCAATCCCAGTCAATATAAAGACTTTAAAATGTTTTAATTCATTCATATTCTCCCAATTTTTATGCAATTTTACCATGTAGTAATCTTCTATTTTTACAAAAAAATACATTACCATACCCTCAACATGTCATAAATAATTATCCTTTATTTATCACATTTACCCTTTTCATTCCTTTCTTCATATTCTTGCGTCCATCTGGGATTATTTTCCTTTTGATTACAGAAGAGTTTAGTATTTTCTTATTACTTATATGTTGCTGATTATCTCATTTTTATATCAAAATTTCCTAGTCTAAGACTAATTTTTATAGCAGAATTTTGCTGGAAATAGAATTCTAGATCTGTGGTTATTTTGTTTCACACCTTTGAAGATGGCCATATCATTCTTTCAGTTTTTTATTGTCCATTGAAAAGGCTGAGTCAGTTTTAGAGTTTCTCTGAACTTGTTTTTTCCTCTGTCTGCCTTTAAGGTTTTTATTGCTTTTGCTTTTCACAAGTTATATTTTCATTTGCTTGATGAAGTTTTGTTTTTTATTTTAATTTATTCTGGAGCTAGGGCTTAATATAATTTAGAAAATTTTTTTATCAATTATCTCTTCAGATATTACTTCCATCAAATTGTCTCTTTTCGCATTTCCACCATATGTGTACAGATATATGCTAGGAACTTTCTTATACTCTATCTGTACTTTTCACTCTTTTTTCTCAGTATTGTAGTTGGGATTTTCTTCTGTTTCATGTCCTAGCTAACTTCTTTTTCTTTAGATTTTTCTACCCTGTTACAAAATAAAGTTTCAATTCTTAATTTCATTCATGGTCATGGTATGGTTCAAGTCCTAGAATTGCCACTGGATACTTTTTTATATTTTCCAACTGCAATTGTCCCTGTTGTTATCTAAGTTCTTGAACTTATTACTCTTGTGTATAAATTGTTGTTTGATAAATTCAAACCTATATATCCTGCATGTCTCTTTTATTTTCTATTTTTATTATGGCTTATGTCATGACATCTTATCTCGTGGCAGTTCTGCAAATTTTGACTGATTGCCATACATTTTGAATGAAAAGTTATAGAGACAATTTGTGCCTCTGTTTGGTATTACATTCCTCCAAAGAAGATTTACTTTTGCTCACAAAACAAAAACACAAACAAAAATAAGCAAGCAAAACTTAATTTACTCAAAGAATGGGAAATTATCTCTGTTCCAGTCCTTTTTAGAAGATTGTTTATTTTCTCTTCATCTTATTTCTAGGATGTAGGCCTACACCTTTGTTGGAGGTCCCTAATAAAACCCTGGGGTATTATCACACAGATCCTCTCTTTCGTAGATCCCAAGAATTCCGTATTATTGCCTCCTGATCCTGTAAAATTGCCAGCAGATCTATTTTGTTTTAGCCCCCAGTTCTTCTCATCCTCTCCTTGCAATTTTTAAACCAACAAATATCTCAAAGAGGGGAAAGCTCTATATTTAGCTCATATCTCTTGAGAGAAGCATTTACTTCCCTTCTCTAAAAGACCATGGCCTTATAACATCTCATTGCCTTAGAAATTCTCTGATGTCTTAAAACTATTTCTTTGGTTGAGATTTTCATGAAGGCCTTTATAGGAAGGATTTTCTGCACAAAGCTTGCCTGTCACTACTAAAAGAAGTAGGAAAAAATATTTATGTATAAAACTATAATTTTCAATAGAAGTTATATTAATTTTGATTGTAATGACATTTATTTGTAATAAGTCAAAAAGGTATTTAGTTATTTATTATAAATACACTCATATAAATATAAATCTTCAACATTAGAATCTTTCTTGAATGTCTGTCCTCTTGCTCCTAAGTTGGTATTCGTAACTAGAGAAAAGATAGCTTTCAGTCCCCACAATTATGTTAGTGCAGAGATGATTTCTAAAAAGTAAATATATACTACTTACATAAGACAAATGCTACTTTAATCCAAGTTCTAACCATTCTTATTCCTATTTTTAACATCAACTATAGGACAAAAAGAACAACTAAATAATTTTTCTCAGGTCTGGAAGGCAGCCAATATTTCATTTCCTTCCTGATTATTCCTTGAAATAAACAATGAATACCTGACAAGGGCCATTTTGGGAGATATATTTCTGAGTCTGATTCAAAAAAGAAAGGCCAGAAAGTCCGTGGTCAAGGGTTACAGATCTGCATAGTAATTCACTAACCGAACACCAGCTTCTCCATTCCATTTCCTTCCTGAACTTAAGAGCCAGGAAATAGAATCTGTGATGTTAGAGAAGCTATGAAGAGAGGTGTTTGAGACTCTTTGAAGTCTATAGAAATAGAGGTTTTGTTTCTTTTTTGTCAAACATAGCATTCCTTTTTCAACAAATGTCTTACTGGATTTGCAAACGATTGGAATTATTTTTGGTTCATACTGGCATATTGAAAAAAAATTAGCTCACATGGTCAAGTGGTGAGTAAGGGAGTATAAATCTAATATAAAGTCTGGGGTGTAATTCCCAAAATCAGCAAGAATTAGAAGACAGCATCCTTCTTTGTATAGGGTTCAGACTCTTCTAGAGGTGGTAATTAAATATAACAGATCATAATGGGTCAGCAGTTCCAGAGTGTAGAAGGTAGTCTCCTGATAGCACATGGAAGAGTTCGGTGCTCTTCACAAACTCTGTTTAGTGTGATAGAAAGTGACAGGTGCAAGACTATGGTATACAGCGATAGAATTAGTAGGAGTAATGTAATGGAAATAGTAGCCTCAGCTGCAGCTGCAGCAACTCCTGATGCTATTTATTGGATGACTGCTATGTGTATATATGTATAAATATACAAACACACACAAATATATGTGTATCTCAAACATTTTCTCTAAGCGTATATAGCTGACACTATAAAGATGAGGAAACTGGCAGAGGTTAACTAGCTTCCCTAGGCCAATAGCCACCCATTAAACAGCTAAATATCAAAAGTGCCAAGATTTAAACCCATATTTTACTGCCCCAAAGTCACTACTACTTCTATATTTAATATTTTACCTAGCATTTTACTTCTTACAATATTCACAAAAAATTGCTCTTTCCTACATATTATATTTTTCTCATTCTAGCTTTTCCTGAATTATTAATTCTTCCAGACTTTTTCTGGAATCAGTTCAACCCTTTTCACTGTTGGCTTTATTTTAGGCATTGTTGAGCTCTGATGGCCAGGGTGATCCTCATGCAAGCAGAAAGCTGCCATTTCTCATTAGCCCCTGCTGTTTATCACAAAACTAGCTTCAAGGTTAAGCCGTGTATGCAGTGATCGCTAAGGTTTGTCCTTGCTTTTTGCATTTGATGGAACATCTATGAATATAGACCAAAGCTAGGCATTCACTATTATCTTACCATTCTAAACCAGAGAAGGAGGATAATTTAATGAAATCAATAAACTAATATATTGCAGGTATCTATACCATGATAATCACAATCATAGTTCACCAGTTGCTTCTAATTAGGAAATAAAGGACGCTCCAGCATCTTTACAAAGAAAATCAGATTTGTTAATGCATTTGTAACCCTGGTATATTGAACATGTTACAGTTAAGCAGCCAGTTTAACCAAGTGTGACAAAATATGATAAGCCTCGGGGAATTAATATGATTGCCCCATAGGAAGGATGTTGATAATGAAAAATAAGAAAGAGCAATAAAGCTGGGATTTCCATTTTAAATGCATACAGAGACCAAGTGGCTATCGATCATAAAAAACCAAAGCCAGGTGGTTTAGGTCCACAACAGAGAGAAGTAGAGACTGTGGTGAACTGAGGAGCTCATGCCCTCCTTAGTGTGACAGTCACAGCTCATGATAAAATATTGCTAGTATTGGGGTGCCTGGGTGGCTCAGTCAGTTAAGCATCCGACTTCAGCTCAGGTCATGATTTCAGGGTTCATGAATCCAAGTGCTGCGTCGGGTTCTGTGCTGATAGCTCAGAGCCTGGGCCATGCTTCAGATTCTATGTCTCCCTCTCTCACTGCCCCTCCCCCACTTGCACTCTGTCTCTCAAAAATAAATAAACGTTAAAATTTTTTTAAAAAAATATTGCTAGTATTGTAAAAACTCTTAATTCTGCGGGAAAATCCGGAAATCCATACTTCTGTTAAGTCTTCTAATTTTTGAATGTTGTAAATAGATTTAATTTCTCTTAGAAAAATGGAGACAAGTCTGGCATTTGTGATCTTTGTACCACTGAAGTGTTTTGAAGGCACCTAAAAAGTATAAATTATCGCCAGTTTCCTTTAAAAAATCCACAAATATCTACAGACACATTAGCAAGGCTTGTATATCACACAGAAGCTTGAAGTAAATTATAATGCACAGAGTTACCTCTGATTTTCCTCACTGTAAAAGTTTGGGCAACAGGAGTTATAAACTGAAGTATTAATTATATACATAGTAGACATAATGGAATATATTTTTAATAGAGAAAATATTAGACATTTTTAAAGAGAATTTAAACATCCCACAATTAGAATAAAATTTAAATTAGAAAAAAGCAACTACAGCAACATGACCAAAAGAAAACCCAGAACAAAGGCAAAGATAAAAGATTCCCAGTATAAGAACCTTAGTCATCTGTATAAAACATGAAACTTCTATGTTAATGAACTAGTGTCTTTAAAGTAATATTTTTGCAATACATGAAAATTAATCTGAAATTATATACACCAATCACTCAGAATTCACACATGTAGTGTTTGGTCTATGCATGTAATTATTTTTCTTATCTGTATTTATTATTTTTCCTAGCCTCATTTCTAAGATTCTTAAACTCTTAAGTTGCTTAGTTTTTTCCATTTTTATTCTGATTGCATATGTTTTAAAAGAGAGAGAAAAAGTTCTGAAATGATATTAAGTGCTTCCAAACTCTGAAACCAAACACTTAGGGACAAAAAGCAAACCTTTCAGGAACTTGGGAGTTTTGTATTTTAAATAGAGTGAATTATATAAACTAAATGTTATGTCATATCACAAAAGACATCTCATAAATACTAAGGCAGAACTTAACATTCAGCATAACTGAATTAGAGTCATTCATATAAGGGCACCTGGGTGGCTCAATCGATTAAGCCTCTGACTTCAGCTCAGGTTATTATCTCATGCCTTGTGAGTTCAAGCCCAGTGTCAGGTCAGGCCTCTGAGCTGACAGCCCAGAACCTGGAGTCTGCTTCAGATTCTCTCTCTCTTTCCCTCTCTCTCTCTCTCTCTCTCTCTCTCTCTCTCTCTCTCTCTCTCTCTCTCTCTCTTTCTCTGCACCTCCCCTGCTCACTCTCTCTCTCAAAAAATAAATAAACATTTAAAAAAATTTTAATTCATGTATTTATAAAACAATGTATCAGAGCTTTCTCTCAGGGTACCAGAGATCACAGTAATCACAGAGAGTAATCACAGAGATCACAGAGTTCATGTTCATAGCATGCTCAAAATCCACGGCCTTTTTATATTGGACGGATTTCAAAGCAAAGAGCTACCCAAAAGTACATTGGATGGTAGATGATGTCAAAACACTGTAACCACTCAAGTAAACTATCTATGCTGAGTTTATCATGAATCTACAGAAAAGATCTTGAAATAACTAGCAGATTTTTTATGCAACCCAGGGACATATTTCTTCCTTCCTTCCTTCCTTCCTTCCTTCCTTCCTTCCTTCCTTCCTTCCTTCCTTCCTTCCTTCCTGTTTGCTTGCATTTGAGGTTTATTGCAGAGTCCTAGACATAGAGCTGCAGGAAATTAGATGTGATGGGGTGAATAGGCCTTTAAAATTTTCCATCCCTGGGGTGCCTGGGGGGCTCAGTTGGTTGAGTGTCCGACTTCGGCTTAGGTCATGATCTCACGGTTTGTGGGTTCAAGCCCCAAGCTGGGGTCTGTGCTGACAGCTCAAAGCCTGGAGCCTGCTTCAGATTCTGTGTCTCCTTCTCTCTCTGCCCCTCTCCCACTCATGCTCTCTCTCTCTCTCTCTCAAAAATGAATAAATGTTAAAAAAAATTTTTTAATGAAATTTTCCATCTCTCAGGGCACCTGGGTGGCTTAGTAGGTTCAGCATCTTACTCATGATTTTGGCTCAGGTCATGATCTCATGGTTGGTGAGATGAAGCCCTGCATAGGGCTCTGCACTGACAGCACAGGATTCTCTAAAATTCTCTCTCTCCTTCTGTCTCTGCCCCTCCCCTCTTTCTCTCTCAAAATAAAGAAACATGAAGATAAATTAAATTAATTAAATTAAATTGACCATCCTTAAACCTGTAGCTCCTAAATCTCTGCTGACAAGATTTATGTAAATTTTAATAAGAAATACCATTAAGTTCAAAAGTATTTATAGTAAAAAATAAATACAGTAAAATAAAATACTAACAAAACCAAAATCGATGGACAAAAACTAAAAGCTAAAAGTGAAAAGTTAAAAAAAAAAATACAGTGGTACCCAAAATAGGAAGAATTCACTTTTTTTTTAATTTTTTAATGTTTATTTTTAAGAGAGAGTGCAAGGAGGGAGGTGCGGGGTAGGCAGAGAAATAGGGAGACATAGAATCTGAAGCAGGCTCCAGGCTCTGAGCTGTCAGCACAGAGCCCAACACTGGGCCGAACCCATCAACCATGAGATCATGACTTGAGCTGAAGTTGGATGCTCAACCAACTTAGCCACCCAGGCACCCCAGGAAGAATTAAGTTTTAATACAAAATCATAAGAATTTTTAAAGGAAATGAGAAAAATTAAATGTTAATGTTATAGAAGAAATAGAAGAAAAAGTAAAGAACTTGACTAAAATATTAAGAATTAAAACTAAAAAAATTAAAACTAGAATTATTGGTTAAATAATTTTTGAAATGAATGAAGAATAAGGAAAAGTATAATATTTATAAACTTTGGACAAGTACTAGGAAAAAAATATTGCAAACTGAAAATCATGTGACCTTATAAACTAATGAGAAAGAATTTTTTAAGTACCATAAAATAAATGGTACTTTATTAAGTACCAAAAAATGGTACTTTTTTAAGTACCATAAAATAAATAATATGAGCTAACATTAATTGTTTGCTCATTTAGTGTCAGATGTATTTTATAGCTCCTGGCTAACAAAATCTAATGATATTAGAACTTTTACCTATATATTTTACATTTACCAGTAGACTCCTAGACTGTTACCTAAGGTCAAAAGTCAATACTCTTAGGTAGAGTTTAATCTCTCTTCCTCTAGAACATGGACTATTTCCACACAAGCATAATAAAGATAATAAAGAAAAATGAGGGAGGGCTTGCCTATAAAGGAAATACTGATAATTCATATCAAGCACTGTATGTACATTAGGATGGCATTGGTGATTAGCTATTTAAATGGGCTTAAGTTTATTAAAAAGTTTCATGTAAATCAACTTTCTTTAATTTGTAGTATTTTAAATTTCACTGTATGAACAAAGACATTATCATTGCAGACACTGTCTTAATGCCCTACTTTCTTCATGAGATTCTTAATTGGCCCTCTGGATTCTTAGTCCATTCTTACTTAACACACCTCATTTCAATTGCAAACTCAACGTTTTTAACAATTTTGCTTTATTCATATTTCTTACTCATCTGACAGTGAACTTGAGGCTTATTTCACCCTGTTAGCTGACTCCAAGTTTCATATTTTCTTCACATGTGTGTCTACGTGTATATGAGGGCCCCTATTCAGATTTATGCATGTGCATAAGGCAGCCATTGAATCCATCTGCGCCCATATTTCTAAAACTGTTTCAAATTAATTGGTGAGGAGAAAGAACTCTTCCTGTTCTGAGGAAGAAAAACGTAGCATCAGAGAGTACTACTCTTACATATGGCTTTACAATAAGAAATATTTAGGAAATATTTATTAGACAAGTTTTAAACAGAGTTGTTATATTAATTACAGTGGTGGCAATATATTTGAAATATGACATGGCACTTTTCACCATGGATGGATTTGTTTTGGATCCCAAGTGAAGGAGTTTTGCCAATTATCCCACAGTAGAAATATCAGATATATGATCATTTTTTCTTTTTTTTATTTTTTAATGTTTTTATTTATTTTTGAGACAAAGAGAGACAGAGCATGAGCAGGGGAAGGGCAGAGAGAGAGGGAGACACAGAATTTGAAGCAGGCTCCAAGCTCCGGCTGCCAGCCCAGAGCCCGACGCAGGGCTCAAACCCACAGACTATGAGATCATGACCTGAGCTGAGGTCGGACACTTAACCTACTGAGCCACCCAGGAGCCCCCAGATATATGATTATTTATTAACAGTTCTGTAGATCTGTTTGTATCCAAGTAAACCACAAGAAAATTTTGTGAAAGACCATATCCAACAATCCAGCAATCTTAACATCTCATGGCTCCTAGAAGAAAAGAAATCCAGTGAATCAGAAGAGACATCCTCACATGAGAAGAGTAAAACTAATACAGAGTCCAGAGATGAAAAAATGAAAATGTGTAGTTTCTGAATGCCATTGGGTCTCTGTATTGACCTTCTCTGCTTATCATGGAACAACAATATTGGCTTTCACATTAATGGCCACACATGTTCATGAACCATTTATTTTTACTTTTTTAAAACCAAAACTATTGTGTAGATTGTTTTTTTTTTTAATTTTTGACATACATTTATTATATCAGTGTTCAAACCCAAAGGTTACATTGCTGGCCTCTTTGATATTAGGATTATTCAATTATATTTTATTTTCTCTTATTATTTCAGTTTTATAAGAGAAGGAGACAAGGTATTGGGACAATACCCTTTTTACAGGACTACCCTTTTTTACATTCAGCAGAAACTTTTTTCTATTTATTCCTCTAGCCTCTTTGCTGCACACAAATATCTTTTCTTTCCTTCTGAAGCACAAATCTCTTCGTGCTTCTGTTCATTAATTCATTATCCATTGAATTACACTGTGGGGAGCAATGTGTTGCTCCCCACGGTGCTTTTCAATAAATAATGAAAGCAACCAGATAACTGGGCCTCACCACCACCCCAGAGGAGCGAGGAGCTGAGAATTTGTGGAAGCCACGGGATTATTTTTTGAAAGGGATTTTTTTTTTATTTTTTCATTTGTGCAATGCTGCAGTCTCCGGTTTCCTTATTTCCCCTCCTGGGCTCTATAAGCTTTTAGCTCTAAAGTTTTATTGAGAAGCACAACTGGGGACTTCTCAGGGATCCACACTGATCTTTTCAACTGACTGGCTTATGCAATTGGTGACTGAGGAATGACAGGAAGGCTGTCAGCAGCCATGGTGTCAGCTGAAAACAAAGTGAAAAGACATGCTTGAATCATAAGAGTCATGTTCATGACTAATATAGCCTTAGACTGCTTTTTTTCTAATGTCTTACCCATAGAACTAAAGCAAGATATAGGTGTTTATGCTGACTGGGCTCCATTTGCAATTTGTTCAGCAGGATGTATGATTTGTTGGTGAGCGTTTCCGCACTGGTTGACACTCCCTAATCACATCATTCTACAATAATAAAATAAGATTGTAATTTGTACAGGCTTAATCAGAATATATTTTGTATTAAACTCAGTATATAAAATACATATTTACTGCATATTATATCTCTAAAATTTCATCAGAAATTAAATCAGAATTAATTAAATAAGTAACTTGATGGGAAATCAAAGAGGGAGCTTCTATATTTGCAAATTCCCATCACTATGCACAACACCTTCTCACCTTTTCATGTTTTATTTATCGTGTTTTATTCATCAAGAGATAAAAGGAAAAACACAGCACAAAATTTTAACAATAAGGCTAAAGGAGTTGCTAATATGTACCTTTGTTTTGAAATAGGACTGCACTCAAAACTTATTGAGGGAAAAGATAGCTGCCTACTTTTGTTCTAAAAAATATGAAGCAAATTAAGGCACTCCAATCATTTCATTCTGTGGCTTATCTTAGCATCTTGCAGACCTTAAAATCATGATTTGCTTCCTGAAACTAACAAGTAATCTAATGAGTTAAATAAAAGATCAACTTTTCTTGCCTTGGTTTTTGGTTGAATTAAAATCACAACCAACACTCTATACTTAGGTTCCCATGTAAACTCCTATTATGTAAGTCCAGGTAAATCCTTCTGGGAACCTTGTCACTACTATCGCCATCACCTTCAATTCCTCACCTCTGTAACTTGCACCTTTAATTTTCCTTGAAAGAGATCTCATCAAGAATAGAAGTTACAATTCAGTATAACTTAGGGAGTTTAGAATGCCTTCTGGACATACAACGTCTTAAAATGTTGCCCTGAGAACTGTGCCCTAATTTCTGACTAAAACCCAGATACTCATGCTGGGAAAGATTTGATACATCCTAGTTTCAGAGGTCATTTTCCTAAGGTGATGTAGATGAGGAAAATATGGGAGAAAGGAAGAGAAAGGAGTGACTATTCTGTGTAACTCAGTTTTAAGGTCATCTGAGATTATGCAATGGTAAAGACATGGGCTTTTAAGAATGAGGACTTCAGTTGAAATTCAGTTTTTCTGTGTCCCTTGGGTAAATTACTTAAATTCCAAGTTTAAATTCCCACAACTTAAATGAAGCTAACCCCATCATCTTGCATGATTACTGGTGGTATTAGAAATAATGCATATCAAGTACCTAGCACGGATCTTGACATGTAGTAAATGTTCAATAAATTGTAGCTAAATTATTGTAATTCTTCATATCCCTTTAGAATTCACCTATTAATTCACCTAATTTCAGCTACCAATCTGAAACATACGGAAGCTTTTCTTTTTAAATATGAGCTTGAAAATTCTGTATTATGTATGTAATTTTAGAAATTACTGAAACAGTGATTTCTTTATTCTTAAAACACCTGCTCCATTACTGATATTTTGCCAAATACCAACTCACAAGAACAGAAGTAAGATACTCCTGCCTTTTCTTCAAGCATTTATTACATTTGTCCTTTTCAACATTTAGCCATAAAAGTGATTTATGTGAGTTGAAAGTTAAAAGCGATAGCTTAATTTCTCAAAATTAAACAATCACTCAAATCTATGCAAATTGAAATGTCCAAATGTGATGGGAGATGTAAAATGCTAACTGCAAGTAATATTAAAAAGGCTATTATTTTAATAAATTAAAGACTGATGCTATCACGTTGCTAACAAAAGGCATCTAAGAACAGATTCCTCCACACTTCATTTATCTAATGCTAGATAAGGTGTGGCAGTAAACAGCCCACCTTCAGGTCTCCCTACATTGCTTCAAATGGCAGTCACCGATATATTAAAGAGATCCTATAAGAAATAACAAACATTGCCATCATCTGTACATTATTTTTTAAATAGGATTTTTAATATACTTCCTCCAGTTCTCATCTGCTCATGTGTATAACATATTTTACACCATAGCATCATAACTACATTGTGCTAAAGACAAGTTTATCCATTTCAGTAGCTTATCCTGACACTCTTTTTAGATAAAAAACAGCCATTTTGATGGCTAATGTTAAAAAAAAAAACCCACATATTGAATATGAACATATGAGCAGCTCAGAGCAACCTCTTTGTCATATTTGTCAGGAACTGAGAGCTGCAGTCAGAGAGCTCTTGGAGCTCAGGGCAGATGGAAATATGCAGTTTCTCAGTAAGAGAAGTCATTAATATTCAAACCTGTAATGGGTATCAGGAAACAATTCAATCCAAAATTTGAGCCATTTGTACCAGAATTAGTTTTGCTTTAGCCTTGTATCAAAGAAATGTAGAATATTTTTCTTCATAGAATGCTGAAGAAATTCATGGGGAGAGAATACTTGAAAAATAAGTTTGAATTATATATATTTGTTTTTCCTTTATCAAGGAAATTTTGTAGCAATTAATGATCAGACTTTTTAGAGTTGTCAGAGATAGGCACTGAGGAATGTTAGGAGAGACTTTCTATTTGAGCAGAGCTGTCACATTCTGCTTTTACAGACACTTTTCTTACAACCAGAATGTTCTAGTTTCTTGACTAACTTGAATACAATTTTCCATAGCTTGGTCTAATGCAGAAGTCAACCATGCTGGAAAATGATTTATATGACAACATACAAATACACATACAAATCTGTAGTGACTTAGGGCAATTTTTTCGGTGTGGTTTTTCTTAATTCCTATCGTCTACCTCAGTGAATGCACAGTCAAGTAGAATCTAGGAATTTTCCATTCTACGGTAAGTAATGCTTAAGACCAAAGTTTTCAAAGCTTTTTAGTGTGCATGTAGAAGAAAAACCACTGAAGTTCTTATGATATCACCAATGTGATGATAAAAGCAAACATTAGAATTCTTAATTTGTTTTAAAAAGTAACTTTTTTACATGGTCAAAATGATTGCAACAAAAATTAAAATAAAACTTGTGTAGGTGAAGGGCCATACAAAAAAATTCTAAATAGATAGAGGTCTTAATTTTCACAACCATCATTCTGAATTTGAACATATTTGGAAGAATGATTGCCTGAAAGACCCAGGCATATGAAAGTTTTTCCAACCTACTGACAGAATACGGTAGCAGTCCCATTCATTCTCATAAAAAAACAATGCTTAGTCACAAGAAGACATGCCTCAAAGGGGCCAAAGGTATAATTTAGTACATTGCACAATGGGGTATATTTTTTAAACATGTTTTTATATTCAAGTTTTTAAATAATTAAGATCTAGTAATGAATTTCTGCTCACATTTAAGTTAACTGAAACTGCATTCCAAGTTTATATAACTATAACATAAAATGCTATATGTTATTCGAGGAAGTAATTTGGCGAGAGGGAAAAGGAAGGAAAGAAGAAAAAAGAAAAATGAACATTATCTCCTCACTAAGGACATATATGAATTAGAAAGCAAAAAGGGTATCAGGGAAAGAAAATGTTAGCTTTAGGCTTTACAAGATGATTAAAGTAAAAAAAAAAAAAAAAAAAAAAAAGAGACCTTGAATTTTGAAAAGCTGCTCAACAAGATCTTGCCTTTATCCTTCTACTGTATGTTAAAAAAATACATAGGTACAAGAAAATAAACTTATTTTATAACATTCTTAAAAATAGATGCCTCCTCTATTATGAGTATCCTCCTCTAACCTGATTATCAATAATATTAAAATCATGTATTTTAATATGAGTATCCTCCCCTAAACTGATTGTCAATAATTAATATTAAAATCATGTATTTCTTCCTATTTCCCCATAATTATCTACTGTTTCCATGAAATAAAACTAAAGATGCACACAAACCAGCTGTGCTCTCTTTGTTAATAGCCCATATATTATACAACTTGGAATTGATCCTGACAGGTTATTTATTGTTGGCTTTATTCCAAGGATGGAAAAGAGTATAACAGTGTGAAAAAATAATATACGGAGAAAAGAATAATAAAACAAAGGAAAAAATAGAAAAATAATTACAACTGTGCAATCTTTTTAAATGTGTATAGAACATGCTTTGCTAAAGTAAGTATAGCACATGTTACCAGACGTTTGTTGGAATTTATAATTTGAATTTCTTCTAAAAATTTAAAATTTGATTATAAGATAAATTATATTTATATTCTAATTGTTTGGTTTAAATCAAGGGAATATTAATATCTATATTTCAGTAAGTAGAATTATTTCTCATTGATTTAAATAAACAATTTCACTTGTTTCTAGTTGAAATTTTGGGTTTTTTTTTTAATCTTTTATTTATTTCGTGGGGGAGGGACAGAGGGAGAGTGGGGGAAAAAAGGATCCAAAGCCGGCTGTGCAGTGACAGCAGAGGGACCAATGCAGGGCTCTAGAACTCACAAACCCTGAGATCATGACCTAAGCCAAAGTCAGGCGCTTAACTTACTGAGCCACCCAGGTGACCCATCTAATTGAAATTTGAAAATAAATACCTTGCCTATTTATTTTGACCGCTCACAGTGAATGATGAATTGCGTAAATTATTTTTAATAATTCTGACCTTGCTTCTATAATCCATATTTTGTTTCTAACAGTTTAATCAAGTTGATTGTTTTCTAGAGTTTCCTGTAGCCTGATTTTTCAAACCCTCCTTAAACTTGGATTCCCATCTTCCCTATCTGTTAATGTGAAGAAAGATTGATATAATAGGAATCAAGAAGTTTATCAGATTATGCACATTCTTTTATCTTCTGCAGTTATTCTTCCCTAGTTGTACTTTTAGATGAACATAATATGAATTCTTCTGGGTCTTTTTTCTTCAAGAATTAAGTTTCAGAAATTCAGCTATACTTTAGCCTATACTTTACATTGCTTATTAATTTTTTGCGCTTTACTTTGCATTGAATGAATATATTTATTCATTGTATTTTTTATTTATTTATATATTTATTGTATTAATCCATTTTACTAATGAAATATATGTGTGCTATTATCAAATCTAATTAAAAACAAATATGCAAAGAAAATTCTTCTTCATATATGCTGAGAAAAGTATATAGAAGATTTGCATTTATGCTTAGGAGAAAAATTGCTCAATGACAGCGTGTCTGTGTCTTAAAATTGGTTAAAAAATGCCAAACTGTTCCAAGGTGGTTAAAGCAATATACATTCTTAGTAACTAGAATATGAAGATACTGTGTGTCTGTAACCTTGCCAATATGATCATCACATGTTTATGATTGGTGAGCAGTGGTAACATATTGTCTTTTTAATTAACATTTTCCGTATTATCAAGCGTTGAAAACCTTTTCACGTTTTTGTCAGCCATTTGCATTTCCTCACATGTGAAGTACTTAATCCTAATACTGATTCCTTCTCTTTCTCTCATTGATGTAAGCATTCGTTATCCATTCTAGGGACTAGTTAATTCATGGTCTATTGTGTATGTAACAAATATCTTCTTCACTTGCAATCTTGCCTTTTCTTTCTGTAAAGTATCTTTTGGCATTTCGCACTTTTATTAAATTTTATTATTATTTTAATTTGTATTTGGTGTTTTTTACCCCTTCTTTCACAAGTCTCTCTTTACCATGAAATATTGGAGATTATTTTCTATAGTACATGCTAGAAATATGTACAGTTTGGGACTTCACATTCAAGTCTTTGATCTGGCTAGAAGTGACTTGTTTTGCATGAGATAGGGGTCCACTTTCATTTTTTTCTATATAGATATCACTTAGATCTGGTTTTGTTTTTTTATTGTTAAAATGCTACATTGGGTTCACTGCTTTACATTACCGCCTCATCATATTTCAATTGTCTGTGTATGTGTGGACCTATTTATGAGAAATCATATTATATCGGTCTATTTGTTCTCAAAGATATGTTGGTTTCATGACCACATATCTTTAGTGTCTGCATCTGATACTATAAGTATTCTTTGTTCTTCTTTATGACTAACTTGGCATTTTTTGTCCATTGCATTTCCATATGAATTTTAGAATCCATTAGTCAATTCCACTGGGATTTTGAATAGTGCTGTAGTAAATCTAGAATTAAATTATGGAGAACTGGAATTTTTGAAGATTAAAAATTCATATGTATATATATACACACACATAGTATCTCTCCATTGATTTTGGTATTCTTATGTTTCTCAATAATTTATTTTTCTTACACATTTTCTTTCATTCCTAGGTACTTTGTATATCTGATGCTATTAAAATGGTATTTCAAAAACTTAAACTAAAAGTTTATAAAATGTAAAATATCTAAAAATGGAGGTCAGATAAAAGGCAGATTTTTAACTAAGACCTTCTCTCTCTCTTTCACTCTCTCTGCATTTGAACTGATCTCCATAATAGAAAATAAATTATTGTGTTATTCCAATTCTCTGAGTGAATTCTTTGGAATTTCTGGCTTAGTTTGAAAATTGAAGCTACAGTAATACTGTGAGAAACTGATATCATCTAAAGGTAAAAATGGGTATTTTTTATTATAATGGGATTGATGGGATAATTTTTTTTTAACATTTATTTATTTATTTTTGAGATAGAGAGAGACAGAGCATGAATGGGGGAGGGTCAGAGAGAGAGGGAGACACAGAATCCGAAACAGGCTCCAGGCTCTGAGCTGTCAGCACAGAGCCCGACGCGGGGCTCGAACTCACGGACCGTGAGATCATGACCTGAGCCAAAGTCGGACGCTTAACCGACTGAGCCACCCAGGTGCCCCTTGATGGGATAATTTTAATAGTTTCAGGAGCTGACAATTTACAGCAATAAATGTAGTCATATTAGTAACTTACAAACTTTCTCTTATTGTGTATTTCATTGTCTGTATAAATACATAACATAGATTTGATGCAGTTGTTTGGTTAATTCTGAGCATCTAATTGCTTAAAATCAATTTATAATCTTAGTGTGGCATTCTTTTAAACTCAATTATCTTTTATTTAATAAAAATACATTCTTTTATCAAAATAGAAATTTGAGACACACATCTAAAACAAAAAGAAAAAAAAAACTAAATATGTTAAACAATGGTTTTCAACACATTGGACAGCAGGCCACAAAGGACAGTAATCACTGAGACAAGGAACAAATGTGTTAGCCCTAGGAATGCCCCAACTTCCTGACCTGAAAAGTTTACAGGTCCTGACACAGAGAAGGGGAAGCAAAGTGGAGCCTTTAAGAGGATTGAAGTTAGAGTCTTCATAGACCAAGGTAGCCAGAATTATAAGACAAAGTATTAGAGATGAGAGAACTGATCCGTACATGAATGTGTAGAAATTACTTGAGACCAAGGCACTGTCCAAAAGGATCAGTGGAAACAATACTCAGAGATCAAATAGGGACAAAATTAGTATCTATTACCCTCAGCCAGTGTAGAAAATCTAAAAATTTACAGTGTTGGGTAGAGTACTTAGAAGGGTGTTACCTCAGTGGGGGTGAATGTTTAACCTTAGACTAAATGCTCTTTTGGTACTGCCTAACAAATTTTAATAACATCACAGCTGTTTACAAATAACTAAACAAAAATATCATACTGTTTCTAAATACTAAATTGTGTCACAGAATAAAGCCCAAGAATGCTTCTGGAATACAAAAGTACCCAGCATACAACAAACAATGCAAGATTCAGAATGTATGGATCAAAGCAGATTACCAGGAATGCAAAAGAGTAGGATAATATATCCCAAAGTGAGGAGAAAGTCTATTGATGACATTGATGAGCACTGACACAAATACTAATTTATAAAACAAGGACATTTTAAAAGTTATTGGAACTAAATTCCATATGTTCAAAAAGTTAGGTAAAGCCATATACAAGACTCAAATCAAAATTTAGAGTTGAAACTACAGTGTCTGAAATAAAGAATATACTGGATGAGATTAATTACAATTAGATATTAATGAATAAAAGGTTAGTAACTTTAAAAGCACCAAAACAAACTAGCAAAAATTAAATGCCAAGAGAATTTAAAAAGTTAGATAAGCATTGGTGAATTGTGGATCAATTTTAAGCATCCTAAATCAATGAAAGGGGGAGAAAAATATTTAGAGAAATTAAGGCAGAAAGGTATCCAAATTTCATGAAAACTATAAACTCAAGAAGCTAAACAAAAACCAATCATGAGACACATGAATCCTAGTGAAATTGCCCAAGCCATTTAGAACAAGAAAATCTGTAAGCAGCAAGAAACAGGCACGTTATTTACAAAGGAATAAAGATATGGATGACAGCAGATTTCTCATTTGAAAGAATGTAACTCAGAAGACACAGAACCCCATATTTAAGTATTGCAAAGAAATTCAATTTGGGATTCCATATCCAGAGAAAATATCTTTCAAAAATTTGAGGCAAAGTAGACTTTTTCAGACATACAAAAGTTGAAAGAGTTCATCACCTATAGACCAGCATTACAATAAAAGCTAGTCTTTCAGGCAGAATAAAATGAGAATAGATTGAAATATAAGAGCTGCACAATGAAATAAAAGCACAAAAAAGGACAAAGGATAACTATATGAGTAAATGTATAGGATATTCTTATTATGACTTGGGTCTTTTAAAAATATAATTGACTAAAAAATAATAGCACCAAATGGAATTTATAACATATGTGTAAATAAAATACAAGAACATCAATGCCAAAAATCCCTATGAAATAAGATTGTAAATACACTTTTTACCCTGCATATTTCCTGTAGTTAATAAACATGAGGAAACATTATTTCCTAAAATAATTTAGTATAAGGATATAATAAATTTATAATAAATAAATGTTAATAATAAACCAATATGAACAAATTCTTCATGAAAAATGTATCCTATGAAGTGTCTTAAATTGAAACTTAAAATGAAAACTCATTAATGAGGACTATTAAACCATGTTACTTATTCTAAATGTTTGTCAAATAAAAGTATAAATAAGTCAGAAGTTGACAGAAAAAAATGATAAACATTCATAACAATATATCTATTGTGATTTCTCTGTATGATGGGGAAGTTATTCTACTGTAGTTAAATGCACATAAGCATAAGGTCCCAATGAAGATAGTAATGACAGTGTTATATATGCAGGTGATAAAATATCTTGGTGATATAGTACAAATGTGTATCCTGTTAGTTGTTCTTTTAGAACAGCTTGAATTTATCAGTAAGATACTCGTGACCATTTATTCAACTAAAGAGGAATTGCCAGGAAAACGATGTTAACGGGCAAAAAAAAAAAATGCTTTTTAAATTACTATTGTAGTGCTATTTTGTCCCTAAGGATCCTCTTGTTCCATCATTATCACGAGAGGCCCAACTCCAGTTTGATGACAATGGCAATAATAATGCTTCATCTTCAATACCTTTAAGCAATTGTAATAAACGCATACTGCATTAATATGTACAGGTACAATGTGGTTTGGATCCAGATATATTAAAAATTCTACTGAACATATCTCTTAAGAATAAGAGTTCTAGTATTTGAGGTTTATATTTATCCCATTATTTATCAATTTAGCAAAATATAAAATATGAATGAATATAAGACATACAATAGACTTTAATAATGTTAATAGTCATACTTTTTGCTGGGGAAATACTAATGTTTATCCATATAAACAGGTTATTAATACAATAGAGTGGTGCATAGACATTATTGAGAATATAATAAGCAAATATATACTCATTTCCGCTCAAAAAAATAAAGCGAATGGTAAAACCTAAAACATATCCGGCCTGAAAGATCTCAAACATGACACATGAGGACTATAATTTCCCTCATATGGGTGAGATGGTCCATCCTCGGCTTTCACATTTTCTTCTACTCTCTGGAATAATACCTATACAAAAGAGGTTTTGTGTTCTCTAGGATTTTGGAATTCTTTATATGTAAGCATTTTGGAAGGTTCATTTTTTTACTAATGATACAATTTAATTATTGTAGATCTATAAAATTTCTTTGTTCTTCTGGAAATACTTATGGTAATTTAGAAATGCTAATAAAAATATTTATTCCATCTTTCTTGTTTTAACTTAAATACATAATGCTGTTCATAGTTTTGTCCTTTCTGCCCTTTCCCTGTCCTTCTGTGTTTAATTTCTTAGGGAAAATGCAGTCAAGTCCTTCCAATCAGACATAAGTTGTCTCTTCATTGTATCTTCCACATGTCTTTATCTTTCTTGAGGATATTTCATCCCTTTATCTCTGTTTTATTTTAAATAACTAATTTTCTCTTAAACAATGTTTAGGACTCTGACATTCATCTTAATGTCTATTTTCTCCAGAAATTCTGCCATTTTTCTCATTTACCTTTTACTCTTAATATACTTTCTTTTTTAATTTTTTTATATTTATTTATTTTTGTGAGACAGAGAGACAGAGCACAAGTGGGGCCAAGAGAGTGAGGCACAGAATCCGAAGCAGGCTGCAGGCTCTGAGCTGTCAGCACAGAGCCCGATGCGGGGCTCCAACTCACAAACCGTGAGATCATGACCTGAGCCGAAGTCGGACACTTAACCAACTGAGCCTCCCAAGGGCCCCAATATACCTTCTTTATATAGGGAAAAACCGCAACATCCAACTGTAAAATTTACTTGCAATTCTGCCTTTATCAAGCCATATTACACTGAGTGTTGGTGTCTATCAATGTGATGGCATTTAACTAATTATCTTCTCAATAAAGGTGTTTGGTCATGGGGCATTTAGGATTTTACTTACTAGAAATAGTAAGTTTTTAGTCTTGTCGAAATCAGTTTATAGCTCTTCAAAAATGTCCACACACTTTGTACCTACAAATCTTGTTTTTCGGGACCGCTGTTTGCCAATCAGGTCCTTTTACATCTATAAAGTCATCACACAGACTACCCATATCTAAAATGTCCATCATTTTTAAATTCTTAGAAGCACATTAGATGTCATAAATTTAATCCTTCTTTCTCAGGAAAAAAATGGCTTTAAAGCACAGAGTTACTTTGAACTTGTGAAATTGAAATTGGATTCCAAAAACATGTTATTTTTTTAATGGGTTCACTAAAGTGAAGATTTAGGTTCTGTTATCTATATTCCTAATTATTTTGTTTGCTGTGACAGGTGACTTTTTTTTCAGCATTTTAGTGATTTATTTCTTTTTATACATTATAATCCTCTTTTTAAGCTTATCTTCAGTATGGGATAAATATATATATTATATTATATATTATATAATTATTTATGTATTTAATATGTATAATATATATTATATAATTATATAATATATATGTTATATATTATGTGTGTGTGTGTTAAGAAATGTACTCTTAGCTGTGAAAATCTCTTTCTTGAAAAGTTCTGCAATAGATTTTTCCAGAATTGCACCAGACTACAAGGTCTTAGACCAGTTGTTATTTAATTTCTCAGTTGAGGGGCATCTGCGTGGTTCAGTCTGACTCTTGATTTTAGCTCAGGTCACTATCTCATGGTTGGTGAAATCAAGCCCAGTCTCGACCTCTACACTAATAGCATGGAGCCTGCTTGAGATTCATTCTCTCTCTCTCTCTCTCTCTCTCTCTCTCTCCCCCCCCCCCGCCCCCACTCCTCCCTGGCTTGTGCATGTGTGTTCTCTCTCAAAATAAATAAACATTTAAGAAACTTCTCAAATTCCTATAGCACATGAACAATATAACTAGGGACTCTACACCTGCAGATGATGGGGGCTTAAGTTTTTTTGTTTTGTGTTTTTTGTTTTTTTGGGTTTTTTACAAGCAATTTTTAGTTTTCTTTCCACCCAAAGTTCAAGGAAGAAGGAAGCCTATATTATAATATACCTGAACAAGTGGGTGAGGATTTTCAACTTCTTTTCATAAATTCAATAGACTTTGAAGGTTCTTGGTTTATGTAAATTTCTCATTCTAGCCCTGCTTTGAGTAGGTTCAAAGTCCTATCTTATTTTACTGTTCACCGTTAAAACTCTAGATTCCTGCTCTGGGATCTTATATACTAATCTTCTCCCTATGCCATCCTTAGCCAGCACTGTATTTATTTGTGCATGAAGCATATAAAAAAAACCCTCCCTTTTTGTGCATATAAGGATTTATTTATTTTTTCTTCTTTTGTTCACTTTGTAGCTACAGCCGCATTTCCTTCCAAAGGTTAATAGATCAGATTTCTGTGTATTGTCTATTGCTTAACTCTGAAACCATGACCCATTATGTTTCTAGGTTGTGTAAAATATTATTTAAGCATTTTGTGGTGGCCTAGAATACTGTCTTGCCAAGCAGTCACATTCTTATTCCAACATACCATAAATTTTCAACTTCTGTTCTTAATGGGAAAATGTAAAGATTAAAGGGTGGGATCATAGGAATCTCCTTGAGATAGAATCATTTCTTCTCATTATTCTCTTTGTTCTATTGTATGCACAAATGATTTGGGCTTCTGTCCACTATGTAGCTACCACTGCCTACTCCAGTCCTTACAGATGTTTTTTTTAAAGACTGGATATAAAATGGGACACAGGCTTTTTAACCTCATCTTTTCTTTGGTATAACTGAACACAAATGTATGAATCCTTTCATTTTAATAATTTTTGCATTAATTATTCACAGGGAAACAAACAGAAATAGCAATACAATAGATAGGAGGACTTGATAAAAGTTAATATACCCAAATGTTCTTACAATCATGGTCTTAGACCCTATTTTCTTCCAGAATTTCACTTCTATATTTATTTATGTATGTAGCACTAATAGTCTCCCAATCTTTGTGCATTCTGTGACATTCCCTCTTCTAAAGCCCCACACTTAAATTCATTTAAAATAGAAGTTTATCCCTTGTCTTTATTGTATAATTTCTTACTTTTGGAATTTCAAAACTGAATCTAAAATTTTATCACATATTAGGAATTATTGTCTCTTGACACCGATTCAACAGTTAATAGGAAGACTGAAATATAAACCAGTTCTCAGGGACATTGCCTGTACTAGCAGAGAGACAGAGAGAGACAGAAAGAGAGAGACAGAGAGAGAGAGAGAGAGAGAGAGAGAGAGAGAGAGAGAGAGAAAGAAAAAGAAAAAGAAAAAGAAAAAGAAAAAGAAAAAGAAAAAGAAAAAGAAAAAGAAAAAGAAAAAGAAAAAGAAAAAAAAAATCTTGCCAGTAAGGTGGTAGGTGAACTATTTCAAAAGGCAAGATCACTTTTTGGAGTAGGTTAAAGCCAATACCAGCATTTTTAGGAGAGATAAGTAAACCTATTATAAAACTCTTCCAAAATTCTGACCTATGATATACTAATCTGCATAGCTCCCTATGATAACATTCCTGCCATTTCAAAAACTGTCAACAGTTAGTGATTACCTATCGCAGGCATCAAGGTTTTAGTCAATCATATCCCTAGTCAAGAGGCACTTAAGAAGTCCTGGATGTCAGTTGGGTAACTGCATTAGAATATTTCTATCCTACTTTACCTTCATTATAACAGCTTAATTTATTTTCTCTTTTCTTTTTCTTTTCTTTTCTTTTCTTTTCTTTTCTTTTCTCTTTTCTTTTCTTTTCTTTTCTTTCTCTTTTTTCACATCCCTGAGGTATACTGCATTCAGAAAAGCCTTTGTCTGGATTTTACTTTACCTTCCTTTTTCCATCAACATACCCATGTCAAACTGAGAATAACTGATATCATATCTTATTAAAGACCATGGTTTTGTCATGTTTTACTTAGTCTCAAACTTCAGTCTCCATTATTGTTCACTTTTAGCTGCAACCACATTTCCTGACATAGGCTGAATATATTGGGTTTCTGTGTGTTGCTCTTGCTTGATTCTGAAACTACAGTCCCTTTATTTTAATATCTGGAAGCTGTCACCTGTCACTAGATATCACCATAATTACTTTTAAGTTTATTTATTTATTTTGAGGGATGGAGGGGGAAGAGAGAGAGAGAATCCCAAGTAGGCTCTGTACTGTCAGTGCAGGGCCTGATGCAGGGCTCGATACCACAAACTGTGAGATCATGACCTGAGTCAAGATCAAGAGTCAGATTGTTAACTGACTGAGCCATCCAGGCACCCAATATCATCATAATTCTTATGTTAATAAAATAAAATATTATATTATAAAATAACTAATAACTGAATATATAATAATAACTAAAATGTACTCTGTCCATTATGTGCCAGTAACCATGACAAGTAATTTGGATGCCTTATCTCATTTAACCCTCATATATATTATCCTCACTTTATATGAGGGAGCCAAATTTCAGATAACAAATAATTTAAACAAGGTCATACAGCTAATAATGTAGAAAATATTACTCAATCCCATTGTTGTGAACTCCAAATCTCAATCATACTAATCACTTTTAAACATTTTCTTGTCTGGATTTTCACCATAAGTGATTTTTTTTTTTTAACATTTGTTCATTTTTGAGAGACAGAGAGAGACAGAGTGTGAGTAGGGGAGTGGCAGAGAGAGGGAGACACAGAATCCGAAGCAGGCTCCAGGTTCTGAGCTGTCAACACAGAGCCCATCCTGGGGCCTGAACTCATGAACCATGAAATCATGACCTGTGCTGAAGTCATCTGACTTCAACTATATTCAACTATATTAAACTAAATCAGCCACCCAACCCCCCCACCATAAGTGATTTTTTAAAAAAACCCTAGCCATTAATCCTGACTCAATATTTCATGATCTTGGTTCTGACAGGAGGTTGTGTATCAAATGTCTTATTTTTCCATTAGAGTTACCCTTGGCTTTTTTCAATTTTTATGACCAATAGCTGTCAATGAAATAGCAGGACCAGAATCATCATCTTGATTGCTTTAAAATGACTTCTCTTAGCTCAGCTAGCTACTGTTTCTGGGGAATAAATTTAGTGAACCTACGGTATAAGCTCAATTCCATGATTAAAAGTTGTGGATTCTTTGTACCAAAAACAGACCCCTGTATTTTCTGTGTGACTTGTTTTAATTTAAAATTTTTATTTTTTTTATTTAAAATTTTTTTCATTTAAATTTTTCCTATGCCATTCTTAATCTGAGGTTCTCACTTGACTCCCGATCCCTGTCATTGGTCGGCATGTACATTGTCCCATTTACCCTTCTCTTTTCCTAATGCATCCGGAACTACCTCCTGCCCTCTCTGTCAAATTAAAGTATCTTTAAGAAGTTTCTTTCATCATTTATGTCAGTGGAGGCTCTACCAATCTTCATACTCCCAGATGGCTAAGAGATACTTTCATATCATTTTAATCATGTGCTTTTCATACCCCAAAGATTTTGACACTCATGAGATTATCTCTCATGCAGAGGTTGGGTTAGATAAGAAACTGTTAAAATTACATTATTTCTTTCAACTGTTGTTATAACTGTGGCTGCATCAAGAGTAAAATGATTTGGCTTTCTAGAGTTTATGCATGAAACCAGGTTAGGGAAGAGAAGAGGTAGAGTATTTCCCTTTGCAAAATGCTATGATAATAATATGGTCAAAATATGATCAATTCTTTGAGGCATGACTTCACTTCTATTGATTCAGTCATTAAGGCCATGGGTGAATGTGATCCATAGCATTTACCTCTCACTAAAACTCATAAACAAGGTTCCAATCTCAGATTTTATGTTCTATGATCTTAAATATGTAAATGGAATGGTTTTTGCTCACAGTTTATGTGATGAAATGACTAACTCAAGTATATAATATTACACAGAAGATCAAAAGTAAAGACACACTTAATTTCCAAATTAACCAAATTACTAAGATAATAGAGAACATCATGCTGCAACACATTTTTTTTTGTAAGTTTTGGTAGTAAGAGGATAGGAGGATCAAAACACATTCAAAATAATGGATAGGATACTATTCCATAGTCTGCAACACTACTAAATAAGGTAATCAACAAAAAATTGGAAGAGAAAATTCATTTTATATACAGGCATCCTTGTTTTATTATACCTTGCTTTAACTGAAGGTTTGCAGCAAACTTGCATCAAACAAATTTATCAGTACCATCTCTCCAATAGCATTTGCTGACTTAGTGTCTCTTTGTCACTTGCAATATTTCAAACTGGTGATTCTTGCAATATTTCAAACTTTTTCATCATCATTATTACGTTTGTTGTGCTGATTAGTGATCATCGTTTTTACTATTGTAATTGTTTTGGTGTGCCACAAATCTCACCCATATGAGATGGTGCACTGAATCCAAAAATGTTATATATGTTCTGACATCTCCACTGACTGGCTACTTACCCCCTCTCTTTCCCTCTCCTTGAACTTCTCTATGCCTGAGAAATAGCAGTATTGAATTGAGGCCAATTAATAACGCTACAATGGCCCCTAAGTGGTTGAGTGAAAGAGTCACATGTCTCTCATTTTAAATCCAAAGCTAGAAATGATTAAGCTCAGTGAGGAAAGGATGTTCAAAGCCAAAATAGGCTGAAATCTAGGCCCCCTGAGCCAAACACTTAGCCAAGTTGTAAATACAAAGTAAAGGTTCCCGAAGGAAATTAAAAACGCTACTCTAGTAAACACATGAATGATAAAAAAGTGAAATAGCCTTGTTACTGATATGGAGAAAGTTATAGAGGTCTGGGCAGATCAAACCAGCTACAACATTCCCTTACGCCAAAGACTTATCTCCAGAAAGCCTTGGGAGAGCTGAGGAAGCTATAGAAGGAAAGTTCAAAGCTAGCAGAGGTTGGTTTTGGAGGCTTACGGAAGGAAGCCATCACAATAATATAAAACTGCAAGTGAGGCATTAAGTGCTGATGTGGAAGCTACAACAAATTTTTCAGAAGCTCTAGCTAAGAAAATTAATGAAGGTGGCTGAATTAAACAACAGATGTTTAATCTAGACAAACACCTCTCTATTGGAAGAAGATGCCATCTAGGACTTTCAGAGCTGAGAAGAGAAGTAAATACTTGGCTTCACAGCTTCAAAGAACAGGCTGACTCTCTTGCTAGAGGCTAATGCAACTGGTGACTTTAAGTTGAAGCCAATGCTCATTGATCATTCCATAAATCGTTCTAAAATCCTTAAAAACTATGCTAAATCTACTCTGCCTATGCTCCATCAATGGAATAACAAAGCCTGGATGACAGCACATCTGTTCACAACATGGTTTATTGAATATTTTAAGCCTAATGTTGAGACCTACTGATCTGAAAAAAACATTCTTACAAAATATTATTGCTAATTGACAATGCACCCTGTCACTCAAGAGCTCTGTTGCAGATGTACAATGTGATTAATGTTATTTTCAAGTCTATTAACACAATATTCTGCAACCCATGGGTCATGGAGTCATTTTGACTTTTAAGTCTTATTATTTAAAAAATACATTTTGTAAGGCTACAGCTGTCATAGATAGTGATTCTTCTGGAAGATCTGGGCAAAGTAAGGTAAAAAACTTCTGGAAAGGATTCACCAATGCCGTTAAGAACATTTGTATTGAATAGGAAGAGGTCAACATGTCAATATTAAAGGAGTTTGGAAGAACTTGATTTCAGTCCTCCTGGATGACTTTGAGGAGTTCAAGACTTCAGTGAAAGTAGTAACCACAGATGTGGTAGAAATAGCAAGATAAGTAGAATTAGAAGCAGAGCCTGAAGATGGAACTAAATTGCTATATTCTCATGGTAAAACTTGAACAGGTGAAGACTTGATTCTTATGGATGAGTAAACAAAGTGATTTCTTGAAATGGAAACTACTCCTGTTTAAGATGCTGTGAAAATTGTAGAAATGACAACAAAGGATTTAGAATATTCCATAAACTTAGTTAACAAAGCAGTGACTGGGTTTGGCAGGAATGACTGCAATTTTGAAAGAAATTCTATTGAAGGTAAAATGCTATCAAGCAGTATTGTGTGATTGCTCAGGTCATGATCTCACAGTCCTGAGATCAAGCCCTATGTCGGGCTGTGCACTGGGTGTGAAGCCTGCTTAAGATTCTCTTTCTCCCTCTCCCTCTGTCCCTCCCCCACTTGCATGCACTTTCTCTCAAAAAAAAAAACATAATAATAATTATAAAAATGTGTACACAATTTTTTACCTTAAAATTGGAGAAATATCTTCTCATGTAAAATCATATCTAGCATTTCCTGTATCAAGTTCCAATAAAATAGTTTTAAAGACACGGAAGAAATTAAGAAATTTAAAAATGTACTGAGAGTCATAGCTGGAGGAAATCATAAGAGCAAGAACGGTAGAATAGAATGAAAAAGTACAATCTAATAGCTGACATACTCTTGAATCTAAAATGCAATCTGCCAGAAAAAAAATGGAATACATTTTTCTTCCTTTCTCTGTTTGCACCTCGGTTCAGAGAACAAGTTACATAACAACCAAAAAGCTAGAAAGTAAACCTAAGAATGTAAATTTTGTATAAAAGTGATCTGTAAGGTGAGTCATCAATATTACCCTTTCTATAGACATTGTTAGACTGATATTGCTGGAAAACAACTGAACACGAAATGTAAAGGGGTGCGGGATGACTGATGTAGAGGGCAGCTGGAGAGAAGGAGAATTACTATTACTAGCTTATTATATCTGGCATTTTTAGTTCACATAAATTAAGCACTCAATATAGGACAAAAACAGGAAGAACCTTGGCAACACTCATGCTAACAACTGTCATTTTTGTATGTCCTTCCAGTTTAGTGTCCTAGAATCAAGAATGAAGGTTAAGAAGAAAAAAAAAAAAAAAAAAAACACCAAAATGAAGGTTAAGGAATAGTCCACTTCAGCTCAGGTAAGCTATACCAGTGAACGCTTGCTAGGTATGAGACATCGAATGGAATGTTGAAATACCACTCTACACTCTAATTCTAGCTGTGATAAGGATTTTTATCTAAATTAAAAATGGAAAATAAGCAAGGCAAATCACCTGTCTATTGGCAAATTCCTGGTCTGGATAAATCTATTTTCAATAGAGAATAATTAAGCAAAAGGAAAAAAAAAATAAAGATTTCATTACTGAAAACTTACTAAAGGGAATACAAAATGGAATGTTTCCTAATGTCTCAAAGGAAGATATTAACTGAGAAAAAACAATTAGCTAAAAAAAAAAAAAAAAAAAAAAAAACAACTTTTGAAACTCTTTGAAATTCTCAACATGGAGACAACATGAGGTTCTTGAAAGATAATCAAAATCATAGCAAAAGGTCAGCTGGGATTTAAATATGCATATATGCAGCAATTGAGTATTTCAAATTGAAAAATGTTTTAAGAAAATTAAATCCCAACTGCAAAATTCACTTTTTAGTAAAGTATGTTACTAGCACAGAAGAAAAGTTGAAAAATTTTTTTTTCAAAATTCAAAATGAACAAACAGAAAAATGATTCTTTAAAAAGTAGAAGATAGATACAGGGGACATCTAACAGAAATTAAAAATTAAGCAATTCTGTCTAAAAACTAAGAAGCCAGAAATAAAAGTGATAGAAAAGCAAAAGTAAAAGCTTCTAAAACATTGGAAATTAGAGACCTGAATCTGTGTATTAAGATGATATTAGATTAGGGGCACCTGGGTGCCTCAGTTGGTTGAGTGTCTGGCTTAGGCTCAGGTCATGAACTCACAGCTTGTGGGTTCAAGTCCCACGTTGGGCTCTGTGCTGACAGCTCGGAGCTAGGAGCTAGAAGATAGGAGCTAGGATCCAGGATCCAGGGGCTAGGAGCTCAGAGGTCACAGCCTGGAGTCTGCTTTGGATTCTGTGTCTCCCTCTCTCTGCCCCTCCCCCACTCATGTTCTGTCTCTCTCTTTCTGTCAAAAATAAGCATTAATTTTATTTGTTTGTTTTAAAAGATGGTATTAAAGACTGTTAAGAAATAAAAACTAAAAACTTATGAATTACAAAGATGGAAAAGTCTGCAAGAATCTATCTAGAAAATTCATCTTATTTTTGTGTGTAAAATTACTTTTTAGGGGTGCCTGGGTGGCGCAGTCGGTTAAGCGTCCGACTTCAGCCAGGTCACGATCTCACGGTCCGGTGAGTTCGAGCCCCGCGTCAGGCTCTGGGCTGATGGCTCGGAGCCTGGAGCCTGTTTCCGATTCTGTGTCTCCCTCTCTCTCTGCCCCTCCCCCGTTCATGCTCTGTCTCTCTCTGTCCCAAAAATAAATAAAAAAGTTGAAAAAAAAAATTAAAAAAAAAAAAAAAAGAAAGTCAAAAAAAAATTACTTTTTATAAGGCCATAGGGGAAGAAATTTGGGGCATAGGAGTTGCTAATCTAAAAACACTACCATTAAGATGTGATCAACCAATAACAACTATTTTATTTGTTTTCAAATAATAAGTGTAACATTTGCTTCCAGGTATGATGGAGTAGTTTGTGGCATACCAACGCTCCTTTTGAGAGCAAATATAATGAGAAAATATACAAATCTTGACAGGCATTGGAGATCTAATGAATCAGCCTGGAATAGAGAGGACAAAATTCCCCACAGAGAATTATGAAAGATGAACTGAGATTCTGTAGCCTTTTTCCTTGGGGTATTTTCTGGCTCTGGCCACAAGGCAACTGTTTGAGAATCTGGATTTTGCCTGGGCAAAACATTTTGCTCACTGTTGGCAAGTAGAGATGGAACAGAGTGTGGTCATTCCTAAGGCTAAAAAGTCTTGAGAGATGACAAAGCAAGGAATGAGAATTTAGTCTAATGAGAAGGAAGGAATGAGCACTGAGCCATCGCTGAGCCTATTTTCCCTTCAATATTTGCTGGAAAGTAGAGATACATGGAGTATGAAGTTAAACAACTAAATAACATCTGGAAAGCAAAGCAGAAAGTTTAGTAGTCTCATCAGGTTAAGATGAGGATTACAGTCTAGAATCTTCCATGTGAAAAGGCCCTGGTGAAATTAGATGGAATTCCTACCAGTTTGGGCTCATACGTGAAGACAAATCAAACAAGATGGTTGTAGGCACTATAATGAGCAGGAGGGGCAGAGTGGTATACAATAGTAAACTGGACATCAACTAACATTTTACTTAAACTGTAAATGCCAAAAAACAACAATGACAACAACAACAACCCTTTATAGGGGCATTTGTTTTATTTTGTTTTTCCAAAGTGAGGACTTGAATCACCACAAGAGGGAGTCATAGGAGGATGACTGCATTAGGAAAAGGAAAATTCCTGGACTTTTCAGAAATTACTGGACTTGGGAACTGACATTAATCCTTTGTAACCCAAAATGCCATTTTGGTTTGCCATTCCAAGGAAGAGCTAGTGGATTGAATTTATTAATAAAGTTTTGGCTTAGGTCCATCTCATGATAGGGTTAGTGAATTTCTAAGTACATCTGTGGTTATAGCCTCACTTCTGGAAGGCAGTATACATATTCAAAACTAGAAGAATCCCCTTACTGGCTCAATGATCTATGAATTAAGAGCTATTAAGATAAGATTGGCTAGGGGAAACCCACTATAATTGCTTCTCCCTGTAAAAAGTTTATAGGAACAGACAAAAGATCCTGAACAGCCAACACAATATTGAGAACAATATCAGAGAACTGACACTACCTGACTTCAAGACTTACTATAAAGCTACAGGAAGAAGTGGCAGTAAAGAAAGTGTGGTAAAAGTGAAAAAAAATCAATAAATAGATCAATGCAACAAAATAAAGAGCCTGGAAATAGACCACAATAAATAAAGACAACTGGTCATTGACAAAAAAGCAAAGACAATACAATGAGCAAAGATAGTCTCCTCAACAAATAGTGCCAGAACAATTGGATGTACATATGCAAGAAAAAAAATTGAACATAGATTTTATATCCTTCATAAAAAGTAACCCAAAATGGATCACAGACCCATGTGTGCAAAACTATGAAAGTCACATAGGAGAAAATCTAAATGACTGGGTTTGACAATAACTTTTTAGATATAACACCAAAGGCATGATCCATGAAAGAAAGAACTGATAAGCTGGATTTCATTGAAATTAAAATTTTCTAAAAAATAAAATAGGGGTGCGTGGGTGGCTCAGTCAGTTAAGCATTCGACTTCTGTTCAGGACATGTTCTCACAGTCCATGAGTTCGAGCCCTGCGTCGGGCTCTGTGCTGACAGCTTGAAGCCTGGAGCCTGCTTTGATTCTGTGTCTCCCTTTCTATCTGCCTCTCCCTTGTTTGTGCATTCACTCTCTCTCTCTCTCTGTCTCTCTCTCTCTCTGTCTCTCTCTCTCTCATTCTCAATCTCAAAAATAAATAAACATTAAAAAACATTTTAAAAAATGAAAAATGAAATAAAAACTTCCTGCTCTGGAAAAGATTCTGTCAAGTGAATGAGAAGACAAGCCCAAGACAGAGAAAAAATACTTGCAAAAGATGTACCTGATAAAGGACTCTTACCCAAAATACACAGAGAACTCTTAAAACTCAATAAGAAATCAAACAACCAGAATAAAAAATGGACCAAAGACCTTAATATACACCTCACCAAAAAAGATACACAGATGGCAAATAAGCATATGAAAAGGTCCTCCACATTATATGTCATCAGGGAAATGTAATTTAAAACAATGAGATACCACCACACATCTATCTATATTAGGATTGGCAAAATCCACAACACTGACAACTGATGCTGCAAGAGATGAAGAGCAACAGCAAATCTCTTTCATTCCTGGTGGGAATCCAAACTGGTTTACCCACTCTGAAAGGCAGGCTAGTGCATTTTTACAAAGTAAACATAGTTTTATCATATGATCCAGCAATCGTACTCCATGGTATTTACCCAGAGGAGTTTAACATGTCCACACAAAAATTGGCATGTGGTATTTACACTAACTTTATTTATAATTACCAAAGCTTGGAAGCAACTAAGATGCCTTCAGTAGGTGGGTGAAAGGATAAATGAACTGTGGTACATCCAGACAATGGAACAGTATTCAATACTAAAAGGAAATGAGCTATCAAGCCATGAAAATACATAGAAGAATTTTATTTATTTTTTTTAATTTTTTTAACGTTTATTTATTTTTGAGACAGAGAGAGACAGAGCATGAATGCGGGAGGGTCAGAGAGAGAGGGAGACACAGAATCAAACAGGCTCCAGGCTCCGAGCTGTCAGCACAGAGCCGATGCGGGGCTTGAACTCACGGACGTGAGATCATGACCTGGGCCGAAGTTGGACACTCAACCGACTGAGCCACCCAGGTGCCCCAAGAATTTTAAATGTATATTACTACATGAAAGAAACCGATCTAAAAAAGCTACATACCATATGATTCCAAACATATAACATTCTGGAAATGACAAAACTATGGAGATGGAAAAGTGATCAGTGGTTGCCAGAGGTTGGGAGAGGGGAGCTGTGGCAAGACATGAATAGATGAAGTACAGAGGATTTTAAAGGCAGTGAAAATACTCTGACACTATAATGGTGAATATATGGCATTATACATTTGTCCAAACTCATAGAACATACAATACCAAGAGTGAATCCTAATGTAAACTATGGAGTTCAGATGATAATGATGTGTTAATGTAGGTTTATCAGTTGCAACAAATTATTACTCTGATGGAGGAGGCTAGACGTGTGGACAGAAAGTATATGAAAAAAATCTGTACCTTCTGCTCAATATTGCTGTGTACCTAAAACTGCTCTAAAAAACAAAGTCTTAAAATTCCTCAAAAAGCTACCACAGTTTGTCGGAAAAAATGTGCTTAGCCACAAAATAGACATCACGAGGTCAGAGCTAGTAGACATCTACATAGTCCCCCCCCCCTCCCAATTAATGTGATATGTAACTCATGGAGCAGCCTATGAAGTCATCATGTCTAGATGAAGTCATTACATCTGTCAAAGTTTCCATGTCTGACAACCGTAATCTCTTTAGAGTGGTGGCCTCCACTTAGTTCCTGCTTTCCAAATCATGAGAAACTTCCTTTTATTGGTGACTCTAACTTGGATCCATATAAGGAAGAGTATGCTCATGAATAATTCCAGTCTTTCACGTGGTGGTTATACCAAATAGGCAACAGACAATTCAGCCTAGTGCATGTCGTTGGAATCTCAACATCCATACACAGCCCTTCTAACCATATGAATATAGGAAAAACAAAAAACAAACAACGAAAAAAAACAGCTTCATGCTTCTGCCTAGCCTGACACAACTACCCCTTATACAATGTGCTAGAATTATGTAAACAAAAAAGAAATCCAAAATAATTTAAATAACACCTGAAATGGAAGCAGTGAAAGTAAATTTTCCTACTTTCACTCTAGGTTTCTTACTACATTTGATATTATTTCATGTCTGCTTTAGTCATCAAAATAAACCAATAAAATTTAAATAGCAACTGACCAAATGCCTTGTAAAAATTATTTTACTCTACTTGTTTATTTCTTTATAAATCTTTGTCAGCATGCTCATCTGAAAATATTTTTTGGTGTTTTTATTGTTATTTTGTTGTTTGAGTAATATGCCTTCTAAAACAAACAGATGGGATATTTTATAGTAGAAAACACAAATAAATATTTTATTGTAGGTGTTTTTCTCTGTCTTGTAGTGTAGGATCCATCACTCACACTGCACAGCCTTCTCTACATAAACGTCTCCAAAGAAGAGCCATGCCTGCTTTTTACCTTGCCCAGTGCCTCATCCATAGTGGATACTCCATAATGGATAGATGATGGGTAGATGGCTAGATGGATGAATCAAGTAATTGATAGACTGATGGATAATTTAAGATTGCTATATATTCTATTTATAATTCTCTTACCTCCTTTTGTTCCTTTAGGGCTTTACAATATCATCTCCTCCTCCTTTCAAATAACTCACAAGTGGATCAATTTCTCAATTATGAATTTATGTTAACGAATCTGCTTGCTAAAAGTGTAATGTTTATGACAATAAGACCCATAAAATTACAGATAGCATCTTTTGATGTAATATTACTATTACATTTAAGAAGAACCATTTTTAACAGTTTTTTGAAGAACAGAATATGGCTAATCCTGTTTAACTCTCTTCACTATTTTTTTTTTTTTGGTTACCTAATCTTTTAGTGTAATGAAAACACATTAAAAAGATAGTCACCACTATCCCATCAATCCTTCTCTCCTTACCCTGTGTTCTTGGCTCTGTGTATGCATAACTGCAATTAGAGAATATTTTTGGCAGGTATTGTGACTATTCGCTTGATACAGTTTACTTACACCATCCTACATTCTTCTACATTCTTCATTTTTCTTAATTAAAAATATGCTGGGGCGCCTGGGTGGCTCAGTCGGTTGAGCGGCCGACTTTGGCTCAGGTCATGATCTCGCGGTCTGTGAGTTCGAGCCCCACGTCGTGCTCTGTGCTGACAGCTCAGAGCCTGGAGCCTGTTTCGGATTCTGTGTCTCCCTCTCTCTGACCCTCCCCCGTTCATGCTCTGTCTCTCTCTGTCTCAAAAATAAATAAACGTTAAAAAAAATGTTTATTTTTCCCTTTTTCTTTTTAGGTATCCTCCCCACCCTACATCTTGTTTTTTCTTTTTAGTAGCAGTGTTTCACTGTTTCACTTTCATGAAGTAGTCTTTTATATATCTAGACTATCTTATATTTGCATTGTATACTATGTCATTTCAGTACTTACTTTTTTCTTATATGTTATTGTTCTTAGATCATATATAAATATTGCACTTAAGTAACTTTTTCTCCAACCTAACCATCAATTGGCTATTAATGCCTTCTGAAAAAAAATATAGTAGTTTTGGTTTTCTTTCTAAGTACCCTCACAACAGATTATTTCTAACAATTTTAAAGCTTTACAATTAAGAGTTTGGTGTCAGCTACTCTATAAAAATTAGTCTATCTTTTCATCAGAAACAACATTCTTTTCCTCTTAAACCATTTCCAAAAGTAGATGTTCTCTTTGACCATATGTTATTACTATATTATAACAAATACAGGTCATATACTGAAATGCTATTTTCCTTTGTTGTATTTCTAATTCAAAAGTATCTATATATAGTTCAATTCTCTAAATTCACACAGCCATTTACTCTTGTGTTTCTGTATTTAGCAATATACTAGGCTAAACTACTTCTCACTAGTTTAAAGGAATTAAGTATGTGAAATGGAATAACAAGTAATATATATCTAATGTCTCTACAGGATATCTAACATGAAATATGTGGATAAAAATATGACAGCATAAATTGTAAGAGACAATGTGCTAAAGCAAACTTGGCTAGTCATTGTCCTTTGCCAAGAACAAACATCTGAAACATTTCATTGGTAGAAGGCTTGGGGTGAGTAGGGTAGGAACTTCTTTTTCTTCTAATAAAAGTCCACTGAAACACCAACAACTTCAACTAAATTGTTATTACTGGGAAAATATTTTAGTAATTAGAGCTTTCATAAACATACTCTATAATAAGATGTTACAAAACATTATAGGTGTTATTGTCTCTCTTCTTTATAAGGCATCTTTCTTCTTTATTTTGGGGGTGACCTAAAAATCTGTTTCTGGGGAATCAATGCTGCTTTCCAGTTGACTTACTCTCCATTTTGACATATGGTTTTGAATTAACTCATTCAAATTCTACAAGCTCTTCTTAAGTACCTAACAGAATAGACCAACAGATTTGCTTCTTAGTTGGAGTTACAAACTCTCATCCAAATACCTAGATGTATGTTCTCCCAAATCCTAGGTGACTTCTCAGATACCTCAAGTCTTCATTTCTTTCCCATAAATTCCAGCTTTCTGCTGCCCTCTCCTGGCCTACTATGGCATACAGACATTTATAATCCTGAGTTTTACATTAGGAGGAAATAAAACAATTATTCTAAAATTTTAATGTGTAACAAAATCTCCAGAGAGCTTGTGAATAAAATTTAAATTACAAAGCCTATATCACCCAGAGATTACAATTCTGTGTATCTGAGGTCGGGGTTATAAATGTACACCTTTAATAATGTTATTCTGAATCATGTGAACTATAAACCATAGTAAAAAACTCTGGAATAGGCAAATTTGACCCAACATCTTGGCTACAACATTTTGATTGGAAGAACAAGACTTCATGTTATTAATTTAGCAAAGAAGTTATTTGCATGTTTTTCAATTATTTAATTTTTAATATAATAGCTAAACATAATCATCTTAGATTTATATATTTGATATTCAAAATAGAGCAAAATTTAAAGGAATATAAATACCTAGGGAAAAGTAGATGCAATGGCTTCTAACTTTTATACATCGACTATATTTTATTCTAAAAGTTATCTCCTCTGCTCAATTTTGAATTTGGCTGGTCATTATGACATATCAACTCTTTCTTGCTATAATCAAATAATTCTAATACATGTCACTGATCTTATCTGCACATATTGGGTCTTTAAAGATTGAATCTATCTAAAAAAATAAAAAAACATAAAAACTGTTCAAGTGAATAATAGGCACAATACCAAATTCATTTCTCACTGATGCCTATAACAACATTTTCTGCCTCAATCTCTAAATTTGTAAATCATAACCTGAGTCTCATATCAGACTTATCTGAGAGCTTTAAGAATATATCCATTTTGGGGAGCCAGTCTTGGGCACTCCCTATGCCTCACCTTCATTTACTGCCATTTCTATCTTGGAAGTACAGATAAAATGTGCGATTTCTAAACATAGAGTAAAACTGACTGGAAGATATTTATAGTTTAGATATAGCTGGTTGGCTCAGGATTAAGAAAGACAAGATACCATTAAAGCAGTCTACTATTATTTTATCATTAATCATTAGAAGTCTGATGTTTTCCAAAATATTGCTAGTGAAAGGATCCTTGAGCCCTTGTTTGTTTGTTTTTTTAATCTCCAAAGCAGTTGAGAAAATAAAAAGCATACTACAACTTTTTGTTTTCCTCTGTCCATTGCTTTTACTAATAACATATAGTTATCTTACTTTCCTACTTCTGATTCCGGAATTGAAATATACTTTTGGTTAGTCTTAACTTGGATAACATATCTGATATGCAGCCATACAGTACAAAGGATTGGAAACAAATACATCATCATATAAAAATGAAATTCTAAAATAATTATTATATAGTTAAAGTTTTGAATAAATTATCAGTGGGAAGTAAAATGGCTTTATATCACAAATGAACAAAGAAGCTTTCTGAATTTGGGCTCATCAGTATGAATTTGTCTAAAATATGGATTTAGTATCTTAAAATAAAATAGAAATCTAAATAGTCATCAGTTTCTAAAGCTAGAATAAGTTTACAGTTTATGAACTAAACAACTAGGTACATTTTTGGTAACTTGTCACTAAATAATAATAAACTGCAATGTATATTATAACGTAAAAGTAATGATTATCTAAATTTACAACTTGGAAGTATCATAAAAATGTTAAATTTCTGCCTTCTTTCTTTAAATAATTTAGATTGTAAAAGAAAGAATAAAACTCAGTCAGGTTTGCAGGTTTGTATTTAAGTCTTTATTTAATGCATATTTTTAACTGAAAGAGATAAATTTAAGTAAAAATTTGGACTGCCTTTTATATAAAGACAAAATCCTGCTGTGAGATGGCCCTAATCATAAATCCTGTGCCCAGTCCTTTCTAGAAATGAGTACACATACATGAGCTACAGAAGTTGTTATACCTAGTAGTTTGTACACCCTCTATCTTAGGGATAATAAACCCACATTTGTGGACAAAGTTCTCAAAAAGCATGCTTGTCTTGAGACCATTGGAAAAGTGGGCTTGTTACCCCCCAGAGTGTCAGGGAGTTTATGAAGAAAAAAAGGTAGTATATTTAGGCTGAATAAAGAGAGATAGTGGAAGGCCTTCTTTCCAGAATACTATTACAATCACAAAGTTTTTGGTGCAAGGAATTTGTTATAGAAAATAGTGAAGTACCTGCTCATTTCCCACACGCCACTGTGGTGACAGACGACTACATAGGCATATTAACTATGTGCAATTTTCCAGAAATGACAGGGAGACCTTAAGATTCTCAAACGTTACAATCCATGTTTAACTAAATTTCTGGATCACTAAGGGGTGACAGCTTACAACTGGTTTAATAACAGATTAACATGATACTTTTAGATTTAGTAAAATTCATTTACTCATTTTATTATGCAACACCACCAATGGAAGTGTGTATAGTCACTGAAAGAAATACTTCCCCATACACACATGTCCTAAAGAAGTGTATTCCTCAAATGGCCTAAACTCCCTAAAAATGGGGAGAACCTTGAAACGAGAGGTATGTTGAACCTTGGCATCTGCAGATGCTACACCACCAAGCGCCAATGCCTCATGCGTAAACGAGTGAGCACAAAATGAAGTAGGGAACCTGAATTGGGGGATACAAGCATGTGACCATATAGAATCTCAATACAAATGAGGTGTCTGATTGTTCTTTCCATATCCACTTTATATCCACTTTCAGAAAACTCTTCCCTTCCCTTCCCTTCCCAGGTATAGACTATCCTCTCTCCTCCACTTCCCATCTAATTTTCATAAAAAGTATTATCTGTACCTGGGTCCATTTCTCTCTTTTTTCTATTCTTTCCTCAACTCACCGCAATTTTTTTGTTCCCATTATACCTTTAAAATATATTTAGCAAGGTGATCAATGATTACCATGTGGCTAAATCTAATGGGATTTCTTTTAACTCATAAGTATTTTCTTTCTTTAGAATTTTCTTTTCCATCTACTTTTCTGACACAACCCTCAAGTAATTTTTTTTCTACCTCCTCTCGCTTCTTTTTTGGCTTTACCAATTCATTTTTGTTTACCTGATACAGTATTTCAACTCAGGATCCCAGTTCATGAGTCAGCAAACTATGTCTTATGAATCAAATCCAACTTACATTCTGATTTTGTAAATAAGGTGTTTGTGTGTAAATAAAGTGCTATTGGAACAAAGCCAGGTTAATTAATTTATGTATTGTCTGTGGCCAATTTTGTATAACAGTGTCAAGATGTATAGTTGTGGCAGAGCTTATATAGCCTTCAAAGCCTAAAATATTTATTATATACATAGCCCTTCACAGAAAAAAACAAAACAAAACAAAACAAAACAAAAACCTTACCCCAGTCCTGGTTATTGTATTCTGGTATTTTCCTAATCATTTTTATAAGACATCACATTGACTCCCCTGCCTCAAAATCATATCTATACACAGGACAACTTTGAAATTTATATCTTCTGTCTAGACACACCTTAGAATTTCACATTTTGATATCTAGCTACATATTTGCTACTTTTAATGAAATGTCTCAAACTCAGACTCAAAACTGAATTTATAATCCCATACATACACACAAAGCTGACCTCATCAGTTCCCACTCTTAGTGAATATCACCACCAATATTCAATTGCTTGAATCAGAAAACTGCCATTTACAATAGTCCCTCTCTTTTCACCATGCCTAAGGTAACCAGTACAAAGTCTTAGCAGTTCTACTTTTTAATATCTCTCAAGCTATCTAATTGTACCTATAACTCCATCTCCTTATAAGCACTCCTAGACTCTTATAATAACCTCCTAATTCCTAGGGGTCCCTACCTCCAGTGAAATTTCTACTACTCTATCTTCTCATATTTTTTTTTCAAAATGTGAACCTGAGTGGGGTCCCTGGGTGGCTCAGTCAGTTAAGCATCCGACTTCAGCTCAGGTCATGGTCTCTCGTGGTTTGTGAGTTCGAGTCCTGCTTGGGCTCTGTGCTGACAGCTCAGAGCCTGGAGCCTGCTTTGGATTCTGTGTCTCCCTCTCTCTCTGCCCCTCCCAGCTCATTCTCTCTCTCTCTCTCTCTCTCTCTCAAAAATAAACAAAAGAAATTTTTTAATGTGAACCTAAGTATTAACTACCCACAGCAAGATATAATTCTAGTTAACATACTTATGGTATGCCAGTTTGATGTTTTGTTGTTTTGTTTTACTTCCGCTATAGGGAGAATATATGGCTTATAGAACTCAGATATTTAGAAACTCTCTAAAATAATTGCACACTAATATTTAAACTTTTAAACTACTACCTAAATGGTCTAGTGATATACAGCTACATATTCAATGGTAAGTTCTATATATAACTTACATAGCATTCGTGGTAGAATGCTTTATTTATAAAGCCAGAGTACCACTGCAAACTCTTCTAGCAAGCATTATAAATTCCAAAAATTTAATCTTTCTGGATTATTCTTAGAAATCCTATGCTTTCCAACTTGTGTATTTCTGATAAGCTATTATATATCAAATTTGAATGTAAAAGACTTAAAAAAAAATCCCTGCCCAGCATTCTGTCCACAGTAACAGGGCCAGTTTTACGCACATTAAATCTGGTACTTATCAAACCAGCCACCCCTTCATTTCCCCAGGATCCTGGCATATAACTTTACCTGTGTTAGCCCATTCCTGAATTTCCACATCATTTTCAGAAAATGGTGGGTTCTAAATTACACACTGAAATCTGGGTAAGTATCTCCAATAATGCCATGAGATAACATTCTATTCTATGTCTACAATGCAAAATAAGCAATTTGTCAATTATACAATGAACTTAAACAGGTATTCTTGGTGACCCACTATGCAGGACCACCCAACACTATCTCCCTTTTCTCTTTGCTTCCAAATTTATCCTAGGTTTCACCAATCCCCTAGGGACAAATGCTACATGATTTAAATGGCACAAGCCTATTCCTACACTTCCAGGAATAAAGTCACCTGCTTCTCTGATTGCCCGAGAAAGGAACATATGCCCGATGTTTGGGAAATTTATAGCAACTACAAAACATGAGCTGAGACCAATTAAGCTTGCCATATCAATAGTGAATCTAAGCCTGTATATAAGTTTAATTAATTACTCATTCACTCATTCAGTAAGTATGTGGAGTTCTATTATTTGCCAAACTCTTCTAAATTTGAGGAATAGAACAAGAAACAGAAAATAATTTTATGGTGGAAGGAAACAGATAACATACACATGCCTAAGTCAGACATATAATATGCAAGTTGTTATAATTGTTTTGGAAAAAACATAAAACAGGAAGGAAGGGGTAAGGAGTGCTTACTCCTGAATGGTATGTGAAAAGCACAAGTGATGTTATTAAATGGGGGAAAAATGTCCTGGTCAATAAAACATTGGTGATGGGCACTTTAGTTGCTCAGAAATATCATGAAGACTAATAAGTCTAGAGCAGTTTTAGCAATGGAGAGAATAATAAAAGGCATCATCAAAGGGAAATAGGATAGGTTATACAGGGCTTTGCAGGGCATTATGCAGCCATTGGCTTTTTTGGGGGGTGAGATGAGAAGTTAAGGGGATTTTAAACATAATATTTTTAATATGATATGTTTTTTTAAAGGACCACTCTAGATTCTGTGCCTATAGAAAGAAAAGGGTGGAATGAACAAAACCAGTTAAAAAGCTATGGCAAACTTCTGTTGAGAGATGATAGTGGCTTATATCATGTGCAATGGTGGAAATGAGGTAAAGTATTTAAAGTTTGGATAAATCCTGAAAGTTGGGTCAATAGGGCTTGTAACTAGAATAGATGTTAAATATAAAATGAAGAGAAGTCAAAGATGTTGCTGACATGAACGGATGGAAGGATGGATTTGACTGAGAATAGAAAGATTGTGTGAGAGACAGATTTGGGGGGAAGGTGAAGAGTTTCATTTTGGACATGTTAATTTTGAGACGACTATTAAATCTCCACTAGATTTGTTGTATGTGCTTTTGGATATGAGAGTCTCAAATTCAGATGAGAGCATCTATATGAAGATATATATTCAAGAGTCCTTAGAGTACAGATGGTATTAGAGACCATAGACATAATGAAATTGGTGAGAGAATTAGTGTAGAGATGGAAGAGTTTGGAGGACTGAGCTCTGGGTCACTCATGCCTCGTGGTTGAGGAATGGGGAAAACCAGCAAAGGAGACTGAGAAGAGACAGCCAATGAGATATGAGGAAAACGTGGAGTCAAGAATACAAGTGAAGATCCTGTTTCAGAAAGGAAAGAGTGACCAGTTAATTCCTTCTGATAGGTCAAGTAAGATAAAGATTACCATCACCATTAGACTTAACAACATGGAAATCATTGGTGATTGTGAGAAGCATATTTTCCATAGAATGGTGAATTTTAAAAGCCTGATTTAAATCGTTTGCAAAAAAGAAAGTACCGGCAGCACTTTGGAGGAGTTTTTGCTGTAAAGTGGTAGATAATAATGAGTCAATAACTGAAGGGAAATGTGGGATGTTAAGAAGGATTTTCCCATAAAAAACTGAACCATGTTTGGTTGCAGATAAAAATGCTTTTGTAGAGAGGACACATTGATGATGTGGAGAGTAAAGAAAAAGACTGTCTTTTGGTAGGTGAGATGGGGCTAGAGGCTCGTGAACTAATAGAATGTTGCACCAGATAGGAAGACAGAAGCATCCATATTAATAGGAGGAAAATCAGAGTATAAGACCATAAGAATAAGCAAATGGATAATATGTGTTAATATACTTGGAGAGGAGTGTTACAAGTTCTCTTCTCAGTGAAACAGGAAGAAAAATAATTGGGGATAACAATGGGGGATGTGTTAAAGACTCAAAGAGAAAGGATAGGATATAAAACAGTTTTCTAAAATTTTTAATGTTCATTTATATTTGAGAGAGAGAGCAGGGGAGAGGCTGAGAGAGACAGAGACAGAATCCCAAGCAGGCTCCAGGCTCTGAGTTGTCAGCACAGAGCCCAACATAGGGCTTGGGGGCTAAAACCCACAAGCCCTGAGATCATCACCTGAGCCAGTCAGAAGCTTGACCAACTGAGCCGCCCAAAGGGCCCCTGAAATAGTTTTCTGAAAGGACAAGAGAATAAGGTACCAATATCAACTGGTGCCACTGAGAGCCCATTGGTAATTAGTATTTGGTTTTCTCTAAGGTGGTGATTCTGCCACATACATACAAAATGGGGGGAAAAGGGCAAGGAATTTCAATGATTGTGGAAGGAAATGATTATAATGATGAACCATGGATGGGGATAATTTCTGCTCGGCTTTTATATCAAAGGTAAAGCTTAACAAATTTTATTTATTCAGGTGCTGTCAAGGTATTTATATGCTAGTAAGTTTCTAATAGAAGCAGGTATTAATAAAATAATCAAAGAAAAAAAAGGTAAAGTTCCTATGGTAATAAGTACTACAAAGGAAATGTGCATGTTCCTATGAAAGCGTATAATAGCAGAATTTAAACATTTTGGAAGTCCAGGAAACTTTTGGAAATTAAGTTGTGGTTTGAAAAATAAGTAGAAACTGACTATAAAACAAACAAACAAAAACAACAGAGTGGGGAGCGGAGCTCAGTGTTATGGAGTCTCAGAAATTGTAAACAGCGCAGGCAAATACGCTGTGGTAGGAGAGAGTATGGTATTTATCAAGGAATGAAAAAAAATCTGGAGATATGAGAGTAAGAAGGATCAAGTTTCAGGATGAGGCTTAAGACATAGAAAGAGGTCAGATAATATAGAGCCTTATAATTAGGGTAAGCATATAATTTATTGTCCAAACTAGATACCTCTATAAATGAAAAGGCATGTGAATGAAACAATTATACTACCAGGATCACAGATAGGAATGGAACTGTGTTGGACCATGAGGCATGTAGTCAACTTACTGACATAGCATTAATAGGCCCTAATACTTTATACTAAGAGGAATAGGAAATGATTGAGCACTCTTAATGTAGAGAGGTGATATAAACACACTTGAATTTGCAAAGATCACTTTGGCCAGTGTAGAGATTAAAATGGATAAACTGCAGATTGCTTTTTAAAAAGTACTTTAAGCAGATCACACAGGAAATAATGGAAGGGTGCTGATGGAAATGGAGAGAAAGGATCAATTCAAGATATATTTATGAGGCAAAATTGACCCAACTTTGGAAAAGTACAGCTTTAGAAGGTGTTAAAACAGACTAGGACGTTTATGGCTTCAAATATTGGATGAATTGTGGAAATATTTCCTGGAATAGGGAAAATTCAAGAAGAAAAAAAAAATAGGAGAAAGGTCATAAGCCCAATTTTGAAAATGTTGATTTGGGGGCATTCTTGAGACATCTAGAAATAGATATTTAGTAAACCATTGGATATATGTGTGCAGCAAATAAACTCAGATTTTATGCTATATTAATTTCATCTGCTTCTTACATCAAATTACTATCCAATTCTAAAGAGTAGAGATTTCCAAAATGCTAAGAAATTTAATCTCTAATATTTCTGCTATTTTCTTTGACTATCAGGTTTTACTGCCCTTTGCTTCACATATTCAACCACCTTTCCTCTCCACCCACACCCCCCCATCATACACACACACTCTGAACTCCTGGCAACCAATGATCCCTTTTATGTCTCTACAGCTTTGCCTTTAACAGACTATCTCAGGAACAGAATTATAGAGTAGTTAGCCCTTTCAGACAGGCTTCTTATCTAAAAATATGCACTGAAATTTATCCATGTTTTTACATGGCTTAATACAGCTCATTCTTTTTATCACTAATTAGTGATATGTAATTACACTAATTACATTAGTGATAATGTAATATCACTATTACATTATTATGTGACATACATAATATATTGTGTGATATAGTATAGATACATCAAATGTTATTTGTTCACCTATTAAAGGACATATTTTTTGCTTCCAATTTTTGGTTACTGTCAAAAAAGCTTCTACAAACATTAACATATAGATTTTTGTGTAAACATACATTTTATAATCAGTTGGGTAAACTCCTAGGAGCATGATGGATGGATTGTATAATAAAACCATGTTTAATTTACCTTTGTAAGAAAATGACAAATAGTCTTCCAAAATGGCTTACCATTTTGTGTTCCTACCAGCAACGAAGGAATTTCTTTTGCTCTGTATCATCACCAATAACGAATTTGTCTGTTTAGGGGTTTTACCCTTTCTCATAGTTGGTTAGTTCTATCTCATTGTTTTAATATGCAATATCTTAATTTCAAATGATGTTGTGCATCCTTTCATATGCTTCTTTGATATATGTATATCTTCTTTGGTGAGGTGTCTGCTCAGATTTTTGTCCATTTTTAATTGGATTATTTGTTTTCTTATTATTGAATTTCAAGACATTTTTAAAAATATATTTTGGGTACATGTCCTTTATCAGTTATGTGTTTTGCAAGTATTTTTCTCTAAGTTTGTGTTTTGTCTTCTCATTCTCTTCACTGAGTCTTTCAGAACATACAGGTGTTTTGTTTTGTTTTGCTTTGTTTTAAGTCAAGTCTGATTTACCAACCTTTTCTTTTCTTTTTTCCCATGACCCATGATTTTTGGTATTTCATCTAAAACCTCATCATCACACCCAAGGTCTCCTTCTAGAAGTTTTATTGTTTGCATTTTATACTTAGGTCTATACTCTATTTTGAGTTAAATTTTATGAAAGGTGTAAGATCTGTGTCTAGGTTCAATTTTTGCAAACGGATATTCATTTGTCCCAATACTGTTTGTTGAAAAGAATTTTATTTTTCTAACTTTGAAAGAAATTCCAATTTCCTTGAATTGAATTTATACTTTTTACAGACCAGTTGAATATATTTGTGTATGTCTGTTTCTGAGCTCTCTATTCTAGGGCATTGATGTATGCATTAATCACTTTGCCAATATCACACTGTTTTAAATACTATAACTTCAAAAGAAGTCTTGAAATCAGGTAGTGTGATTCCTCCAACTTTGTTTTTTTCAGTACTATGTTGAGTATTTCATGTCTCTTGCTTTCCATAAGAACCTGAAAATCAGCTCGTTATTATCTACAAAATAGTTTGCTAAGATTTTAATTAGAGTCCTACCGAATCTATAGATGAAATTGGAGGAAATATTAACAATGGTAATGATATTGAATCTTCTCAGTCATTGGAATTTTTTATCTGAATATTCTTTGATTTCTTTCATCAGTATTTTGTAGGTTTCCATATTTAGGTATTCAGGTCCTGCACATATTTTGTTAGATTTACACCCTAGTATTTCCCATTTATTTATTTATTTATTTATTTATTTATTTAGTGCTATCATAAGTAGTATTGCTTTTTTAAATGTAATTTCAAAGTGTAATCAACTGGTGCTAGTGTGCAGGAAAACAACAGACTCATCTATTATCTTCGTATCTTTCAAACTTGCTATCCTTACTAGTTCCAGGGGTTTTTTGTACATACTTTGATATTTCTAGATAGACAATGAATAAAGACAATTTTATTTCTCCCATTTCAATCTGCACATGTTTCATTTTCTTATCTTCGTGCACTAGCTGGGTCTTTCAGAGAGGTCATGCTGGCCTTATTCTTGATCTTTGGGGGAAAGCAGCCAGCCTCTCATCATTGAATATGATATTAGCTGTAGTTTTTTTTGGCATGTTCTTTTTCAATATGAAGAATTTCTCCTTTTTCTTAGTATGCTGAGAGGTTTTTTAAATCATGAATAGGTGTTATATTTTATCAAATTATTTTTCACTGTCACTTGATATAACAATATTGTTTTCTTCTTTAGTCTATGTGTATGGTAAATTACGTTTTCAATTTAAAAATTCTAGACATCCATACATGAAATTAAACCCTTAATTACACACTTATTTGTGCTATATAATTTTTTAAAAATCATTGCTAGATTCAGTTTGGTAATATTTTGCTGAGGATTGTTGCATCTCTGGTTATGAGTGATGCTGGCCTGTAGTTTTCCTTTCTTGCAATGCCTTTATCTGGTTTTGACATCATAACACTGACCTCATAGAATGAGTTAGGAAGTGGTCCCCTAGCTTCTATTTTCTGAAAGAGATTGTGGAGAACTAGTATATTTTTCTTTAAATGTTTGGAAAGATACATAAGTAAAAGCATCCGGACCCAGAGCTTCCCTTTTTGGAAGGTTATTAATTGTTGATTCAATTTATTTAAAAATACTTGGGCAATTTATGTTATCTGTTTCTTCTGTGTCAGTTTTTATTCTTTGTTTCTGTCAAGGAATTGGTCTATTAAATCTAAGTTATCAATTTGTGGACACAGACGTGTCCATTCTATTCCTTTATTATCCCTTAATATCCATAGGATCACTAGTGATGACTTCTCTTTCATTTATGATATTGACAGTTTGTGTCACCTTTTTTATCTTAGTCTAGCTATAGGGCTATCAAGTTTATTGATCTTTTCAAACACTAACTATTGGTATTGGTTTTGTTGATGTTCTTATGTCTCTGTTGTAAATTTTAATTCTTGTTCAAATTTCTATTATTTACTACCTCTGCTTGATATATGCTTCCATTTCTCTTCTTTTTCTAGTTTCCTAAGAAAGGTTAGTTTATTTTATATACCTCTCTAATATATTAATTTAATGTTATAAATTTCCCTCTAAACACTGCTTTGTTGCATTCCACAAGCTTTAATAAGATATATTTTTATCTTGATAGAGTCCAAAATATTTCTTTTAATTTCCTTTGAAACCCCTTCTTTGACCCACAGGCTGAATGTGTGTTATTAATTTCCACATATTTAAGGATTTTCCAGGTATCTTACTGTTACTGAATTTTAGTTTTGTAGTTAGAATATATTATGCTTTTTAAATTTTTTTTAATGTTTGTTTATTTTTGAGAGAGAGAGAGAGACAGAGCATGAGCAGGGGAGGGGCAGAGAGACAGGGAGACACAGAATCCAAAAGAGGCTCCAGGCTCTGAGCTGTCAGCACAGAGCCCAATGTGGGGCTCAAACCCGCAAACCACAAGATCATGACCTGAGCCAAAGTCAGACACTCAACCAACTGAGCCACCAGATGCCCCAGTATGATTTTTATTATTTTAAATGTATCCTGATATTATAGCCCAGAATGTAGTCAGTCATAGTGAACCATTCAAGTGAGCTTAAAATAAAGCTTATTGTGTTCTTATTTGATGGAATATTCCATAAATGTCATTTAGATCATATTAATTGATAGTGCTGTTAATGCCATCTATATCCTTACTAATTTTCTTCCTGCCTGTTCTATCAATTACTGACAAGAATGTTGGAACCTCCAACTATAATTTGCCTATTTCTCCTTTCAGTTCTGTCAATTTTGCTTCATATATTTTGATGCATAGGTATTAAATTCATGCATATCAAGGGTTGTTATTCCTTTTTTGGGAACTGATCCCTTTATGATCATCCCTGATAATATTCCAAGTTCTTAAGTCTATATTGTTTGAAATTAATATAGCTAATCTAGCTTTCTTTCGAGTAGTGTTAGCATGCTATATCTTTTATCACCCATTTACTTTTAACTTATCTCTGTTTTATTATTTAAATTGGGTACCTTATAGACAACATATAATTGGGTCTTAGTCTAGTCTGACAATCTCTTTCAATTCATACATTTATACTATTCACATTTAAAATTATTGATGATATATATTTTTTAATTAATATCTACCATATTTGTTACTGTTTTCGATTTTTTTCCATTTCAGGTTGTTTTTTTTTTTTTTTTTGCATCTTTCCCCCTCTTTTTCTGCTGTCTTTAGCTTTAAGAGTATTTAAATGATTGTATTTTATCTCCTATTTGACCTTATACTCCTTTTTGTAAATAACAGTGGCTTCCCTACAGTTTACAACATGTGCTCCTTCAAATCAATATTTTTGTATCCTTTGGATAAAAACCTAGTAGTATAATTGCTGGCTCATAGGGTAGTTCTATTTTTAACTTTTTGAGGAACCTCCATTCTGTTTTCCAGAGTGACTGCATTGGTTTGTACTCCCACCAACACTGTAGGAGGGTTCCCCTTTCTCTGAATCCTTGCCAACATCTGTTATTTCCTGTGTTGTTAATTTAGACTGTCTGACAGGTGTGAGGTGATATCTCATCATAGCTTTGATTTCTATTTTCCTGATTATGAGTGATGTTGACCATCTTCCTTTGTGTCTGCTAGTCACCTATATGTCTTCTTTGAAAAAAAATGTCTATTCATGTCTTCTGCCTATTTCTTAACTGGATTTTTATTTTAAGTTTATTTATTTATTTTGAGAGATAGTGAGTGGGGGAAAGGCAGGGAGAGAGAGGGAGAGAGAGAAAGAATCCCAAGCAGGTTGCATACTGTCAGCGCAGAGCCCAGTTCAAGGCTCGAACTCACAAACTGTGAGATCATGACCTGAACCAAAGTCAAGAGTCAACCACTTAACCAACAGAGCCACCCAGGCGGCCCTGGATTATTTGGTTTTGTGTGTTAAGTTAAAATGTCTTTAGTACCCAAAGCAATCTACACATTTAATGTAATTCCTATGAAAATACCACCAGGATTTTTTCACAGAGCTAGAACAAACAATCCCAAAATTTGTATGGAGTCACAAGAGACCCTGAATAACCAAAGCAATGTTGAAAAAGGAAAGGAAAGCTGGAGGCATCACAATTCTGGGCTTCAACCTATATCACAAAGCTATAATCTTTAAGACAGTATGGTACTGGCACAAAAACAGACACATAGATCAATGGAACAGAATAGAAAACCCAGAAATGGACCCACAATTATATGGCAACTAATCTTTAACAAAGTAGGAAAGAATATCTAATAGAAAAATATCTGTTCAACAAACAGTGTTGGGAAAACTGGACAGCAACATTCAGAAGAATGAAATTGGACCACTTTCTTACATCATACACAAAAAATAAATTCAAAATAGATAAAAGATCTAAATGTGAGACAGAGAACCATCAAAATTCTAGAGAAGAACATAAGCAGTAACCTCTTTAAATTGACCACCACAATTTTTTTCACTAGACATTTCTCCAGAGGGAAGGAAAACAAAAGCAAACATGCACTATTGGAACTTCATCAAGATAGAAACTTTCTGCACAGGGAAAGAAACAATCAACAAAACTAAACGGCAATGGGAGAAGATATTTGCAAATAGTATATCTGATAAAGGTTTAGTATCCAAAATCTATAAAGGACATTTCATTTTAATTATTTGTTAGAGTTACTATCTCTCTGCTCACATTACCCATTTTCTGGTACATTGTGTAGTCTTTCAATTAGAGCCCATTTGTTACATTCACAAATGTTTCTCCAGTGGTGTAGCCTTTTCATATCTGTCCATACTCTTCCCTGAATGTAGCATCCCTAATCTGTTTCTTTGAATCTCTCATATCTCTTGACTGTCTTCTCCCTGCCACGTATTAAGTGAGATAAAAAACCCACAGGAGGCAAAAGTTGGAGGAATTCCCTTCCTCCAACTCAGATAAGGCTCTAGCAAAGCCTTTTCCACAGGTCAAAAGTTTTTTGTTAAGGAGAAGCCTCAAGGGTATTTAACAGTGATTTCTCCATCCCTCTGTGATGGGATCTTTCTTGAATCTTCCTCATGAGTACCTGGTGAGGTTCTTTGAAAGAAAATCTGCAAAAGGGCAGGGGTCACCCCAAAACTGAAGTCGACAGGAGTTTCTCACCCTCATTCTCATCAACATGCAGTCTCCAGCAAGTCATTAAAATTACCATTTAAGTGCTAACAGAAGTTTATGATACCAGTGGCTTTTGTTCCATGTAAATAGATCCTGATGGTGATTTTCTAGATGTGCCTGTCTTTCCAGATTCTGGGATGGTAGTTTTATCAGAAAACCAAGTTCTCTTCTGCTTCAAAAAATCTATATTGCTTTTCAGTTGTCCAGCTTTCTGTTGTAAGAATGGGAATGATGACTTTCAAGCTGTTTACATGTCAGAATGGAGAACAACATTTGTAAAATTTTATAATTAAATAATATTTATCAAAATACTAAGTAGTTCTTCAGTGGTAGACTTTATGGATTTTTATAGTTTGTTACTTACACGTTTTAATATATTTCCAACTTTCTTCACTGAGCATCTAAAAGCATTACCAATAATGGGACACATATTACCAATTTGTCAAAATAATTTGATATGGAAGTATCTCTGAGAAAGTGTATTTAGAGCAAATTAACACATAAAAAATAACAGTAGGCCTTTTAAAGGCAGGATGTTTTAAATTTTTATTATCTCGTATAAAAATAATGGATTTTACACCTTAATTTCCCTCTAGTTTTTGATAAAAATGACTATTATCCATGTATCTTTAAAATAGTTTCTACCATTTAACACATCATTGCCCAATTAAAATGTTACTCAGTTTTATGCATAGATTTTGTTTCCGTTTAATTATTTTTTTCCAGAATATAAAAAGTTATTGCATAACTGGTGTCAACGTTATTGCATATCCAACCAACACACATGGGAAAGTATAGAAGTACTGAGCAGAATGCAAAAATCTTATAAACTAACCTATATACATTTTGAAGTGTGACTGCAAAAATTTTCTTCTGAATCACTTTTCCTTTACCATTGCCTTTGACTATATATATATCTGTAATCATAGCATTTCCATGTGAATATCTGATTCCAGACTTCACCAGCTGTTTGAGAATTAATGATAGTATTTACTTTCCACTGGTGATAATCTGATCATCATCACTCCCCAGTTACCAATTCTTTACAGGGGTTCTTTTGAACGAGGGTGGGAAAAAAATATAAACAAATAATTAGTTTTTTTCACACTAAATGCCATGAGCGGAGTGAGCCTTCCAGGTGTATATCTTGTTATGTAGCCTATAGTCCAGATTAGCAAGCTGCTCAAAGGAGGGTTAGATTTAATATTGTAGAACAGATCATTTCCATGTCTCCAACACATATCCACAATTCTTAAAATAAAGCAATGACCTTAGATAAGTCCAACCAGACATTTTATTCTAAGTCTTAATAAGGCAAATGCAAGAGACTGCTGAGTCAAGCACCATTTTCTTGTTCATCATTGCCTCAGCTAATCAGCGATACAAGATTTTGTGAAAGTGAAGACTGTTCAAAGATTTAAACCTTAACAGCAGTTTAACAAGGGTGTTGTTAAAGATATATATGCAACAATAAGCTTCATGGGTTTCATATTTGTCCTGATAATTGCTTTAAGGTAAAAACGTTACCACTTGTTCTTTCATTTAATAAATATTGATCCTCTAGTAAGTATCATGCAATATTACATAAGGGACTTAACACTTGTCAAAACCAATATAACCTCTTCTATCATATTTTATAGTCTTGGTTGAAAAAACATAAAAAAGAAATAAGCAATTAAAATATGGGCTAAGTGCTCTTAAATAAGAGATAAGAGCTCACCTACATATGCCTTTCATTTTATCAAATATCCCTAATGCTAAAGATTACATAGAAAATTCACACAAAACCCTAAGGAAAAATTTATTTTTCATTTTCAAAAGTGAAGACATATGTACTATATATTACACTGAAATGCAAATATATATCAGCAAGCCAATATAGATTAAAATTATGTGTTATCATTCTACTATATCTTAATTACATAAAAATGTCTTAAAGTAGCAAGATAAAATAATTACATAAATACATAATTTAGATATATAAACAGTTTTGGGTCAGAATTTTGTTAGCTTAAGCCAAAAACAGGTTATATATTTTGTTATTAGAAAGATAAAACTTACCAATTCTACAGAAACAAAAATGCTCTTTTCTAGGGCTAAACATAATGCATCATATCTTTTTAAAGGGCCAATTTTTTTTTTTTTTTTTGCGGCAAACAATGCACTGAATTTTGTATGGTTAATGTTTGAACTCTCTTTAATGTACATTAATAAACTTTGGAAATAAACTTTAAAAATAGGAAACATTTGATATATTTTGTGCGTACATAGGTAATATACATACACACACATTTAAAAATTCGTATGTCTATATGATATAAAAATAGATTGTGATGACCTGATGGAAAGAAGTAAATATTGGCCCATAAACTGAGAATGATGGGAATATGTGGTTGCTTGAGGCTTCTCCACAGAAGTGAATTTTAAACAGAAATTTGAAGAATGAGGATAAACCTGTCACTGCGATTAAAGGACTTCCAACATTTCTGGGAACAAAAAAATGAAAGCAAATGGGAGAGAGATAGGAGATGAGGTTAGAAAAGTCCAAGAACTTCAGATCATGCACAGCAATGTAGAGTACAACAAGCAGTTTAGAATTTATTCTGAATAATAAAGAATGGAATGGATTTAAACATAAGTATGGCATAATCGTATTCATATACTGTAACAAATGAATGAAGAATGATGACAGTGGGAAGGTGGAGAGACTAATAGATGCAAGGAGAACAAAAATTCTTGGTAAGAGATGTTGGTTATTTAAAGGTGGATGGTGTCCATGGGGACTGAGAAATTGGTAAGAATTTTTAAATGCATATGAGGAAACTCATTTGTTTTTTGCCTTAATAACTAGATAGGAGATACTTCCATTAATCGTGTTATGGAATCTTGGAGAAAATCTAGGCTTGGAAGTGAGGAAAAAGAATATAAAGAGTTTCAGTCTGGGTATATAAGTTTATAATATATATATATATAATATATATAAGATTAAAAGATTTATGAGAGATCAGGGTTCAAGGAGGCAAGTGTACATCAAGTCTGTAGTCTGTGGGAGACATCGAGCCTCAAGATATTAAGTTGAAGGACTTAGCATATATTTATTTAGCGCTTAAATACATGGGAATGGATGGTAGTGCCTAGAAAAAGAGAGTTAAAGTAGAGAAGAGTACCCACAAGCAAGACTTGATATACTCCATTTAGAGGCTATAGGGGATTTAAAAAGGATTAAAAAGAAGCAGTGAGCTAGAAGGAAAATTAGAATGAAGGGTGTTCCTGAAACTGAGAGAAGAAAATATTTTAAGCACAAAGAAGTGAACAAATGTGTCAAATGTTCCCTAAGCGTTGAATAAGATGAGACCAAAAGCAGCCATGGGATTTGATAACATGGAGACTTTGTATTCCTCAATGAAAGAAAAAAAAGAAGTTTTAATAGAGAATAGAATGTGTTGAAGTGGTCATGGAGATTGAAGTTCCTAGGAAGGCATTTGTGCATAACTTTAAAATGTCTTTTGCCCTAAAGTTGACATTAGATGGAAGAGGATAAAGGACCAAGAAAATTTTAAAGTCTTGTAATAACTTTATTACAAGAGTTCTACTTCTTGTACTAACTCTTGTAATGCCTTGATTACACAAATGTCATCTTCCAATAGTATTTTTAGGGATAGATTGAGTTAAAGAGATTATAATCAAGGGGCACCTGGGTGGCTCAGTTAAGCCTCTGGGTCTTAGTTTTGGCTCAGGCCATGATCTTACAGTTCATGAGTTCAAACCCCACATGGGGCTCTGTGCTGACAGTGCAGAGACTGCGTGGGATTCTCTTTCTCCCTATTTCTCTGCCTCTCTCTCTCTTTCTCTCGCTCTCTCTCTCTCTCTCTCAAAATAATTAAATAAACTCTTTTAAAAAAGACTATAATTGAAATTCTTACATGACAAAATTGCAAAAATGTTGAAATGCATTATCTCATAGTGGAGTATTTCCATTTCTACATGAACTTCTGTTTGTAAGAAGATTTATTCATTCACCCAACAAGTATTTATTGAACAACTAGTATGTGTGTGAGCACTGTTCTGGACAAAAGCAAATATACCACCAAAGAAACAAGCCAGATATCGTTTCTACCCTCAAAAAGTTATATGCTTTAATGTGTATATAGGCCTGAAGGGAGTGAGGTATGTGGTTATACTCAGTCTACTTTCCTAAATCACTAACACTCATAAATCCTTCAGTATTATCAAAACGATATAAATCTGCAATGATAAAGAGCTTATGAATGCTGTGCAATTGAGAGATCAAGGAGACAGAATATTTAAGCAATTAATAAAAATGATCAATAGAGCAGTATAAACATGGAATATACAATAAATAAAATACTTAAAAATAGGGCAAATGCCAAGTAGTAAACAAAGAATAATGAAAAATGAAAAAAGAGAATAATGTGTGGATGAGAAGTCCCACAGAGAAAGCTATTTGAATTAGGTGTTTAGAAAGCAATGTTTAAAACATTCTTTTTATCTACCTAATTAGAATAAATTAGAATATTACAATTTTATTTGCTATTGACCAAATTGGAATTTTACAAGTAGTTGAAAGCAAGCAATAATAATTACAACACATAACACTTACAAACATTTGTAAAAATGTTATATCTGTGCCCAATGGGAAGGGGGAACTTCCATCACTTCTCAGTAACATATGTAAAAAAGAATGAGAAGCAGAAGTTAAGCCCAAGTTTATTAGCGTTGACTTGTGATTACCCACAGAGCAAGTGCAACTGAAAGATGTTCTGATTAAGGTCTACAGAATAGATAAGAATGCCATATATAGGTTGGTGTTGGTTCTGCAACTCATAACACAAATTTGGAAACAAGTTTTCAAAAATAATTTTTGAAAGATCTGGGCATATTTTGTGTACTACTGCTCTCCAGTTCTCAGCAGTTGTAAGCATCCCTGTGTTCATAGAGTAATTGGATGTCTTGCTGGAATACACAAGGGGTTCAGTTTTTTCTACAATATGTCATAGATGTTTTAAAATCAGGACTTACAATTGCTGTTAAATGCCAATAAAGAGCTTAAAATATTTTACCTGAACAAGACAAAATGACCTAAAATAAACAACCAATGTAACAAAATTCAAATAAAATTTTTAAAAAGGCAAGCAAGGAAGCCATAAAAGTTAAAAATCCTTGAGTAATTGAGAGGCAACAGACATTGTGATGAGACAGCTTATTTAAAGTATGACTTTATGTCTAATGTGCCAGGGACACTCCTGGCTTATGTGTGTTGCTAGTGCATAAGAATAATAGTACCCCCATACACTGGCAAACTGTCACAGCTAGATAACAAACTATATCACAATCAATATCTAATCTTTATCAGATAGGTACTGCTATAATCATTTTTTTTTATTAGAAGTAACTGAGGCTTAGAGAAAACTTAGGCAATGTCCACACAAAAGGTGTGTGGCTTCAAACCTGTGTAGAAATAAATCTTCCCTGAGTTTCTCAATGCTTCTGTAAAAAGCCCTGGACTACTGAGATACTGGGATGTATATGAATACAAAATGTTGGCCTACACTTCCTCTAGAAGTATTTTATTGTTTACACACTATGAGGATTAGATCTGTAGCCATTTGTTTAGTTAATTATGCTGATAAAAAATGTAGTAAAACTTCTATTATCTCCACAAAAAGGCCAAATGGTCACAGCCTAGGCTAGACCCTTAAATTAAGCTTTTAAGGGACCACAAATATGGGTCCTCCATTTCCTTACATGTTTACATTTCAAGGAAGAATGAGGTCCATGACCTTAGAAACATCACTACATTATAAAAGTCAGAGACACTGGAGCTTCTCAGGACCTTGGAAAGATGTATTTATATTCCAGAAGGTTAGGGTGGAAATCAAGGATCCTTCCCACCCTATCTCCAAAGACTTAAGGGGAGGAGGAAGCAAGGGTTTCTCTCCCCTGTACATTATATGTAAATAGAGAAAATCCATTTTTCTCCATCTTTCACCTGAAGTAACTCTCACTCATGTAGGTAATTATTCCATCTGGCTTTTATTATTTCACCCTAGTAGTAAGGATCAAAACAAGGGAAACCACCACAATTATTATTACTTATACAATTATAATATCTAATATGTCTCTTATCCAGAATACCTCATGTGCACATTCAGGATAAAATTAATAAAAATTAATTTTAAAAACTCAACAAATCCAAGCAGTGCAATTTGAGAATCTGTCAAACCACATTTTTTTTTACAAAACTCTAAAAATGTCATAAACCGACAATAAAAGAATTTGTGTAGAACTTTACAAAAAAGTAAGAGAAATTAATTGAACAAAACACATGAACAAGAAATAGATGTTGGTATAAGAGACTTTGTAAAGGAATAATCTATTTTAAATTGGCAAATGTTTTCATTAGTATCTTTGTATTAAGTAACATGTTTTTAAAATATCAACTAGACACCCATATGTTAGATATTTTGTAATAGATTTATGCATTAAGCCATGGAGAAAAATTAAAGGCAACTGGATTAAATAGTCGTTAAATAGGAAGGATTAAGTTTAGGAAGGAAAAAATAAGTTGTAGACCTAAAGTATGTTAAACTTTGTAGCAGCAAAAAAATAATATATATTAGAAAAATAAAGGGGCGCCTGGGTGGCACAGTCGGTTAAGCGTCCGACTTCAGCCAGGTCACGATCTCGCGGTCCGTGAGTTCGAGCCCCGCGTCAGGCTCTGGGCTGATGGCTCGGAGCCTGGAGCCTGTTTCCGATTCTGTGTCTCCCTCTCTCTCTGCCCCTCCCCCGTTCATGCTCTGTCTCTGTCTGTCCCAAAAATAAAAAAAATAAAAAAATAAAATAAAAAAATAAAGATATGTTAACATTTTACATTTTCCATGTAAATGTAATAGTAATATTAAATATTATCTATGCAAAATAATATAAAAAACATTTTAATAGATAAAAAATAATAAACTTCTGTTTATGGTAAATTGGAAAGTGGTAAATTGTACTAATCAAGTAATATGTGAATTAAAATAACAATGGAATAATATTATTGAGTATTGCATAGCAAAAAAAATGATAGAATTAAATTTTTCAAAACTTACAGTAAAATTAGTACATTGATGTGGGGAATAAGTTTAAGAATTCTCTGGGCTTACACCAATGGGTTAACAAGGCATAAAGAAGTACAAAGCCATAGGATGCTCACACCCAAGTTTGGGTAAACAAGATTAGGGGGATGAAGATAGAGAAGGGGGGCTTAGGCCTCCAGAATAAAGTAGGGAGGTGCAAAGGCACCCAGAATAGGGAGGGGAAAAGGCCCCAATATAGAACATAGGTATACAAAATAAACAATATTAGGTATTCAGGGCAGAAGTGTCCCTCCCCCCCCAATTTAATGCTATAGCAGAAATCTGCTTTCACAGGAAGGAAGAACCAAGTTAGGTGAACAGGTAAATTGCGCTATGGACCACTGCTCTGTGCTGCAGGGCGAAGTTACATCTCCAGAGTGGAGACGATTAACAAAAGAAAGGTGCCTTGTTAACTCTGAGGTCACGTGTCCTACCTGTCTCGTCCCCTAAGCTAGCTAAGATAAATAGAGGTGCGGCCTCATGTCTGCTGTAAACAACCTTCCTCCCAACTGCCCGGCACCTGGATTTTGTTTTGTATTAACCCAAACCCCAACCCCAAATATCTTCAAGACTCCCTTTACCTCATGTCCTCAAGTTTATGTTTGCAGATTCATTGTCTCTGTGTGCGTCCATTGCCATGTTTGTAAGCTTTCTGATCATAATAAAAACGAGGCAAGGACCCTTATTCGGGGCTTTTGTCTTTTCCCAGATATCATCCATCTCTCACTTTTCATCCTGCATCCCACTCTTTTGCTGGGCAAAAGAGAACTTTAGACTTAGAATCTATGACACATTACTTGGTATATACAAAAGTATGATCAGAATATTCTTTTTAAGAACAAAAGATAATATTTAAATCTGACTAAAATATTCATAAAATTTAAACTAGCAATTTCATTTTTGTTACTCTAACAGAACAATAGATCTAAAATATTAAAACTTGAATTCAAAATTATGTGACACATATTACTCAAGCGTGCTTGGTACTTGTTGACGTTAACTTTCTGATCTAACACATGGCCCTTTTTTATAGCTTTTACATGTGCTTTTGAGAAAGGATGTACATTCTCTACATTTCTTCCACATATTAATTTTTTGTCATTTTGATCTTGCAATTTCTGACATACATTAAATTTTTTTAGTATGATTCTTTTTTAAGTTCTCCTTATAGGAGAATTCCTATTCTATGTTTTTCTTCTTCTTTGGAGAATTCTTGTTCTCAATATACATTGTTATATCTATCTATCTATCTATCTATCTATCTATCTATATCTATCTATCTATCATCTATCTATAAGCATTTTAGATGTTCTCATCTAAACACCAAGGAGTCTTGGTGTTCTTTTTTTTTTTTTTTAAGTTTATTTCTTTATCTTGAGAGAGATAGACACAGCACAAGTTGGGAAGGGACAGAGAGAGAGAGAGAGAGAATCCCAAGCAAACTCTGCGCCACCAGGCAGAGCCCAATGTGAGGCTGGAACACATGAAGCCATGAGATCATGACCTGAGCCGAAACCAAGAGTTAAACACTCAACCAATTAGGCTACCCAGTTGCCCCTACTCCTTGGTATTCTGATATTTCACCCTAGAATGGATTAATTTTTAATATTACTTAATACATAGTACCATCCTTATAATTCAAGTGTGTGTCTTATTCAGTTTTAGGCATTTTCCCTCCATTGTGTCCTTAAGTTTAAACCTTATCTTCATTTCCTTCTCTTTCTGTAAATTCTATTTACTAGATGTTGCCACTTCTAAAACAGCTTAGCCATCCTTAACTTTTCTTCCATGCTTTCTATTGTACTTTTCTTATTATTGAATTTTTCCTATCGGCATTACCATTGAATAATTTTTTTCTTGATCTGTGCCAATTTTGTTACTGAGCTGTTACTGTTGTTGCTATTCAATTAAAGTAAATGTGAATCATGAGACAGACCTGATGAAGCCCCTGGAAGCAGTCGTGAGATCCCTATAATCCAACTCAGGAGAAAGACAATGGAGAATTCCCCAGGATAACAGCAGAAAAAATTCCCAGAATGAAAAATGTGCAATAAAGCTGAAAGAAAGTAATTCAGATAGAAAAAAAAAAAAAATTGAGATTGCAAATGGAAATGTTTCCAAAAGGGGAAAAGAAGATCCACTGTCATATGGGCTGAATTGCGACACCTCCCTCTCTAAAAATATTACATTAAAGTCCTAACCCCCAATACCTCAGAATATGACCTTATTTGGAAAGAGAGTTGTCTCAGTCATAATTAGTTAGGATGAGGTTATACAGATGTAGCATGGGCCCTTAATCCAATATGCCAGATGTCATTATAAGAACAGGGGTAGAAACACAGGAACATAGACACACCACAGGAGGTTGGGGAAGAAGGGCAGAAGGAGGTGGGAAGGGAAAGCCATGCGAGGAAGGAGGTAGAGATTGAACCAAACTGATAAACCAAAGATTGCCAGCCAAACACCAAAAGCCAGGAAGAGGCAAGGAAGATTCTCCCCTACAGGTTTCAGAGGGGGCATGGCCCTGCTGACACCTTGATTTTGGACTTCTAGACACCGGAATTGTAAGAGAAGACATTTGTGTCTTAAGCCATTCACTTTGTGATAAGTTGTTATGGCAGCTTTAGGAAACTAATACATCCATCAATTACATAATTGGAATAAACCAAGTAGAAAAATTATTTTAAGATGATATTGAAAGTTATTTTTTAAAAAAGTTAGTAGTGACTGCAAAGAAAATTGAATAAATTATAAAATAAGTCAATTATTAGCTAAACCAACAAGAAAGTAATAATTATATCACAGCACACTAAAATGTTTACCTATGAAAAATACTTGAATAGGCATAATAACATAAGCTTTCAACACTGATTTCACAAAAACAATATAATCACAGTAGGATGAGGGGAAAATAAAAGCCAAAAGAATAACACTGCCAAAGATCTAAATACTCAACTACCATAATAGGAATTCAAGAGTATGGATGTCACTGTGTGTGTGTGTGTGTGTGTGTGTGTGTGTGCACATATACATACACACACCACACCACATCTTCTCTATTCATTCATCTATGGATGGGTACTGGGGTTGCTTCCATATCTTGGCTATTGTAAATAATACTGCAGTGAATATTGGTGTTTTCATATTCTTTGGGTAAATACCCAGTTTTGGAATTACTAGATCACATGGTATTTCTAATTTTAATTTTTTGAGGTATTTAATTTTCAAGTTATGTTTTTATCTCACCTCTGATTTCTTCATTGACCCATTGGTTGTTTTGGTTTATGTTCAATCTCCACATATTTGTGATTTTGCCAATTTCCTTCTTGTAATTAATTTCTAGCCTCAAGCCACTGTGATTGGAAAAGATGCCTGATAAAATTTCAGTTTTCTTAAATTTATTGAGACTTTTTTGTGGCCTAACATATGCTCTAGCCTAGAGAATGCTCCATATTGCATTGCTGCACTTGTGACGAATGTGTATTCTGCTTCTTTGGCATAGGGATGTTTTGTATGTATCTTTTAAGTCCATCTGTTTTAATGTGTCATTTAAAGCTGACATCTCTTTATTGATTTGCCTTCCCCAGACTCTGTCCCCTGACAGTACCTCCATAGCTTCTATATCTTGCACACCTAAAGTCTGCCCCTCAGGCTACAGCTCCAGGACAAGGGAACAGGCCTTTTTCATAGGACTGGTGGTAGATTTCAGTCTGCTTTCTGTGTAGTGCTCTGGGAATGATAGCCTGCCAAGAGCTGCCTCTCCAGTTGTTCCAGTGCCTTGGGATCCAAGAACAAAATCTCCCCTGGCTACCAGCACCAGGTGAACAAGGAGCCCCCCTGTTCCCATTCACATCCCACCCTTATTGGCGTGATAGCTGTATGCGCTGGGTCATCTATTCCTGATAGGCTCAATTTAATTGTATGAGGGGTGGCCTAAGGCCATACTTAGGTCTTTTGTCAAATTCCTGAGGGAAACCTGAGGGGGAGTAAGTGAGGTCTGTTTCATTCTTAAGAGGAACCTTATGACTGAGGGGGTTTGCTGTGGTCAGACACTCCCAGCATTGTTCCCAAATATGTGCTTTTCCCCACCCAGGGACCTCAGGTCCTCATCTTTCCCTTTTTGCCTACTGAATCCTATCTTTTCCTATCATAGTATCACATAGATGAATCACACTTAGAGCCTTATTCTTTGGAGTAAAATAATTTTTAAAAATTTTTCTTGTAATGTACACCAAAGTCATTTTTTTAATTATTCAAAGGCTGTACCAAATACCTTAAAAATACATATAGAAAACATTATTATCTTTATAGCTAGCAATGATTAATATTTTTATATATATTAATTTCTTTGAACAAAAAGATATGTAACAAGAATCATGCTGTATTTTTGCCCTTCTGTCAAAGCTTTTTCAGTCTAATAAGTCAGATTTAAATTCAGCTCAAGTTCTTAGACTATCTGCTTGCCACCCAGGGAATGGTACCCCTAGGGATTCTGCAGACACACTGAGAGATTGATATACTGATAAAGTGCTCTGAGGATCTCAGAAAACTTTCATACATGGAAATAAAAAGAAAAGGATAAACAAATTATACACTTTGGAAAAAAAAAAAAAAACATTGAGAATGAATTTATGTCTAAGCACATAAAAATACCCGATTACCTAGCATTCTTTTGAATCACCTTTTGAAGATTTGAAAAATAACTCCAAACAATCTGAAAACTCAGGAATCCCTTGATTTTTTTTTTTAATAATTACCATTTCATTTACTTTAACACTTGGAAAGCTTACTGCTCATGGTCGAAACTGGTCTTAACATTGACACAGCATTTGAGGGAAAAAAAATGTTTCAGAAACTGAATATATTTTCAATGATTTCATTTTAAGATTATTTCTATCAGAGAAAAAACAAGAGTTTATTCAGTTTCTTAATAAATTAGCTTTCTATAGATTTATAAGTAATGATGATGAACTGGATTTACATATTTAAGAGTATTACCATCTAAATATTTTAGCTCATATTTTTAATATATTCAGGTGACACATTTGTTTCCAGGGTGAGACACACACATTCTATGCTCCTCATGATACGTTTTATCATTAATACTTTTTGCTACAAAGAAAACTATACTTCCTCATTATGCATAATAAACATGGTGGGCCACAATTAACAATGAGACCTTCTCCCAATTTAAATCGAAAAGTAGCAAATAATTTTACAAGCTACCTCTTTTAGGGAAATTCTGGCTAACACAAATCATGTTAAATCTTATATATTTTTATTTTTTTTATTTTTTTTAACGTTTATTTATTTTTGAGACAGAGAGAGACAAAGCATGAATGGGGGAGGGTCAGAGAGAGGGGGAGACACAGAATCTGAAGCAGGCTCCAGGCTCTGAGCTGTCAGCACAGAGCCCGACGCCAGGCTCGAACTCACGGACCGCGAGATCATGACCTGAGCTGAAGTCGGCCGCTTAACAGACTGAGCCACCCAGGCGCCCCAAAATCTTATATATTTTTAGATTAGAGGAGCCTATTACAGCTCTCTGCTACTGCCATATTTTATCTTATCATATTTTTTTTAAAAGCATCACCAAAAAATCCAGATACTTACATGTGCCTCTAACTCTTGCACATTTATCTGAAAGGCAGTGCAAAGTACAAATTGACCACTTTAAATGAGCCACTTGGGAAAGCAAGAGGGACTAACTCCAAACAATGAGAGGTCAAATTCTGTCAAGGAAATGTGTCTTTCTTATGTTTTTAAAACTCTCTTTTGAGAAAAGCCTGTTAGGTTGGGGAGCAAGTTAAGTGACATGTCAGATGCAAAATGAGAGAGCTTCTGACAGAGGCACAGTGGTGAACTGTAACTTCAACTAACTCCAGGTATAAGAGGGAACGCATTGCAACCTGTATCCTGTACCTTGACAAGATGCAACATTTTGAAAAACCTAAAAGGCCCAGTGCAGCATTTATATCGGTGAGAAATGGTGAACTTTTGGAAAACTCCATTTTCTTATTACTGTGGGAATTCCAATGAAATGTCTGTTAATTCTCAAAGTTTTTTGTTTACTATATTATTTTTTATTTAAAAAAAAATTCAAAACTGAAACTCATGTTCACCCATATTAACTGGTTAATTAGTCTCCAGTTAGGATAATCTCATTTTCCTTTTTCAAAATAACTTATTGTCAAATTGGTTTCCATACAACATCAGGTGCTCATCCCAACAAGTGCCCTCCTCCCTGCCCATCACTCTTTCCCCTCTTTCCCACCCCCCCATCTACCCTTAGTTTGTTCTCAGTCCTTAAGAGTCTCTTATGGTTTGCCTCCCTCCCACTCTGGAATGTTGTTTTTTTTTTTTTTTTTCCTTCCCCTCCCCTCCCCACCCCCTGGTCTTCTGTTAAGTTTCTCAAGATCCACATGAGTGAAAACATTCAGTATCTGTCTTTCTCTGTCTGACTTACTTCACTTAGCGTAACACCCCCCAGTTCCATCCACATTGCTGCAAATGGTTTCAGGTGTACAACAGAGTGATGTAATTTTAAGACCGAAATCCACACTGCAGCCAGTTTTGCCCTTTTCTCCTCTTTTTGAACATTTATGTATGCAACATGCCTATGGGCTACATTTAGGATGACATTCACCGTGGATAGATTTTCAATATTATTTTGCTCTTTAGCCAGTTGTTTTATTGATATTGATATTAACCAGGTTTCATCAAAACATAAATGCCTTTAGCAAGAGACAATTGGCAAATAACTGAGCTGCGATTGTTTGTGTTTGTACTCTCAAGAACAACCCTTATTTAATAAAGGTTATCTATCGATCACACACACGAAAAATGGGAAAGTGCTGGTTGATCCTAGTTCTTTTCCTGCTATGAAATGCAGATCATGAATGACCCAAATATTCAGGCCTCACCAACCTGTGAATAAACATAAAGTCATATTTCCATTTATAACAGCTCATTCTGCTCTCATAATAGCGGCATTTCAAACTTCTCAGCAAAACCGGATACTCTCTCATTATTCCTGGGAGTCGACCAAGGAAAGTGTCACTTATTTTTATAGTGTAGTAAGTCCCCGGTGGCTGCAACTCACGGTCTCCCTTTGCCCAGCTCTCCCTTCCCCATTGCCCATTGGCCCTTCCATCACTCTAAGTGAATTGCCAATTTCCACCTGCCAATGGAGTTTCTTTGGACATACGTTGTGGGTCCACAGTGTAAAGGTGAACACTCTGGACTCTGAATCCAGATGTAAGTAACATCCTTGCCAGAGAGATTTCTCGTGATACCTCAAAACTTCCTAGTCTGTGATGCAAAAGCAATGCCATTTTCTGAGCAGAGAAAGAGAAGACGGCTCTCTCTTCAACTGGGAGCTAAAATTGTTTATATGTATTACAACCCACAATATTTCGACCCCAAATCTCAGAAATTGCTCATGAAAAGTGAGTTTTTCTGCCTCTTGTCTCAGCTTCTCATCTTCCGCAAGTAACTCTCCCAGTAAAACTCAACAATAAAAACCACTCATGAATAAAAATCAGGAACCAAAACCACCCACTCACTATAAAAATAAAGTCTCCATTCAACACACACAAAAATGCATTTCCCCTACTTTCTCACTCTACTCCACTACAAATACAGCAAACATCCTGAGACATACAACTCCAGCACACCTACCCCTTCCTCTGGTATCCATATTAATTTCTGGTTAACTGTATCCCTAACAAGTGACTAACTCCAAAGTCTACTCAGGTAATTTGCCTTAAATGAGGACTGTGCCGTCCCAGATACAAATTGATGTATCCATCTCTAGGGACAAAAGAAAAAACAACTCTAAAATGCTTATTTTGTCTACCTGTATATCAAAAATAATAGGCTACAGCATCATCCAATGCCCCCATTGCAGGTGGAATTCAAATCTTTTGGTCAATTGAAACAGTTTCATTGGATATAGCTACACCTTAACTCAAGAAGTCTGCCAAACACATGTTTACCATGATTTAATAAAACACTAGTTCAAATTATTCGTTGTAAATTATTGTATTGGAATACAATATATCTAACAACTTGATTATTTTCAGGAGGATTGTACTAAAAATACAAAATAGCATTCATCAAATATTTAAGCACATGTCAAACACTGTGCTAATGGCTTCACCATATTATGAAAAATATATGAAAATTCTGAGCGTAATGGAAATGATGATTTGCAGAACTTGAAATTCAGAAGGTATGAGAAACTGAACCCTGTCAGCACACCAGAAGTGGGAACAACAGACATAGGGTAGCCACAGAAACCAGCAGAAAAACAGCATGAATGTCAGCTTGTGATTACCGTTTCTAACTCAATTGTGTCATCAATGAAAATGCCAAGCCTAATATATGCTACAAAACTTTGGCGATTGTTTCCATTTAATAAAGTCCAGAGCACCTCTTTTCCTTCAAGTGCCCTCTCACAGCGCTTCACCTTGAAATACTGCTTTCAGTTTGTCCCACAGCTCACTGATTTCTGTTCTTTTTTCAGTCTTGTTTCTCTGTGAGTTTCATGTTAGATTGGTTATGCTGCTGTTTCCAACTTCCCTAGCGTTTTCTTCTACAATGTCTAATTTCCCACTAATTGTATGCAGTATATATTTTATCTCACCCATAGTAGTTTTTATCTTTAAAAATTCAGTTTAATCTTTCATTTCTCTACTTAACATGTTCAATTACTCCTCAACCTTCCTGAACATATAAAATATAGTCATACTGTTTTAAAGACCTTTTCTTCTAATGCTATCATTGTTACGATTTTGGCAGATAGTTCTCCATGAGAGGATTATAATTTTTTGCTTTGTTTTCTGCATGCCTGTAACTTTTCATTGCATGATGGACACGGTAAATTTTGCTTTATTGGGCACTGGACATTTTTGTATACCTCTGAATATTTTTGAGATTTATTCTGGGATATAGTTAAGTTATTTCGAAACAATATAATCATTGGGGACCTAGTTTTTAAACTTTTTTTGGATGGGACCATGACAGCATATATTTGAGATATCATTTTTTCCTACTTCTAAGCACTCTATAGTAGGCCCAATGAATTATGAAATTACCCAACCTGACTTGTGAGGAAAAGCACTATTTTTGGGCAGAAGTGAACTCTGAAGATCATTCTTTTTATTGATTATTGGCAATTATTCCCCAGCTTTGGGTGGTTTCCTCACATGCACACACTGATCAGTGCTCAAATACTCATGGGGTATTGGCATCTCTGAATTTCTCTGTCTGTGCAACTGTCCTTTTTGGTACTCTGCCCCGCAAACTCTAGCCATCTTGGCCTTCCGCAGATCCCAGGTCTATCTCCTATACTCAAGGAGACAAGCAACCTCCATCTTACTTACTTTTTCTGTGTCAACATCTGCTCTCTCTCTTTAGGCAGTAAACTAGAGCAATTAAAATGGCTAAAGGGCTGATCCTTACCTGTTTCCCATCTCCAAGAGATTGTGGTTTGTTGTTTCCTATGTTCAATGTCTTGAGAACCATTGTTTCACACATTTTTTTTTGTTTTTTAGATTGTTTTAGACAGTTCTATAGACTGAATGTGCCCCTAAAATTCACATATTTAAGTCCTTAGTGTGGCTATATTGGGACCTGGGTCTCTAAGGAAGTAAATAAGGTTAAATGAGGCCCTGAGACTGGAGCCTTGGTCTGACAGGATTCATGTCCTTATAAGAAGAAACATCAGAGCACTCTCTCTCTCCTTCCTTCTGCAGAGGAGAAGGTGCACAGAGGAAAGGCAATGTGAGGACACAGTGAAAAGGTGGCTGTCTACAAGTCAGAAAGAGAGCCCCCACCAGAAACCAAATCGAAGACTTCTGGCATCCAGAATTATGAAAAAATAAGTTTCTGTTGCTTAAACCATGCAGATTGAGATATTTTGTTGTAGCAGCACAAGCAGACTAATACAGGCAGGTAGATAAACTTTGTCCCTGTTACCCTCTCTTGACTGAAAGAAGTCACAGTTAAGTAAATCTAATCACATACCCAAGACACAAAATACAGCAGCTATAAAGAGAACATGGAAGTGAAAGCATGGATCCTGTATCAGCAAAATTCAGTAATAGTAACACTAGTAACATTCATCAAGTATTGATTCATGTGTTCAACACAGTGCTAAGTGTTTTGGCTTTCATTATATCATTTGTTTCTCCAAAAATCTATAGAGAAATCAAGAACTTCTATTCAGAATGAGACAAACTTTCCCTAGATATCAAAACTACCCTAAGCAGTAGTGAGGAGGGGGTCTTGAGACTTTTGTGTGCCCCCATCCCCTGCCAAGCTTCTTGGCATCTAAATACTGCCCTGAAACATACAAACTAGTCTCATTAAGCATCTAATTTCACCAACAAATTGCAATTAATAAAACACAGTCAAGTGAAAATGTTAGAACTAAAAATATTTTGAATTACGAACTCAGCAGATAGAACTAACAGCATTTAACTAGAGCAAAGTACAGTTGATCTTTGAATGACATAAGTTTGAACTGCATGGGTTTTCTTATATGTGGATTTCTTTTCAATAAATACAGTTTTGTATTATAGTGCATTTATACTGTAACTGATGTGTACTGTAAATCTCTTTTCTGTTCCTTACAATTTTCTTAATAACATTTTTATTTCTTGAGCTTACCTTATTATAAGAATACAGAATATAATACACATAACATATAAAATATGCATTAATCAACTACTTATATTATCATTATGGCTTCTGGTCAATAGTGGGCTATTAGTTAAGTATTTGAGGTGTCAAAATTTACATGGGAACTTTTCAGTGCATAGAGGTCATCACCATTAGCCCACCAACATTGTTCAAGGGTCAACTGTAGTACATTTAAAAACAAGAAGTCAGAACAAGAGAATATATTGAAATAGCAGTAAAAAAAAAAGCAAAAAAGAATTAACAGAAAAGCTGTAAGAAATTTGTTGGCTATAATAAAAATTTTGTGTACATAGAAGTAGATCAAAATAAATTTATGAAGAAAATAAATGTTCCAGAAATCATGAAAGACATCAATCCACAGATTCAAGAAGCTCTGGAAGTCTCAAGAAGGATAAATACAAAGAAAACCATTCCAATATGCATCAGAGTATATGCTAAAACCAAAGGCAAACAGAAAATATCAAAGCGCCAAGAAAAATCTATGCCCAAACACACCTTACAGATATCGCTGGCTCAGTTCCAGACCACTGCAATAAAGTGAATGTTACAATAAAGCTCGTCACGTGATGTTTTCTTTTTTAGTTTCCCAGTTAATATAAGGTTATGTTTATACTATACTGTAGTCTATTAAGTGTGCAATAACAATGTCTGAATAAGCAATGCATATAACTTAATTAAAGATACTTTATTGCTAAAAACAAAAATGCCAACCATCATCTGAGCTTTCAGTGAGCCCTAACCTTTCTGCTCATGGACAGCCATGCCTCAGAGTTGATAGCTGCTGACTAATCGGTGGTGGTGGTTGCTCAAGGTTGGGGTGACGGTGGCAATTTCTTAAGACAATAAATTTACCACATCCATTGACTTCCTTTCATAAATGATTTTTCTGTGGCATGTAATGCTGTTTGATAGCATTTCACCCACAATAGAACTTTTTCCAAAATTGGAGTCAATCTACTCAAACCCTGCTGCTGCTGCTTCATCAACTAAGTTTATGTCATATTCTAAATCCTCTGTTGTCGTTTCCACAATCTTCACAGCGTCTTTACCAGTAGATTCCATCACAAGACACTAATGTCTTTGTTCATCTATATGAAGCAACACCTCATCTGTTCAACTTTTATCATGAGATTGCAGCAATTGTATCACATCTTTAGGCTCCACTTCTTTTTTTAAATTTTTTTTTTTTTCAACGTTTTTAATTTATTTTTGGGACAGAGAGAGACAGAGCATGAACGGGGGAGGGGCAGAGAGAGAGGGAGACACAGAATCGGAAACAGGCTCCAGGCTCCGAGCCATCAGCCCAGAGCCTGACGCGGGGCTCGAACTCACGGACCGCGAGATCGTGACCTGGCTGAAGTCGGACGCTTAACCGACTGCGCCACCCAGGCGCCCCTAGGCTCCACTTCTAATTCTAGTTCTCTCGCATTTCCACCACATCTGCAGTTACTTCCTCCACTGAAGTCTTAAACCCCTCAAAGTCATCCATGAGGCTTGGAGTTAACTGCTTCTAAACTCCTTTAATGTTCGTAATTTGACCTCTTCCAATGAATCATGAATGTTCTTGACAGCATCTAGAATGGTAAATCTTTTCCAGAAGGTTTTCAATATTCTTTGCTTAGTTTCATCAGAGGAATCATTTTATATAGAAGCTATAGACTAACATGTTTCATAAATAATCTGACTTGAAATCAAAATGATTCCTTGATCCATGGGCTACAAAATGGATGCTGTGTTAGTAGTTATGAAAACAACATTAATAATCTCATTGTGTATCTTCAGTGAGCTCTTGGGTGACCAGGTACATTGTCAATGAGCAGCATATGTTGAAAGGAATCTTTTTTCTGAGCAGTAGGTCTCAACAGTGGACTTAAAACATTCAGCAAAATTAGACTGAAAATTTGTTTAGTGTAGCCACCTTTCTTAATTAGCTAGATCTTTTAAATAATTTGCTGCTGCTTCTACATAAACATGTGCTACTTTGCCTTGTTCTGTAATGTTATAGAGACAGCCTCTTAAACTTCATGAACCAACCTTTGCTAGATTCAAATTTGCCTTCTGCATCTTCCTCACTGCTCTCAGCCTTCATAGAATTCAGGAGAGTTGGTGCCTTGGTGTACCTGAGCGGTTCAGTCAGTTGAGTGTCCTACTCTTGATTTTTGCTCAGATGATGATCCCAGGGTCATGGGATCAAGCCCCACGTTGGGCTCTGTGCTGAGCATGGAGTCTGTTTAAGATTCTCTCTTTCTCTCACTCTGTCCCTCTCCCTGTCTTTCTCTAAAATAGAGAGAGAGAGAGAGAGTTGGGGCCTTGCTCTGGATTAGGCTCTGAATTAATGTTGTGGCTAGTTTGATCTTCTATTCAGACACAATAACTTTATATCAGCAACAAGGCTGTTTCACTTTTTTATCATGTGTGTGTTTACTGGAACTTTTAATTTCCCTCAAGAATTTTTCCTTTGCATTCACAGCTTGGCTAACTGTTTGGCACAAGAGGGCTAGCTGTTTACCTATCTTGGCTTTTGACATGCCTTCCTCGCTAAGCTTAATCATTTCTAGCTTTTGATTGCAAGTGACAGATTTGCAAGTCTATTTCACTTAAACACTTACAGGCTATTGTAGGATTATTAATTGGCCTCATTTCAATATTGTTGTTTCTAAGGCAATAGGGAAGCCTGAGGAGACAGAGAGAGATGGAGAGAGGGCAGGTCAGTGGAGCTGTTAGAACACACACATTAATGATTACGTTCACCATCTTAATGGTGGTATCCAAAACAATTACAATGGTAACATCAATGATCATTGATCATAGATCACCATAACAAATATAATAATAATAATGAAAGAGTTAGAATACTGTGAGAATTACCAAAACACTACAGAGACATGCAGTGAGAAAATGCTGTTGGAAAAGTGATTCTTATAGACTTGCTTAACACAGGATTGCCACAAACCTTTTATATGTAAAAAATACAATATCTGTGAAGTGGAATAAAGTGAAGCACAAAGAATGAAGAATGCCTGTATTATCGTCAAGGAAACAATAAGTTCAAATATAAAACACCTCATAGAAATTTCTTAATAGAAATATGACAGCCAAAAGATAATGGAATGGCACTTTATAATACAGAAAGAAAATAATTGCCAATCTAAAAAGTGCATGATCAGTGAAATAATCGTTAAAACTATAGGTGAATTAATACATTTATGACTAACTAAATAAAAGCAAAGATTTTTTTTTTTGCCAGAAAACTTCCACTAAAAGCTAACAAACAGACAAACAAAAACCCACTTGAGTGAATTCTGCAGGAAGGAAGAAATGGTCCAGAAGGAAAAAAAGGGAATGAAGGAAGGAATGAAAAGGATAAATAATGTTAAATGAATAGTACAAAACAAAAATCAATAGGCATGTATTGGTCATAAAATGTATATACGCAGGACCTCTCCTCCAATATGAATGCCCATGCATCAAACTTCTGTGTCAACATCTCCTTTTTTAAGTCTAATATAAATCTCAAACTTAATATGTGCTCAAAAGAAATCATGGTCTTCCCTCCAAAATTATGCCTTCTTCCCTAGTTGTCAATATCTTGGTAAAAGGAAACTCCACCTTTCTAATTATTTAGGTAAAATACCTTGGAGTCAGCCATTACTCCTGTGATTTTTCTTTCACACATATATCCAAACTTTCAACAAATTCTATCGTCATACTATTGTCAGAATCAGATGACACAACTTCCACCTTTACTGTTCAGACGCATCTTCTACTTATCCCAGTAGCATCCTATGTGGTATTTCTGCCTCTCCCTTTCCTCAGCACACAGTCTATTCTCAAAACAACAGCTACAGACATTCTTTTCCAAACTTACATCAGACCTTGTCCCTGCTTAAAACACTCCAGTAAGTTTCCATTGCATTGAGAGAAGTAAAATTTTTTCAATGGTATAGAAAATTCTCCTAAATGTACTTATTATCCTATTACCTGTCTGGCTCTCTCTCTTGAGGCATCTCTCTTTTGCCAACTCTGCTCCATTCATAGTGTTCTCTAGCCACAATGTTTCCCTGCTTTTTCCTCAAAACTCCAAAATCTACCTTCCTCATCTCTTCCATCTCCTTCACGTGTCCTGACCACCCTTCTTTTAGGAAACTAAGGTTTTGTTTTATTTTGTTTAGTTCTTAGGCATACTATTTGTCACCCTGAGAACTTCAGAAAACATGTGCATCAGAGCAAAATATGTTTTTAAATTACTGAACAATAATCTTAGACATTATAAAGGACAATATATTCTTATTTTTGACTTGCTTATGAGTATATTATATGATTTAGTATATCCATCAATATAAAAAGGTAGACAGTAAAATGAACATTTTTTTAAATTTATTTTTAAGTAATTTCTACACCCAATATGGGACTTGAACCCAAGATCCTGAGATGAAGAGTTGCATGCTCTTCTGACTGAGTCATCCAGACACCCTGAACATGTTATTTTAAATAAGCCTCACACTAACAGTTATGCTATGCTTTCACAATAAATAGGCAAAAACTTAATGCTTATTAAAACTGCAAATTATTCAAAAATTAAGTAGTGACAGGCTTGTTTCTACATGTAGAATTTATGAGAAATCTGTGTTTTCTTCCACTCTAAAAAATCTGATTTCCCACTAATGCAGATATGAAAGTTTTTAAATGACAATTATAGAAGGAAAAGGTAGTGAGTTACATATTTCCACATTTTTAGTACATATCTTACATGGTATTTTAAGAAAATGGAATATAGAGGTCCTTGGTGCCTCAATTGGTTAAACATCCAACTCTTGATTTCGGCTCAGCTCCTGATCTCATGATTCATGAGTTCGAGCCACGGGTCAGGCTCTGCACTGTGTCAGCATGGAGCCTGTTAGGAAGTCTCTCTCCCTCTCCCTCTGTCCCTACCCCATGTACTCTCTCTTTATAAATAAATAAATAAGTAAATAAATAAATAAATAAATAAATTTAAATTTAAAAAAATAAAATAGAATATAGTGGAAATGTATATAAATACTTCCTTATTTGATAACAAGTATTTCCCATTTGGAATAGTATTTCTTATTGTTTACAAAGAATATCATATTACTAAGAAGGAATTGTTTTTTCTAGAAATAACAGAAAAGTATTACCTGAGTATATACTCAATAGTTAGATAACCAATCTATAGTACTAAATGGAATTTGACACATCTCCTCTATAGCTTATCTACACCTTTTCTTACTTTATACCATTGCCTAGCTATATTTTATTTTAAACATTGTAGAAGTATATTCCATATGATGAACAATTGATTCTTGGGTAATTCTTTCTTTTTCTTTCTTCTTTCTTTCTTTCTTTCTTTCTCTTTTACTTTCAAGGTATGTTTTTCTCTCTTTTATATCATTAATCATTAATTACTTGAACATTTAGTTTCCATTGGCATCACTTTCCAGACCATCAATAAAGCTAATGTTAAGAGTGATCCCTAGAAAGAAAGAAAGAAAGAAAGAAAGAAAGAAAGAAAGAAAGAAAGAAAGAAAAAGATTGATCCCTATATCAGTTTCCTTGAACTTGACAATCTGCTATTTTTTTACTCTTCTTTGTTTTCTGTTCTTCAGCGTATTATCAATCTTGCTGACAATCCTCATAGGGTAGGTATTATGAATTAATTTTTCAAGCAAGATAAGATGAAAAATATGAAACTTTAAGTACCATATGATTTTTAAGTACCATATGGGTTTTCCTAAAGCAGAATTCTACCATTGCTTGTAAAAGTTGTGTATAGAATTAATCATTAATATTAGAAGGGGGTACAAATAATGATTCATGCGTTGTTAGTTTCCTCTGAAAATTTCAGGTTAGCCCTCAATCAGTATTTATTAGGCTTATCAATCATTAATATTAGAAGAGATCATAATAATTACTAACCTAATGTATGCTAATGTTTTCTTCTCTAACAGACACATAATAAAAGTCAGAATATGATCCTAAATTGCATTAAGCCATTTAAACCATTTTATGAAAAATCTTTACTCTTACTCATGTACACTTATTTCTGAATACAAAGCTGGCTCCTTTTTGAGTTCCAATTATGAACCAGCACCAACTAGTTCAATATGATTGTTTAATTGATCCAAAATATTTGCCAATTTGCTAATTGTGTATTAAAAATTCTACAGTTCATTTCGTAGAAAGACTCACAGGTACCACACTCTAAACATAGGAGAGATCTCTCATCTCATTTATTTTTTTTTTAATTTTTTTTTCAACTTTTTTTTTTATTTATTTTTGGGACAGAGAGAGACAGATCATGAACGGGGGAGGGGCAGAGAGAGGGAGACACAGAATCGGAAACAGGCTCCAGGCTCTGAGCCATCAGCCCAGAGCCTGACGCAGGGCTCGAACTCACGGACCGCGAGATCGTGACCTGGCTGAAGTCGGACGCTTAACCGACTGCACCACCCAGGCGCCCCCTCTCATCTCATTTAAAGAAGGGGTATAAATAATGATTCATGCATTGTTAGTTTCCTCTGAAAATTTCAGGTTAGCCCCCAATCAGTATTTATTAGGTTTATCAATCAATTTTGTTTAATTTATGCATCTTCTAATATCTTCTTAGCCATCTGTCTTCTGAAAGATATGTGTTTTTTTAAATTATAAAAAAGTAGGTCTTTATTTTCTTCTTTTAGAGATAAGATTTGTATGAATTTCTATTTATTTTTTCCAGGTAGATGTTTCTACTGTAAATTACCAAAGAGAAGAAACACTGGTTATATTTGTTTGAACTGTATTTAAATAATGATGCATATAATCATATGATAATATTGATTTACAATTACATAATAACTGCTGAAATCCAAGTTAATGATGTTCATCCAGGTGTTGCAAAATATTTTTAAGACACAGAACACTTTTTTCAAATGAAATCATAGGAACACTCAAAATATTTAACAAATAAATGTAGAACATCTCTGTGTGAAACAGATTTAAGAGAATAGGAGTCTGGGAGTCTTTCTCTATCTGTGTCTCCAGAACTCCATGATTTACCTCACAAATCCTAAGAAATTTCCAGAGAAATTTATATGCTGAGATAATTGATTTTGTTTCTTGGGAAAATGAGCATGGAGATGTGTGGTTTAGAGATATACATTAGGAGGCAGATGACTGGCCTATGCCAAGTGTTAGTGGAATAGTGGTTAAACATGCACACACACACACACACACACACATGCACACACACTTATTCTGAAAGTCTGGCAATATTCTGCAGATATAGAGTTGCTCTCAAGAAAGATTCTACTCTGCTATCTGTAATATGCTGAATGTACTTTTCTAATGGATCTGAAAATCTTCTTTCATAAAGCCTATTTGTAATTAATTCCATATTGTGGTTTACACATTTGACATATGAATCATTTTTGTGCTATACTTATTTTTCAATTGAATTTAATATGCTCAACATGATAAAAGGTTTCATGTATCATTGGAATAAACTGTTATTCTAAGATACCTTTTGAACAAAATTTATTTTGCCCATTTTTCAAGCAGCTGTACAAGAAAATCTTAAACTACTACTTGAAGAGCTAATCCAGATAAAGAAATAAAGTACATAAGGAAAAGACATTTTTGAGAGAACTTATCTACTATCTCTTGAAACTAGAAACATGGAAAAGAAAATAACCTTTAATAATTTATTTTTTAAGTAATCTCTATACCCAAGTTCACAACCCTAAAATCAAGAGTTGTATGCTCTACTGACAAAGCCAGCCAGGTGCCCCAAAATAATTCTTTATCAATGTAAAATTAAATCAGAAAATGTACTTATACAATGGGATTACATAAAAATATAATTCATTCTCACATATAAGTAAAATTACATGGTTAATAAATAGTGGTATATTAGGTACCTGTTTAGAAATAGGTCATCAATTTCTAGATCATGTAGCTTTGCAAACTTAGGTTGTTTGAAAAGTATATTACAGGGGCGCCTGGGTGGCGCAGTCGGTTAAGCGTCCGACTTCAGCCAGGTCACGATCTCGCGGTCCGTGAGTTCGAGCCCCGCGTCAGGCTCTGGGCCGATGGCTCGGAGCCTGGAGCCTGTTTCTGATTCTGTGTCTCCCTCTCTCTCTGCCCCTCCCCCGTTCATGCTCTGTCTCTCTCTGTCCCAAAAATAAAATAAAAAAAAAAAAAAAAAAAAAAAAACGTTGAAAAAAAAAAAAATTTAAAAAAAAGAAAAGTATATTACAATTTTCATTAAGAGTTAACTACCACATACTTGGTAAACTAAAAATGCCCTGTTACAACTTATGTCATTTTTTGTTTCCTTCCTGGATACTTGCTTATTATATTTGACACAGCTTTGAAATTAGATGTATTGTCTATGTTAATGCACATATTTAGCTAACGATTTTAATTATTCAGAATGAATGATAAATTTTTTTTCCTCTTAACTGTAGTCATAATTTGGAAGAACAAATATAATCACTAGATTGAAGGTGATTTGACAATATTGTTAAGTCTAAGGTATATTACAGTCTGGGCTTCCTTTAGGCCCAGGGAAGATGGGTGGCCAGCTGCCCTGGATCTAGCTTTCCTTCATCCCTGACTCTTACCATGTCCCTCTCTATAGTATAAACAATCTTAAGTGTCAGGAGATGCTATTCCCACCTGAACCCTTGGTACCCTTCTTGATCCACGCTGGATGTCTAGAAACCTGGAATTTCCTCCCCAAGGACTGTTGCTGGGCACTCTGACTATTGCAAAGGCGTGCATACCTCTAAACCTGAGGGTAGCTAGGAGGCAACTGCTGGTGGGCGGAGAGGAATTGAGCATGGGGGGTAAAGGCCTGGGACCATAAATGCCTGGTGGGGGCACAGTAGGAGGTCAGAGAAATTTGGAAACTGTTCTTCCTTCACACTTTGGCGTAGAACTCTGAAGAGTCTAAGCAGTATAAATTCAAGTCAGCACTTCCCGGTTTTTATGAAGATATTCATCAAGTAGAAGGATAAAATATATTTTATATTATAAATTGCTGCTTTAATTTGTAACTTTCAAATATTTATAAATATAGTATGCAAACCTCTATCTGTATTCTGGCCATAGGCACCCCAATATTGGACATGAACGTGATAATGATGACAGTCTGCAAAGCAAGTAAAGGAAGGAAGACACTGAAAATAAACCATCCTGACAACTAACTGGAATAATTTAGTTTCCAAATATTTATTTTTAGCTTGTTTCCCCCTTTTGGGTGAGCTGAATTAGCAGTCCACATGGTCAAATAAAATGATGAAAATGGGTATATAGTCCAATCTCTCATTCTATTTGAGAATTGACAATTAAATAATACAAAATTGTTTCCTATTCTTTTTAATTTTATAATATATAAATATACATGGATGTCAGATAATATATTTGAGAAACTAGTATATTTTAGAATGAATTTTTCATAAATTTTGTATTTTAAAATTCTGAATAAAATTATCTTGATCCAAATGGCAAATGACTGAGGAAAAATCACAATTTACATTGAAGTCTTATATACAAAAATAGAAGACATAATATGTGCCTCAGAAGATATTGAGTTACTCTTCAGAAAATAGGATTTTTAAAAATATTTTCTGAGAAATTATTCATGAGGTAACAATATTTCATTAACATAAGAATCCTGAATGATGATATAAACACTTCTAGTCTCAAAGTGTATACAATAATAGGATTTTGTTGAAACGTGAATCATATATGATTATATCTTCATGGATATTGTCAGAGCACCAATTTCACGTATGATTGATTTTCAGAACGTGTTGAATGGAATACATTTTCAAGGTCCATTTATTCAAGATGAGGTTCAATTCACATAAAACATAATTTCTTATGAATTATAAAGACAAAGAGTCCCCTAAAACACCAGACTTCATATGGTTCCTATAGTAAAGTTCTTTTATTAAATGATACAGTATTTTTAATCATTTCTTTTTACATAGGTTAATACACATTTTTTAAAAAATATACTCTATAATCTGATTATTCAACTTAGCTTTCTCAACCAGCATCCAAGAAAGGACATTTTCCCCCCCAACTTTTCTACACTGAATGGATATGCCAAGTTCTCTCCTCTTCATTTATGCATTCATTCATTCATTCATTCATTCATTCATGTATATATTTATTTTTGGAACAAATTGTTCATTGAGACCCATATACTGGACACAATGCTAGCTAGTGGGATATAAACACATGTAAACACATGTATACACACATATATGCACACATGCCAGATTATTACATAAGTTAAGAATAAAGAAAGTAATTGGATTTAATATAGATTGCTAAACTTTGTAATAGAAGAAAACTTCTGTCTGCTAAAAGTAACCAAGGTAATCTCATCTTCTCTTCAACATGATCAATATGATGCCCTTTGAGTAATATTGAATTTACTTCATGGTTGTATATATCCTATACTTCTATTCAGAACTTACATTCACACACCACATCCCCAAAATAAATGGATTAATTAAAATTATCCTACTCAGATTTGACATACATGTTAAAAATAAACAAAGCATATTAAAACAGTTATAATAATTATATTCTATATTTTCAGAAGTTTAGAAGAAATATGGAAGATGTTTTTAAAAACCAAGCTTATAAAGGTGAAAATTTCAATGCCTGTTTTAAAAAAAATACTAAATGGAATTAATAGATTAGACACTGCAGAGGAAAAGAAGAATTAACTTGGAGACATAGTAATCCAAAATAAAACACAGATATTAAAAAATACTGAAAAAAAATAAACCCAGCATTTGTGAGTTCTGGGACAAATTTAAATGGCCTAAAAATTGTGTAATTAGAGTCTCTTAGGGAGAAAGTATGGGGGAGGGGGATGTTAAAGAGAAAAATACGTGAACAATCTTTTAATGGGAAGAAAATTATAAATTTAGACATTTAAAGAATCAAGTAACCAAATTAGTCAAAACTGGTGATTTGGGGAAAATCTTAAGGCAGGAAGAAAGAAAAAATGCAAAGTACATAAAAACAAGGATAAGAATAGCAGAAGATTCTTTGTGGGAAACACAAAAGGAGATTATGAAGTAGCATTTTTAAAATACTGAAACAATTTCCATAAATCTGGAATTCTATATACAGTGAATCCTTCTAAAACAAAGCTGAGGGGTGCCTGGGCAGCTCAATCAGTTAAATGTCTCAATTTCTTAGCTCAGGTCATGATCTCAAGTTTCCTGATAATGAGCCCAGGGAAGGCTTTGCACTGACAGCACAGAGCCTGGTTGGGAATATCTCTCTCTCCCTCTCTCTCTCTCTCTTTTTTTTTTTTTTTTTTTTTAACATTTATTCATTCCTGAGAGACAGAGAGAGACAGAGCATGAGCAGGGGAGGGGCAGAGAGAGAGAGGGAGACAGAATCCGAAGCAGGCTCCAGGCTCTGAGCTGTCAGCACAGAGCCCGATGCAGGGCTCAAACTCACAAACTGTGAGATCATGACCTGAGCTGAAGTCCGATGCTTAACCAACTGAGCCACCCAGGCACCCTCCACCCCTCTCACTTTCTATGTGCCCCTGCCCCACTTGTGTGCACATGCTCTCCCTCTCTCTCAAACACACACACACACACACACACACACACACACACACACAGCTAAATTAAGGGACATTTTTGATATTCAAAAGCTAAAATAATTAATCTCTAGGAGGTCTGCACTATAAGAAATATTAAAGGAAGTTCTTTTTTTTTTAAATTTTTTTTTTCAACGTTTTTTTTTTTATTTATTTTTGGGACAGAGAGAGACAGAGCATGAACGGGGGAGGGGCAGAGAGAGAGGGAGACACAGAATTGGAAACAGGCTCCAGGCTCCGAGCCATCAGCCCAGAGCCTGACGCGGGGCTCGAACTCACGGACCGCGAGATCGTGACCTGGCTGAAGTCGGACGCTTAACCGACTGCGCCACCCAGGCGCCCCTAAAGGAAGTTCTTTATGCAAAAAGAAAATTATACCAGATGAAAATATAGATCAAAACACAGGAATAAAGAGTATTGAAAATGGTAATGATATAAATAGAAATGGGAGGGGTTTTTTTACTACTATTTTTTAATGTTAAGATGATTAACAAAAACAGGAACCATGTATCATGGGACATAAACATATAAAAAACTAAAATGAATGACAATAAGAGCCAAAAACCCTAGGAGAGAAGGAAAAAAAGTTTCTCTTATAAGACTTCATAATATTTATAAAGTGGAATAATATAAATTGACGGTTGACTGCAATAAGTTAAAGATACATAGGGTATACCTTAAAACAACCACAAATATAACAAAACAGGAGTTATAGCTTATCATCCAACAGAGGTACATGCAATCATAAAAGGTATTCAATTGATCCAGAAAAATAAAAAAAGGAAACAAAGAATCTATAAGATGAACAGAGAACAAATAGTAAGATTATAGATTTCAGTATAATCATACTGATAGTTACTTTAAATTTTTTTTTTAATGTTTTTTATTTATTTTTGGGACAGAGAGAGACAGAGCATGAACGGGGGAGGGGCAGAGAGACAGGGAGACACAGAATCGGAAACAGGCTCCAGGCTCCTAGCCATCAGCCCAGAGCCTGACGCGGGGCTCGAACTCACGGACCGCGAGATCGTGACCTGGCTGAAGTCGGACGCTTAACCGACTGCGCCACCCAGGCGCCCCTGATAGTTACTTTAAAGGGAAATAGTATCCAACCATCATATTTAAAAAGCAGATATGATCAGATCAGATAAAGTAAGAGCCATCCATATGCTGCCTGGGGGCGGGAGGGGAATGTTAAGTACACAATTGGGCAAAAAAGTAAAAGTGACATATATTGCTGGCTCCTCTGAAACTCAAATGTTTAATAAAACTTGCTCTGTTTTCTAACAGGAAAGATAGAACCTGCAGTTTGCCATTCCCAGTGGTGAATGTCAAGCACATAACTGGCAAATAGGTACTGGGCCTTTACCTTTTGTTCCAGGTGGACTTAAATGTATTGGTGCATATTCTGGGTTTGGCCCCAAATACCTAGTGACTGAAGCCAATGCTCCATACGCTATCAAGGACTGGAACCAAAAATATTGTACCAGTTGGAAGCTCTTAGGTACCTTTCATCAGGTCCAGGCAGTCACTTCACTGCCTGCTCAGTGTAACATGGGAGAAGAAAGATGAAATTCAATGGATTAAGCATATTCCTTATTGCCTTCAAAGGAATGGACTAATGGAATGAGAATAGACAAGTGAAAGTCTGCTAGAAGGGTGGTGGGTGATGGTAAGGCGAGACAAAAATTAAACAGCTGGCCTATAAACCTCTAGTGCTATTTACCATGAAAACAACTACGTGGTATAAATTATAAGATAGATGTACATTATATGATTTTGAGGCTCTTGTTGAAATTGGAGGACAGGGGATGAAAGATGATATAGGAACTTAGTAGAAATCTTCCTTACATTACCATAACTTTCTTTTTCAATGCAGAGCTAACAGTCCCTGGACCTGGCTACCATTAAGAATCCAACAGGCTAGCAATTTTTGAAAATAAGGTACTTTGTTCATTAAACTGAACTTCCAAATTTTTTTTTAATTCTACTTTTATCTTTATTGATAAAATAAGGCAATTTTTAAATTTTTTGAATCTAAGGATACACAACACAATAAAATAATTAATGCCAATTGAAGAAATAATAATCTATTCCACAAGAAGTGTGACAAAATCATACCACAAAAATTATATAGAAATAAGTCTGTGTGCATAACACAAATGAAGTATCTAATACAGTAGAAGCACATGGGCTTTGGAATGAAAAACAGCACTGGTGGTGGTCATAAGTCCATTGCTCAGTGGTTCTTTTCAGCATTTGTAACAATTAAAATCATGATATTTTATTTAGTCAATTTTACTTTCCAAATGTGGTTACAACAGAATCTCACAACACACGTGCTCTTTTGCAGTGTGACTTTGCCACTCCACCTTCAGGAGATTGATAGAGGTTCGTCCCTCTCCCCTTGAATATTGGCTGGCCCTAGTGACTTGCTTGTCACCAATATCATACAACAGAAGTGACACTATAAGACTCTGGAGACTGGATTAGAAAGAGGCTTATAGCTTCTGCCTGGGTTCCTTGGAATGCTGGTTCCATGCTCGCTGGAAGCCGGTCTCATGAAGAGGTCACACTCGGAATCTCCAGTAGATAGCCTCCAACTAGCCTAGACTTTGACTCACTGCAGCCCAGGAGTCACACATTTGAGTGAAGCCCCCAGGTGAGTTGCCCCAGCAGTTAAAATCACTCCTGCTATTCAACTAGAAAGGCACTGAGGCCTTAGACATCATAAAACAAAGAGAAGTCCACATCCATATCCTTCCTGAATTCTTGTTCCAGAGAACATGCGAGTATAATACAATGGTTGTGGTTGTTTATCATTAAGTTTGGGGTGGTTTTGAGGATTGAAGAATTAAAGATAAGGTAAAAGATAGCTGACTTATTAAACAGCCCAACCATCAGCCTCACTAAGGGCTAGTTTCCTTCTTTTATTCCCCTTAGATCAAGAGCTCAGATGGCCAAATTAGAGTTGCTAATACATTAAAACTGTGAAAAGCTCAGAAAAGAAATGATGGCAAAATATACATCTTTAGATAAACCACTATACAGGTGAGCAAATAAATAAGAGAAAAAGAAAAAGAAAAAAGAAAAACCTACCATTTTAATAGCAAAACCTGTTAAAGTACATAGAGTGAATGAAATAAAATTTCAATTTAATGTATACTGAATTTCTATGTAGTTCTGCTCCCCCCACCCCTTTTTTTAAATAAAAGACTTTGTTTTCCTTTGAATGTTAGAACCCAGTGATAATGCTGACTTTATGAGTCACACAGTTCAGGGAGAGGGCCTTGATTCATAGGAACAGCCACAAGCTAAGTTGGGAGCCTGCAGTTTTCTCAGCATGGCTCTCTTGTAGTGAACTCTTCAGGACAACACGCTATTTCATTAAATCATTCCCCTTCTAACCAGCTTAACTACTATTTTCCCATGCAGCTTTCCCTAAAAATGCAATAATTCTGTTACTTTCTATTGTATATACTTCTCAATATATAATATTTTGAATTTTCCTAAAAAAAAAAAAAAAGACTAATTAGGTGGCACCAATTCTGTTCAGGAGCAAGTACCAATTCTAAGACAAACATGAACTGTCCTTTCTGTAAAACAGGATATGACAGCCTGCACTTTCACCCACTTTTTATATTCTGGAGCCACAATTCAGTTTGTACTTCCCAGAAGAATGTTATACCAGATCTGAAATTATTGATGTTTATTGAATTTGAATATTAACATTTTTGCCTGTTGGAAAAGGCTTAATTTCCTTTACCTAATAAGTAAAAGGTAAAGGCTTAATTTCCTTTACCTAATAGGTAAAATGAAATGGTAAAAAAGATTAAAACTTGCATTGAGCAGTGCCTGGGTGGCTCAATCTGTTAAGTAGCTGACTTCTGCTCAGGTAATAAGTTCCGGGCTCAAAGGCCTGTCAGTTGGAGCCCAGGATCAGGCTCTGTGCTGACATCTCAGAGCCTAGAGTCTGGTTCAGATTCTGTGTCTCCTTCTCTCTCTGCTCCTGCCCTGCTCACACTATCTTTCTCTCTTAAAAATAAACATTTAAAAAATTAAAAAAAGAAACTTGGATCAAAACGTGCAAAGATTGTTAATAAATATTCACCTAGGTTTCCCCAGCCCACATCGCCCGGGAATAAAAATCCCCACAATAATCATTTAAAAAGTGTATCTCAAATAATTGTAGGAACATTTAACCACTTTAAAATCCTTCCAAGTGATAGGAATGATACAAATTCTTCCTGGCTAAGATATGATATCTAAATTTTCTCTTTAATCATTTCAGCTGTTATTGTGACATTCAATGACACTTTTTTCTTGGGTCTAGATTCTTCATCAACATATTTTTCAACATATCTGAAACAGAATTTTTGTTGGGTGTACATTAAACTCCTCTGTTTGACAGTCAGAAAATTTATTTTTTCTTCAAAAATTGAAATAGATTTTTAGTTCTATTATATGCACACATAGTAGTTCATTTTAAAACAGCTTAAATTTGAATGAAATATTTTTATCAGGCTCAGGCTTACTTGGAGAATCTGAACTGATTCCTTAGAGTCTTCTGGTCCTTTCACATATCTGGTAAAGTTCACATATTTGCTTTCCCTGTGTCTGTGTAACGTCTGGAGAAAGTAAAATAATTTATGTCCAAGTTGTATTGGTTTATATTAAAAACTTTCAGGCCTTTCTAAATGGAAAAGCAGAAAGACTTCACTTGTGATAATTTATTTTGCCAGCTAAGAGGGCTAGTTGTCTGGGAGTAATAGGAATTAACTGCATTAGAGGTTTCTTTTATGACTGAGGAAGGTATCCATATTTTGTTTGCTTGCTTGTTAGTTTTATTGTAGGCCCACATGACTTGAGGCCTTTGCTTCTCTGCACTTTGCAAAACTAACCCTGTTAAGAATCCCTGCATCAGTCAACTGCCTGCCACCTCACTCCCAAATACATACATAATAAATACAGTTAGCTTATCCTGCAACCTCTGCCCTGTTGGAAATTGAGACTGAGTTCTTTGACCACTCACAGTGTCCCTGTTCTGAGTTTCAGGCTATTAGTGAGTTTCTGCTAGTAAGATTATACCTTCAAATGTTTATTGGATGAGAAGAAATGTCTAAAATCAAGTATCTAAACTCCCACTTGGTCTTAGTCAATTTGGGCTGCTATTCCAAACTACCAACATTTATTTCCCACAGTTCTAGAGGCTAGGAAGTCCATGATCAAGGCCCAGCAGATTCAGTTCTTGGGGAAAGCTTACTTCCTCGTTTGCCAACAGCCATCTTCTCCTTGTATCCTCACATGGTAGAGACAGCCGAGAGAGAGAAACAAGCTCTTATGTCTCTTATAAGGGTGCAAATCCCCTTCGTGGGGCTTCACTTCATGACCTAATCACTACCCCAAGACCCCACCTCATGATACCATCACAGTGTGGGAAGGGAGGCTAATATTTCAACCTATGAATTTGGCAGGGACACAAACATTCCATCCATAATACATCTTAAGCAACTATTTAACAACAGCAATACATGTAAGTGGAAATAAAAGTAATAAAGAGTGAAAATAAAAGAAATAGAAAACAAAAAGAATAGAGAAAATCCATTAAAACAAAAGCTGTTTCTTTTAAAAGACTAGTAAAATTGACAAATCACTAACAATACTAATAAAGGAAAACAGGGAAAAGACTTTAATATCAAGATTGAGAGTGGATACTGATACCTTACTATAGTTTCTACAGACATCAAGTCATAATTTCTTAGTACTATAAGCATCTTTTTGCCAATAAATCAAAATATTTGATGACTTGGACCAATTTCTTGGAAGACACAAATTAACTATGATGGTTCAAGAAAAATCCAAAAATCTGAATAGCTCTATATTAATTAAAAACTTTGGATTCATAATCAAAAACCTTCTCACAAACAAGGCATGAATGTCTGTTCACACTATTTCTATTCTGTTTTGTACTGGAGATGCCATTCAAAATAATAGAGGAAACAAAAGTCATGCAGAATAGAAAATAAATAGTTGAGTGTCTTATTCACAGATCACATGATTGACCCTCTCCCAAGGAATCTATAAAAAAAAAAAAAATCCTCTACCACTAAGGCTTCAATTTGGGAAGGTCACAGTATACATGCTCACTGTGTTTTATACTAGTAGAAAAACTGAAATATGATATTTAAGGAAAAAATATATTTAGGGAAATATGATATTTAAGGAAAAAATGGCATGCACAGTAACATCAGAAAGAAACATTGGAATACTTTGCTCCTAGATTGGCAGACTCAGTCATTAATATGTAAATTCTCTGCAAATTGGTCTATAGTTTCAGTACAATCTCAATTAAAATATCAACAGGCATATCTACAGACAAACTGATTCTAAAATGTATATAGCTGTAAGAAGGATCTACAATAACCAAAATAATCTTACAAAATAAAAACGCTGAGAGATGTTTTAAAATTCAGTTAAAGCTACAATATTTAAGACAGTGTTATATTGATGTAAGGACAGATAAATAGATCAATTGAACAGAACATAGAATTCCTAAATGGACCTACACATATAAATTAAGTAGATTTTGACAGATTCCAAAGCAATGCAACAGGGAAAGAACCTCTTTTCCACAAATGTTGCTGAACCATATACATAAATGCAAGGTCATAAACTGTCCATCACAAGTCAGCATTATAGAAATGACAAAAAAAAATTCATAGACTGAGAGAAATATTTACAATGCATATAAATGACAAAATACTTTTATTCAACATATGTAAAGAACTTCAACAAATCAATAAAAACTCCAAGTAAATTTGAGTAAAAAAAATTGAAAACATAGTTCACAAAAAAAATTTTTACATGGAAAAGAAGTATATGAAAAAGAGTTCTATAACTTCAGTCGTCAGTGAAAGGACATTAAAAGTACAATGACATACCACTTCGCACCTACTAGAAGAGTTAAAATAGAATGTCAACACCCATATTGGCAAAAATGTGGAGCACTTGGAGCATTCATACATTGCTGAAGCAATGCAAAATTCTGAAATCACTTTGGAAAACTGGTGTTTTTTTTTTTCAATTAGGCTAAACATGTATTTACTCTATGACCCAGCATTTTCACTTGGGTTGACCTACCCCCCCACCAAAAAACTAAGCATATGTAAGTAAAATAAATGCATGTAAAATATTCTACTAGCTTTATTATTAATTGGCAAAAGAACGAATGTCAATCAACAAGAGAATGGATAAACAAATTCTGATGTAAGATAATGAAATTTTAGAAAGAAATGATCTGCTGAATCATGCAGCAGGTATGAATCTTGACACTAGATTAACATTATGTTGAGTAGTAGAAGCTTAATACAAAAAAGTTCATAAAGTATGATCACACTGACACAAATTTTGAGAATTGACAAAATTCATGTATTTTAATAGAACCAGAAGTGTAATTGCTCTACAAGTTGAGATTAATTAGGAGAGACAAAAGGGAACTTTCTGGGATGATAGTAATATTCTATATTGTAATATTTTCCAAATAGCATCAAATTATACAATTAATATGTATGAGTATGGGTTAATACTCAAAGTCATCACATAATGTTTCCCTCAAAAAGAAAACCATACAAAAAGTTCAAGTGTTGGTGAAGAAGGTAAATCACTTTACTCCCTAATGTGTTTTTGTTTGTTTGCTTTTTTTTTTTTTTTTTTTTTTTTTAAAGAGAGACAGAGCGCTAGCAGGGGAGGGGCAGAGAGAGGGGGAGACACAGAATCCACCAAATCCAAAGCAGGTTCCACCCTCTGAGCTGTTAGTATAGAGCCCATCACGGGACTCAAACTCATGAGCCGTGATATCATGACCTGAGCCAAAGGTAGATGCTTAACCGATTGAGCCACCCAAGCACGCAGAATAACTTTACACCTATACATTGCTGATAGGAGTGTAAACAGGAACAACCACTTTGATGTACTCTTTGCCAGTATCTACTGAAACTGAACATACACATTCCCAAACCTAATTACTTATGTAAGAAATATGAATGCATAGGTCTCCCAAAAGAGATCTAAAAAAGTCTTCAAACTACTTTATGTATAATTGACATAAACATGAAACGAGACAAATATCCACCAAAATAAGAATATTTCTCAAGAGTAGCAATATTTGCATTTTAGACCAAATAATTATGTTGTGGAAACTACCTTGTGTCTTATAGGAAATTCAGCAGTATCCTTCCCCTTTATCCAAAAGGTGTCATTAGTAACCCCACTGTTAATGACAATCAAAAATATCTTCAGACATTGCCACACATACCCTGAGAGGGGGAAATTACCTCAGTTGAGAACCTCTAAAATAAACAAATATAGCGTATTCACCCAGTGGAATATTACTCAGCAATATAAAGGAATGTTCTATTGATAAACACAACATGCATGAATATAAAACAAAGTAGTCAAAAAAATTAGTATGTTGGTAAAAGTTTAATTGCTCTCTAAGATGAGGTGAGGAGAGGTCGATATGTAGCATTTGCTAGTTCTCCTGGTTTCCACAACTATATTGAAAGCTACCTTTTTAGTGTTATAAGACTTATGTTTTTAGGGAGAATATTTCTAATAATTAGGCTATCCCAAAATATTTGGAAAGGGGGCATACCTTCATTAGTAAGTTCACAGATACCGTGTGACAGTTTACTAAGGATATTACATAAAAACTTACGAATCCATAAACTTTGGGGTCTTTTCATTTTGAAAGTTTGTAATACTAATATTTGTCTTCAGTATCGACTACTCATTTCCTGTTTATGAAACCAAATGGACCGAAACTTTGAGTGATTTATATTTTTAAACAAGTTCTATTTATATTAATTTGTAAATTCAAAATGTATCTTTTTATCTCAGAATAAATTATGATATATTTTCAAAAAAGACATTTATTTAGATACCTATATGTGTGTAAAAGAGTCCTTTTATACTTCCGAGTAAGTAGAGGTCATAAAAGAAAAAAGGTCTCATTTAGAAGCCAAAGATAACATTGGGACCATGGTAATTTTTTCTTGAGGTTATGGTGCTGGGGTGCTGATAATAAGTATATAAAATGTGACACTGGATTCTACTACTTAAGAATACACTATTGAGATGCCTGGGTGGCTCAGTCAGTTAAGCATCTGACTCTTGCTGTCAGTTCAGGTCATGATCTCACGATTTGTGAGTTCAAGCCCCATGTTGTGCTGACAGTGTGGAGCCTGCTTGGAATTCTCTCTCTCCTTCTCTCTCTGCCCTGCTCCCTTTCATCTCTCTCAAAATAAACAAACTTATAAAAATGCACTATCAATAGTAATAAAGGATTCAAGAAAGGTAACAGCTTTTGACTCTAACATATTTGGCATCAATTTCTAGCTCAACTTGAAAGGCCAATAAGCCAACAGAAATTCTGTAATATGGATATCCAATTTAGATTTTAAGTAAATATCACATGTGAACTTTTGACATTTGAATTTCACTTTTCATATCCAGCTTACTATTTTTTTTTCTCTGCAGACTTAAGATGATTATGGATAACAAACTATGTTTTAATCACTAAAGAATTATTTAGCAGATTTTGGGATTTGAAAGGTTTCCAGATTGAGCCTTTAGTTCCTACCTCGAGAACCGTCATTGAAGCTACCAATATGAATTTGCGAACTGAGGATTATTTTGTTACACAATCCCACACCGATGTCATTCAGTATTTAGGGGGAAACTACTCTCTGTAAACGACATTCACTCCCATCACACCCGGTACAACTTCTTAGGAAACAAAAGAAAATGAATACTGGGCTCCACCTTATTTTTCATATAAGTTGGAGAATATAAATTAAATCAGTATTAGTAAAATAGACTTGTAATTGACATTTGCATATCTATGTTACATCCTTCAGCAGACTTCAAAAATATTTCATTTCAAAAGCATTTCACAAAAGTTCTTTAAATTTTCAATAATGGTTTAGGCAATGATTGTGTATCTATTTTTATAGACCTTAACCTTTAAATCCCAGCCTCTTGTGCACTAAATAACAATGCAAGATGTTTTTCTATTTTAAATTTTAAGTATATTTTTATAATTGAAAAATATTGAATACAGGAAAATATTTTTCATAATTCACCAGTAAGTCAAAACAAAATGAAAAATAAGAAAAAGTCTGATGATTCTGGTTGCACTGAAGTAAAGATAACTTCATTAGAGAGGACACTATTATCAGAATGAAAACTAGGAGAAAAAAATGCAAAGCAAAAAATTTCTCACAAATCTAATAGCAATTGGCCATAGCTGTTTCCAAATTGGCTTCCAATTCTAATTTTTCACTTTACACTCACCAATATTATGAGAATATGTGCTTAAGTCCTCACATTATTGAATATCATCAAGCTTTAAAATATTTGTCAATCCAGTAAATGTTCACACTTATTTTAAGAATGCATAAAATTAGATATCTCTTCCCTTTTTATTTGCCATCTGTCCTTTAGAACTATTTGTTCACTTTGAGGTTTTAATTTCATGATCTCTTCTGATGTACCTTTTGTTTCTAGATGAATGAAAAACTATAGTTTACAATGAAGTATACAAATGTAATTATAAACAAGATGCATAATTCAAGAAGTATATTACTGGGAAAAGTTTTATAAGTTGAATTAAGTATCTGAATTAAAAGTAAATGATGTATTTTTTACTATTCTTCAACTCATTTCTGTAACTTCGAAATGAATTTGAAATAAGTAGTTAAAAACGGAAAAGGAAAGCAACAATGCAAAATGCCTTTAAAAGGAAGGAAACTGACAGTGGTCTGGAAGGAACCCATAATATATGTGTATGTATATTCAAATGTCTCAGTTACAGCAAAGCCAAGTTTGTTTTAAGAGCAAAGCGTCTGCCCCTTCCAAATAAGGGAACATAATTTATTATACTTGGTTATGGATGTAACAGCATGCCCTTGATATGTGTTCAGAGTACCATACTATAGCTGTAGTGAGTAGATTGATTTCTTTGAAACACTTAGTGCCAGGTGATAAGAAACCTTATTTCATGTAACTTACTATGCACTGTAAATATTAATTTGCACTTTTGCCATTGCATGCATAACACAATTATTCAGCATTTCTTAAAAGTTTGTGAAACTCACAATATTAAAATTATTTCAAAACATTCCCAAAGATATGAAATGCATTGAACTTTCTTAGAATTCAGACCTAAATGCAATTTGCTTTATTCGGGGTGTTTCTGCTTCTGTTCTTCGGAATATGGCCATAATCTCCTATAATTATGAAGTATTTCATACATTGAGCAAGTTTTACAGCCCACTAAAAAGCTAATTAATGTTGAGTTCAAATTGCTTCTCTTACACTGACATTGCTATGAGTAGTTGGCTTGGCTCAAATATAAAGCGCACTTTCCTTTTTGACCTTATCTAACTGAATGTGAGGGTAGCTCATTAAGAGAATTTTAGCATTCCTCTTGCATGGATATATTATTAATGCCTGGCTTTCAGAAGCAAAAAAGAAAGTGGGGGCAGGGATGCAAAATAATGAAAGTTCAGACAAGGTCAAATACCATATGCAGTTTAACATCTCTCTTAGTTTGCTCTTGACATTGGGCAGGAAGCATCTCTAGAAGTCAGATGTCACAAAGGGAAGTGCTTACGCTTTCTTCCCTGTACTAATCTTTCTAATTTTGGTCTCAGCAAATTCAACCTAAGGCTATTTAACCTCAGTGAGAATTTACACAAAGCAGTATTCTTGCTGTGTCTTCTAAAGAAATGTATTTAAGTATAGATATATAGATATATAGATTAGATATATAGACATGATGCATCTTATGGCCACCTCAAATCCTCCTGGTTCCAGCCTTCCTCCAGCCTATTTCTGCTTACCATTTCTTTGTAGGCTCTGACCGGCTTTGTGAAGATATTCTGGAAAGAACCTTGCCTCATCCCATTGCCTTGTATTTCTCCTGTCTTACTCTAGGAAGTATGGGTTCCCTGGAACTGTGAGCAGTTAACATTCATGAAACCACTCTACTTAATGAGGATAAATTATTCTCCTTTTCTTCCAGCTGCAGGGAGTTCTGAGCTAATTTCATAAGAGTCCTCAGGAGGTCCACCTGGATAGAGCTCACGTGGCCAGGAGCAAAAGCCCACCTAATATTGCATCCTTGGATGTTTTTCTCATTTCCCTGTTTTGTTTTGTTGTTTCCTTAACTTCCGCTCCCTGGGATAACTTCCCAAATAAACTATCTATGTGCTAAACTTTTCCTTGATCATGGCTTTCAGGAACTGTAGACAAGACATAAAGCAATGGACGTATGGAGAGATTTTATTAAATATAACTGTCTTGTGCTTTATTATGTGAGAAATATTCTGAAAGTAGTTTCTAAGTGTTTTCTTTTTCACTGAATGGTAATTTTTCAAGTAAAGGACTAATATAGCATTGTCAACATTGTTAAACAGGTATGAATACTTAAATATCTTCTTACCATCCTAGGTTCTAAAATTTTGCCCTACATGTGAATCTAAGAAATGTCATTTGCTAGAAGTATGACTTTCACAAGTTATTAATGTCTCTGAGCCTCTATTTCCTCATTTGTAAAATGGGGACAGTAATAGCATACTAGAAAGTTATACTAGTAGTCCTCCCTTAGCCACAGGGGGTATGCTCAAGACACCCAGTGGATGGCTGAAACTGCAGATCATACTGAATCCTATATATGTTTTTTTTTTCTTCTACAGCTATACCTATGATACGATTTAATTTATAAATTAGGCACAGTAAGAGATTAAGAAAATACCTAAAAATAAAGTGGAACAATTATAACAATACACTTATTATAGTATAAAAACATTACAAATGATAATAATATATATAATAAAAAGTTATGTGAATATGCTCTTCCTCAGAATATCTCATTATACTGTACTCACCCTTCCTGTGATGTGAGATGATGAAATGCCCACATGACAAGACGAAGTGAGGGGAATTATATAGGCTGTGTGACGGAGCATTAGGCTACCACTGACCTTCTGATGATATAGCAGAGGGGGATCACCTGCTTCCAGACCCCTGTTGACCATAGGTAAATGAAACTGCAGAAAGCAAATCCACAATAAGGGAGAAGTGCTGTAGCAGCATAGTAAATAATGAAGTGTATTATATCACCCTTGTTGCATAACAAACCAATCCCAAACTAAGTGGCTTAAAATAGTAACCACTGAATTTACTCAGGATTCTGCAGACTGGGCTGGATTCAGCAAGGCATCACTTCTGCTGCTGTCTCCTGGAATCATTCATGAAGTTCATCGTCATCCAGAGACTGCAAATTTAGGTAGTTCAAGACGGCCATGCTCACAACTCCGGTGGTTTGCTGAAGTGCCTTAATTTCTCCCTGTGTCCCGTTGCAGGAGCACTGGAGTTTCTTACATTGAGGTAAACAGAATTCCCAGTGAGAGTAGTGTGGGGAATAAGCTTAGGAATTCCCTGAGCTTGCACCAATGGGTTAACAAGGCATAAAGAATTAGAAAGCCATAGGATGTACACACCCAAGTTTGGGTAAACAAGATTAGGTTAGGCATAGGCCCCCAGTATAGGGCAAAGGTGTAGGTTAGGCCACAGTATAGGGCAAAGTTGCCCAGAGCAGAGCTAATTAGCAAAAGAAAGGCGTCTTGTTAACCCATTAGTGCAAGCTCAGGAAATTCCTAAACTTATTCCCCACAAGTAGAATTTATAAAAGCACCCTGAGGATGAGGCTGAGAAGTAACAAAAATATTACTTCTGATGTTCCATTGGTCATAGCAAATCATGGGGATTGGAAAGAAAGAGAGTAAACTCCACATCTTAAAGAGAGAAGCAACAAATACTATGTGACCATTTTTAAGGTATGTGCACCTCAAGGGCAGTATTTACAAATAGCCAGGGGCGCCTAGGTGGCTCAGTGGTTGAGCATCTGAAGTAGGCTCAGGTCACGATCTCACAGCTCCAAGAGTTCAAGCTCTGCTTCAGACTGCTGCTGTCAGTGCAGAGCTCACTTCTGATCCTCTCTCTCTCTCTCTCTCTCTCTCTCTCTCTCTCTCTCTCTCTCTCTCCCAAAAATAAATAAACATTTAGGGGCACCTGGGTGGCTTAGTTGTTAAGCATAACTTTGGCTCAGGTCATGATTTCAGGGTTTGTGAGTTTGAGCCTCTCATCGGACTCTGCACTGTCCACGTGGAGCCTGCTTGGGATTCCCTCTCTGCCCCTCTGCCCTCTCTGCCCCTCCCCTGCACGTGTACTCTCTCTTTCTCTCTCTCTCTCAGGTAAATAAACTTTAAATAAATAAACGTTTTTTTTTAAAAAAAGGTTAGTTCTGCCACTTTCTATTGGTCATAGCAAATCACAGGGATTAGGAGAAAGAGTAAACTCCACCTCTTAGAGAAGCAACAAATAATATGTGGCCATTTTTTAAGGCATGCACCTCAGGAGTAGTTTTTATAAATAACTAAATACAATGCCTGGCACATAGTCTGTACTAATAAAAAATTTTTAAAAAACAGCTATTTTCACTACTTAATTTTTTACTATTATTTTATAAAAGAGCAATTTATTTTTCTTAAAATATCTGAAACTCAATATCTAAAAATGAAAAATAATTCTTTACATTTAATAAATTTAGTCTAGTGAAAACTGAGCATATTTTCTTATCTTATTTCACATTTCACACAAAATATTAAGTACATATTTATAGATACATAAATACATATTATATGCCTATGCATACACACACACACACACACAAACACAACACTAAGACTAGTCCCAGCAGCAGCAGAGTTTAGTAATTATTGGTCAAATGCATCATTTTCTCTTTTAAAATCCAGTCATATAAGTCCAGTTTGCCTAGTTTTTGAACAATGGTTCTTATCGCAACATGGCCATTCCCAGGATTCCCATATAATTTTCCACCTCATCAGACCTAGAGCAGACAACTATAAGAAGAACACATCTATTCTGCTTAGGAATGGAAACAAATTACAGGGTTGGACTTGTGTGGTTTCCTGTTCCACAAATGTTCCTGAGCTTCCTGTGTGAGCTCAGGCATGAACTTAATTCTAGTAAAGAGCAGAAGACAAGTAAGCTTTTGCCTCAGAACACCCAGTCAAGTGTCAAGCTCCATTCTTGTTCTGACTTCTCGCTTTTGCCCTCAGCATAAGAATAACATCTTCCTCGGATGGTTTTAAATAATGGATGGTAAAATTATCATGATGTGTGACGTCTTAAACACATTTCATTTTATATAAAGTGAGATATAGAGAGATATAGATAGAAATGTAATTTATTTTTACTATACAATAATAATACACTCCATGCCTGGTTATTAATGGCTGAATGTTCAGAATGTGACATGAGCTTTAGACTGAACAGGGGATGTTAGTTTACCCATGTTGCCCATGGGCATTTGATTTCTGTATCACTTGGTTTACTGAATTTCGCACTCCATCCTGAGTGCCTGACCACACCTTCCCATTATGTAGAACTGATCTCTATCTTAGATAATCTATTTTACCTGGTAGCTTCCCTTCAGTTAAGTTAAACACACCTTCCTGCCCTTTCCACTCCCACCAGATTACCTGTGTATAATTTGTGATGTATGGTGGGATGATTCGAGTGACTGTGTTACCAGGGTGGTTGCCTTCCTCTCTACTAATTATCTGTTGTATCTATTTTAGATGAATAGTATTGACTATGCAAAAGACTGTGTAAACAGCAGTAAAACTCTACCAAAAACTCTAATTCCTATCCTAACATCGTGTATATTGTGATCTTGGTAGGAATCAGTTAAAATCTTCTATAATCTAAAGAACCCACCTTTCAATTATTGACGATTCAGAATTTTTCCAGGGCACCTGGATTTGCCTTCCATAACTGATATAAACTGATAATTCAAAAATTCCAAATACTATGTGCCTAATTACCTGGGTCTTACAAAGAAAACTGGAAGAGTCATTTGACTATAACTCCAAATCAGCTACAATATTATGTAAGGTAGACTACACTTTTTTTTTTTTTTTTTTTTTTTTTCAACATTTTTTATTTATTTTTGGGACAGAGAGAGACAGAGCATGAACGGGGGAGGGGCAGAGAGAGAGGGAGACACAGAATCGGAAACAGGCTCCAGGCTCCGAGCCATCAGCCCAGAGCCTGACGCGGGGCTCAAACTCACGGACCGCGAGATCGTGACCTGGCTGAAGTCGGACGCTTAACCGACTGCGCCACCCAGGCGCCCCTAGACTACACTTTTTGCTTTGAGTGCTTATTTACCAAGACTTACTTGTCCAAAAAGTTGGACTTTGTGAAAAGTGTTGAGAATTCCTACAGTTATTTAATTCTAGTTATTTCATCTAGTATATATTTTCAAAATGTATAGAAAAGCATATGAATATGAATATGAAGCATATTTTTTCTTTTTAAAATTTTTTTTAATCTTTATTTTTGAGAGAGAGAGAGAGAGAGAGAGAGAGAGTCAGGGAGGGACAGAAAGACAGGGAGACACAGAATCCGAAACAGGCTCCAGGCTCTGAGCTGGCCCTACGTAGCGCAGAGCCCCACGTGGGATTCAATTCGTGAACCATGAGATCATGACCTCAGCCAAAGTCAGATGCTCAACCAACTGAGCCACCCAAGTGCCCAGAGTCAGATTTTTCTAAGTATAATTTGTATTGATTAGGGAGGGAATTCTTTGATATATAGGGAATTTTTTATCAAACAATACCTATTTTTTGTGTCTTTGCAGAGACAACTGAGGAAAGAAAGACCTATGGATTCAAACTTTATTTACTTTGAGAGAAAGAGAAAGAGGAAGAGAAAGAGAGAGAGAAAGAGAGAGAGAAAGAGAAAGAGAAGAAAAAGAGAGCACGCATGCATGCATTAACTCAGGAGGGACAGAGAGAGAGGGAGAGAGAGAATCCCAAGTAGACTCAATGCTCAGCACGGAGGCCATCACGTGGCTCAATTCCAGGACAGCAAGATCATGACCTGAGCTCATGCCAAGAGTCAAATGCTTAGCTGAATGAGCCACCCAGGTGCCCTGAGAGACCTGGCAATTCAAATCATTCAAAAACTCAGGTTAAGAAATCTAGTGATTTACAAATTATTCTTGGTTATCACTAGTAAGGTCTTAAATGGGCTTTAGTTATTGAAAAAAATTGTTTAAAGCATTGTGTCATTTTTTTAAACATCATTATCAAGGTAAGACAAATAATTTATACCATGAATTATCACATAGTCTTATGCAAGAGAGGTGAACAGATGTAAATGCAGGTGGATAGCAGAGGATTAAAAAGAAAATTCACCATTCACCACATTGGCATTTCTGTCTAACAACCTTTCAACTACTTATGTAAATGTTCTTGGAACAGAAGGTGGTTTAAATTTGAGGAGGAAAAAAGCCACCTGAGAACAATTGCATTGTTTGTGAGAATTTGTTTTCTTCCTCGCAGGACTTACTCAGGAATAAAATGTTTCCTTCTAAATATTGAAGTTTTCAAAGGAACAGAAAAGATCCTCTACAAGATGGCTGGAAACAGAAAATAAAATACCACTACAAGAAGCAAAGTTAGTGTAGGGGCAGATGACTGCCCCTTGCAGATGTAAGAAAACCTTAGGAATGGTGGTGATAACAGGACAGTGAGATATTTGTGGAAGCAGCATTTAAGCCCTCTGAAACAAGCCAAGAGGAAAGACCACAGATAAATCAAGACAGTTCTTGAGGGACCATTACCACAGTCCCAGCAAGCAGCATTTGGAGGCCGAAATTTAACTCACCCCTGAGTACTTCTGTAATTGGATTTGGAATATTTGCCATGATAAATAGTCTACTAAAAATATTGATTGGAAGCATGGTCTGAAATGGAAAGCTCTAGGAATGTACAGTATGACCCCAAACACTGTGGCTTAAATTCCTGCTCTAGCTCTTAATAACAATGTGACCCTGGGCAAATTATTTCAACTTTGTGCACCTCAATTTCCTTATCTGTGAAATGATATTTTCACTGTCTCATTCTGTTGTGAGTAAAATTATTAAGGCTAATAAATTGAAATAATTAGAGATGCACTATCTGGGCACTGCTTGGAGGAGAAATACTTACTCCTGAGGGAATATAATATTCCTTCAAATTAGTATTGTGTTGTCCATCATGGTAGATTTCATCTTCCCTCTGTTTCTTAAAATTAGGAAAGTTTAACTAAAAATGATGGAAATGACTGAATCTAATATCATTAACATCATTAGAGTATTTAAATTTGTAGAATGATTATTACAGAATTTAAAAGAGATTTTTAGTAATGCAAGGCAAAAAAAAACTACTAAAGTCTTTATTCCTTTTATAGTTTAGCCCATAGTACAGCAACTTGTTATTTTATTTTCTCTCTGTTTTATGCGGTATTCTTAAAAGACAAGTGAGCATAAAAATCTCCTATTAAATAGTTGCATAACTAATTTTTGAAGGTTATATCCCACTTTCTACTGTAAAACTTTTAGAATCATAGTGCCTTACAATAATTACAAAAAGACATGTTTTTCCAAATTCATAAACCAAAGGTTAACCTTATGAAGAGTTTCTTAGAGCTTCACTTTTCTTTTGAGTTATCAGTGTAGGATAATCAAACAGCCCAGAGATTTTCCTCCAAGAGAAGGTACTTGCATTTTTCTTTGCTCCCCACCCACTCCACAGCCCTTCCAGTTAGGAAAATAAGAAACTTTAGAACAACTTCTATACTATTTTATTCATCCATAATGAAATTTTGGTCATTCAGGAAAGGCACATGTGAAGATTATTGGGATGTGATATGATCAGCTCTATATTTAGGGACTGTAACTGTTGGCAGTCTTTGGGATAAATTATACTGGTATGAAGAAGGGTATGGCACAGTAGTCCAGGAGGGAGACTGACTAAATCATTAGATCATTCATAGCATAACCAGAATGTTACTCAGGCTTGTATACACTCACTATAATGGTTCTTGCATTAATGTCATGTAAGACTGGAGCTAATTGAGTGGTATTGCAAAGAATGTAAGAGATTTAAGAAACAGTGGAATGCTGACCAAGCAGCTTCTGAAAAAAATGATTGGGTGTAGAGCCTCATCAAATGGGAAAGAGAGTTGACTATGAAGCTTCAGGAACATATGACTAGGAGAATCAAGTGAATTAAGAGACTGAGGTTAAAAAAAAAATGGAAAAGTCAGAGCAAGTTTGGGAATGCAGAATGAACTATTTTTACAGGTTGAATATGGGGCATCAGGACATTGAACAAGAGTGTCTAGAATGGAACTAGAAAAGGGTTAAGACTGCGGAAATGTCCTTACAAGGTTAATTTAACTAGAGCTAGTGACTTAAGCTGCTTTGATATTTTTCAATGCTCTTGAACAATCAAATGTCTTGGGATTAATTTCCCTGTTATCATGATTAGTTTCAGACTACCAGTTCTTAACAGAGAAGTTGAAAGGAAAATGAGAACTTATTCTCAAACAATGTAATGTGGCTGGCCCTAAACCACATAACTTTCCCATCTGTTTTCTTCTTGTACTACATACATCCAAAGGTAAACATGATGTTTTCCTGTTTAGCACTTATAAATGTCTCACTCAAATATAAAATACCCAACTCTACTGTATATCCCATTAATGATTTTTATGAACTCCAAAAGGTCCACTTTTTCCAAGTTTCTAACACTTCTACTTCCTCAATCAATTATCCTTTATTAGTTAAAATAAATTATAGCAGCAATATCATTCTCATGACTTCCCCTGTTTCTAAGATAACTTTTCTCTGAAAGATGAGTCATTTGATTTCTGCTTTTGCTGAGTGTAAACTCCAGTAGACACCCACTATGCAACAGGGCATATTGTTTAAGACCATTGTCTCAGGAGCTAGATTGCCTGGGTTCTAACTTTGTACCTTTTGTTTAGCGATTTGGTACTAGAAATTATGCAAACTTTCTGAGTCTCAGTGTTTTCATCTATACCCGAGTATAACAATAACTCCTATTCCATAAAGTATTGTGCTGTATATCTTATGTTTGCCCACTAGATTCCCCTCTTCACTTATCCCTAGCCCACTCTGTGCTTACAGAGTCCTATTCATATGAACCAAATCATTGAGCTCTCTTGCCTTCTACCTCAAACCAGAGATGGAGCTGCTGGGGTGTGATATGGGGGCATTTATTCTCCTCTCTTCTTTCCAGGTTACTATAGACTGGCTGTAGCCACCTATCAAAGACCACAGCTTCTGGTTGGCAACACTCTTCATATAGTGACATGTACTAGGTCCAGTTAACTCGATTTGCCCCTTCTGGCCTGGAGCTGGTAAAGATCTCCTGCTATGCTAGTCCTGCGGTATCAATACCCTTCCATGAGGTAGATTCAACTATCCTTACATTATCTGTTTCAAATATGCTATTACATTCCTGTTGAAACCCAGGAAGTAACTGAATGGATTAAATACGTCAAGTGCCTGGCATAGAGTAAGTTCTACAAAAAGTGTTACATATTATTAGTGATCCTGGATATTTGAAGTGCTTCTGACATTTTTACAACTGTCATTTATATGGAAGGGATAAGTTCTCAATGTTTAACTAACATAAAATAAGTATTTTAAAACCATAACCCGATGCAGTAGCTTCTATTATTATGCTTTACCAACAAGGAAACTGAGGAAACAGAGATACTAAGTAACTTGCCAAAGAACATACTTCCAGTAAGTGGAAAAACCAGAATTTAACCTGTGGGCCAGGCTTCAAAATATTTTAACACTGCCTGTTTTGATACAACTATATCCTCTATGGAGCCAGTAATTCTGACAAGATCTGAGTGCTGGTTATAGCAACCTCCTTCCCCTTTCTCAGACACAATCAGATTCCTACTGGTCAAGCCCCAGAGATTCCTCAGTGATTCCTGAGGATGAGAGTGGGAAAGCTGGAAGTGTACCCTTGGCTCTCTTTTCCCACTGGCATACCTATAAGCTCAGAGAGGGGCAATGCGGTCAGGTGTGGCCACTGCTCTTACCTTTCTAATGTAGTCTCACCCCCATGTTCTAGGATTCTCTCAGTGTTGTCCATGAATAGTCGTTCCTTGTTCTCCATCTATAGGGGAGTCAATTCAAGAAAGAACTATGCCTCCCACCATCTTGATGATGTCACTGCCTTCTGAGCCAGTCATTCTGAAGTCTATTTTTCACTCAGAAGTGTCTTTAGTATCACTTTGTTCCTCTCTTCATGGAGCTCCACAAAAATGTTAATATATAATTTTTTGTTTCCATGTACTCTCATAGTTGATATTTGTGCTGATATAAAATTTCTTGACCAAAAATTAGATTATCATGCCTTCTAAAAAAAAATAAGTTGACATGAATATATTCATACATGCACAGTGCACCAAAGAATAGAAGCAGAATTAAGAACTTTAAGCTCATGTTTTAGTGATGGAGCTTGAACACGAACAAAACAAAAATCGTATAACCTTAAATAATGCTAGTACAGAAAAGAAGAGATAGTTATTGGGTTAATGCAAGCATTTTAGAGAAAAATATTGAAAGAAATCTCCAAGCGGAGAGCACTTCTTACTATTTCAAACTATTAAACACTATAACATAATTTTAGACATAATTCTAAAACTCAATTCTAATATCTTACTGTTTTGAAATAAGGGATATCATGTAATTTTCATTAGATTAAGTTTAAATAAGATATAATTATCAAATAATAGCATATGTTTATGGTGCATATTCAGCATGTTATTAAATCAAAATATAATTCTTTTGTTTCCTAGGTTGATTTATACTATATTTATCTTTCTTAATAATAGTGCCCTTTGTGTTTTTCTGAAGTGGAAACAACTTTACATTTTAGCTATGAAAGAATACTTGCTCTTATGAAATAACACTTTACTTAAAATGTAATTAATTATATTTATTTTAATTTAATATTTAATACACATATATATGATCACAATCTTTAATGAAATTAAATATCTATTAAAGACCTACTCTGTGCCAGGTGTTTTGCTAATTAGCGTGATGAGAATTAAAAGTAAGATTCATGGGGTGCCTGGGTGGCTCAGTCGGTTAACTTGATTTCTTCTCAAGTTATGATCTAGGGTTCCTGAGTTGGAGCACTGCCTAGGGATCTGTACTGACAATATGGAGCCTGCTTGGGATTCTCTCTCACTCTCTCTGCCCTTTCCCTGCTTGTGCTCCCTCTCTTGCTCTCTCTCTTCCTCTCTCTCAAAATAAATAAACATTTAAAATTATAATAATAATAAAAATAAGATTCAAGATCAGCTCCACAAAGTAACATCTAGTAAGGGAGTTTAGATATAATAAAACATTTCAATAAGGGAAGAATGAAATATCCTGTGGGAAGCCCCAAAATGAGAAACTTGAGTAGTGACTGAAAATTATCCTGGGAAGTTTAAAGGAGAATTAATTATTTGGGCTGTGTTTTAAAATTTAAAAAGATTTCAAAAGTAGAAAGCATGAGGATTAATAGTGAAGTATTATAGTAGAGAGAACAGCATAAGTACAAGGACAATGCCAGGGAAATTAAGGGCACATTCAGTGTAACCAAACTCACCCTCATCTGGGATTTATGGTGTACTAAGTAGAACAGTAGAAAGCAAGCCATGAACAACAGCGTGGTGACAAACCATCTAGATTCTTGAATGCCAGCCAAGGAGTTTAGGTTTCCTTGTTGAAAAACTGAGTGTTTCAGCTTTAGAAAATGTGTATAACACCATCACTGTGTGGAATAAATTGAGGGTAGGAGAAAATAATGGCAGAGAGACCAGTAAGAAAGCCATTGCAGTAGCTTGCAAAAGTCATTACAGTAAGCTCTTGAATTCTTATAATGTCTCTGTGAATTTAAAGTAGGGGAAATATGGAAGAAACATTGGTATGTCCGGTTCAAAATCACCCATAGAGACTATATGCAATAGACTAGCAAATTTCCTCTCAATAAAGAAGTTTATTATTTGACTAGATGACTTTCTACTTTTCACTTGAGAACCCTTACGAGTAAATAGTTTGTATTTACTCACTCAAGGGTGGAGAAAACTGTGTAAGACGTAGAGAGCCACATTTGGGGAATAAACAGTTTTAAGTAAAGAGGCAGGTATTACAAAGAATAACTATAATAGACTTTACCCAAGAACCAAAGAGCTCCCTGAAGTGAAGCAAAGATTATGCTATAGGAGGGCCTGTGCATTTATGAATACTAACTCACCCTCAGGCTCTAGAGCATGGCAGCTTGGATGTTACCACTCAGACCTTCTGCATTTTTGTAGGACCAGACCCTTACGTCTTGACAACGGTTGTGACCTTGAGCTCATGTGCCCTGCATGTGCCCCCCTGGCTGGCTTCAGTACCGTATGCCTACTCTCAACAGCTATCTAGAGTTATTTTTCTGGACATCCATTATCTTCCAGCACTTAAGGAGTTGAAATTCTCATGATATCAGCAGATAAGGAGGCGAATGTCTTGCTTTAAGTAAGCCTTATTAAGATACTCAGAGCAGATAGGCACCTGGGTGGCTCAGTCCTTTAAGCCACCGATTTCAGCTCAGGTTAGGATCTCATGATTCATCAGATGGAGTGCCATTCAGTCTCTGCACTGACAGTGTGGAGCCTGCTTGGATTCTCTCTCTCCCTCTCTTCTGCCTCTCTCTCTTTCTCTTTCTCAAAAATAAATTAATAAGCATTAAAAAAAATGATACTCAGAGCAGAGCAACCCCACAACCCTTAAAACATTCAGAGCAGGGGCTCTTGGGTGGCTGAGTTGCTTAAACTTCTGACACTTGATCTCAAGTCTGGATCTCAGGATCTTGAGTTCAAGCCCGGATCTCAGGATCTTGAGTTCAAGCCCCGATTTGGGGCTCTGTGCTGGGCATGAAGCCTACTTAAAACAAAACAAACAAAAAACACAGAGAGCATATAAAAATAGTATTTAGTATGGTTAAAGAGCAAGTGCCTTCCTGGCATTCAGATAAGTTTTTATTTCTTAGCAAGGGAGTATGCTTTAGGAGTTTAAAGACCCACTTTAAGAAAACACCCACCAAGCTGTAGTGTTATTGTTTAGTTTCCTATGCAAATTTTAAAAATCACCCAGAATTTTAATGTTCATGGAATATTTGTTCTCACTTCTTTATATTCATAGTAATATGATGTATGCAGCTGTTTATTCATTAGGGACAGTTGGTTTATGATCAGTTTGGAAATAAATGTGAAAAACCATAGAGCTGCTTAACAACAGTAACAAAACAAAGAATATAACATATAAACTAAACTTATGATGAATGTATACTATGGCTTCTTTCTTAAATAACTCATTTTAATTAGTTATTCACAATGCAAGAGTATTTAACTTCCCTTTATTATGGAAATAGGTAATCAGAATATTTTCCATAATTTTGTAAATGTTTAACTTCATATTCCTTTTTCTTTCTCCAATTATTACTTTATTTTTTTATTTATTTTTAATGTATGGATTATTTTTTTACATACAATCTTTTATTAGTTTCATGTGCACAACATAGTGATTCTACAATTCTATACGTTACTTGGTGCTCACCACAAGTGTAGTCACCATCTTTCACCGTTCAATGTTATTATAATATTATTGACTATATTTCCTATACTGTACTTTTTGTCTCCATGACTTATTTATTTTATAACAGGAAGTTTGTACCTCTTAGTCCTCTTCACCTATTTTGCCCATTCCCTCCAGTCCCTTAACTTCTTATTCTTAAGGAAAATTCTGACTATTCCCAATTGAGTTATTGTTCTAATACAGTTTTGCATTCAAACACTCTAAAGGTGACTTTATTACTTAAAAATAGTTTAATAATATTTTATTATTATCACCATTATCAGAATTTAATTGCATATATTAAGACAGAGGAAAATAACATGTCTCAAAAGATCATTTGAGTCAAAAAGTAGTCCCTTATTTGAAATGAAAGATCAAAGCAAAGGTTTCTTCCCACCAAAAGGGATGTATTTGCTAACATGACAGAAATGAAAGAATAATAACTTTAACATTGAGTGTCTTTCGTCATTGTCAAATTTATAGGAATTTGAGAGTAGAAAGTGGAAAACAGAAATTATATATAAACAATGTAGATATCAGGGGTGCCTGGGTGGCTCAGTCTGTTGAGCATCCTACTCTTGATTTCGGCTCAGGTCATGATCTCACAGTACCTGAGTTTGAGTCCCATGTCAGGCTCCACACTGACAGCATGAAGCCTGCTTGGGATTCATTCTCTCTCTCTCTCTCTCTCTCTCTCTCTCTGTCTCTCCCTCTCTCCTTGTCCCTCCCATGCTCTCTCTCTCTCAAGTAAATAAAATAAACTTTAAAAAAAAACAGTAAAAATAAAGTGATTCTTCAAGACCACTATACAAAAACATAAACATTTCATATTTTGTGTTCCTAATTCTCCAGTGACATATTTTAGGACACTGGGCTATATATAAAAAAATTTTATAAACATACATAATATAGTTACTAAAATTCTTTGAACATTTAAGGGAACCACATTATTACATAAAGGAAAGATTTTCAATATGGAATTTTCAGGTAAAAGAGTCTATTTCCCACATTCTAATATAAGCATTCTGGGAAAATCCATCTATTAATTTGATTTTTTCAAAATGTCCTTGTGTGAGTTTGGCTAATGTCTGAGATTTATGTAATTTCACTTTCTAGAAATAAGCTAGAAAGGAAAGTAATATATGGCTTCATTTTTTAAGTGAAAAATTAGAAAAATAATTTATTTTGTATTTTTTAATTCTTTTTGATTTATTTTTGAGAGTGGGGAGGGGCAGAGAGAGAGGGAAACACAGAATCTGAAGCAGGCTCCAGGCTCTGAGCTGTCAGCACAGAGCCCGGTGCAGGGCTTGAACCCACAAACGATGAGATCATGACCTGAGCTAAAGTCGGAGGCTTAACCAACTGAGCCACCCAGGCACCCCTAGGAAAATAATTTAATTAAGATGTTTGTAAATAGCATAATATAGTCACTAGTAGAATATCTTACAAATTATGAAAGGGTAGAGTAGAAAAGAAAGTTAATACGTATAGTCAGAGAAGAAATGCAAGAAAATAAAAAGTCAAATACTAGAAAAAAAATAACAGAAGAGCAACAACAGTCATAGCAATAAATGTAAATATGTCCTCATTTAAAAAGAAAAGCTCTCAGATTGATCTAACTACTAAATTCTACACATTATCTGAGACAGACCCAAACAATACAGAATTATATCACTATGTAAGAAGAGAAAATGAAATATGTGATAAAAGATCTAATATCTAATAAAAAGGAACCCTTTAAATTCGCTATGATATCTCCACAAGATATACTCATTAAAATCATGTTATTGAAGAAGATGTAAGGTTATAGGAATATGCTCAAAATATGAATAAAAAAGATATTCTAATGTTATACATTTTATTATGTTATATATAGAAAGAGGTTTTAACTATAGTATATGTCAATATATCTAGATACTACAGATAGCTCAACATGCAGATAGATATGGATATAAATATAATGTGTTTATATAACAAGGAAAATAACAAAGATACACACCAAAATATTAATGGTCATGATACCTGAATAATGTGATTGGCAGTAGTCTTCCTCAAAGTTTGAAAGTTTCGAAATAATGCTTCCCACCCAATTTTATTTTTATAACATACCAAAGGGTGAGGAAGGTACAACTCAAGTGTGCTTTGTTACTTCTTAATAAAAAAAAATAAACACCTAATCATTTAAAGAAAGAAGTATACAGTTCTCTTGGACTCAAAATTTATTGACATTACTTTGTTTTGTAGAAAAAGATTAGCTAATACTTAAAACAATTAGAAAGATATAAATTACATGCTATTTGCTTCAAATTTTTATTTGTTAATATTCAGGAATGTTAGATTCCATAATAAAAGCTGCATTTTCTACTTGTGAGCTTCACACATCATAACAATTTTCTACCACTATTGGTCCCCATCTATACAAATAATTGCTTCTTTGTTTCAAATTTACTATTTATAACACTTAAAGTTTTTCTTGTGGAAGAACATAGTATTTAAGTCTAAACAGTTGAATTTAATTATGATATTTTGTTAAAATATATTTATTAAAGCACAATTTTGTAATGTATTATAGTTTAGATTACATTTTAGTTTGAGAATAAGTAGAGTTATTTCCATTTATAAATATAACTTTAAACAGAGTTCATCAATACTGACACTGCTGACATTTTGGACTGAATAATTGTGATCTGTTGAGTTAAGGCTAGAGTGGTAAGAAGTGGAAAGGATTTCTTAATACATAAAAGATGGTGAAAGGATTTGAGAGGCTAGTGATTCATGTCATTTACTGAACCGTGTTAAGTATTTCAAGGTCTCTAGAAATTTTACAACTATGGTAGGGTCAAATCTTGATTTAGTAAACTGAATTTGCTGTGAAGATTCCTTCTGACTCCAGACAGGGCTTCCATCTGAAAGATCACAAAGAAAGCCTAGTAATAATAGAGTATCAAATTCAAAGTGTATTTTAACATAGACCATCTCCTTCAGAATTGCCTACAAGCAAGTAACAGTCATAGGTAAACATTAATGCTTGAGGACTGTTACTTTAGAGTTCCAAAGGTCTAAGCCTCTCTCTAGGCATGCCAAGGAGCTCCAATTTTATGTAACTGTCCTAAAATCATTTTAGAAGGCTTCAGAACACCTGACAGGACTGCTAAATAGATTGGAGATGAACCTCATGAAAAAATATAGATCACAATAGTTCACGTATATTTATTTTACTGCCAACATCAGTCCTTTCAGTGATGTTTTGGTGTTATTTTGGAAGCTCTTCTAGGATTAAGAGCACCAATCAGTATACCAGTGATCCTGAATTTTTAACTATGCAAGTTTACCCCCAAAACAAAAAGTTCTCTATGCCTACTTATAGCTATACAAGAGAACAATCGCTATGAATGAAGACATTCTATGACACAGTATGGTAACAAGAGACTCTCCTAATAGGTCACTATCTCTCTATTCTCTGCCAAAAATAAAGTGTCTTGAGAATAGCACCATTACAAAGAGATAGGTAATATGCTATCTACTCCAGATAAGTTGGGAGGAATCACAACATATCTCTTGCATCTAAATTCCTTTTGAATCTTTATTTTTAGAGATTATGGAAAACTGATGTAGGCTTTTGGCTCCTTCCCCCAAATCAGTCCTAAATATACCATATAAATAAGAAGACATTGATAGATCAAAGAATAAAATGTTTTTCAGTGTGTGTAAAAATGGGCAGCACAGAAAAGCTGGTTATTTGTTCCAGATAAAGAATACTTGGGTGGATCTTTTAGTTGTCTTTTCCCTATATTTGCTAGGTAATTCACTGTCTTCTTTTAAAATGTGCAGGTGAGTATGACGGTTAATTTTATGTGTCAACTTGGCTAAGCTAACAGCACCCAATCATGTAATCAAACACTAATCTGTTACTTTAGAGTTTCCAAAGGTCTAAGCCTCTCTTTAGGCATGTCGAGGAGCTGTGAAGGCATTTCGTAGATGTGATTAGCATCTATAATCAGTCAACATTAGTAAAGATTATCCTCAATAACGTGAAAAAATCCTACCCAAACAGTTAAAAGCCTTAAAAGGAAAAATTGAGGTTTCCTTGAGAAGAGATATTTCCTCAATGCATAGTAGCCGCTCCTGCCTGAGTTTCCAGCCTGCTGGAATGCCTCTACATGTTGGCTTTGTCAGCCCCCACCACCTCACAACCCCACAATTATGTGAGCCAGTCCTGTCTCCCTCTGTGTTTGTTTCAGTGTCTGTGTCTGTGTCTCTGTGCATGTGTGCATTAACTCCTATTGATTCTGTATCTCTGGAGAACACTGACTGATACAGAACTTGATATTAAGAGTGGTGTTTCTAGAACAGAATCTTGAGGATGAGTTTTCTTAATTGGTTGTGTGAATTCTGGAATTGGTTCTCATTCTTGTTAAATTTAAAGATACTAATGACTATATTTCCAGTGGTTAAAAAGGCATTGATTTCCAGTGGTTACAAAAGGCATTGATTTCCAGTGGTTACAAAAGGCATTGATTAGATAGAGGCAGAGTTACAGGGGTATATCCTATTCATTCTGTTTCTCCGGAGAACTCTGACTTGATACAGTGGCCTAATATCAAGATTGCAATCAAGATTTGTTGGGATGGAAAATGGATTAAATGGTACAGGCAGACCCAGGAGCCTTTGATATGCCCCACACAGCCTTCTCCAGACTCTACAATCTGTGACATTAAAACCCTGGGGGAAAAGTCTTACAGAGGAGTTTCAGAGAAGAGTGATGAGGAAATCACAGTAGAGACAGTGGTAACATGGAGCATCTTTCATTCAGTAAGTTATTTACTCACCACCCTAATATACTTTCCTCATTCACCATCTTCAACTCTAAACTTACACAGAGGTGTACCAACCAGAGATCAAATTTTAGCTCATCTTTGCTCTTTTCCTCAAAGAAATATAATTTAACCAGAAAAACTAGTGAGATCTCTGAAGAATAAAACCTGTACAGAAGAAAGACAACAAACAGGTTAAAAATAAAAGATGAAGAAAATCAATGAACCAGTAAGAATATGAATTTAAAATAAGCAAAATAAATATCCTCAAAGAGATCAGAAAAGTTATAGTAACATGAATCAAGGTCAGATCTTTATAGAAAGGGATATATAAAATGCATAATAGCTGAAATAAAAATATCAAATATGAATTTAATAGCAGAAAAAGAAAGTTATTACATTAGAAGATCAGGTCAAGAAATTCTCCTATAAAATATCAGAAATGGATAAAGATAAATTATGTAAAAAAAAAGGTTAAGGATATAAATGGATAAAGATAAATTATGTAAAAAAAAAGGTTAAGGATATAAATGGTATAAGAAGAAAAACATAAAAGATAAAATCTTTTAAATAATAAAAAGTGATAATTTCTAAGAATTCAAGAAAGATTAAAGCTTCAAAAAGACTCATACACACTCAAATCTAGATAAATTATAGTGGAATTCAAAAATATGTAAAATAATATGACAATTCTCCAAGTTTGTAGAGAGATTGGATGTGCCTTAAAGTAAGCATCAGATTGATATAGCAAATTATTGACACTGTAGGCAAGAAACCAGAGTTACATTATTTTCAATTTACTGGAGACAACTCAAATAAATTAATGCTATAATTTTATACTAGGAAATTCTCATTTAAAGAAACACAAAATAAAAATGTTTTCTAATACACAAAGTCTCAAAAGCTTTAAAATGAAAGAAACTACTTGAAATTATACATGGAGGAAAGAGCGATATAAGGGCAAAAGTAAATCCAAGAGGATACAAATGCATAAATAGTATGTAAGAGTGAGGAAATAACTTACTGAATTGACTACTATCTATATGCAATAAACAAAAAATATTCAAAAGAGCACATACATAAACTCAAAATATTACTGGATTACGGTGTTGGAGGTTGGGATAGAGAATGAGCAATCAGAAAATAAATTCATGCCAGGTATATAGATAAGGAAGAAAATTTATGATGTCAAGAAAATGATAGAGAGAAAGATTCCCCCCCCCCTTTTTTTAAGACAGAAAGAGAGTATGAGCAGGGGAGAAGAAGGGCAAAAGGAAAATTCCAAGCAAGCTCCATGCTCAGCCTGGAACTTAATTTGGGGCTCAGTCCCATGACCCCAGGATCATGACCTGAGCTGAAATTAATAGTCTGACGCTCAACCACTGACTGACCCCCCCAACGACCCAAGAGCAAGTTTTTAAATGACCTTGATTAATTAGACACCAAATGAAACACACAAAAAGAGGAATTTATAAATTCTGCATACCTGCAAAAGAAAATTCTATGTATTCACTTATACAAAATTAGAGGAGGGTGGTGGATTTAAAAAGCTTGATAGTAAAAGAATGTAGGAAGAAAACAAACTTTAAAAAAAAAAATGGGGCACTTGGGTGGCTCAATCAGTTGAGCAGCCGACTCCTGATTTCAGCTCAGGTCAGGATCCCAGGGTCATGGGATTACATGAGATGCAAGAGATACATTGTGATTCCTCCCAACTTATCTGGTTTGCGGGATAGAGCCCATACTCAGCCTGCTTGGGATTCTTGCTCTCCCTCTCTCTCTCTCTGTCCCTCCCCCACTTTTGTGTGCATGCTCTCTCTCTCAAAAATAAATAAATAAACATTTTAAAAAAGGAATGGAGGAAGATATGCAAGGATAAATGAACCAAAGGAAGGCAAGTGTCAAATTTTTAACAGTAAACCATCATTAAAAACCAATAATATAAGTAATCCTTAAATATAAAGCTCTGTAAATAAACATGAGAGAAAATTCTGTGACTTTCATTTTGTAAACTGTAACAGTTTTCTTACAGGCCACAAAAATCATGAATCATTGTAGTAAAACTCCAGAGTATATAAAGAATGCTTGCAACTCACTAATAAAGAGACAAATCCAATTAAAATAAATGGGAAAAACCTTGGATGGACATTTCAAAAAGGAGTATGTAAAAACAGCCAGTAAGAATTTGAAATATGCTGAACATCATTAGAAATCAGTTAAAACCGCAAGGAGATGGTACTTAAAATTCCAAAATGGCTAAAATTAAAAAGTCTGACCACACCAACTGTTGGCAAGAACTTGGAGCAACCAGACTTTTAAACCACTATACGCCATACAAACACTTCGCAAAACTCTTTGGCAGTGAAACATCTATTATTTGAACAAGCAGTTTCACTCCTAGATATTTATGCAACAGAAATGAAAGCATGTATCAGAAGAAGACCTCAAAGCTGCTGTTCACAACAGCTTGATTCATGTTGATTCAAATTGAAAATAACCCCAAATAATTGTCAACAGAAGAATGGATACACAAACTACAGTATGTTCATTTAATAGAGCATCCTTCAGCAATAAAGGGGGCAAATTAATAACACATGCAACAATATAGATGATTCTCCAAAAATATCGCTTTGAATAAAAAGACACATAAAAGAACAAACTGTGTAAGATCTATTTGTAGACATCAGACAGGGAGGGGTTGTGTCTGCGGGCAAGAAAGTCTCTCTGGAATTTAGGCTGCAGGTACTAAGAAATATCTGAATCTACCAAAGTTACCCATTTCAATTCTTACAGTCATACTCTTATTCAATAGACACATTACATTTAAATAGATATTTAGGGAGGCTATGAATTCAACTTACTCTGGAATTCAGCAACCCAGAGAATTAGACTCTGTTTCTGGTTTTTGGTGTTAACATTATGACTTCAAGGATAAGATTCTATTGGGGGCGCACAGAAGATCTCTTATCTTCTGGCATTCAATGAGCAGACATTTTAAAGCTTTAAGCTTATAATTTTTTTTCTGTCAGTCCTCTAAAGACGCTAAATATATCCAGCCCATCACACAGTCTTACTTAACAAGCTCTTCATTCTAGGTGATTCCAGCCAGAAATATAAGTAAATCGTTCACAGCTATGTACCTTAAACTACCATTGCATCACTCTGATCTTAAATTCTAGAATCTAGAAGGATATTCCACTATTTTAAAGCCCTGCCACATCAGTTTAGTTATTTCACCTTCGATTTTCTTGAGACTCTCTGACCCTCAGCATCTCCAGGTAATATTTACTCTATCAGTCTGTATTTAGAACAAGAAGGAAGAATCCATTCTAAGCTATTTAAACAAAAAGGGATTTATTGCAGGGTGTTAAGTGGCTTAGAAAATTTTTGGAAGGGATGATGAGAACTGAGTCTGATCTGTTAGGAGTGAGCCAAAAGCCACCTCAAAGAATTAGACCTCCAACTGCTACTGTAGCCAAGATCAGGTGGCTGCCTGTCAAATTGGGAAGCTGCCGCAATGTACCCTCTGCTACAATGTGTTGTTTCCATTACACGAATTAGCTTACATATGAGTGTTAAATTAGGTAATAAGAAAAGTATGTATAAAAATTGCATTGGTTTATAAGAATTTTTCCCAGTTTGTTAGTCTTCCATAGCAAATAATATCTGAAGGCCAAGTACATGAATACAGTCTAGTGCAGCAAACACCAATAGGTGGCGCTCTGTCCCTGAACATACCATTCACCTTCACCTTCTTTCTCCTGGGCTCAGTTTGCCAGGTATTCTTGGAAGGGCTTAATGTGTAACTTTCTCCTGTCTCTGTGTAGTTGCCCTTACTTCGATAATGTAGCATAACACAAAGAATTTGAGGAACACATATGTCACCTTATATCAGAAAATCCTGTTCAGTAGCCTCTGTCGGAAGCTGTATTATTAAAATGGATGTCATTAGACCCACCATTCTATTCATTTTTTGTATGACACTTCTGATTGCTGGAACCTGAATCATATCCAGAGCATAAGAAGCGAGACAGCTGAGCCAAAGTAGTTTTAGCTAGTTTTTTTTTTAAGTCTTTGCATTCTAGAAAGCAGGGCAGTGAATTGTTGAATCAACCAACCTAAAATATCTATCAAAGAGGGGGCTGTTGGCAGCTGGAACCAAGGAAATATAAAGAAAGTCACAAGGAAACAATTCTTTAAAAAATCCACTAAGATCTTCACAATAAGAGGAGCAGGAAAATCTGCATTTGCCTCACAAAAGAATCTGATGCCACATTACTACTGCACGGGTTATTTTAAGATGTTTTCTGGCTTTTTCTCTACAACTTCTTTCAATCCTGAAAGAGCTCCCAACTCCACAGAAAGAAAGAAAAAAAGGAAGAAAGAAAGAAAGAAGAGAGCAAGTAAGAGAAAATGGACAAGAAAGAAAGAAAATGTCAAATATCAACTCTTCCTTGTATTGCAGACTTCTAAGTTAGGGTTTCCCTATGAGGGAAGGAGAAAGACTTCAATTATATAAAGGGTTAAGTTTCCTGTGTTAGTATCTATTGTTGACCAAAATTAATATGGGATATATTTGATATTTCACCCAGAACCAGGAAAAAAGGTTTCTACATTTGGAAATCATAAGACCTAAAGTGAGGGGAAAAATCATTTGCTTGTATCCTTCTGTGTATATCTCATTCAACAGATCTCTTAACCTTACCTTAGATGATATTTATCTCAGATGACAGAGGGTTTTCAATTCTTCACTTTTCTATGATATAATTATTCAACTATGGCCATGGTATAGCTTCTTATGGGCAAAGTATACTTGTCTTTATCTTGACATTGGACTTCAGCATAAAATTCCTTTGGCCAATGGAATGTTAGTGGAAGATATATAAGTAGAGGCTTGCAATGTGGTTGTGGAGTTTGGCTTGCCTTCCTTAATCCTGGTGATGAACCATGAGAAGAAAAAGCCATTAGCAAGCCACTATATTTCAAGCTGGATCACAGAAGAAGATACATGGATTTAGCCACATGCATTGGGTACATGTTGGAGCCAGAAGATTGAGCATCATGAGCAACAGACTTGGACACAGTCTCTAGTCTGGAGTTGGGATCCTGAAGCCTAGTTTCTGGAATACAACTTAAATCAGCCACAATGTTGTCACTCCATGACTCATTAGTATCTTTAAATTGAGTGGTTTGTTATACAGCATTATTGCAGCAAGAGCTGACTAATACACATCACTATTTCAATTAAATAATTTTGTTCCTTACCATAATACATTGTTATGACTCATCTAGTTTACAAACTTTACATAATGTCTTTGAGTAAGGAGCTGATGTTAAAACCACTATCAGAGAAATAATTAGAAAACAATAACTTTACATAATTCTGAGTAAGATTTTAGCACAACTGACAATATATTTTCTAACCCTGCACAAGTATTTCTTGCTTTTGCAGAGTGTCTCTTTTTTGTTGGTTTGAAGACTAGGTGAAAATGTCTTCATGGATAGAAAAAACTCTAAACTAATAGCAGTAAGTTTATAGGGGGATTTATGTTTGCTTGGATGAATTTTATCAAAAATAGTCTAGTCTTTAAAAAGAACTCATGCTAATTGTACCAATCATCAAAAATATTTATGAAACAAAAAGGTATGCAAATGTCACATATAAACTAGATTTCCTATATTATTTCTTTTGATCTTTCATTGCAATGCTGAGAAATTCCTATTTTAATAATCATTTCTTTCTTACAAATAGGAAGACTGAGGTTAACTTTTTTTGCATAAAATGTCAGTAAACAAAGTTTATCTGTTTACTACTTGAATATGTTCTCAGTATGTTTAATAGATATAATTGAAAATATTTTAAAGTTTTAAAACTGTTAATATTATTTCTCCCTCCCCACTTTAAAACCATCTATTTCAGCCACTTCCTAACCATCAGTACTCCACGTGTGGCACAGTGATGATGAGTAAAATGTACCCTAAAATTTCCATCAAAGAAGTTCATAGAAAAATCCTTCAGAGTAAGAATATAATGCCTATCTTTCAAAATAGAAACAACAACAAAGTAGCCTAGAAAAATTAGTTCCTTCAAAAACATGAGTGTCTACTAATGTAAAGAAAACATTTTAAGTAAATTAATACTGCTAACATCTTTACTTCTGCCAGTGCAAGCTGACTCAGGTGATCTAAAGAGGAAAAAACAGCAAAAAACAAAAAACTTAGAAATATATGAGTAAGTTGTAAAGCCTAACAGACAAATGTCTCCATGTACTAAGAGCAAAGTAACGGCAAATGGATACCAGAATGGCAAGTTATGTAGGACCAGTGTAACTTGTGTGTGTGTGTGATCTGAAAATAGTGAGGTCCTTTGCCTTTGAGACATAACGACAGCCCTGTCATGCTCTAATACTTCACAAGGCAGTAGAATGATTGGAGCCAATATTAACTTGGACAGTTCTCAGGAGTCTCTATTTAGCAACAGCTGTATGACTACACAACCTAATATTGTACAACCAGATAGTGGAACAACACATAATCTTTTGGTCGTGGGGCACTGTTACATAAATGCATCTATGTTGTTCATTTGAGTGCTGCCAGCAATGGTTTATTAGATTAAAAACAAAGGGCTCAAGTAGAAACTACACAACACGCAGTTGTAATAATCTTCCCTTCCACCCTCCACAGGTGTGTTAGTGTGGAACATCCACCCATCTGGTAAAAGCCCATTTCTATTTCCTTGTAAAGTGGTGTATCAGTGCTTAGATTAAAGATTTGGGTAATTGAAGGTGAGTGCGATCTTCAACTTAGCTATTTACTACTCATCTGACCTGAGGTAAATATCAAATTCCTCAGTTGCAAAATGAGGGAAACAATTGTAGTTTCTTCCAAGAGTGCTTCAAGCTATGTCAACTAATATATGCCAAGCCCTTAGCACAGTAACTCAGACATGGTAAGTACCAGAATATAGTTTTGCATTATCAATCATACCGTTAATCTGTTTTCATATGCTTTTTCTCAGTACTTGAAGTTTTCCCGCTCCATGTTTTAGACCACTTAATTAAAATACACATGTAGGTGATGTCCTTAGAAAAAATGTGAGATGGATGGAAATGATGACAAGAGGAGAGAGATCTAGAAGAATCGAATAAAGAATGTCAGTGGAATAGCTGTAAGGTTTTGCTGTGTTCAGAGTTGCGCTGATGTAGTAGTTTAACAAGTCTAGAAATCAATTGGTGCAATTCTCTCATTAAAACCCAATAAAACATGCCTTGTTCTTCCTGCCACCCGCCAGTACACCAGTACTGTATTCATCTAGATCAGCGCTTCTAAACCATATAACAAGTATTTTCTAAAGTTCCTTTATTGCCGAAAGACATCTGTAGAAAACATAACCTAAAACCACTCATTAGAATAATTCAAAGTCACACATTATTGATGCAAAATCATGCATTAGATTGATTCAAGTGAATCAATCTAATGCCCTAACTGTAAAGGAAACATGATGTATAGTAAAATGATTGGCTACAATAAAAGACCTAACGAAGTACTTAGATTCTTGTACTTCCTTACAGTAAATTTGGACTTAAGAGAAAGAGTTTAATATAATAAGGGCAGGGAAATAGAAGAACAGGGATGTGCGTGGATACTAAAATAATAAGTGGTGTTAGGTGGACTAATAGTCGTTAATTGTTGGTAAGAAAATGAATAATAGCAACAACTAAAACTACAGACCAGTGATGTCCAATATGGTAACCAACAGCCCTGAATGGCTATGGAGCCCTTGAAATATATGCCACTGAAGAACTGAATTTTTTAAATATATTTTTTAACATTTATTCACTTTTTGAGAGACAAAGACAGAGTGTGAGCAGGGCAGGGGCAGAGACAGAGGGAGACACAGAATCTGAAGCAGGTTCCAGGTTCTGAGTCGTCAGCCCAGAGCCCGACATGAGGCTCGAACCCACGAATCGTGAGATCGTGACCTGATCCAAAGTTGGACACAACCGACTGAGCCACCCAGGCACCCCTGAAGAACTGAATTGTTAATGCTATTTAATTTTATTTAAATCAGGCTTACATTAACAACTAAATCAGGGTAAAATATCTCCATAACACTTACATTGACTAATTATAGGTTGAAATAATAATTGGGAGATATAGTGTGTTAAATATACTATATAATTAATATTAGATTCCCCTAGTTCTTTTTGCTTCTTATAATATGACTATTAAAACTTTCTAAATATATAGATAGCTCACATTTGCTGCTTGCACCATCTTTCTCTGGCATGGTGTTGTCAGAGTGGTAAACCTTTGAGGATGATAGCAGGATAAAATTAACAATTAGGAATATTTCTAGTTTGTTTCAGTATGTAATTTCTATAACCAAGATGTGTCATTTCAATATGTAAATGTATTTCTGCATTACAAAAATTACATATATATAATAGTAAAACTTTATTAATGAAATTCAGTGCAAATTCTGAATTTTATATATATACTATCGAAGTTCAGAGTATGTTAAAAGGAATCTCATGTCTTCTCTGCTTTGCATGCACGTTGGTGATGACACTTGCCAGAATTGCACCACCAGCCCTGATGACTGTTTCACCCAAATACGTTGTTGGAAATCTAGAGTAATTTGCTTCTTTCCAAAGAAGTGCGTAGAAGTTTTAGCCGCATCCAAAACCTTTCATAATTAGGTTGATTAAAGTGTGCTTTGGCCCCAACATTGGATTTCAGTTCAATTAAAATTTTCTGAAAATTTTGGCTAACATGTTCTTCATCTGCTTCAAAAGGATTAATTTGCCAATCCAATTTTGTAAATTAAACTAAATTTTTAAAATATCGAATCGTCCTCTGTTTAGTAGCCATTCAAATGAAAGCAACTTATTTGCATTTATCTGACTTCTGTAAAGATAAAAGCTGTAAAAATGTTTGATGCAAAAAATAAACTTAAATAATACATGTTTGTTGGCAAATCCTATAATAATTCTGTTCACTATGAGATTCGTCTTAATTTCTAGCATTTTATAAAAGATCCCATTTAACTTTGCAAATACATAAATATATCTGCAAGATATGTTATAACATTTTGAGATATTTGAATTGTGACGCTTATTTTTTTGATGAATCAGAAATTCTTTGATTATTTTAAATAATAAAAAATTAAAACTGCACACTGAAAATTCACCTTACTTCTTTTTTTTTTTTTTTTTTTTAAATTTTTTTTTCAACGTTTTTTATTTATTTTTGAGACAGAGAGAGACAGAGCATGAACGGGGGAGGGGCAGAGAGAGGGAGACACAGAATCGGAAACAGGCTCCAGGCTCCGAGCCATCAGCCCAGAGCCTGACGCGGGGCTCGAACTCACGGACCGCGAGATCGTGACCTGGCTGAAGTCGGACGCTTAACCGACTGCGCCACCCAGGCGCCCCTCACCTTACTTCTTAATACAAACTCTCTGTATTACCATTGCACAGTTCGCTCATAATTTTATTTGTAACACTGAAAACAACATTTGTTGATTTTGAAGTATTTCTTTAACATCCCGGATGTCAGTGAAAATACGTACTGAATTACTAACACCCTACAGCTATTAATGTCAGCTATAAACGCACATTGTAGGTCCATCATAGCTGCTATTACAGCAATGAGAGTTGGAAAGCTGATGTTTTCACATGAAATATTTTTAAAGCCTTTGTTAGTTGATAAACTCCATGGATCTATTCTCAGTAGTTTTGAAAGTAACATTCTCTTCATGGTTTAGTTTTTTTTTTTTTTTTTACTCTTTACAAACCCTACATATATATGAGCAGTAACAATTCATTTTCACATAGGATACTTTTACCCATTATGTGAAAATTTGCTTGACTGCAGTTCATTACACAGCTGATTTTCAACATTTTTCATAATCTCATCAAGCCTTCTTGACAAAATATCATTGCTTAGTGAAACACAAAAATCTTTCTCATTTGAACTTTTTTCTATAAATAAAAATAACAACCTCTCAATCAGTTGTAAAGATTCATTTTCTTTAATATTTTTTTTTATTTTTCATATTGTGTAATATACTGTTCTATTCTGTAAAAAATAAGACCTTTGATGGACATTTAGGCTCTTTCCATAATTTGGCTATTATTTCTCTGATTAGGATTATTTAAAACAGTTTGGTTGCTGTAATACAATTTTAAAACTTTTCCTATGAATTTCAGCAGTATGATATATCCTTGTTAATTTCATCAATGTATTTCTTTGTGAAATTTGCGTTAAATTTCACTAGTTTAAAGGATTTCTTTAAAAATGTGTTGTTAGATTAGGAATATGAGAAATTTCCACATGGAAGGATTTTAAAGATCTTGATAGTTTCATAATTAGAACTGTGGGAAAATCCCATTTCTTTTTTTTTTTTTTTTTTTTTTTTTTTTTTTTTTTTTTTTTTGAATTCAAGTTAGTTAACATACAGTATAGTCTTGGCTTCAGGAGTAGAATCCAGTGATTCATCTTTTACATATGACACCCAGTGCTCATCCCAAAAAGTGCCTTCCTTAATGCCCATTCTGCATTTAACTCATCCTCCCACCCACTACCCCTCCAACAGCCCTCAGTTTGTTCTCTGTGTTTAAGTCTTTTATGGTTTGCTTCTCCCTGTTTTTATCTTATTTTCCTTCCCTTCCCTTATGTTCATATGTTGAGTTTCTCAAATTCCACATATGAGTAAAATCATATGATATCTGTCTTTCTCTGACTAATTTCGCTTAGCATAATACCCTCTAGTTCCATCCATACTGTTGCAAATGGCAAGATTTCATTCTTTTACATAACCAAGTAGTATTCCATATGTACATACACACACACACACACACACACACACATATACACACCACATTTTCTTTATCATTCATCAGTCAATGGACATTTGGGCTCTTTCCATAATTTGGTTATTATTGATAGTGCTGCTATAAACATTGGGGTGCGTATGCCCCTTTGAAACAGCATGCCTATATCCCTTGGATAAATACCTAGTAGCACAATTGCTGGGTCATAGGGTAAATCTATTTTTAATTTTTTTTGAGGAAACTCCATACTGTTTTCCAGAGAGGCTGCACCAGTCTGCATTCCAAACAACAGTGCAAAGGTGTTCCCCTTTCCCACATCCTCACCAACAGCTGTTGTTTTGTGAGTTGTTTATTTTAGCCATTCTGACTAGTGCAAGGTGATATCTCACTGTGGTTTTGATTCATATTTCCCTGATGATGAGTGACATTGAGCATCTTTTCATGTGTCTGTTAGCCATCTGGATGTCTTCTTTGGAAAAGTGTCTATTCATGTCTTCTGCTCATTTCTTCACTGGAGTATTTGTTTCTTCGGTGTTGAGTTTGGCAAGTTCTTTATAGATTTTGGATACTAACCCTTCATCCGATATGTCATTTGCAAATATCTTCTCCTTTTCCATTGGTTGACTTTTAGTTTTACTGATTGTTTCCTTAGCTGTACAGAGCTTTGTACCTTGATGAAGTTCCAATAGTTCATTTTTGTTTTTATTTCCCTTGCCTCCAGAGACACGTCTAGTAAGAAGTTGCTGTAGCTGAGGTCAAAGAGGTTGTTGCCTGTTTTCTCATGTAGGAGTTTGATGGTTTCCTGTCTCACATTTAGGTCTTTCATCCATTTTGAACTTATTTTTGTGTGTGGTGTAAGAAAGTGGTTCAGTTTCATTCTTCTGCATGTCGCTTGTCCAGTTGGGAAAATCCCATTTCTGTAGGCTCATCATAGCTATCAGTGTGAACTACATCTGTTTACATCTTTTTAGATTCTTGCTTTTCAGTATTTTATTCTCCTGAGATCCTGTCTATAGCCACAATTACTTTGGAATACCCATAAGTCATCTATTCCATTTGCATTAGTCTCACTGACAAGCACATTTATGATGGGATAATTTGGAAGGCTATTTCTCATCTTCCTGTACTCACCCAGGCTTTTATCCCTCTTATACTTGTGTCCACATTTCTTCTCACCTTTACAGACACAGTTTCAGACCAACCAGGCTATTCATTAGTCCCTGTATATACTTAGACTTTTAAGTACTTGCTTCTGTGAAGATTTATCCAACTTCTCTTGCAGTTTTACTTTGCTAATTGGTCCAGTCAGTGTTCCTTTCCACAGCTTCTTTCCCAATAATCTTCCCTTAAATTTCCCACCACAGAGTAATTTTCCAATGTTACAGAATAATAATCAAATCCTCCCTCTGATTCTGCTGTCGGTTCTCTAGTACCTAAAATACTCCACATTCTATTCTTAGGCAAAATTCTTATCCTTTAAAAAGATATGCCTAGATTTATTTTTGAAGAATCAAAAAAAACAAGATAAAATATTCTGGTGAGGGCAGGCTGGGGTAAGTTTCTGTTATCTGTCAAAATTTAAGATTGTCTTTAAGGAGAGCTTGGCTGGCTCTATTGGTGGACCATGTGACTCTCTCAACATTGTGAGTTTGAGACCCCTGTTGTGTGTAGAGATTACTTAAGAAAAAATAAAATATTAAAAAATGATTGTCTCCAAGATAACTGATTATCTTCACTATCACACTCTCTGGTTTATCATTTTCCTCCTCTCCACAAACTCAACATTTCACCAGTCTCTCAAAACCATTGTGGGGGAGGAAACAAAAAAAGGTTCTTAATATTAAGAGGGGAAAGATGAGTAAAATTATCTTTTTTCCTCGTTCTTAGTATTGATATGATATGCTTTAAGATTCTATTTGTGCCTGTGAACATCATGAGGTTAGATAATTGCTTTTTGTTGGTTCTTTATCTTTATAAAGTTCTTTCACTCAATGGAGAGTCCAAAATGTTTGATTTTTATTAAGAAATTAATTTGTAGAAAAAATACTAGTAAAATTTCAAAACAGCTTCTATTATATTCCATCTTAAAAATACATACTTACAGGGGCTCCTGGGTAGTGTCCAACTTTGGTTCAGCTCATGATCTTGGGATTTGTGGGTTCGAGCCATGTGTCAGGCTCTGTGCTGATAGCTTGGAGCCTGGAGCCTGCTTCGGATTCTGTGTCTCCCTCTCTCTCTGCCTCTCTCCTGCTCACACTCTGTCTCTTTCTCTCAAAAATAAATAAACATTAAAAAAAAATTTTAAACAAATACTTACAAATTGGATGCTGTGTGTATATTTTGCTTTATGTGACACTGACTGACAAAAGAAGGAAAGTGACAGGTAGAAAGTATATGGGAAAAAGCAATACCTATGATTTTTAGAGATAAAAGGAGAAACTAATTAAGAAGGGAATTAATACAGCCTATTTTGGCCATAACACAAAGCAATTAGCTTGGCTAAAAAGGAGAAAAGAAGAAGAGGAGAATCTGATTACTGACCTTATAAACTAAGTATATTATCAAATTCTTTAATAGGATCAAAGAGTCTCATTTAAGATGTATAGTAGAAAGTAGGTATACAATTCTGAAAAATAAATGCACATTTATAATTAAAATCTAATGTAAGGAAACTAAAAGCAAGAATCAAGAAAATAATAAGTCATATACAGTGTAGAAGAGTAAAAAAATCCACACACACACACACACACACACACACACACAAAGACCTTAAATGTCAATTAACTGCAATTGCAAACAGGTACATTGGGGGTACTTGCTTTTGCATAATTAAAAATAATAACTGAAAGCAATTTTAAAACATTTTATACTGCAAAAAAGGGGCTTTTTATAACAAGAGGACCCTAGGCAAACAAACATTCCAGAACAGATTCTCCACAAATATGCCTTTTACTAAGTCATTTCCAACCCTTGCATTCAAGTCCCCTGCAGTTTTTATTGATTGCTGTGGAAGAGAGAAAACATACATCTGCCTGTTAAGGCACACCTCATTACAGTGACTTCTGGAAAGTAATGTGCTTGAACAACCAAACATATGCAATATATTCAAAATGTTTAATTTCATTAAAAAGTAACAGCAAAAGTTTCAATATCACTAAAATAACAAGGATCTAAATGTTTAATATCACCAATACATGCACATTAAAACAATGAGATAACCTCATATCCTATAAAATTAACACAATTTGAGATGTAATTTATTCAGACTATTTAAATGATTTATTTTATACGTAATTCTAAATAGTGTTTGTAAAGTATTGTAGTACAACATTGCCATAAACATAAAATTTAAACTGCCTATATTGTCCAAGAAAAAAAATTTAAACTGTCTATATTATCTGAGAAAAAAAAAAACTTTGTGTGAACCTACCAAATTGACCAGTTAAAATAAATAACTGAGTAACCCAGGAGACCATGCTCTCCTGAGTGGCTGTGGAGCAGAGCCCCCTGATGATCCATTATGAATATGTATCCTCAGAGAAAATTAAATGTTGTATCCAGACACCGCAATTCTGGGGTTATTACCTATTATGACTCAGAGTCCTGAGATGAGAGTTTGAATGCATATGTGGATATGCACTACATCATGAGACTCTCCAACCAGAAGATCCTGCCTTCTCCTCTCAAACTGAAATGGCAGGGCTTTATCGAGATCATTGATATTGCCAAAGAGTCAAGTTTAGGATTAGACATAAGTTTAAGGTTTAAATTAAGTCTTAGTTTGAGATCCTCACTACTTAATAGGGCCTCAGAGAGCAACAGCCTTAGGGGTACATACTTCTCTGAGTTTGAAGATGACTTATGAGATTGAAGAAAAATATAGCTGAGTAGATAGAAAAGTTTTGGAGTCAAGGAAATCTGGATTTAAACACTTGTCTCTCCATATATTGGCTGTGTGAACATAAACCAGTTATCAAACGTCTATAACCTCACTTTGCTTATCTGGAAAATAGGGATAACAAATCTGTTTCCATACAGCTGTTATTTGGATTGAGTAAAGTATAATATGTAAGTGCCTAAAACAGTATCTGGTATATAGTAAGAACTGGCAGATATCTTGTGTACTAAGTGCTCAATAAACAGGAAGTATTATTAACATACCTTGATTCCTCCACAAAAATGTTGTCCTATGGCTCATAATTTGTGTGTTGTAAAAAATCATTGTGTTATTCGAACACCTAAGTGGCTCAGTAGGTTAAGCATCTGACTGGCTTTCAGCTCAGGTCATGATCTCAGTTCCTGAGATGGAGCCCTGCATTGGGTTCCCTCATACTCTCTCCTTCTCTCTCTGCCCCATGCACTCTCTCTCTCAAATATAAATAAATTAATTAAAAAAAAATAATCATTGTGTTACTTCTGACTTTTCTATTGTCTTCTGCTTAAAAGTGTGTGAGAATATTTGTTTTTTCATGTTTTTCTTATCAATACTTTTAAAGATTTCATACTTTTATAATAAGATTATTACATTATAGTTATTAAATATTTATTTTTAATGTTTATTTATTTATTTTGAAAGAGAGAAGATACGAGTATGAGCTGGGGAGGGGCAAAGAGAGGGAGAGAAAGAATCCCAAGCAGGATCCACACTGTTAGCACAGAGCCCAATGCAGGACTTGATCCCATGAACTGTGAGATCATGACCTGAGCCTAAATCAAGAGTTGGATGCTAACCAACTGAACCACCCAGGCACCACAGTGATTAAATATTCAAGTTGGTCAAAGGTTTTTACAAAAATTAAATATTATTTGGGTTATGAGTTTAATACAGTCCCTGGCCCATTGTAGGACACAAAAAGGGTAGCTTATCAATCAATATTTTAGTTGGCATGAAATTTTAACACATTAACTGGATAAATGGACATGAATCCTCTGGCTTTCATGATTCATCATGAGCTCAAGATCTCAGTCAAGCAAGGTTGCCTGGGTGGCTCAGCTGGTGGAGCCTGCTTGGGATTCTCTCTCTCTCTCTCTCTCTCTCTTTCTCTCTCTCTCTCTGTCCCTCCCCCACTTGTTCTCTGTCTCTCTCTCTGCTTCTCTCTCTCTCAAAATAAATAAATAAACACACACAAAAAAGATCTCAGTCAAGCAAAACAATAACCCTCTGGACTTCATTCAGGTGGGTGAGAGGGTTAAGCCAAGCGGGAGTAATTTTTGAGAAATGAAAGATAGCTGAAAACATCCTAATTAGCACACCTGTAATCTTGAATCATCTTCCTGTTTTGCCCAACAGACTTGTCTCACCGCTTGTCGTTGAGCCCTGAGTCCCACTCATGATTTACCATAAACTGAATGTGTCCCCGTCACTTGCATCTTTCCCACACTCTTCCTGTTTATGACAATTTTTAATGACCTGTCACATAATCTATACTACTATACAGTATCTATGCATATGTATACATACTTTATATGTGACATACTAGCACCCTTTACCTACAAAGCTATTTAAATTCTCACATCGTTCTCAAGAGTCTTATTTGACTTCCACAAAACACTTCTCATATTTCAAATGGGGTCAATTGAGAGGAAAAAGAACACAGGTCGCAATTATTATTATTATTATTATTATTATTATTATTTTTACCATAAAAGTGTGTAGGTTCTAGATGACAGTGTGTTGTCTCTTGAAAATCTGCTCTGTATTGGAGGAGTTTAATGTCAAATCATTTTGTCGACAGAATCTGGCACCGCCCTGGGCTGTGTTGCATGTTTGTAGTGAAATACAGTTCCAAAACATTCCGGGGAAGCAATCACTTCTGCATTGTCTGGCCTGAGGAATCTACCCCCACTTGCTCGTCTAACTCACATCTCTCACCTGCTGGCTGTCATTTCAAGAAGGGCCTTGATTGCAAGTGGTCTTAGCTGCGGGATAGCTCTGGAGATACATATTTTTTTGTCTTTAGACTATTTTTTCTATCTTCCAGTTTTTCTATCTGCTCTGGATTCCTGGGAATGACAAATTGTCATACGTATGAGATGTATGTTGTTAGGAATTTAAATTATCATATGTTTATATGATCACCAAAAAAGGTTTTACTTGGGTTTCCCCCACAATCTCATAAAAACGCATCTTTTATTTTGACTGACCCTCTTCAGCTTGAGTTATTTCACTTCTTTTTTAATGCATTTAGAAATCACAAGCTTCCCAAATCTCCCTTAACGTTTTTTTAAGACTCGTGTGTAGAAAACATACTTAACAACGTAGCATTGCAAGTAGGTCAAATAGAAATTCCCTGGAGGAGGTAGAAAATATATCTATCATTTTCATATGCTTATTACTAGGAGCCCATCTGAAATCTTATTAGCGCCGAGTATGGGGATTTTTTTTTTTTTTCTCTTTCCCTTTGGCTAATGACTTATTTACATATTGACTTGTCCCATGGGATTTGGGAGGTGGGGGGAACAATAAATGGGAATTTGTCTGGAGAATAAAACAGTATTCAAAAGCGTATTCTTCTTATGAAAATCCTTCTTTTGTTGCATTAACAACTTTGAAATGATCATTGTGTCATGAAATAATCGCTAAATGACATATGGCTCTTTAATCAGCATTGTTCACTGCTGGCAGGATCATAGAGTCATTGGACTTGCAAATATGCAGGTTTTGACTTATGGTGGCTTAGCGTAATGTATGAAAATCGGTGATGGGGTGTTTCAAACCAAGAAAATTCAGCTCTGATTTTACATGCATGGATAGCACTGGCCTGCACAGGAAAATGAAATCCATTACCCATTTTATTGTTTTCTACTTTTGTGAAGTTTGCTTCAGATTTTTGTGTGAGATTTTACACAGAAGGAAAAATATGTGAAACTCTTTTATTAAATTCTGTATATTTGAAGATAATCCTGCTAATGATGTAACTATCATCACCACAATGTTGATTCTACGTTCTACAGACATTCCTCACATGACTTATAGAAATGCACTCTCTCTAGGGAATACCAGCCTCCAATATTGGTCTAACGTGATCACAAACAGAAACACTGTTTTTGATTAAAGACATTATCTCCATACAATCAAATTTTTACCTAGATACAGGAAATATTAGAACAAATTGAAATATTATCCGTTCCTAATAACTTGGTGCTAAATATAGGAGTGTTATAGTTTTGTTTTTAAATAGCAACTGTCTTATTGATATCAATAGCTTTTACAAATAGATATTATTTATATGAAAGACATAACAAAGATTATTTCAATAAAACAGTAATGCATATTTATTTGTTACAGATGAATAGAAACTGCCAAGCGCAACACATATAAATTTTGTTTGCATTACAGATAGACAAAGCAAGACGATAACACAACCTTGAGGTAACCTCAGAGTCGCTTAAATTAAACTGCAGTCATGATACAGTTTTTTGAGATAGACTAGGCATTATGAACATATGCTTGTTTTCATGTGTTTATCTTATTTAAATTTTAGTTATAGCACCCTGAGATCGTTACTTTCTAATTTTTAGAAAAATAAACGAAGTCTCACTGAGGTTAAGTGACTTTCAGAGTTCAAACAACTAGTCAGTGAAAGAGCAAACATTATAATCAGTTCTTCGGTCTTTTTTTCTAGCACATTTTCTGTGCATGTATTGCAAGTTGAAGAGGGTGAAATCAGTCCACAATAAAAGAATATATGAGCTATGTCTATAAAAAACAAAGTCTATATTTCCATTATAATCTCTAAGACAAATATCTTTGTGTAATGAGGCAAATTTTAGCTTGCTGGCTTCCTGGATTACTTTGTTGGAAAGAATCTTAAGAATTCAGCTCATTGCCATGATTGAGAGTAAATGTCTGGATACATATTGCTGCCCCCTGGATTTGTTTCAGGGCCACAGTTTGGCAGTCTGACGTCTAGTTGGGATTGGTAACAAATCAGGAATCCCGTTATGGTAAGCTTCATTCCTAAGCTCAGGGAAGAGAACAAACTAAGAAGTCTGTGAATTGTTATTATTCTATTTATTTTTAACTAATAATCTCCCAGACACCATAGTTCAAACATATTTATCTTATGTCCTACAGTAGCAATTGTGCATACAAAGCAGGAAGAACTGATCATGTGTTACTTACAAAACCTCTCTTTTGACGTGTCTTCCTTCTCAGTTAGAATATGAGCTTTTTATTTTTTATTTTTTTAACGTTTATTTATTATTGAGAGACAGAGAGAGACAGAACATGAGTATGGGAGGGGCGGAGAGATGGGTAGACACAGAATCTGAAGCAGGCTCCAGGCTCTGAGCTGTCAGCACAGAGCCCAATAGGGGGCTCAAACTCACAAACTGTGAGATCATGACCTGAGCTGAAGTCGGACGCCCAACCAACTGAGCCACCCAGGCGCCCCATGAATGTGAGCTTTTTGATATCAGAGCAATAGTTCATGCCCTTTGCCATTCATAGGACACCAAGACAAAGACTTTACATAGATTTTGATATATTTGTTGATTTAATTTTTGATTATTCGATTTATTGTTTGACTTAACATTTGAAAATTTACCAAAAATTTAGAAATATTGTTATTTTTTCATGTATGTCCAGATAAAATTGTTTAAATCATACCGCCTATTTTTTCCAATGATAGTCCTCTCCATCTGAACTAATTTCAATAATTTTCTTTATACCTAATTTTGTTAATTTTAATAATAAAACTAATTTATCATTCTTCTGCTTAACTAGTACTTTATTCATGTAACAATTCTTCAACTCCTATCAGAAATGGATTCTGTTGGGGTGCCTGGGTGGCTCAGTCAGTTAAGCGTCCGATTTCGGCTCAGGCCATGATCTCGCGGTCTGTGAGTTTGAGCCCCACATCGGGCTCTGTGCTGACCGCTCAGAGCCTGGAGCCTGTTTCAGATTCTTTGTCTCCCTCTCTCTGACCCTCCCCCATGCATGCTCTGTCTCTCTCTGTCTCAAAAACAAATAAACGTTAAAAAAAAATTAAAAAAAAAAAAAAAGAAATGGATTCTGTTAATTAACCAACATTTTATACATATCTTCAGAGATTCAATTTTAAATAAACAAGTCACTGTTGACTTCTAAAATTATATTTTGGTGCATGCTTTTATATATTGTACATTTTAAAATCAGTTCTCATATTTTCTTTCACTAAATGGCTCCATGTTTATGTATAAACCATTTCCTACAACTGTATTTTAGGCACAGCTTTGAACAATTTATATCTTTTGGGATCTATTACCCTGGAAGGGCCTCTCTTCTATCTTGCTTCTATTTTATAAAACAAGGAGATATTTGATTTAAAACGTTTTCTTTACTGTTTATTCATTTTTGAAAGACAGAAAGAAACAGAGCGCAAGCAGGGGTTGGGCAGAGAGGGGGTGGGGCACAGAATCCAAAGCAGGCTCCGGGCTCTGAGATGTCAGCACAGGGACTAATGCGGGGCTGGAACCCTTGAGCCCTGAGATCATGACACGAGCCAAAGTCCGACGCTCAACCAAGTGAGCCATCCAGGTGCCCCAAGGAGATATTTGATTTAGGGCAGCAAAATATCCAGTGATGCTTTTGAGCTTCCACAAAAAAAAAAAAATGTCATGAAGATATTCTTTTTTTTTTTTTTTTTGCTCAGCAAGCTTTTATTTTTAGCTCTTATGTTAGTTATACGGTCTGTTACACAGTCTGTTATATGAATTCTATTAATTTGTGAGTGTGCAGTGAGGTAGAAGTCAAGGTTCTTTTTAAAATATATATATGGATATACAGTTGTTCTGGCACAATTTGTTGAAAAGAGTTTTTGTTTCCACAATGACTTGCTTTGGCTACTATTTTATTTGAAGAATAAGAAGTTTGTAGAAGTAAGTAGTTGTAATTTGAAGAATATTTGAAGGTTTGTATAGGCTGTTTTTTTTTTTTTTAATTTTTCTTCTGTTCTATTCATCTATGGTCTACTCTTTCACCAATATCAGACTATCAAGATTGGTGTAGTTTTATAGTTAATCCTGAAAGTAAGTTCTTCAATCTCTTTTTTTCTGAAAATTATTTCTCCTCTTTTCTATATAGATTTTGGAAACAGTGAGTCAATTTCTTCAAATATGCTTGCTAAGATATTGATTGAAATGGTGTCAAATCTACACCGTGATTTGGGGGAAATTGAAATGTTAAAATATAAAGTCCTCTCATCTTGTACGTGGTATATCTTTCCATTTTATTAAGTCATTTTTCATTTCTCTTCCACCCCTAAAATGCTCTCATTAGAATCTAAACAGTGAGTTTTCAGGGAATAAGTCTTGCATATTTTTTCACTAAATTTGTAATTAAGTATTCCATGTTTTTAATGATACTGTAAAAAGGTACTTTTCAAATTTTTGTTTCTTAATTGATCATTACTAATATGTAGAAATTCAATTGATTTATGGATATTGATGCTGTGACCTGAATTGCCACTGAATTCATTTACTACTTCTAGTGGGTATTTTGGAGATTTCTTTCTTTTCCAATTAATTGATTGCATAAGAGAATTAACTTTTGTGTATGTGCACTGTGCCCTGAAACACTGGTAAATTCACTTTGAATTCTTGTAAGTATTTTTGCTATTGTTAGATTTCTCAGGATTTCCTACATATATAATAATAGGCCATGCAAGAAAGGCATTTACTCTTTCTCTCTGATCTCTAGGTCTCATTTCTTTTTCTTGCCTTATACTAGCTAGCATCTCCTTACAATGTAGAATTCAAAATTGAAAAAAATATTCTTTGCTGTGTTTCCAATTTCAGGAGGAGAGCATTTACTGTTTCACATTAAGTATGATATTAGTTAGAGAGCTTTTAAATCACTTCATTTAAAGATATTTCCTCATATTTATAGTTTGCTGAGGTATTGTCCCATGAGCAGATACTGAATTTTGCCTTATTTTTTAAACAGTTAAAGTAACTACATGATGTTTCTCCTTTTTAAAATTAATGTGGTGGTTACATTAAATTATTTTTGAATACTGTTGTTCATTAGATAAATCTTAGATTCTTGAGATAAATCACATTTTCTAGTAATATATCTCATCATGTATAATGTATCTTATTGCATTCAATTTGCTAATTTTTCGAAGAATGTTTGCTTCTTATTCAGAAGGCCTTGTCTGTAATTTTCTCTCTTGAATATCCTTGTCTGGTTTTGGAATCAAAGACATACTTGCCTGACAATAAATTCAAAATATTCTTCCTCCTCTATTTTCTAAAATAATTTATATAATGTTACTATCATAATTTCCTTAAGTGCTAGGAATTTGCTGATGAAGCCTAATGGACCAAGAGTTACCTTTCTAGGGAGATTTCATAATTAAAAACTCAATAAATTCAGTATCTCTAATATATGTGATGCTATTGATATTTTCAGTTTTGGGTTGTAGCAATTATGTCTTTTAATAATTATTCCATTTTATACAAATTGCTGAATTTATTCACACAAAATTGTTTATTACATTCTTTTATTATCCTGTTAGTTTATGTAGAAATCTGTGTTGGTATCCATAGTTTCATTCCTTATCTTGGTAATTTATGGCTTCTTGCTCTCTGGAGAATTCCAAATTTTATTAATTTTTTTTTAGAATCAGCTTTTCACTTTGATATTCCCTACTATTTATTCATTTTTAGTTTCTTTCCTTCTTTCTTTCTTCTTTTTTTTTTGAAAGAAAGAGAGCAGGGGAGGGGCAGAGAGAGAGAGAGACAGAGACAGACACAGAGACACAGAGACACACAGAGAGAGAGAGAGAGAGACAGAAACCCAAGCAGGCTCCACATTGTCAGCACAGAGCCTGATACGGGGCTCGAGCCTACGATCCATGAGATCCTGACCTGAGCTGAAATCAAGTCAGACACTTAAGCGACTAAGCCACTCAGGTACCCCCATTTTTAGTTTCAATGACTTCTACTCTTAACTTCACTTTTTCCAGCTCATATGTTTTTCCCAGCTCATAAGTTTCCAACTCACAAGCACAGTTCATAAATTTTACATATTTTTAATTTTTAAACATAATGATTTAAAGTTTTAAATTACCCTGTAATGAATATTTTATCTGTGTTCCACAAATTTTGATGTTTGTGTTTTTACCATCATTCATATCTAAATATTTTCTAAGTTCTCTTGTGATTTTTTTCTTTTATATAACACATGGGTCATTTAGAGTGTTTCATCTAATTCCCAAATAGTTGAGTATTTCAAAATATCTTTCTGTTAAAGACTTCTATTTTAATTCCCATGTGGTCAGAGAACATATTATGTTATTTCTGTTCTTTAAAACTTATGCTAACGTATTTTGTTAGATTTACATCTGAGTGCCTCATTATTTGTACTTTTGTAAATGGTATTTCTTTTTCATTTCAAAATATATGATGGTATGCATTTGTCAAAACCCACAGAATATTACAGCACAAAAGTAAACTTGAATATATGTACATTTTTTTAAAAAAATTAGCCAGAAGAACATATCAAATGCAATGAATACCCCAACAAGAGATTCTGACTACATTACAAATTTATGCATATCCTCACCAAAATGGGTAGGCAGAAAAAAGAGCTGATCTAAGTAACTTTGGAAATTGTGTCTGATTGGAAACTATAAGACTAAGATAAAAGAAGCTGTACATCAACACTGTACTCTGGTTGTTTCTCTCAGGGGCGTGGGTTAACAATTTAGAAAAAGTTGTGTCTGCATAGTAGTTTTCAACAAATAATAAACAGACGATGGATACTGTGAGTCAGGTTTACCGTTATTAGAGAGGGAATTTACATATTAGCAAGGGGAAGGGTGATGAAAGTGAGCCATGTGGTAATGGATTGATTAGTCTGAGACTAATATGAACCCATGCTTAGCTTTATACAAATACAGAAGCATAGAGGAATAATTGTAGATATTTGTATATCCATGAGTACATATATAAATTTTCTAGTTGTCTCAGGTGAGAGGGCCTAGAAAGCAACACCACCCTAGAAAATTGAGCCTATCTGACTCCCAGGTCCTGCTTCCTAAAACCATTCTCCAAGAAAATGTATTCAGAGCTCCTCAGAGAAATGGCTTAATCTAGAGATGGGGCAGGAAATATATAAAATGAACCTGGAGCATCTTGTAGTGCTAAAACGTGAAGAAATAATCAAAAAGCCAAAAGCACTGGTACCTGCCAAAGGGACACAGATGCCAATCCAAAAGAGCTCCCAGTGGCCAAAGCTGAAATAATTTGCACAAAAAAATAATAACATAGTACTTTAGTTACCTTTATTTTTTTTTAATTTTTTTTAACGTTTATTTATTTTTGAGACAGAGAGAGAAAGAGCATGAACGGGGGAGGGGCAGGGAGAGAGACACACACAGAATCAAAAGCAGGCTCCAGGCTCTGAGCCATCAGCCCAGAGCCCGAGACGGGGCTCGAACTCAGGGACCGTGAGATCGTGACCTGAGCTGAAGTCGGACGCTTAACCACTGAGCCACCCAGGCGCCCCGTTACCTTTCTGATTATAACACAAAATATAAAAGAAATATCCATGAGTTCATATTGATGTAAATAAGTAATTTAATGAATAAACAAATGGAAGATAAGAGACAAATCTACTCTACCTAAGAATTCCAAATAATTTATGTAAATATTCCTCTCTCAAGGAGCTGGACCTTAGCTCTCTCACACCCCTTAAATGTGGGTTGTACTAAACAATGACTTACTTTCCATAAAGCGGGGGCTTCTGGGTGACTCAGTCTATCAAGCGTCTAACTCTTGATTTCAGCTCAGGTCAGGATCTCACAATTGTGAGATTGAGCCCCATGTCAGACACTGTGCTGAACATGGAGCCTGCTTAAGATTCTCTCTCTCGGCCCCTCTCCCCCTTCATGCACTCGCTCTTTCTCTCTCTAAAATAAATAAATAAATAAATAAATAAATAAATAAATAAATAAATAAATAAATAAAATTTTAAAGTAGAGTGTAGAAAAGGAGGGAATGAATACTTGTATAGAGGAAAAACCTGCCAAACACTACTTTAATGAAGGTCAGTGTCATCAACAAGTCATGTTGCACTGCCCTTGGTATGATGTGAAGTAAATGATACTTTACAATCTGAAGCTCTTTTTACCCAATTCATTTTCCTTTTATCTCTAGTTTTCCTGGTATTAAACATACATTGGCAACATGAAGGCTTTTCTTACTTATTCCTAATGACTCTCCCTTTTATTATTCACAGGTATTACCATGAGTAAATATTTTGAACTTCTACCTCTGTCTTGGATAAATTTCCTGGAGGAACCAGATGACATTTACTTTTAATGTGATAATTGATATGTTTGTGTTTAAGTCTACTAAAATGGTATTTGTTTTCTATTTGCCTATCTGCTCTTTCTTACTCTGTTCATCTTTTCCTGCCATCTCTAGCGAATTGATATTTTTAGTATTCCAATTGATCTCCTCTGTTGACTTTTTAGTCATGTCTTTTTGTGTTATTCGTTTTGTAGTTTCTTTTATGCATTTTTAATTTTGCAAGTGTACCTTCAGATATAATCTAATACTTTATAAACAAAGCAAGAATCATACAACAGTATACTTCAAATCACCAGCCTCCTATCCTCTGTGGCTTCATCATATAAGTTACATATGTTACAGATCTCACAATCTTTTGTTATTTTACTTTCAAAGGTGGTGCTTAAAGATATTTAAAGAGATAGATATTGATAGTAATATAAAGACATAGGACATAGGTGGACATAGGTGTAAATATTTAGATTATTTTTAAATATATGTTTTTTTATATTTAATTATATATTTTCTTTTTCTAGTGTTTTCTATTCCTTCATTTTCTATAGCCTGAAGGTCTTCTATTAGCATTTCTTGTAGTGCAGGTTTGCAAGTGATAAATTCTTTGAGCTTTAGTTTATCTGAAAAAGTCTTCATTTTACCTTTATTTTGAGGGGATATTTTTGAATATAGAAATCTTTGTGCATGACATTAATTTTTCTGACACTGAAGGGATGCTATTCCAAAATCTGCCTCTAATCATTTCTAGTAAGAAATCAGCAATACTCTTAAATTTATTCCATTGTAATGTCTTTTTCTCTCTAGGGGTTTTCCTATTTTTTTCTTTTCCTTTGGTTTTCAGTAGTTTAAGTATTATATGCCTATGTGTAGTTTCATCATATATATTATGCTTCACTTCTGAATTGGTGTCATGTCAATTTTGCAAAAATTTTTGCCATTATTTCTTTAAATTGTTTTTTTGTTTGTTTTGTTTTGTTTTGTTTTGTTTTGTTTTTTTACTACATTCCTTTCTCCTGCTTGGGCTCCAAATGGAGATATTAAACCATTTTATATTGTCCCATAAACCTTGCAAGCTCTGTTCTCTTTTATTAACTCTTTTTACCTTTGGTATTTCAATTTGGACACTTTCTACTGGCCTATATTTAAGGACCTTGGTTCACTGATTCTTTTCCCTGCTGTGTTCAGCTGAGTCTCTTGATCAGCTTATCAGATGAATTCTGTTTCTGTTACCATATTTTTCATTTCCAATTTTTAGTTCTTACTCTATTTGACAATATCTATCCCTCTGATAATATATCCCATTTTTTATGCTTGTCATCTGCCTTTTGCTCTAGATTCTTTAATATATTTATCACAATTACCTTAGGAGAGCTGGCCTTTTCCATGAAACCCAAACATTTTTATTATAGTTACTTTTAAATTGCTGATTGATCATCCCAACATCTCTTGACTGCTTCTTTGTTGGTTATGGGTTTTATTTTCTTTCTTGTTCACTTGTCTAATAAATATTTCTTAAATGCCAGACAATTCTTTAAAAGATATAGATGAATGATGTTTACGCCTACAGAAGAGCTCTTCACTCCTTCTGAGTCAATCTTATCTGTAGTCGAGCTTGGTCTAGAATCTGTTGTTGCTTTAGTTAGATTTAGTTGAGCGAGGTTTCAAATGATTTGAGGGTTAAGTTCAGAATCTTTCCTTTAATAGACTTGGGATTGTGGGATTGGAGTGCCTGACATTCTGTTTTCCTGTCCTCAGACTCAGCAGTCCCAATGTTCATGCACCTTGGGGAGGTTTTTATTTTTTATTTTCTAAGTTTATTTATTTATTTTTGAGAGAGAGACAGAGAGAGGCAGAGAGTGAGGGAGAGAGAGAGACTCCCAAGCTGGCTCCACAATGTCAGCACAGAGCCCAATGTAGGGCTTGAGCTCATGAACTGTGAAATCATGACCTACTAAACCCCCAGGCACTCCTTGCATTTTATCTCATCTCTCTTTCCCACACTCAGCCACACAGGACTTGCCTCATGCTCATTTAAGACCCAGAGTGTCTGTAGAGATTCCCCCCATTCTTCTGCACGGTCCTCACACTTTAGAAATTTCTGTGAACCTGCACCTTAAGGTTACTCCAGCTCTCCTCCAGGCAGAGACAGACACTGCCCTTGACTCAGTGTAAGGCATGGAGGGGCTGGAAGCTTTCCCTCAGTTACTCTTCTCCTGCCTTCACATGTTAGCTGGATCTTCATACCATTGCACAATGAGTACCCAAAGCGCTTAGGGATTTCGGGCAGTTCTATCGTCCTCCCCTAGACTTCAGCAGCCTTTACACACCTGAATCTCCTGTGAAATGTGTCTCAGCTTCCCTGTGCTGCTCACAGTGTTTCTCATGAGTGCTCAGTGAAGCTTGTGCGAAAGAGTTGGCAGGTAGTTGCAGATTTTGTCTCTGCCTCCCTGGGATTCTAAATTGTCATACCAGCCATTAACAGTCTTTAACAACTTATTATAACCATTTTCCCTTTAGTCACAGGTATGATGGCTTCTTCCTCCCCCTTCTGTTTCACAAGGTGTAGAAGCAGCCATGGATCACTTCTCTTCTAGGTCAGGCTAACCACTCAGATGTTTGATGAGCTTAAGAAACTATGACTTTAAGGTTCTTATTGCTAGGGTGGAGGGACATTCTCTGGCAACTCTATGTATCCCACCTGGAAGCAGAAATCGTCATTTTTAATTTTTAATTAACTAGTTAGTTTCTACAATAATATCTTTGAAAAATGATAAATAAAAGATTTTTTAATGTTTATTTATTTTGGGGAGAGTGTGAGTGGGGGAGCAGAGAGAGGGGGGTACAGAGGATCCAAGCAGGCTCCACGGTGACAACAGAGAGCCCTACATGGGGCTCGACCTCATGAACTGTGAGATCATCATCTGAGCTGAAGTCAAGAGCCAGATGCTTAACTGACTGAGCCACCCAAGCACCCCAAAATGGTTTAAATTTTTTAAATATTTGCAATTAATGTATCTTACTCCTAAAAGCTTATTACATTTAATTTACCTAACAATATTATTTTTAATTTTTTTGAGAGTGTGCATGTGCACAAGCAGGGAAGGGGCAGAGGAAGAGGAAGAGAAGGAATCTTAAACTTTTTATAAAATAGACTTTGTTGGGGCGCCTGGGTGGCGCAGTCGGTTGAGCGTCCGACTTCAGCCAGGTCACGATCTCACGGTCCGTGAGTTCGAGCCCCGCGTCAGGCTCTGGGCTGATGGCTCAGAGCCTGGAGCCTGTTTCCGATTCTGTGTCTCCCTCTCTCTCTGTCCCTCCCCCGTTCATGCTCTGTCTCTCTCTGTCCCAAAAAATAAAATAAACGTTGAAAAAAAAAATTTTTTAAAAAAATAAAATAGACTTTGTTTAAAACATGGCCCAAAGCAGGACTCAATCTCATGACTGTGAGATCATGACCTGAGCCAAAATCAAGAGTCTGTTGTTTAACTGACTGAGCCACCCAGACACCCCTCTAACAATATTATTGAGAGCCCACCATTAGGATTTCTCAGAAAGATATACAATTTCTAGGTTTATGAAACCTCAAGTCACAAATCCAATATAGAGTAAATGAGTAGCACACATGGCTAACTGATAAGAGAATCTTCTGTGAGGGGTATTTCCCTATATGCAAAACTAGAACACTATCGTTATAGAACTAAGAGATTATGAATCCTGAAGTGTAAGTACAAAAGTCCAGGTGAGATTAAGGTAATTGTGGAGACATTAAAAGGCTTGTTGAATAAAAATATTTATTGTTTAAGTCTAATCCTAGGATAATAGAAAACTATTGCAATTCGTTGAAATAATAAAGAGCCTATTTTTCAGACCTTATATGAAGCAATGTTAAAGCTTAAGGGAAGCAAAACAATATGCTTGACATAACCTGAATATAAAATATTGTCTGCATTTTCAGATACACTCACCTTGAATATGAGCTTGAAAACTTCAAGCTGATAAAAATACTAATAAATGGCTTGTCATCAAAATAAATATTATTAAATAAATTCCAAAATACATGTAATCATCCCAATATAATAACATTGATATTGCTGTATTTCAACACTCCATTTCTCATTTTAAAAATGCATAATTGGGGCTCCTGGGTGGCTCAGTCAGTTAGGCATCCGACTTCAGCTCAGGTCACGATCTCACGGCTTGCAGGTTCAAGCTTCATGTTGGGCTCTGTGCTGACAGCTCAGACCCTGGAACCTGTTTCGGATTCTGTGTCTCCCTCTCTCTCTCTGCCCCTCCCCCACTCATGCTCTCTTTCTCTCAAATAAACATAATAATTTTTTTTTCAAAAATTAAAATGTGTAATTATCCAATTATTCAGGAAAGTTCTGAGTTACAAATTAACAACCAGGTAGTACAGAAACAAAGAGAAGAAACAAATACTTGATTAAATGTAAGTATAAATATACAATAAATGTTGACTGAAAATTACATTTGTCATTAAAAGTCCCTGATGAATTAGTCCTTCAATACAAAAGGGCTAATTATAACTGCAATATGAGTAAAAGGGAAGTTTTAAAAAAAATGCACTTTACTTAAAACCTTTACTATGTGCCTGGCACTATTATATCACATTTTGATGTACTTATCCTAATGCGCATTTTACGAAACTTGTGGCTCAGAAGTCAGTATCCTGGTTTAAGTTAAATACAAATAGGCTTAGTTTCAAAGTCAGGTGTTACTGACTTTTAAGTCCATGTTCTGAGAAAAAGAAAGTGGAGGGGATACTATCAGAAGGATACGTAGAGAAGGCCTAACTTCAGGGATTGGAAGTTTCTGTGAAACCACAGAAAGCAGATATCAGAATGAAGAGAACCATCACACAATACAATTCTCCCAGGAACCATGAAATCAATTTTGGGCCACAGAAAAAGGAATACAAATATTCTGGCAGCTCTACACACTGGTTATCCAATAGTGAAACAACTTAGGCAGGATTTAAAATATCACCAAATCACTGAGGGTTATGGCCAGAAGCATCAATCAAAGGAGGCATAAAAATGCCTCCTAGTTGAGTCTAGGGACTCTTTATAAAATAAAGTTTGGTTAAAACATAGCTAGAAATCAGCAAATAGCTTAAATATTCTCCAGCAATGCTCAAGGCAATGAAAGAGTTGACTATGTTCCTATACACAGCTCTAAGATATTTGAGTAGTAGTAAGGCTGGCAATTTAAAGACATAGAATGACCCTGAAATACAAATCAGCTGGAAAAGAAAATGACCTCTTACTTTTCTGAATCATCATCTTCCTCTTGCTACTTATTGCCACGCCCCCCCAACATTCTTTATGAAACTAGGTACAAGTTAACTTTATACATATTAACTTTCTAAACTCAGTTCACTAGCCATCATCTTTGTAATATGCAGAGGCTCAAAAGGATGCTCTACATTTGGATCACAGATTTTATTTATGTCATTAAAATGTAGATGTGTGAGAAAAATTGGGTTTTTTTTATCGGGCTTTAATATATGACTAAAGGCATGAATGACTGGGAATAGAATTTTGAATATTAGAATTCAAGCACATATAGTCCTTATATGAAGCCAAGGACGAAATTGAAAGGACATTTTGCTAGGATGCTGAAAAATATGTAATATAGCTATGTAGGTTTATAACCCTCTCTGGGGCTTTCCTGTCCTGAAACTAGCCCCCATATGCACGGGCAAGGAGAGACTGTGCAGTCTTAATAATAACAAAGAGAACTTACACACAAGGCTTGTCCAGGGCTGTAGCAAGTTGACTAGATTTCCACACTTCTCACCCACACCGTAAAAGCTTATAAAAAGACCCTAACTGGGCTCAGTCACGTGTACCACGCAGGTGTTTCCAACACCACATCACCATCTGAAGGCTCTGTCCTTGGAGCAGCCTCTAGGAACAGGGAAGGCAAGCAGAACCAACATTCCAAAGATAGAAGAGCAGATGAAAAGACTCCGAGTGCCCAGGTCCAGCACATGGGTCAATCAACAGTCACATTTTTTGTTTTTGTTGTTGTTTTGTTTTTTGTTTTTTGTTTTTAGTCACATTCCCCAACAAGCTATGTAATTGCGAGTTTAAATACTATCTCATAAGGAGGGTCATTACCTTTAAAAGATTTGTCTATGAAAATCAGCAACATAAGTCAGTAAGTTTGTTTTCAAGTATGGTGTTATTTCAAAATGTATTCCAGTAGAATCAAACCTACTAAGTTAGGCACAGTTCTTTCTCTCACATAGAAAATTTGTCAATACAAATAACACTAATTATCAAAGTCTGTGGACATATCTGTGAAGTTTTTATTTTGAACCACGGTAAATGATTTCCCTGTAAATAACAGGCAAGAAAATATTTATTTCACTTAATGAAAAACTGTAGTTAAGTAGTTACTCTTTCCATGATGTGACTCAAAAGAATCAGAAATCTGATTTGGCATCAGTATTAATTAAGATTAGTTTGGATTTAAAGGACAGGGAACCCAAACTAAAAATGAGGGTAAAAATATGGAAGTTTACATCTATGTTACATAAAAGTGCAGGTGTGTGGTCTCTGACCAGAAAAATGTTTATGGAATTGGAAATCTAGCCTCTTCCTGTTTTTTCGCACCATTTTTATATGGCTTTCATTCCCAACTCACCTTATAGAAGGATTGTGTTGGCTGGAACCATATAATCTGCATTCTAGACAACAATCAGAGAAAAGAAGGAGAAAGAAAATAGTCAAAGGTTGCAGATTTTTAGTCACAGCTCAATGGTGTGACAGTGACGAACATCAAAAAAAGATGGCAAACACAGGATTTATTCCAAGTGGCCATGAGCACAACTAAAATTCAGAAAGTCTGTTATAAAGAAAAGGCTGGGATAGCTGTTCCTATGACAATATTCCTGAATTTTTCATATTTTTCCCTGGGATATTAAATAATTGCTCAGCAGGTGCATATTCACAAGATTTCACTCAATGGGAGGAGGCAGGAGAGGCAAGAGCTATCTCCACATGCCTTCCCCTATTCTCTAAGAGGGGAGTTATCTATTATCCTTTCCCAGTGCTCCCTCAGCAGACCTCCAGGTGCAACCTAATTGGACAGAATGAAGTCACATGTTCACCTGTAACTGCAAGGACAGCTGGGAGAGCAAGGGTCTGTCCAGGAGAATGCAGTAGCTTTTTTGAGCAAAACCAGTGATAATCAATCCTCCTAGATTGGGAATACTGGAGTCCAAACAAAGTTAGAGGTTTGTTAGTAAGCAAGATTGGAGAACAGCTACTGAATAAGTAAACCACAGTGTTTGCCAATATAATCTGGTGTTTTGTGTGAGCTGCTAAAAATAAGGTGGAAGCTGGGGCTCCTGGGTGGCTCAGGTGGTTGAGCATGCGACTTGATTTTGGCTCATGTCATGATCTCAGGGTTGTGGGATCTGCACTGAGTGTGGAGTCTGCTAGAGATTCTGTCTCCTGCCCCACTCCCCCACTTGTGCTCTATCTCTCTCCCTAAAAAAAATAATAATTGGAACTTGATACTAGATAAGGTGAATGTTCTCAGCTGCTATTAAAAATTCAGTGACATAATTAACCAAGAATAAAAATACTTAGGACACATTTTCAGTTTTGGAATGTTGTATTAGAAAATGGGAAGAAAAAGAAAGAAAACCGTTATTTTTTTTAATTTTCTAAATAATGCTTGGGCTAAATAGGAAATCAAACCATATTATAAACATTAGCATTAAACAAAACTGGGAGGGGCACCTGGGTGGCTCGGTCGGTTAAGCGTCCGACTTCGGCTCAGGTCGTGATCTCGCGGTCCGTGAGTTCGAGCCCCATGTCGGGCTGTGTGCTGACAGCTCAGAGCCTGGAGCCTGTTTCAGATTCTGCGTCTCCCTCTCTCTCTGCCCCTCCCCTGTTCATGCTCTGTCTCTCTCTGTCTCAAAAATAAATGTTAAAAAAAAATTTTAAAAAAAACTGGGAATACAACATATAAAAATATTGCATGATGAAGCTGAAATTTTTCAGAAGAAAATTAAAAGTCTTAAATGTTATGAGAAAATAAGAAAAAATAAAAAATACACTAAACATTTCATTTTGGAAGTAATAATAACAATGTCTCAAGTCAATTTTTTAAAAAAGAGATATGCAAAGATGAAAGTGAAAATTAATTATTTAGGGGGTAAAATCGAAGAATTGTTTAGAATTAAACATCTATGAGACTAATTTAATATATTAGTAGGTCAAAAGATAAAAATATTAAAGATATCTTTAGATGCTACCAGAGAATTTGAAACTATCAGTATGCATTCTTGAGTTTTAAAAAAACAATCCTATGACAAACTAAGAACAAGAGAAAAACACCTTTAACCTATGAAAGAGCATTATGGATCAATAGGATGCCCCTTAAGAGTGAACAAATAATGTCTCCAATTGTGAATTATTATTCACATTATTCTTCTAATAAATATAGGATGAAAATTAGAGAATTTAGTCATCTAAATAATGGAAAGCTAATAAGAAATGATAATTGTTATTGTCATTAGTAATAAATAGAAAATATAGGTACATTATAGATTATAGTATCATCTTTGGGATGATACTTGTTTTTCTGGGTGTCTTTCTCACTATTTACAAAGGTACAAACTTGTGTACCACACACTCATGCTTCCAGAGATCTCTGGGAGTACAAGAACAGCAGAGAACATTTGGCTAGTCTGGTATTGAGTTCCACCTCAAGAACCTGAACCGTCAGTCAGTCCTGATTATAATCTTCTATGCAATCTGAATATCTCTAGGCCTCTGACTTTATTTTACACACCATTCTCAAAATTAAAATAAAATTCTAAACACTATAACAACAAAAATCGATCAGTATAGGGTAGTCAAGTTTATGAGAGAACTCAGAAAAATGCAAGACAAAATACACCATACTCTACACTATATCCTTGTTCTATATCATAGTTCTATAATATGAGAAATAACCGGTTTTTATAAAGGTAATGTGGAAGTATTTTACTCATAATACAAATAAATAAGAGTAAACCAAACTCAACACTTTTAAGCTACAACACTTTTATGAAGAAATAATAAACCTTTACTTAAAAACATAATACATGACCTTGAATAGAGACATAGCACATAATACTAGAAAAAAAGAATCAGTGTGGAAAATATTTCACTTCTTTTCAAATTTATATAAATATAGTACAATTAAGCTTTTATCACCTAATAAAACTTACATTTGTGGCTTTCCCTAAAATATAAACTTTACAGAATTCCTAAAATTTAATTTGGAAGTTCTGGGGAGATGTCAATAAAAGGCTGATTTGAAAAGCAACAAAAAACTTTGCGAGACTGCCAATTTCAAAAATATGCATTAAAACATACATAGTTTTGATTACCACCACAACCACCCCCCAACACAGAGCACTGAAAACCACAAGTCCAAATCGTCCACATTCCATGTAATAATTTGAGATACAACTGCTGTTAGTAGTAGCTGGCTCCACGTTAAGAAGCCATGGAACTTATTTTCAAGAGTGGTTGATAACTCCCCTGACCCAAGCCAACTCATTAATAGTCAGTTTAACATAATGCCAATGGCAATCCCAAGGTAATTTTTTAAGTTGAAAAAATAATTCTTCAGGTAATCTGGAAGGAGTAAATATACAAATTTTGAAGAAAAATCATAATGGACTAGTTGCCCCACCTGTTAAATTTTAAAGTATTCTGTAAAGATTTGTAAATAATAAGTTCAATCACAACACCAGATAATGGAACAAAACAGCAAGTACAGAAACAAATTCATAAGGAAATATAGGATTTGATGAAGCATTGAAGGTAATGATAGTTGTTCATAAAATCATGCTGGAATGAATTTGGAATAAATAAAATCATTTATATCTGCTCCTCATACCATAACCAAACAATGTATTAAAGTAATAAACACTAAAAATTTCAGAAACACAAACAAAGAAAACACAGGTAAATTTTTAGAGAAAGCTATGCCAAATACTTTGATGGAAGTTTTTTCTAAGTATGATGATCAGAGACAGCAAAGGGAATACAATGAAAGGATATAAATTACCATACCCTCAGCACTCTGTAAGAAAGTTCAGGAGAAATCCTTACAGGAGACATCTTATATCTTTTTTATCCCTAGAGCATGGTAATTTGAAATGTTCATCAGCCATTTAAAATATATACCAAGGGGTGCCCGGGTGGCTCAGGAGGTTAAACATCAGACTCTTGGTTTCAGCTCAGGTCATGATCTCACGTTTTTTGAGTTTGAACCCCATGTTGAGCTCTGGGCTGACAGCACAGAGCTTGCTTGGGATCCTCTCTCTCTTTCTCTCTCTGAATCCCCTGCTCACTCACTTGCTGTCTCTCTCTCAAAATAAATATAACAAACATTAAAATTTTTTGAATAAAATAAAATACTATCAATAAGCTCTTCTTTAACATTTTAAAATCATTTTTTTCCACCTTGAAGTCATATTTCCATTTTACTTCCACCATTAAATTGTAAACTAATAAAATATCATTTTATGATTAAAAGCTTTTTTAACCCCCTTCTTAATTCTGTCACAAAACATGTATGTGCCCAAAATTTTACATTTTATTACAGAAACCTTTGTTAAGCTGTACTTCTTCTGGATTAGGTTGTGTTAAAATTGTTATTAGTACATAACTGATCTTAGTAAAAACATATTGCAAATTTAAAAATAATTTTAACATGAAATTAAATATTTTAGAATGCATATTTTAATGAGATTAATAAAGCAGTTTCCGTCAGTTACTGAACTTATCCATGGTTAAGTAGGAATTATTGCTAGAATATGACAGTTTACAATCAATCCTACTGATTTTTCATTTTATTACTCAAAGTAATAAAGAAACATTTAAATGAAAAGGGTTTCAACATCACCAAATTCTCTGAACTCTTCAGAATTACATGCCAAAATAAAATAATAGTCTATGATCAAAATTATTATTAATTACAAATAATTTGGCAAGAGATTAGGTAATGCTTCTAATTTGTGGAAAGCAAAGAACATGAAACAACCTGAATTACATTTTTTTTTTACCCAGTTATTAGTATCATTTGTTGTCTCAATTTGGGGAAGATATGATAGTTAATTTTAAGTATCAACTTGACTGAGTTGAGGGATGCTCAGATAGCTGATAAAACATTATTTCTGGGTGTCTGTGAAGTGTTTATAGAAGAGATTAACATTTGAGGGGCACCTGGGTGGCTCAGTTGGCTGAGCTGTGACTTCATCTCAGGTCATGATCACACAGTTAGTGAGTTCGAGCCCCACGACAGGCCCTGTGCTGACAGCTCAGAGCCTGAGCTTGCTTTGGATTCTGTCTCTGTCTCTCTCTCTGCCCCTCCCCTTCCCATATTCTGTCTCTGCCTCTGTCTCTCTCATATAAATAAACATAAAAAATTTTAATTAAAAAAAAAAGAGAAGAGCTTAGCCTTCGGTTGACAGCAGGGTACAGATTGCCCTCAACACTGCAGATGGGCAGCACCCAATTCTCTGAGGACCTGAATAGAGCAAAGAGCAGAGGAAGAGCAGGTTTTCTGTCTTTCCTTGAGCTAAAACATAACATCTCCTCCCCTCAGGTATCAGCTTTCTGGTTCTAGGGCTGTAAGACTTGAACTGGGATTTATACCACCAGCTTCCCTGGTTTTCAGGCCATTGGACTCCGACTGAATTACACCATAGGCTTCCCTGGTCCTCCAGCTTGCCAATGGCAGATCATGGGACCTCTCAGCCTTTACAATCATGTAAGCCAATTTCTATGATTAATCTCCTTTTTACATATTTCTTTGTACAAATTATTGACTGTGTAACCCTGACTAATTCATCATTATAATAAACCTAGGTTTAAAATCATAAAATGATTACAATTTATGCATTTGGATAAACTCATTTGTTTGTGCACATTGGGTGAGTTAGGCAGGAGAATGACCAGAAGAAACAACATCAACAACCAGAAACAATAACACAAACAAACCTTTTCTTAAATTAGGAATGTGTATCCATTTGAAACCAACGCTCAATAGCATTTTGAACCATGAAACACTAAAGGCATTCCAGTTAAAATCTGAAACATGTCATCACTAACATTTCTCATTATAACAGAAGTTCCTGCCAATGGAATCTCACAACAGAGAAGTGGAGACACATCACTACTATGAAGAAACAATCAAAATTATTATTATTAGTGAAGTATAGGATTGCTTACTTGCTGATAAAGTTGAGATAGCCAAAAGAAGAAAAGAAAAGATGACAAAATTAGACCTAATAACTGAATTTTAGTTGGTTATTAAACAAAGTGATTAGCATTTGAATCCATAGACTGAGTAAAGAAGACTGCCTTCACCAATGCAGGTGGGCATCATCCAATCCATTGTGCACTTGAATAGAACCGAAGGTCAGAGTAAGGGTAAATTTGCTTTCTGCTCGAGCAGGGATATCTATCTTCTCCTGCCCTCATATTGGGTGTTCCTGGCTCTTAGGCCTCAGTGTTGGTTTGGGATTTATACCATTAGCTCCCCTGGTTTTCAGACTTCAAAATTTCGACTGGAACTGCCTATCAGCTATTCTGGGCCTCCATCTTGCCAACCACAGAATCTGAGACTTCTCAGACTCCACAGTCATGTAAGCCAATTTCTCATCATAAATCTTTTTCCATCTATTTCTAAAAATACAGATTTCCTCTTGGTTGTTTCTGTGAAGAACCCTCACTAATACAGGAGGGATACCCAAAAATGCTTTATCCAGAATTTGCAAATGGCAATTTATTGTACCTGTTATTCTTTCTCTTAGATGCATCTTGCATACCTTGCTATACTAAAAAAGGCCTTCCTTATATAGGATAAGTTTCTGTGTGCCCCTCCAAATTTATTCTCTCTTTGCTCTTCTCTCTGTTCTGTTGTATCAAGTAGTCAATGGGCTTTCAGGCCTGCTAAATTCTCTCTGCTTCAGCTAATAAGAAGCTCTAGTAAATTATCTAAAAGAGAAGAGTAAAGTCCAGGGTGTTTATTCTCCAGAATCCTTCCCTTTCAAGGCTTCCCCAGACTGTCCCTAACCAAAAGTCAGTGCTCATCTCCCAGAAGCCTTGTCTACAAGATTAACTCTCCTTCCAGGTACAAATAAGCTCTCTCTTCTTTTGTCTCTTTGGCTTAGTGGTGGTGACAGCTTTACTGCTGCCTGGTCCTAGTTCCTGTTTTACTCCTGTGGTTCCTCAATGCCACCACTCCTCTTTAATCAGTCTCTTTGTAAATAAACTATCATCATACGCTCTAATTTTTGTGTCATCTGTTGAGATCTCGAATGATACAGATTTGGAGTAATGAAGATATTTTAATTCTATTACAATGTTACTAATTTAGTATTTTAAAATGTTTTGAGCTTTAAAGATATTTTTGTCAAGATTTATTGGAGTTGCAGATTAAGCTCATTCAATCTGCGAAAAATACCCACAATACAATCCAATTAGCAAGGCCAATTCTTGTTTCCAAGCCAAATATCCAGTTCTTTGTCACATAAAGTCTGATTTCATTTATCAATTTGCATAAATGTGTTATATGTTTCAAGATATATTATTAAAACTATTAAGAAACTAATAATGGCACACATCTTGAAACACAGATGCTGTGAAGTCAAGATTGAAATGTTATACCTCTGATAGAATGAGTTTATTCATTTCATTATAAATTATAAATGAAAATATATCAATATACTATCATATATAATATATACAATATATGTGACTTCATTTGTAATAAGACTATGCAATTTATATAGCCCAAATTAGTCATTTATGACACAAGGAACATGATTCCTTTTGATAAACTTGTATGGGTACATATATTTTTGGCTTTTATAATGACTAAATAAGAATCAAGAATAAAAAAAATAAGAGGGATGCCTGAGTGGCTCAGTTGGTTAAGCATCTGATTTCAGCTCAGGTCATGATCTCATAGTTCGTGAATCTGAGTCCTGCACCAGGCTCTGTACTGACAGGTCAGAGCCTGGAGCCTGCTTCACATTCTGTGTGTGTCTCTCTCTGTCCCTCACCTGCTTGTGTTCTCTGTCTCTCTGTCTCTCTCTCAAAAATAAATAAACATTAAAAAATATTTAAAAGAATAAAAATCAGTAATAAATCCATTTAATTTCTTATAATCATGGTCAAATATTCTTATATATTTAATGAAAGAAACAATGATCTATTGCTAAAAACTAATAGATCTGATAGCCATGATACAATTTAATTATTGCAAATTATAGGTAAAAGAAATTAAATTGTTTATAAGTGTAAATAAGATAAGAGTTGACTGTGATCGGAGATATAGCTTTTGACATGATTTAATAAAATAGGTTTTATCTTTCTTATTAAATAAGCTGAAACTACAAATCAGAAATCTCTCTCTCTCTCTCTCTCTCACACACACACACACACACACACACAATTTTACACTAAGAGTTTTTACTTTGGAAAATTTTTTGTACAACATCCCAGATACATTTTAAAATATCTTTATTAGTATACTACATTGATTCTGCAGTTTGAAAGTGCTTTTATTATGAGGAAGAGTACTGATAATAGCTTATAAAAATTGCTTATGTTTAAATACCAAGGGTCAGAGAGGACGGAAGATGTTGGTAGCATTCAATAATTTCTTTACGCTTTTTCTTGTGCTCACAGAACTCTCCCTCGTGTAATGCATTCCTTACTTAGAGCCAGGGATTGGAAGAGGTGATGTTATTAAAGGAAATTTATCATCATACATACCACCCCACTCTACCATATAGCAGATAGATTACATTTGTATAAGAGGTCAAGGTTTCCCTTGCAATGAGCATGTTTTCATATACTTCACTCTTAAAAGGCATATTTATGATAGAAGCAGACAGTAAGCCCTATGGGTTTGGGCTGCATTAATTAAATCATTTAAAGGAGTCACTTTTGTTTGATGTCCTGAAGATTGTCAAACAATACATTTTTGTTACGTAAATTCAAAGATCCAGAAGTTCATTTTCTGAAAATTCTCTTGCCAGATTACATTTGAAGTGTGTGTAACAAATGGTTTAACTTTAACCAAAGAGAGGTCTGGCCTCTATTAGGCCAGTAGAAGGTGATCTCCAGACCCTTAGAATATCCTCCCTGATAAAAGTATCTTCATTTACCTGGAGATCTTTACCAGCAGACTTCTAGCAATGTGAATTATGATGAGGACTTTGGGCTGTATCATATCCACTCTGACTCCAATTAGCTTGAGACTAAAGGTTAGCCATGTGGGAAGTCAAACATGGTGTTCCAGTAAAACTTTGGACACTACAGCTCAGATGACCTTACTTGGTTGGTGACATTCTGCTTTTACTATTGCATGTTGATGCCAGGAGGGTAACATATCTTAAAGAAAATGAAAGCTCCATGTTTGGAACCCTCCCTGACTCTGCTCTGTCTCTTTCCTTGACCGATTTTAATCTATATTGTTTCCCTGTGATAAACCATACAGATTTTTAACATGCTGTTAAGAAAGTAGTAATGAGCTGTCTAGCTACCAGGAGATCATAGGAGGCAAAAAGATTTTCTTAGAGTATTGTTCTCAAAGGTACCAGTTACTGGAGGAAAGAGGAAACAGGGAGTCAGAGAGGATCCTGCTGGCAATTATTGCTATAACATGTGCTATTGGTATTTATTGACTGGAGTCCATTTATCCGCTGGGAGTACATCAAGCTACAGAGACATTATGGGCTGAAGGAGTTTGGTGGTGTCCATCATCCCAAGGTGTAAAACAATGAACATCTAGGGAAAAGGCTAAAGATGTTCTGCTTCACAGAAGAAAACTTGACCCTCCAGAATGCCTGAGCTTGGAAGAATTGTAGAAAAATCATAGCAACTTGAGGTTGTAGCCTAACATTTAGGTTTTTAATAGAAGGTGTTGTCTACTAAAAGAGCCCTGTAGTCCTATTTTCTAATTGGATTTCCTATAAAATGAGAAATGCATTCATCTGGAAAGAATTGCCTCCTAAGAATTACAAAGTACTTAACACCTTATAATTAAGCTAAAGTTTAAAATGTGTGTGTGTGTATGTATGTGTGTGTATGAATATATGAATGTTTTTAAATAATCTGAATATATTAGTAATAATATTTAAGTAACAATATGAGGTATAATTTACATTTGGCAGAATGGCTTAAACGTCTAAGTAAATCAACACAAGCTTAACAAAATAAAAACAAAACTGAACTGAGTTCTCTTTGAATGACGTCACTCGTGTGACAGAATGTGAACCTGTAGCACAGTCTTTGGTGGATCATCTTTAACTGTTTCTATGACTAGCTTTTTTTTTTTAATATTTATTTATTTTTGAGAGAGAGAGAGCGTGAGTGGGGGAGGAGCAGAGCGAGAGGGAGACACAGAATCCAAAGCAGGGTCCAGGCTGGGAGCTGTCAGCACAGAACCTGACGCGGGGCCGAACCCACGAACTGTGAGATCATGACCTGAGCTGAAGTTGGACACTTACCCGACTGAGGCACCCTGGCGCCCCTCTATGACTAGTTTTTATTAAGAAGCAGTTGACTTTGGGTTTTAAAAGGATCAAAATGCTGTATCAACAATGAAAGATAGGACTTTACTTCTGTAAGAGAAGTTAAGGAAATAAGGGAAGAAACATTTAGTAAAGTCTGTGAATTTTAAATATGCAATATTAACTCAGGTAATGTATATTTAATCAGTTAATTGTCTAAAAATCCCATGGCAATGTATTTCTGATTATTGTTTCCATATAGTCAGGTATATTTGTGCCCACTGTTCCCAACAAACAGCAAAAGTGTGGAAACATACAGATGAAAGTCATCTCTCAACTTATGACCCAAGAATCCCCAGGACCTAAGCTGATGGTGAAAAAAGTTAGCCACTGAACACAGTATTCAAAGAACTGTCAGGAACATTCAGCAATAATTGATCACTGATTGTAAGCTGAGTGTATTCTATGTGCTTCACACACACACACACACACACACACACACACACACTGCTAATAATGATATTTGATCAAACTGGTAAATTATACACAGTACTATTTAGTGGCACAATCTCACTCTAGCACTCTCCAGTGGCAGGAAGAAGGATGAGGAGTTTGTATTTATAATTTGAGGAGCTTTCAGGGAAAATGATCTTTGTCTTTTTATAAAATTAAGAACTGTATAAATTCCTACAACACTAGAGATTGCAGCTATCTTTCTCTGACTTCTAGAAGTTGACATTTTAATTGCAAGGTCATAACCAGGCATAATGCATGTTTCTGAATAGGCGGAGTAGATTTTTGCAATGTTCTCATTCTTAGGGATATAATACCATGAATGACAGCAGAGTGACAAGGGTGGCTAAAGAATAGCTCACCAAAAACATTCAAGGCAATCAGCTAGTGAAGAAATGGGATCCAATATTTCCACTGGGCTCTTAAATCATTGCATTTCAGCAGGAGATCAAGGAGAGTAAGAAAGAAGGAAGGGAAAAAAAGGAGCAAAATAATGAAGCTATAGGCATTTAAAGTGACTTTAAAATAACTCCTTTTTATCAAATTTCACCTGTGTATGCAAGGCAGTGTTGTCTAACAAAACAGTTGAGAAGTAACTGTTTATTATTGATGGTTGTTCAGGCTCCTTCAGAGGAAGGCAAAGCTGAGCACTTCTCCAATGCAGCCTTATCTCGGTGAAGCAGCAGCCCTGGGAACATAGACACTCCATCTGTGTTACAGGCTCTGATCTTAGCAGCTGAAGAACAGCAGGTGATAGACTCCTAACCTCTGGGGAGCTGAAAAAAATCAGACAGCAAAGAAATAAACACTTGGCCCAAATGACTGATTGCATCATCACTGTTTACCTACCTACAGCTCCTTGGAAATTATGCATTATCGGTTTCAAATCACACACCTTACGTTGCCTGATGTTTGAAGCTGTTGTAGTGTTTGGCTGGTAGCCTGAATTTCAATGGTTGTCGATTCCAAGTGTTTTATGAGTCTTGTGCCTTTGATACTTGTTTCATTTCATTATAAGGGACAACGCTCATGTTATGTAATGCATTGCGTTTTACACAATGTGCCCCGTGTGGATAAGCATGATGTTTGGGTTAACAATCTTGTAAAAGTGAAAAGAAGAACTGAAAAAGAATTTTGGTTTTAAATTGCATATTATTATCTGTTCAGTTGTTATTGTGGCTTTAATGAGCTGTTTTGTTTTTTTCTTTGCTTTTCTCCTATTATTTTCTGTTTGATGAAAAGAGGAGCAGGTGTTTTTTTCTTCACACTTAAGTGGCCTGATAAAGCATGCAAGCTGGAACAGGGAGAGAATATAGAATCCCCCGGGATTGAGCAGTGGGTCTGTATAATTATTTTAGGTACTCCTTCTACTGACATTGTGACATATATAAATATATTCAATACTTTTTAAAGGGATGCAGATTGCTATTTGTGATATAAAAGTTTTGCCTTCTCAGTCATGAAAAATAGATGAATTGAGAGAGAAGAATTGTTGACTATGAGTAAGTGTTGGTGAGTAAAGAATTTCAAAGTATGTTAGGACTGGTATGTCAAGCCTTTTCTCCAGCTGAGGATACATAAGCTTCTGGCTTCCCTCCACGTAGTAGTTCTGTGACCTTGGGAAAGTTCCATAATCTTTATGTTATCTCCCAGTTTCTTCATATGAAAATTATGCAAAAAGAGATTAAACAGGACTTTCATGAGAAGTCAATGAGATAACCCACATTAACAGCCTAGAATCATGCCTGGGACATGGGGAGTGTTTTAAAAATGCTGGCTGTTATCTCCATCCAAATTCCCTTCCCCAAGTCACCAAGTAAGAAAGCGATTTAGCTAAATTATGAATCCAGTCATTCTAATTCCTGAGATTTAGTCACTGGAAAATGTCCATTTTCTTCACTAAAGTCTATTTGTTGTGCTGTTCATAAAATTTGCATATACTATCTAGCATTCTATGTTCCTTCTAGTTTTCAATGATAATCATTCAGGTTTCAGGGAATATAACATGACATTCAGGAGAGATAAATTTTGTATTCAAATTGAAAAACATCTGGCATGGAAAGAGAGTTTTGACGTCTTTTGTAGTGTTGGCACACATTTCCTATTTCAGATTTAATTAAAACTTCAAAAATGTAGTTTTCTTAGAAGTAGTCTTCTTAATGTCCACTTCCAGATACACTATTTTTGTAAATAAAAGTCTTAGCTTTGTAGGGTAGCAGAAGATGGCACCCCAAAATATGCCACACTGACATAAGGATTATTTTGAATGGAAGGCAACTGAGAAGAAGCAGATACAAGTAAAGCTCTCTGCCTTCCCACTGTATGCCCAAAAGCAGGGCATAAGTTTGCAAAGGTGTTCCCCTTCCTGTCTCCACCAGGAAAGACAGAAGCTAATTATCAGAGACAACTTTAGCATTTCTGGGAAAATCAGTTAACCAGAATTAATTTATTTCTTCCTTTCTTCCTTTCTTTCTCTTTCTTTCTTTCTTTCTTTCTTTCTTTCTTTCTTTCTTTCTTTCTTTCTTTCTTTCTTTCTTTCCTTCTTTCTTTCTTTCTCTTTTTCTTTCTTTTTTTAAAGTAATCTCTAGGCCCAAAACAGGGCTCAAACTCACAATCCGGAGATCAAGAGTTGCATGCTCTACTGACTGAGCCAGTCAGGCACCCCTATTAGAGACAACTTTAGACCTTTATCAACCTGCAGGCAGCACCAGAGGAGTCTCCATCACAAACCTTGCTAAAATTAGCCCTTACCTACCATTCATTTTCCTTTTTTATATATTTGCCTTCCTAGAATTTGCCACCCTAGACTCTAAGTCATTTTTCTTTGTCGTCTCACTTCTATAAAAATATACTATTGTTTTGCTAAAGTGCTATCAAGCCCAAGTTCTAGCCATCCCTTAGAGTTATTCATCTCTGGCTATTCTTATATGTATGCACGGTGCACATGCTAATACACTAGTGTCTGTTTTTCCCTTGTTAATCTGTCTGTGGTCAGTTCAGTTACAGGTCACTTGTTCAAAAACCTAGCTTGGCAGAGGGGAGAAGAATGTTTTCCTCCTCTACAGCCATTTGGGAAAAGTTATGTGTTTTTAGTTTGTTACATTCCCAAATTGACTTTATGTACAGTTCAAGAAGAGGTAACTGTCACAAAATGTTAAAGGGCTATAGGAAGGCTTTATTTGTTCACCCACTGGCTGATACTTCAGATTTAATAGTTAGTGTTTGATTTTACTGGTAAAACATTTTTGATATTTGTAAAATAGAAACTCTTTCAGTACAGAGTATGTAAAGCCCATTCAGCTGATTTTGACCATATATACTTCAAAGTGAATGAATTTATTCCACAAGTTCCTTCAATGTTTAAAGATGATAAAAGGGCAAAATATCATGAAAAAATGAACACCACTGAATAGGAAAAGGGCATAATTAGGAAGTAAAGTGATAGGAATCTGAAGTACTACAAAACATCTGTACCTAGTTCATAATTCCCTAGGGTCTGCTCTTCTGTACTTAGAAGGTTGGTGAAAGGAGACCCCAGAGGCTACTGCAGAGGAACAGTGCTAGGAGGGAATAAAGTTTCATAAACTTAGGTCACTGTGGTTTAAGGGAGGCCATGGACGTAGACCAGGGTTGGGAAAACCTAGGGACAATAAGAATATAACTCTTCATCAGTGTCATGCTGAGCCATGCCTGTGCTTGACATGCAAAGGGGAAAATGTGCTCCCCAAATGCACTTATCCAAAATATTAACAAATTCCATTTGTTGAACCAGTAAACAAAGTTAATGAAAGCTCCACAATAAAAAATTATAATTAGATACAAAGCCCTACACTGTCCAATGTGTTCCTATGTTTCTGTCAACCCTCATTAACCTACCTCACGTGATGTGACAGATCTGCAACTCTGGTTGGAACTAGGAGCTCATTAAAAACAACTATTCTTCCCGTATAACACAGGGTCTTGAAACAAACAATAGCTTGTCTTTATAATGTGTTCACCATAGATTTTTTAAATTAAAATTATTTATAAAATAGTGCATTAATATATTTATCTAAATGCCAAAGTTTTTGGTGCTCTCTTACATTTTAGATCAAGCTGAGTGCCTCACCTGCCTCACTCTAATAATGACCCTGGCTGCTCATGCACAAGCTTCCAGATCAATAGGAGTAAGGGTAACAGAATAGGACTAAGTGATGATACAATTTGTGAGAATTATATAACAAATACACAGAGAAAATTTTATAATGTGTGATTCAAGTTTTCTTCCTCATCAAGACTTTTGTTGTTTATTTCTTTTTATTGTATTTCTGCAGTGATTAGGACTCCTATTACCATATCGATTTGAAGTAGACTTACTACATTTTTGTCATATTCATGGTATTAAAGAAATGCTTCTAACACTTCACCATCAGGAATCATTATTACTATAGAATATTGTTAGTTATTGTTTGTCAGGTTAAGGAAGTCTACTCTTATTTGGCTAACAGTTTTGATCAGACATAAGCACCAAATTTTATCAATCGCTTTATATTTGGCTACTGAGTGATATTTCTTTTTAATCTGTCCTATAATATAAATTATAATAATTGGCTTCTAATATTAAATTATCCTGTCATTGTTTTGAATTATACTGATTAAATTTCCTTTTATTTTACTTAGGATTTATCTTTCTAATCGGTTTGTTATTTTGTTTACTCATACTCTCATCTGATATTTATATCAAAGTACTGTACTCAATAGGAGCTGGTAATAATGGGGTTCGGGCCGGTTGCCCCAGAATGTGCCACTTTGGCATGCAGATCATTTCCAGCTGAAGACAATCAAGGCCCAACAGACTCAAGAAAAGGCTTTTACCTTCCCTTAATTGCCTAAAATAATTTAAATAGAAGGCCTGTACCAGAAAGAGAGCTATTAATGAAGATAACTTTTTTTTTTTACATCAGAAAGACTTATCTCTACCATTTTTTCTTCATACCTTCCTGTGAGTTATTTTCTTCCCCTTTTAAGTCCCAGATCACTGCCCTTACCCTTACTTAGCTCAGGGTGCCACATAAGCCTCATTTGCCTTCCTGGGGGTCTATAGGAAAGAAGGAAAAAGTTTTCCTTCCCTAGAGAAAGCATTGTTTCAGTTTCTATCCCCTGGAATTTGTATACAATTTAAATGATTTATTCCTTAACATTTTTTTTTTTTTTCATTTGTATGACATTCTTTTTTTTTTTTTTTTTTTTTTCCTTTTTTTTTTTTTTTATTTATTTTTTAATATATGAAATTTACTGTCAAATTGGTTTCCATACAACACCCAGTGCTCATCCCAAAAGGTGCCCTCCTCAATACCCATCACCCACCCTGCCCTCCCTCCCACCCCCCATCAACCCTCAGTTTGTTCTCAGTTTTTAACAGTCTCTTATGCTTTGGCTCTCTCCCACTCTAACCTCTTTTTTTTTTTTTTTTTTTCCCTTCCCCTCCCCCATGGGTTTCTGTTACGTTTCTCAGGATCCACATAAGAGTGAAACCATATGGTATCTGTCTTTCTCTGTATGGCTTATTTCACTTAGCATCACACTCTCCAGTTCCATCCACGTTGCTACAAAAGGCCATATTTCATTTTTTCTCATTGCCATGTAGTATTCCATTGTGTATATAAACCACAATTTCTTTATCCATTCATCAGTTGATGGACATTTAGGCTCTTTCCATAATTTGGCTATTGTTGAGAGTGCTGCTATAAACATTGGGGTACAAGTGCCTCTATGCATCAGTACTCCTGTATCCCTTGGATAAATTCCTAGCAGTGCTATTGCTGGGTCATAGGGTAGGTCTATTTTTAATTTTCTGAGGAACCTCCACACTGCTTTCCAGAGCGGCTGCACCAATTTGCATTCCCACCAACAGTGCAAGAGGGTTCCCGTCTCTCCACATCCTCTCCAGCATCTATAGTCTCCTGATTTCTTCATTTTGGCCACTCTGACTGGCGTGAGGTGGTATCTGAGTGTGGTTTTGATTTGTATTTCCCTGATGAGGAGCGACGTTGAACATCTTTTCATGTGCCTGTTGGCCATCCGGATGTCTTCTTTAGAGAAGTGTCTATTCATGTTTTCTGCCCATTTCTTCACTGGGTTATTTGTTTTTCGGGTGTGGAGTTTGATGAGCTCTTTATAGATTTTGGATACTAGCCCTTTGTCCGATGTGTCATTTGCAAATATCTTTTCCCATTCCGTTGGTTGCCTTTTAGTTTTGTTGGTTGTTTCCTTTGCTGTGCAGAAGCTTTTTATCTTCATAAGGTCCCAGTAATTCACTTTTGCTTTTAATTCCCTTGCCTTTGGGGATGTGCCGAGTAAGAGATTGCTACGGCTGAGGTCAGAGAGGTCTTTTCCTGCTTTCTCCTCTAAGGTTTTGATGGTTTCCTGTCTCACATTCAGGTCCTTTATCCATTTTGAGTTTATTTTTGTGAATGGTGTGAGAAAGTGGTCTAGTTTCAACCTTCTGCATGTTGCTGTCCAGTTCTCCCAGCACCATTTGTTAAAGAGACTGTCTTTTTTCCATTGGATGTTCTTTCCTGCTTTGTCAAAAATGAGTTGGCCATACGTTTGTGGGTCTAGTTCTGGGGTTTCTATTCGATTCCATTGGTCTATGTGTCTGTTTTTATGCCAATACCATGCTGTCTTGATGATGACAGCTTTGTAGTAGAGGCTAAAGTCTGGGATTGTGATGCCTCCTGCTTTGGTCTTCTTCTTCAAAATTACTTTGGCTATTCGGGGCCTTTTGTGGTTCCATATGAATTTTAGGATTGCTTGTTCTAGTTTCAAGAAGAATGCTGGTGCAATTTTGATTGGGATTGCATTGAATGTGTAGATAGCTTTGGGTAGTATTGACATTTTGACAATATTTATTCTTCCAATCCATGAGCAGGGAATGTCTTTCCATTTCTTTATATCTTCTTCAATTACCTGCATAAGCTTTCTATAGTTTTCAGCATACAGATCTTTTACATCTTTGGTTAGATTTATTCCTAGGTATTTTATGCTTCTTCGTGCAATTGTGAATGGGATCAGTTTCTTTATTTGTCTTTCTGTTGCTTCATTGTTAGTGTATAAGAATGCAACTGATTTCTGTACATTGATTTTGTATCCTGCAACTTTGCTGAATTCATGTATCAGTTCTAGCAGACTTTTGGTGGAGTCTATCGGATTTTCCATGTATAATATCATGTCATCTGCAAAAAGCGAAAGCTTGACTTCATCCTTGCCAATTTTGATGCCTTTGATTTCCTTTTGTTGTCTGATTGCTGATGCTAGAACTTCCAGCACTATATTAAACAACAGCGGTGAGAGTGGGCATCCCTGTCGTGTTCCTGATCTCAGGGAAAAAGCTCTCAGTTTTTCCCCATTGAGGATGATGTTAGCTGTGGGCTTTTCATAAATGGCTTTTATGATCTTTAAGTATGTTCCTTCTATCCCGACTTTCTCAAGGGTTTTTATTAAGAAAGGGTGCTGGATTTTGTCAAAGGCCTTTTCTGCATCGATCGACAGGATCATATGGTTCTTCTCTTTTTTTTTGTTAATGTGATGTATCACGTTGATCGATTTGCGAATGTTGAACCAGCCCTGCATCCCAGGAATGAATCCCACTTGATCATGGTGAATAATTCTTTTTATATGCTGTTGAATTCGATTTGCTAGTATCTTATTGAGAATTTTTGCATCCATATTCATCAGGGATATTGGCCTGTAGTTCTCTTTTTTTACTGGGTCTCTGTCTGGTTTAGGAATCAAAGTAACACTGGCTTCATAGAATGAGTCTGGAAGTTTTCCTTCCCTTTCTATTTCTTGGAATAGCTTGAGAAGGATAGGTATTATCTCTGCTTTAAACGTCTGGTAGAACTCCCCTGGGAAGCCATCTGGTCCTGGACTCTTATTTGTTGGGAGATTTTTGATAACCGATTCAATTTCTTCACTGGTTATGGGTCTGTTCAAGCTTTCTATTTCCTCCTGATTGAGTTTTGGAAGAGTGTGGGTGTTTAGGAATTTGTCCATTTCTTCAAGGTTGTCCAATTTGTTGGCATATAATTTTTCATAGTATTCCCTGATAATTGTTTGTATCTCTGAGGGATTGGTTGTAATAATTCCATTTTCATTCATGATTTTATCTATTTGGGTCATCTCCCTTTTCTTTTTGAGAAGCCTGGCTAGAGGTTTGTCAATTTTGTTTATTTTTTCAAAAAACCAACTCTTGGTTTCGTTGATCTGCTCTACCGTTTTTTTAGATTCTATATTGTTTATTTCTGCTCTGATCTTTATGATTTCTCTTCTTCTGCTGGGTTTAGGCTGCCTTTGCTGTTCTGCTTCTATTTCCTTTAGGTGTGCTGTTAGATTTTGTATTTGGGATTTTTCTTGTTTCTTGAGATAGGCCTGGATTGCAATGTATTTTCCTCTCAGGACTGCCTTCGCTGCGTCCCAAAGAGTTTGGATTGTTGTATTTTCATTTTCGTTTGTTTCCATATATTTTTTAATTTCTTCTCTAATTGCCTGGTTGACCCACTCATTCGTTAGTAGGGTGTTCTTTAACCTCCATGCTTTTGGAGGTTTTCCAGACTTTTTCCTGTGGTTGATTTCAAGCTTCATAGCATTGTGGTCTGAAAGTATGCATGGTATAATTTCAATTCTTGTAAACTTATGAAGGGCTGTTTTGTGACCCAGTATATGATCTATCTTGGAGAATGTTCCATGTGCACTCGAGAAGAAAGTATATTCTGTTGCTTTGGGATGCAGAGTTCTAAATATATCTGTCAAGTCCATCTGATCCAATGTATCATTCAGGGCCCTTGTTTCTTTATTGACTGTGTGTCTAGATGATCTATCCATTTCTGTAAGTGGGGTGTTAAAGTCCCCTGCAATGACCACATTCTTATCAATAAGGTTGCTTATGTTTATGAGTAACTGATTTATATATCTGGGGGCTCCGGTATTTGGCGCATAGACATTTATAATTGTTAGCTCTTCCTGATGGATAGACCCTGTAATTATTATATAATGCCCTTCTTCATCTCTTGTTACAGCCTTTAATTTAAAGTCTAGTTTGTCTGATATAAGTATGGCTACTCCAGCTTTCTTTTGGCTTCCAGTAGCATGATAAATAGTTCTCCATCCCCTCACTCTCAATCTAAAGGTGTCCTCAGATCTCAAATGAGTCTCTTGTAGACAGCAAATAGATGGGTCTTGTTTTTTTATCCATTCTGATACCCTATGTCTTTTGGTTGGTGCATTTAATCCATTTACATTCAGTGTTATTATAGAAAGATACGGGTTTAGAGTCATTGTGATGTCTGTATGTTTTATGCTTGTAGTGATGTCTCTGGTACTTTGTCTCACAGGATCCCCCTTAGGATCTCTTGTAGGGCTGGTTTCGTGGTGACAAATTCCTTCAGTTTTTGTTTGTTTGGGAAGACCTTTATCTCTCCTTCTATTCTAAATGACAGACTTGCTGGATAAAGGATTCTCGGCTGCATATTTTTTCTGTTTAGCACACTGAAGATATCGTGCCAAGCCTTTCTGGCCTGCCAAGTTTCAAAGGAGAGATCAGTCACGAGTCTTATAGGTCTCCCTTTATATGTGAGGGCACGTTTATCCTTTGCTGCTTTCAGAATTTTCTCTTTATCCTTGTATTTTGCCAGTTTCACTATGATATGTCGTGCAGAAGATCGATTCAAGTTACGTCTGAAGGGAGTTCTCTGTGCCTCTTGGATTTCAATGCCTTTATCCTTTCCCAGTTCAGGGAAGTTCTCAGCTATAATTTCTTCAAGTACCCCTTCAGCACCTTTCCCTCTCTCTTCCTCCTCTGGGATACCAATTATGCGTATATTATTTCTTTTTAGTGTATCACTTAGTTCTCTAATTTTCCCCTCATACTCCTGGATTTTTTTATCTCTCTTTCTTTCAGCTTCCTCTTTCTCCATAACTTTATCTTCTAGTTCACCTATTCTCTCCTCTGCCTCTTCAATCCGAGCCGTGGTGGTTTCCATTTTGTTTTGCATTTCGTTTAAGGCGTTTTTCAGCTCCTCGTGACTGTTCCTTAGTCCCTTGATCTCTGTAGCAAGAGATTCTCTGCTGTCCTGTATACTGTTTTCAAGCCCAGCGATTAATTTTATGACTATTATTCTAAATTCACTTTCTGTTATATTATTTAAATCCTTTTTGATCAGTTCATTAGCTGTTGTTATTTCCTGGAGATTCTTCTGAGGGGAATTCTTCCGTTTGGTCATTTTGGATAGTCCCTGGAGTGGTGAGGACCTGCAGGGCACTTCCCCCGTGCTGTGGTGTATAACTGGAGTTGGTGGGCGGGGCCGCAGTCCGACCTGATGTCTGCCCCCAGCCCACCGCTGGGGCCACAGTCAGACTGGTGAGTGCCTTCTCTTCCCCTCTCCTAGGGGCGGGATTCACTGTGGGGTGGCGTGGCCCATCTGGGCTACTTGCACACTGCCAGGCTTGTGGTGCTGGGGATCTGGCGTATTAGCTGGGGTGGGTAGGCAAGGTGCACGGGGGCAGGAGGGGCAGGCTTAGCTCGCTTCTCCTTAGGTGATCCACTTCAGGAGGGGCCCTGTGGCAGCCGGAGGGAGCCAGATCCGCTGCCGGAGGTTTGGCTCCGCAGAAGCACAGAGTTGGGTGTTTGCGCGGAGCGAGCAAGTTCCCTGGCAGGAACTGGTTCTCTTTGGGATTTTGGCTGGGGGATGGGCGGGGGAGATGGCGCTGGCGAGCGCCTTTGTTCCCTGCCAAGCTGAGCTCTGCCGTCCGTCCGGGGGCTCAGCAGCTCTCCCTCCCTTTGTCCTCCAGCCTTCCCGCTTTCTGAGCAGAGCTGTTAACTTCTGACCTCCCAGACGCTAAGTCGCGCTTGCTGTCGGAACACAGTCCGTCCGGCCCCTCCGCTTTTGCCAGCCCGACTCGGGGGCTCTGCTTGGCCGGCGAGCCGCCCCTCCGCCCCGGCTCCCTCCCGCCAGTCCGTGGAGCGCGCACCGCCTCGCCGCCCTTCCTACCCTCTTCCGTGGTCCTCTCGTCTGCGCTTGGCTCCGGAGACTCCGTTCTGCTAATCCTCTGGCGGTTTTCTGGGTTCTTTAGGCAGGTGTAGGTGGAATCTAAGTGATTAGCAGGACGCGCGGTGAGCCCAGCGTCCTCCTACGCCGCCATCTTCCGGAACTCTCCCCTTAACATTTTTGTAGAAATCACCATAAAACCATTGATGCTCTACAGACTGATTTTTGAAATTCTGGTTCTATTATGTAAAGTTATGTTTGTCAATGTATTTGCTCATTTTTCCCCCTGTTTTCACATTTTTAGTGGAGTTCATTATGGTTCTATTTCTTATAACGTCTGTTTTGGTAAATTGTGCTCTTCAAGAAGTACATTCTTGTCAAAATTTAAAAGTTTATTGGGGCAGGGGCGCCTGGGTGGCGCAGTCGGTTGAGCGTCCGACTTCAGCCAGGTCACGATCTCGCGGTCCGTGAGTTCGAGCCCCTTGTCAGGCTCTGGGCTGATGGCTCGGAGCCTGGAGCCTATTTCCGATTCTGTGTCTCCCTCTCTCTCTGCCCCTGCCCCGTTCATGCTCTGTCTCTCTCTGTCCCAAAAAAAAAATAAATAAAAAACGTTGAAAAAAAAATTAAAAAAAAAAAAAAAGTTTATTGGGGCACAATTGTTCATAATTCCCTCTTATCATACTTCTAGCATTTTTTAGGCTCTATAGTGATGTCCCCTAATCATTTCCTGGGATTTTAAATTTGTTCTTTGGTATTTGTTGATCAGTCTTGCTATCACTTTGATCAATCATTTCAAAGAAAGAATTAGTTGCTTTGTTGATTCTCACTCTTGTGTGTCTGTTTTCACATTTTGATGTTGCTGGTCTTGCTCCATGGGAAGAAGACGCCAGGTGGAATTCGGCACAGAAGGTTGACTGGGTAGTGCTTGTACAATTACCAGCTGCAGGGGAAGGGAAAACATTCAAAGACAAAGAAGTCTTCACAACAAAGATTTCAGTCAATCCCACAGAGAGTTCTGGATGGCTTTTAGAGTTCTGAGTTGGTAAGACAGGGCCAGGACTTTACCTCCTGCTGTCTACAATTGTTGGATGCAGTGTGCTTCTGGGAAGGAGGAAGGACTTCCAGGGAGGCAGCCCTGCCAGGCAGCAGTGCTCCAACAGCTCACAAAGTAAATCGCTGGTTTGGGAGATGGGTGGGGAGGTACAATGTCCACCTTAGAATCTAGAATGTCCACTTTTAGGATGGATTCTGTCCTCATCCACCTCCACATGTATGTTGGAAGCAGAAGCTTTTCCACAATGCTGGTGTGCTTTTGTTTGGGTTTTTGTTTTTTTCTCTTGCAAATTCACGAGAGAAAGGAACCACAGCCACCAACTTTGTAGCAGAGCCAGAGGCTATGGACTGAATGACTGCGTCTCCCCAAAATTCATGGGTTGAAGCCCTAACCCCAATATGATAACATTTGGAGGTAGGGCCTTTGGGAGATAAATGGGTTTAGATGAGGTCATGACAGTAGGGCGCCCTTCATGGGGTTAGTTCTTTTTAAGAGGAGGAAAAGAGACCAGAGTTCACTGGCATTCTCTCTCTGCCTCCCTCTCTCCCTCTCTCTTTTTATATTTTGCTCATGCTCTCTTTCTTCCCCCATCATCTGAGAACATAGGAAGGCAGTTATCTGCAAACCAGGAAGAGGACCCTTACCAGGAACCAAATCTGCCAGAACCTTGACCTTGAACTACCCTTCTCCAGAACTGTGAGAAACAGATATCTGTTGTTTAAGCCACCCAAACTAGGGTATTTTGTGACAGCAGCCTGAACTGACAAAGATACTCAACTACCCATTTGCATTCCATTTAGTCTAAAATAGCAACTCTGTTGGTATAGATGGCCTAACTTTGGATGACTGGGACCTTCATCCATAAGCGTTCTGTACCACTGGTCACTGTGTCTTCTCAGGCCACAGCTGCTGTATTATTACATTACTCTCCTCTTGTACAGCAGTTCTATCTTTTCCTGAAATTCAGATCAATTAACCTTGCCAGTAAGGGAATTCTCATCTGCCCCTCAGGGGGAAAATGCCTAAGAAGAAGCCATAGCTTAAGTTCAGTGGCATTCTTATAGGGTTGGTCAGTGCATTTTATCTTTGTCCATCAGATCTTCTACACCCTGTTTGACCTCTAGTGCTGTTCACCTTACAGCTCTCAACTTACTGAGTTTTTCCCATGCAAGTGCAACTTAGTGTTTAGCAACATACTCAAGAGGATGCTGTGTATGTTTCTGAAGCTCCTTCTTTAGACATGTTCCTTCCCTTTGGCTATCTGTCTTACACATTCCTCATTCCAGTATCTCAGCATTCCCTTACTCTGATCTCCATCTCTGCAACTCAGTGAGATCATGCTAAGGATTTTCCTCCTGCACCATGATTTGGAAAATGTTTCCAGGCAGATCATAGCATTCACCTTGTCTGTTTCCTTTTCCCTTGGACTACACTTCTATGTTTGCCTATTGCCTTGTTTCTGAAAGCACTTGACTCATACATTTTCCATGTTTCTAGATATTTATAATGTTAGGAAAATTGTTATGTATCACAGCCAGAGCAGAATTCTGTATCTTCTTATTATCAATAGTTTGTGTAGTTTACTGATTTTGTGATTTCACCCATTGTTTGTATAAACATTTTATATACAGTTATTTGATGTTCTGTTTGTGGTCATTCCAACATCTGAAACGCTTAGGAATCTAAATTAGGTGTTTGTTGTTTCTGCTTTTTTACTCACTTTGACTTGGCTTATTTAATCTCAATCTTTGAGTATTCTAGAATCAACTTTTTCTCTAGGAGTTTTTAGAAATGATTTCTTCTGGAAACCTGGGACCAGCTTACTAACATAATTTCAGGTGTTCAGGATCAGGTCCTTCAGGCTTAGACTCTGGAACACATTATTGATATCAACTTTTGTCTCAGGCTGGCTCTAATATTCCCTTTTGTGTCTTGAAGGCAGTTCACTGTTGATTCTTTCTCAGGATTCAGGTCATTTTTCGTATGTTTATTAGGTTATTTATTCAAGACATGTTTATTTTTTTTAATTTTTTTTTTCTAATTTAATGCTTTTTATTTATTTATTTATTTTTTAATATATGAAATTTATTGTCAAATTGGTTTCCATACAACACCCAGTGCTCATCCCAAAAGGTGCCCTCCTTAATACCCATCACCCACCCTCCCCACCCTCCCACCCCCCATCAACCTTCAGTTTGTTCTCAGTTTTTAACAGTCTCTTATGCTTTGGCTCTCTCCCACTCTAACCTCTTTTTTTTTTTTTTTTATTGATTCCCCTCCCCCATGGGTTTCTGTTATGTTTCTCAGGATCCACATAAGAGTGAAACCATATGGTATCTGTCTTTCTCTGTATGGCTTATTTCACTTAGCATCACACTCTCCAGTTCCATCCACGTGGCTACAAAAGGCCATATTTCATTCTTTCTCATTGCCCTGTAGTACTCCATTGTGTATATAAACCACAATTTCTTTATCCATTCATCAGTTGATGGACATTAGGCTCTTTCCATACTTTGGCTATTGTTGAGAGTGCTGCTATAAACATTGGGGTACAAGTGCCCCTATGCATCAGTACTCCTGTATCCCTTGGATAAATTCCTAGCAGTGCTATTGCTGGGTCATAGGGTAGGTCTATTTTTAATTTTCTGAGGAACCTCCACACTGCTTTCCAGAGTGGCTGCACCAGTTTGCATTCCCACCAACAGTGCAAGAGGGTTCCTGTTTCTCCACCTCCTCTCCAGCATCTATAGTCTCCTGATTTGTCCATTTTGGCCACTCTGACTGGTGTGAGGTGATATCTGAGTGTGGTTTTGATTTGTATTTCCCTGATAAGGAGCGACGTTGAACATCTTTTCATGTGCCTGTTGGCCATCCGGATGTCTTCTTTAGAGAAGTGTCTATTCATGTTTTCTGCCCATTTCTTCACTGGGTTATTTGTTTTTCGGGTGTGGAGTTTGGTGAGCTCTTTATAGATTTTGGATACTAGCCCTTTGTCCGATATGTCATTTGCAAATATCTTTTCCCATTCCGTTGGTTGCCTTTTAGTTTTGTTGGTTGTTTCCTTTGCTGTGCAGAAGCTTTTTATCTTCATAAGGTCCCAGTAATTCACTTTTGCTTTTAATTCCCTTGCCTTTGGGGATGTGTCGAGTAAGAGATTGCTACGGCTGAGGTCAGAGAGGTCTTTTCCTGCTTTCTCCTCTAAGGTTTTGACGGTTTCCTGTCTCACATTCAGGTCCTTTATCCATTTTGAGTTTATCTTTGTGAATGGTGTGAGAAAGTGGTCTAGTTTCAACCTTCTGCATGTTGCTGTCCAGTTCTCCCAGCACCATTTGTTAAAGAGACTGTCTTTTTTCCATTGGATGTTCTTTCCTGCTCTGTCAAAGATGAGGTGGCCATATGTTTGTGGGTCTAGTTCTGGGGTTTCTATTCTATTCCATTGGTCTATGTGTCTGTTTTTGTGCCAATACCATGCTGTCTTGATGATGACAGCTTTGTAGTAGAGGCTAAAGTCTGGGATTGTGATGCCTCCTGCTTTGGTCTTCTTCAAAATTACTTTGGCTATACGGGGCCTTTTGTGGTTCCATATGAATTTTAGGATGGCTTGTTCTAGTTTTGAGAAGAATGCTGGTGCAATTTTGATTGGGATTGCATTGAATGTGTAGATAGCTTTGGGTAGTATTGACATTTTGACAATGTTTATTCTTCCAATCCATGAGCATGGAATGTCTTTCCATTTCTTTATATCTTCTTCAATTACCTTCATAAGCTTTCTATAGTTTTCAGCATACAGATCTTTTACATCTTTGGTTAGATTTATTCCTAGGTATTTTATGCTTCTTGGTGCAATTGTGAATGGGATCAGTTTCTTTGTCTTTCTGTTGCTTCATTGTTAGTGTATAAGAATGCAACTTATTTCTGTACATTGATTTTGTAGCCTGCAACTTTGCTGAATTCATGTATCAGTTCTAACAGACTTTTGGTGGAGTCTATCGGATTTTCCATGTATAATATCATGTCATCTGCAAAAAGCGAAAGCTTGACTTCATCTTTGCCAATTTTGATGCCTTTGATTTCCTTTTGTTGTCTGATTGCTGATGCTAGAACTTCCAGCACTATGTTAAACAACAGCGGTGAGAGTGGACATCCCTGTCGTGTTCCTGATCTCAGAGAAAAAGCTCTCAGTTTTTCCCCATTGAGGATAATGTTAGCTGTGGGCTTTTCATAAATGGCTTTTATGATCTTTAAGTATGTTCCTTCTATCCCGACTTTCTCAAGGGCTTTTATTAAGAAAGGGTGCTGGATTTTGTCAAAGGCCTTTTCTGCATCGATCGACAGGATCATATGGTTCTTCTCTTTTTTTTTGTTAATGTGATGTATCACGTTGATCGATTTGCGAATGTTGAACCAGCCCTGCATCCCAGGAATGAATCCCACTTGATCATGGTGAATAATTCTTTTTATATGCCGTTGAATTCGATTTGCTAGTATCTTATTGAGAATTTTTGCATCCATATTCATCAGGGATATTGGCCTGTAGTTCTCTTTTTTTACTGGGTCTCTGTCTGGTTTAGGAATCAAAGTAATACTGGCTTCATAGAATGAGTCTGGAAGTTTTCCTTCCCTTTCTATTTCTTGGAATAGCTTGAGAAGGATAGGTATTATCTCTGCTTTAAACGTCTGGTAGAACTCCCCTGGGAAGCCATCTGGTCCTGGACTCTTATTTGTTGGGAGATTTTTGATAACCGATTCAATTTCTTCACTGGTTATGGGTCTGTTCAAGCTTTCTATTTCCTCTTGATTGAGTTTTGGAAGCGTGTGGGTGTTTAGGAATTTGTCCATTTCTTCCAGGTTGTCCAGTTTGTTGGCATATAATTTTTCATAGTATTCCCTGATAATTGTTTGTATCTCTGAGGGATTGGTTGTAATAATTCCATTTTCATTCCTGATTTTATCTATTTGGGTCATCTCCCTTTTCTTTTTGAGAAGCCTGGCTAGAGGTTTGTCAATTTTGTTTATTTTTTCAAAAAACCAACTCTTGGTTTCGTTGATCTGCTCTACAGTTTTTTTAGATTCTATATTGTTTATTTCTGCTCTGATCTTTATTATTTCTCTTCTACTGCTGGGTTTAGGCTGCCTTTGCTGTTCTGCTTCTATTTCCTTTAGGTGTGCTGTTAGATTTTGTATTTGGGATTTTTCTTGTTTCTTGAGATAGGCCTGGATTGCAATGTATTTTTCTCTCAGGACTGCCTTCGCTGCATCCCAAAGCGTTTGGATTGTTGTATTTTCATTTTCATTTGTTTCCATATATTTTTTAATTTCTTCTCTAATTGCCTGGTTGACCCACTCATTCGTTAGTAGGGTGTTCTTTAACCTCCATGCTTTTGGAGGTTTTCCAGACTTTTTCCTGTGGTTGATTTCAAGCTTCATAGCATTGTGGTCTGAAAGTATGCATGGTATAATTTCAATTCTTGTAAACTTATGAAGGGCTGTTTTGTGACCCAGTATATGATCTATCTTGGAGAATGTTCCATGTGCACTCGAGGAGAAAGTATATTCGGTTGCTTTGGGATGCAGAGTTCTAAATATATCTGTCAAGTCCATCTGATCCAATGTATCATTCAGGGCCCTTGTTTCTTTATTGACCATGTGTCTAGATGATCTATCCATTTCTGTAAGTGGGGTGTTAAAGTACCCTGCAATTACCACATTCTTATCAATAAGGTTGTTTATGTTTATGAGTAATTGTTTTATATATTTGGGGGCTCCGGTATTCAGCGCATAGACATTTATAATTGTTAGCTCTTCCTGATGGATAGACCCTGTAATTATTATATAATGCCCTTCTTCATCTCTTGTTACAGCCTTTATTTTTTTTTTTTTAATTTTTTTTTCAACTTTTTTTTTTTTATTTATTTTTGGGACAGAGAGAGACAGAGCATGAACGGGGGAGGGGCAGAGAGAGAGGGAGACACAGAATCGGAAACAGGCTCCAGGCTCCGAGCCATCAGCCCAGAGCCTGACGCGGGGCTCGAACTCACGGACCGCGAGATCGTGACCTGGCTGAAGTCGTACGCTTAACCGACTGCGCCACCCAGGCGCCCCTCTTGTTACAGCCTTTAATTGAAAGTCTAGTTTGTCTGATATAAGTATGGCTACTCCAGCTTTCTTTTGACTTCCAGTAGCATGATAAATAATTCTCCATCCCCTCACTCCCAATCTAAAGGTGTCCTCAGATCTAAAATGAGTCTCTTGTAGACAGCAAATAGATGGGTCTTGTTTTTTTATCCATTCTGATACCCTATGTCTTTTGGTTGGCGCATTTAATCCATTTACATTCAGTGTTATTATAGAAAGATACGGGTTTAGAGTCATTGTGATGTCTGTATGTTTTATGCTTGTAGTGATGTCTCTGGTACTTTGTCTCACAGGATCCCCCTTAGGATCTCTAGTAGGGCTGGTTTAGTGGTGACAAATTCCTTCAGTTTTTGTTTGTTTGGGAAGACCTTTATCTCTCCTATTCTAAATGACAGACTTGCTGGATAAAGGATTCTCGGCTGCATATTTTTTTCTGTTTAGCACACTGAAGATATCGTGCCAAGCCTTTCTGGCCTGCCAAGTTTCAAAGGAGAGATCAGTCACGAGTCTTATAGGTCTCCCTTTATATGTGAGGGCACGTTTATCCCTTGCTGCTTTCAGAATTTTCTCTTTCTCCTTGTATTTTGCCAGTTTCACTATGATATGTCGTGCAGAAGATCGATTCAAGTTACGTCTGAAGGGAGTTCTCTGTGCCTCTTGGATTTCAGTGCCTTTTTCCTTCCCCAGTTCAGGGAAGTTCTCAGCTATAATTTCTTCAAGTACCCCTTCAGCACCTTTCCCTCTCTCTTCCTCCTCTGGGATACCAATTATGCGTATATTATTTCTTTTTAGTGTATCACTTAGTTCTCTAATTTTCCCCTCATACTCCTGGATTTTTTTATCTCTCTTTCTCTCAGCTTCCTCTTTTTCCATAACTTTATCTTCTAGTTCACCTATTCTCTCCTCTGCCTCTTCAATCTGAGCCGTCGTCGTTTCCATTTTGTTTTGCATTTTGTTTAAAGAGCTTTTCAGCTCCGCGTGACTGTTCCTTAGTCCCTTGATCTCTGTAGCAAGAGATTCTCTGCTGTCCTCTATACTGTTTTCAAGCCCAGCGATTAATTTTATGACTATTATTCTAAATTCACTTTCTGTTATATTATTTAAATCCTTTTTGACCAGTTCATTAGCTGTTGGTATTTCCTGGAGATTCTTCTGAGGAGAATTCTTCCATTTGATCATTTTGGATAGTCCCTGGAGTGGTGCGGACCTGCAGGGCACTTCCCCTGTGCTGTGGTGTATAACTGGAGTTGGTGGGCGGGGCCACAGTCAGACCTGATGTCTGCCCCCAGCCCACTGCTGGGGCCACAGTCAGACTGGTGTGTGCCTTCTCTTCCCCTCTCCTAGAGGCGGGATTCACTGTGGGGTGGCGTGGCCCGTCTGGGCTACTTGCACACTGCCAGGCTTGTGGTGCTGGGGATCTGGCGTATTAGCTGGGGTGTGTAGGCAAGGTGCACGGGGGCAGGAGGGGCAGGCTTAGCTCGCTTCTCCTTAGATGATCCACTTCAGGAGGGGCCCTGTGGCAGCGGGAGGGAGTCAGATCCGCTGGCCGGAGGTTTGGCTCTGCAGAAGCACAGAGTTGGGTGTTTGCGCGGAGGGAGCAAGTTCCCTGGCAGGAACTGGTTCCCTTTGGGATTTTGGCTGGGGGATGGGCGAGGGAGATGGCGCTGGCGAGCGCCTTTGTTCCCCACCAAACTGAGCTCTGTCGTCCGGGGGCTTAGCAACTCTCCCTCCCTTTGTCCTCAAGCCTTCCCGCTTTCTGAGCAGAGCTGTTAACTTATGACCTCCCAGACACTAAGTCGCACTTGCTGTCGGAACACAGTCCGTCCGGCCCCTCCGCTTTTGCCAGCCCGACTCGGGGGCTCTGCTTGGCTGGCGAGCCGCCCCTCTGCCCCGGCTCCCTCCCGCCAGTCCGTGGAGCGCGCACTGCCTCGCCGCCCTTCCTACCCTCTTCCGTGGGCCTCTCGTCTGCGCTTGGCTCTGCAGACTCCGTTCTGCTAATCCTCTGGCGGTTTTCTGGGTTCTTTAGGCAGGTGTAGGTGGAATCTAAGTGATCAGCAGGATGCGCGGTGAGCCCAGCGTCCTCCTACGCCGCCATCTTCCCTCTCCTCCTCAAGACGTGTTTAGAGATTTGCTTATTTCCATGTAAGCACAGCAATGCGTTGAAATGTAGATTTTATGAAGAATAGCTAAATGCTGTAAAGAATCTAGCAGTTTTCCTCATGGGTTATTTATGTTGATTCTAAATATCTTCTCGATGGCTTATGTGTTCCGGTTTTTCTACAATATACCTATATGTAATTTTATTTATTTTATCTTGCTCCAGATTCAGTGTGCTTCTCAAACCTTAAGATTCATGTGACTTAATCAATCTTGAAAAAAATCAGTCTTTATGCTTTCCCCTCTTGCATCTATATTTTAATCTGGTTTTTTTTCTTGTCTTTTTTTCTCTCAGACTTGCTTTAGTCTATGCAAAATCCTCCACACTATTTGTTAATGATCTTTTATGAAGTACCTTATCTGCTTTTTAACCATTGTGTCAGAGACACAGTATTCACATTCCGATTTGTAATAATGCACTTTTTACATGAGTGATTGAACACCTTCCTTAAGACAACAACATTTCCCAGACTCCACTGCAAACACTTATGGCCAAATCAATGGGAAATAAGTAAAATTGATGTGCATAACTTCTGGATCACAGCCTTAAAACTTAAAAGGAAAGGGACAGACCTCCTATTTTTCATTACCACTTAGGTGCAGTGAAGTGCAGATGTGATGGCAGGATGTGAAGCAGCCATGCTGGACACAGATATATAAGCTTAATGAGGATGTTATACAAAGAAATCTGGTTTGTTTGACATGTGGAAATGACTTATCAGCCACAGGAGCCTTGAATTGCTTACATTTATGAGAGAGGAATAAACATTGATCTTATCTGAACTACCATTTATTTGGAATTCTGTTATAGTTTCCTGTATCCTGTTCAGAGTGTATATCTAACTATTAAATCCATATATCGGAAGGCTTTTCTTTATTTAATATATCTTTCATTTTTATACCTTCTATTTGGCCTCTTTTCAAAGTATCTGCCTTTTTATGCCATCTTATCTTTTGCAGTAATTGATTTCTTCTTTCCTGCTTCATTCAGTTTAAAGCTACTTATTTTATAGTCCCTGGGTCAGTTAGAGTTGGATCCGAAAAGCAGAGCCACCAGATTTGGGTATAATAAGGGATTTATTATAGGGATTTGCCTTTATATATTTGTGGAGTTGTTTAAACAATCTTTGTGAAGCAATTATTTCTGCGTCTTGTGCTAAGCCTGAAGTCATCAGGACAGTGAGGAAGAAAACATGGGTATGAAATGAGGGAGCACAGACAGCCTAGTACCTGCAAGAATAAGCCAAAAATTCATCAAGACAGAACCAAGTTAGTCTTTCATTCCTTCTAAGTCTCCAGCCTCAAAGTTGGGGTGAACTGCAGGAGGCACTGATCCTAGTTAAAACACATCTCATTCTTGGGGCATCTGGGTGGCTCAGTCAGTTAAGCATCTAACTCTTGATTTCGACTCCAGAAGTGATCTCACAGTTGGTGAGTTCAAGCCCCATGTTGGGTTCCACGATGAAAATCTGAAGCCTGCTCAGGAGTCTCTCTCCATTTCCCTCTGCCCCTCTCCCCGACACACTCTCATTATCTCTCTCAAAATAAATAAATAAACTTAAAAAGAAGTCAGAGAAGTTGAAAGGGGGAATCTGGCAGGTGTGGCACTACTGTAGGCCCAGCTACTATTCCACTTCAACAAGGTGAGACAGCGGATAAATGACAACCTTGAGTGGCAACAGTGCCTCACTGATTTCTGAGAATAAAGGGAATATAGCTCATGCTTTACGTCATCCTTCCAAATCTCATGCCAAATATCTCTTATGGCCCTCGCTAACACAGAACTATCCTAAAAGAGGGGTTCTGGGGAAAAGTTTGAGCTTAATTTGGCATAATACAAATATATCATAGTCTCTTTCGTAGCCAGCCCCCAGGATTTCCCCAATAATCATTGTCTTCTGGTATTCACACCCCTGTGAAATCCCTTTCTGCATTTAATAAGACTGACCTGTGAGACAAATAAGATAGGTCACTGCAGAAGTGACAGTGTGTGATTTATGAGGTTAGGTTATCAATTACATTACAGCCTCCTCCTTGGTCTCTTAGACTGATCCTTCTGGAGACAGCTAGGTACCACCTCATGAGAACAATCAAGCAGTCCTATAGAGAAGACCATACGGAGAAGAATTGAAGGTTTGTGCCAACAGGAGCACCAGTTGGCTAGCTATGTAACTTAGCCATCTTGGAAGCAGCTCCTATAGCCCCAATCAAGTTGTTATAGTGTGAATGTCTGAGTTCTCCCAAAATTCATATGTTAAAAACTTCATACCCAGAGTGATAACCTTAAGAGGTAGGCCCTTTGGGGAGGTGATTGGATAATGACAGTGGAATCCTTAAAAATGGAAATAGTGCTTTTATAGGTGAGCCTCCCAGAGCCTCCTTGCCCCTTCTATCCAGTGAGGATATCAGGGAGAAAGTGCAGTGTAAGTAGGTCCATATCAAATACTGAATATGCCAGCACCATGGTCTTAGATGTTCAGCCCCCAGAACTGTGAAAAATAAATTCTGTTGTTTATAAGTCACTTAGTCTATGGTATTTTCTTGTAGCAGCCTGAACAGACTAACCAAGTCTTCAGGTAGTTCCAGTTTGTCAGTCCTCAAGTCTTCCAACGGATACCACAAACAACATGGAATCAGAGACAAACTATCCCCTGTTCACTGTGTTTGTGACCCGTAGAAACTATGACATAAAATGATAGTGTTATTTAAGGCCACTAAGAAACAGTTGAAGAATATAATTTTAGCTCTTCATATTGCTTTGAATAGATTATTTCTTCTCATGCTTCATGATTTTGTTTTTGAACTCATTTTTGAGGGGCTTTATCTGAAACCATGCTAGGTGGCTTGGTTTAAGAGTGTTTAGCATTTGTTTCTGTCAGGTGAATGAGGAGATCCACTGATGTGAGTATAATTCGACATCAAAGTTTTAGCTTGAGGATTCCCAGATCATATGAGTTACATAGATTTGAACCCAAAATTTACATGAAGTGAAAATCTATTGTTATTTTTGAAATTAAAAAAAAATTGTTAATGTTTATTTATTTTGAGAAGTGGGGGGAGAGGGTGAGTGGAGGAGGTGCAGAGAGAGGGAGAGAGAATCCCAAGCAGGCTCCATGCTGTCAGTGCAGAGCCTGATGAAGGACTCAATCCCATGGACAATGAGATCATAACCTGAGCCGAAATCTAGAGTCAGATGCTCAACCGACTGAACCATCCAGATGTCCTGAAAATCTATTGTTTTAATATTTATTTCTCTGTAAGCATTACTTGATACAATGACTTGTGTATAGGTGTCATATTTGAGATGTGATCCCAGGAAGTCAGAATAAGGAAGTAAAAGCAGTAAGGCAGGGAAGGATGTAATACCAATAATGGGCATGCTTTTGAGCTATAGTCATTCCTGGAGGCAAATTGGGCTCAGCCTTCCCAGGGATCTTCTGGAAAACAATGTGGAATATTCCTCTGAACCTTCCTTTGGAAGGGAAGAAGTTGAGAAATGTTTTTCCTGGCTCTCATTTTCCATTGATTGAGGATTGTCCAACATATGTTATGGGCTTCAGAGAAAAGCAGAGGGTAAGGGGACAGTAATTTGAGATGGGAAATTGGCTAAATGCATGCAAACTGGAAAACACAGCTGAAGCTGAAATTGAAGATGGGCCCAGTGCATGTGATATAGAGCCTCAATAGCATCTGCTGCATACATGATTTCAAGTTCTAGGGTGGATATTTTTTACTCTCCACCCAGAGACCAAGTCATAACTTTAAAAGTTAGGGGATTATCTTATTGTGCCAGTGGGAAGATTGTTTTTTAATTCCATCATTTCATTGAAGATTTAGCACTTTGTGTACCTCAGCTTTACCTAAGACTCAGCTGCAACTCCGCTAATACCATCCCTCCTTCATCTATTCTGTTGTGGACACTGGAACCAAGCTACTAAATAAAGTTCCTTTGTTCCTTGACAGTACAGCAGCAACATCAGCCTATAAATTTACCACTCTAATATTTCATCCCATCATCAATCTGAACCACAGAGATTTTCTTTACTGAAAGTTCAGCTCTACATGTGCGAGATTTGTTTTTCAGTACAGCATTTTTATCCAGTAGTTTAGGTGTTTCACAATAGGAAGATATTCAATACATCTAGTCCAATGCATTAGCTAAATGGAAACCCCTGGTCTCCTTGCTTGATGGTAGTATAGAAATTGTCCGAGGAAAGAGATACTAGTCTGTCCGTCATCAAATTCTAATCATCCTTCAGTCATGGGGAAGGCATTATGGATACAAAGATCCTAATACTATCCAGGAAATAAAATCTGGGTTGTTGGGGCGATGGAGGGTCATGAAGGACAAAGCTGTTTGTTTTGGCTGCAAAGTATTTCCCTAATGTTGAGCCTAAGATTGAAACCATACCATAGTTTCAAGCTATATGAAGTAGAGCATTCCAGTGATCATCTAAACAATTCATACCAAAGTAAGACATAAGTATGTTTTACATATATTACGTATTTATTGCAGAACACTATCAATTTTTAGGGAGTAATGACACTGGGAAAAATTGTCTCATCACCCTAAATTTCTACAATTATAGCCTATAGTTAAATTTTATATAGTTATAGTCTCTAGTTATATAGTTATAGTCTACATAGTCACAGTCTATAGTCCTTCTGTTTCCTTCTATCAGGATATAAGCTAAAGAAGCCCTTAACTTTTTCTCCACTTCATTTTATACTTGCCCAGGGTTCTTAGCAAGTGTCTATCTTCCCCTGTTCCTTCTCTAGCTGAGGAAGCTTAGATCTCTTTACTATGTTTGAGAGATTATCTTTTCTAAATTGTAAACTACAGTTGAGGCTTTCCTTTGAAGACATGCAGATCCTTGATCCTATAAGTTGATGCAAATCCACTTTTCAAGATTTTTCTAGTTCTTACTCATTGTTTCTAATGACGTCCTAAAGTTTGGAGATGACCAGTGGTCCCCAAGGCTGGCCATGCATTAAATACCAGCCCAGGAAAGCTTTTTAAAATTGAAAGATTCCCCACCCCTGAGAGGCATTAGCATTTACAAGGAAGTGGATCAAGTGCTGATCATTTTAACAAACTTTTCGAGGTGATACATCTAATTTCTGTTTAGACCCAATCCTCAGATTAGCAGTGAGCATCACTGAATTAGAACAGGCAACCTATTGTCCTCAAGGATTTAGACTAAGTCAGTGAGGTATTCTAAAATTAGAGGTTTTCAATGGACTGAAAATGTCCTGGCAGAATGTATTTTTGAATGAACAAAGGAATTGTGGCTTAGAGGAAGGAATCAAAATTATTAGTGTCATAAAGGGTGCAATCACTAAAGAAAATTGTGTAGAAAAAAAATGATTGTGGTCCTTTTCAGACAGAGTAGTTAATTTGCTGTTTTATTTATCTCTACAGTGATGAGACTTTAAGGGAATTATTCCAAATTATGTAAAAATATAAAGAAATACTCCCCCAGAATGAAAGATTCAGGTCAATTTCTAGCCATTTAAGGATCAGACTGGTTTTGTATGTGAGCACAACATATGCATTTTATGTTAAAATTTTAAAAAATTCAATTTTTCCTTCAATTTTAATTGAGGTATAAGTGATGTGCAACAACTGCACATATTTATAGTTAAAATGTGATCTTTTTTAATTAAGATTTTATTTTAATTCCAGGACAGTTAACATACAGTATTGTATTAGTTTCAGGTGTAAAATTCAGTGATTCAACAATTCTATGCATTACTCAGTGCTCATCACAATAGGTGCACTCTTTAATCCCCTTCACCTATTTCACCCATCGCCCCACCCACCTCCTGTCTGGTAACCATCAGTTTGCACTTTAGAGTTGTCTATTTTTTTGGTTTGTCTCTTTTTTTCTTTGTTGGTTTGTTTCGTTTCTTAAATTCCACATATGAGTGCAATTATTTGATATCTGTGTCTCTCTGACTGACATATTTTCCTTAGCATTATACTCTCTAGCTCCATCCATGCTCTTGCAAATGGCAAGATTTAATTGTCTTTTATGGCTGAATAATATTCCTGTGTGTGTGTGTGTGTGTGTGTGTATGTGTGTGTGTGTAACCACTTCTTTCTCAATTCTCAATGTACACATTAGCTGCTTCCTTGGTTTGTTTGGCTGTTGTAAATAATGCTACATTAAACATAGGGATGCATGTGTCCCTTTGAATTAGTGTTTTTGTATTGGGGCGGGGGGTAAATACCCAGTAGTGAGATTACTGCATCATAGGATAGTTCTATTTGTAACTTTGTGAGGAACGTCCCTACTGTTTTCCAGAGTGGCTGCACCAGTTATTCCCACCAGCAATGCACAAAGGTTCTTTTTTCTCCACATTCTCACCAACAGCTGGTGTTTTTCTTGTTGTTGATTTTAGCCATTCTCACAGGTATGCGGTGATATCTCATTATAGTTTTGATTTGCATTTCCCTTATGATGAGTGATGTTGAGCATCTTTTCATGTGTCTTTTGGCCATCTGTATGTCTTCTTTGGAGAACTGTTTATTCATGCCTTCTGACCATTTGTAATTGGATTATTTGTTTTTGGGGTATTGATTTGTATAATTCTTCATATATATTTTGGATACTAACCCTTTATTGGATATATCATTTGTAAATATCTTCTCCCATTTAGGAGGTTGTCTTTTAGTTTGTGGATTGTTTCCTTCAGTGTGCAAAACTTTTTATTTAATGTAGTCCCAATAGTTTATTTTTTATTTTATTTCCAACACCTCAGGAGACATATCTGGAAAATTCTTGCTATGACTGATGTCAGAAAAATTACTGCCTGTGCTCTCTTCTAGGCTTTCTATGGTTTCAGGTCTCACATTTAGGTCTTTCACCCATTTTGAATTTTGTATATGGTGTAAGAAAGCAGTTTGGTTTCATTCTTTTACATGTAGCCATTTAGATTTCCCAACACCATTTGTTGAAAAGACTCTTTTTCCCATTGTATAATCTTTCCTCCATTGTTAAAGATTAATTGGCCATATAATTGTGGACTTACATCTGGGTTTTCTACTCTGTTTCATTGACCTCTGTGTCTATTTTTATACTAGTACCATACTGGTTTGATTATTATGGCTTTGTAATATAACTTGAAATCTGGAATTGTGATACCTCCAGTTTTGTTTTTCTTTTTCAAGATTAATTTGACTATTCAGGGTCTTTTGTGGCTCCATATAAATTTTAGGACTGTTTGTTCTAGTTCTATGAAAAATGCTGTTGGTATTTTGATAGGGATTGCATTAAATTTGTAGATTTCTTTGGGTAGTATAGACATTTTAAAAATATTTATTCTTCCAATACACAAGTGTGAAATGCCTTTCCATTTCTTTGTGTCATCTTCAATTTCTTCCATAAATGTTTTCGCTTTGTTTTGTTTTGCTTTGTTTTAGAGTATAGGTCTTTCACCTCTTTGGTAAAGTTTACCCCTAGATATTTTATTGGTTTTGGTGCAGTTGTAAATGGAATTGTCTTCTTAATTTCACTTTTTGCTGCTTCATTATTAGTGAAATCTGTTGCATTTCTGTACATTGATTTTGTATACTACAGCTTTACTGAATAAATTTATCAGTTTTAGTAATTTTTTGGTGGAGTCTTTAGGATTTTCTATATATAGTAAAATTTGATTTTTTTAAAAATTGAGATATATGTGATGGACTTTATGTAAGTTTAAGGACATATAATTATTTATTTTATATTTATCTTTCAATATGATTCCTTAAGGAAGCTTTAGTAAATGAGGATTAGACCACTATAAACCAGGAAATCTCACGTAAACATGTGCCTTAATAAATTTGAAAGGGGGACAGTAGAGAAAAGGCCAATATATTAGCACTATTAATGCCTCGGCAGTATTAATTTAATAACTGAGAAGAAATTGAGGAACATCCATGTTGGGTCAAGCTATGAGAAAATTTGGGGGAAATCAAGATAGGGAAAGGTGGAAGAGCTGACAGAAATGGATTTTAGAAGATTTAGAAAACATTTTAGAATTTTAAAGGAGTCAGTAAGATTTTCTCTTTTCCTAGTAAAGAGCTAAGAGAAAAAAAAAAACAGTGTAATTCTCAGAAGTTCCTCACAGTTCAGTTGTTTAAACTATGTTATTTATAAAAATGCAGACTAGTTAAATTCCATTAGTAATTTACAAAATATTGTAACATTTCCTTACTGTATGTTTGGCATCATAACATTATTTTGAGCTGAAATATTCAAAATTACAAATATGGCATTAATTATAGGTTCACATAACCACTGATATTATATTCAATCTCACTTACACACTTTAGAAAGAAAATATTAATTTCATTCAAACAAACTGAGTTGATTTGTTCATAGAAAAAAATCCATTCATCTGCTTAATTATCTGATAATCACTACAATTACTTCCTATTAAACGTTAAGAAAGCTCTATAATGTGATTGATACATTCTAACCAAACTTTCCATGTAGCAAATATTCAAACATATTTCATGCCATTAAATTTATTCTTTCATTTTTCTTTATATTCCTTTAAATCTTTTCAATTATATTCCTTTTCCCCAATATATTTTTCATTAAAAAATAGCCATATGGTAGTTCAAACAATATTGAAAAATATAAGGAAGAATGTTGAATACACAAATACAAGGAATAATGTTAAAACCACCCCAACTCTCACAAGACAAAAGCAAAGTTTTTAACAATGTCATTATGTGTGTATGTGTGGTCTGTGTACGTGTGTGTATATACACATACACATAAACTCTGTCCAGAGTCAAACTACTTTCAAATAACTTGGCCTTAGTACTATATCTAGCTAAAAATGTCATGTCTTCTTTCTAGTAATTTTCTCCTTAGAGCCTTTTGAATTTTCCTTCACATTTCGTAACAATTCTAAATATCAAATACAATTTAGTGTATTTAAACCTCTACTGAGATGCAAAGGAGTGTCCATTTTCCAGTCCAGAAGTCTTTTGACCTTCACAGATACAGAGACAGAAGAGGAGTGCCTCTGTACTTTCATTGGCAGGATCAAAGTCACCAACTCCACCTATATCAAAATTGTCTAAACCATGTCTGGGCAATGGCGGATCGGGGGGAGCATTGTGGGGAAGAGCAGGCAAAAGAATCAGCGCCCTCTTCTCCACTGCCCATCTCCCTCTACTCAACAGTCTCTGTGTTCTAGTATCTTGGAGCATCTTTAATGACTTTGAGAGCAAATACATTTGTAGGTTGCAAATTTGGATCTTACAGTTAACAAGCATTTTCCTAAAAGACACCAGAATGGAACAATCTTCATTTTCTTTATCTATGAATGATAATTTTGAACATCAAAAAAATAAAATAAAAAAGGAAACTTTCTGTTTTGTTCTCTAATCATAACCTGAAGATTTGGCCAATTTTTCCCTAAGGATGTTTGTTTTCTTAGGAAAATAAAATGAAGGGGTTTTTCTTTTTGGCTATACACATAAAATCTGTTTTTTAATTTATGTTGAATTTAATGAGGAATTAGCCAATGTGTTATAACACAGTCTGCGTTAATGGGGAATGGCAATTCTGTTTAATGATTATTACATAGCTTTATTGCCAAAATGCATCATTAATACACATTACTAAATTGGCATGGAATCTGAAACACAAACTGCATTAATCATTTCCTTTTCATCTTCCCCATATTTTCCCTCTGCACCATTGCAAACAAATGACACCTACAGAGAGCTCGTTGCAATGTCACTGACTTCTTTGAAGCAGAGGTCCACCACAGCTTGGTAAGCACAGTGTCACTCAGGTTCATTCACATATCATATCTCGGAAATGAATCACAGAGGACGGGAAAGGAGATTATGTGGTTTTTTTTTTTCCTCTCCGGAAAATTTAAGTTCAAAAAGAGAGCTCATGCCAACATCATGCATCACCCGCCCAAATGAGGGAAAGCTAATAACAAAATATAATTTAGAAGTGAGTTGATTCTGCCCTGCAGCATGACTGCTTCTAAGTTGCAGGAAACTATTTCCAAAATACGAGAATAAGGACAAAATGGAGCTGAAATACTAATTTCTTTCTTCTTTCTGTTGCATTATTGGTACTCTGTTAGAATTCTCAGTATTTTTTTCCCAGTGCTGTCATACTTCTGTAAAATGAAAGCAAATGTGATTCAATCATACTAGAATAAGCACAACCACAGAGAATAGTTAAAATGATATATCAGGGATGACATGATTTAGGGGAAAAATGACGTGATTTGAGGGGGAAAAACCCCTTACTTGCTTTTAAGCAGTCATTGTAGAATGGATTAGCAAATAACAACAGTTTCCCGTCCTTTCCATGGCTCCCATATAAACTTCATCTGAGCTCTCCAACTTTCTCAACGGTTCTTTCCAGTTATTGTTGCTTAGTGTGTTTCTTTAATATGGGACTGAGGGTCGAAGATACACCACTGTCTATTTTTTTCAGATATAAAAATGCAATGATAAAGTTGTCTTATCACCCTTTTGAAGTAAATTATACACACACACACACACACACACACATACACACACGTTAAGAAACATTTTCTTTGAGGATCGGGACCTGAAGTCTCAGGTAAGACAAAAAAAAAAACATTCTAAAATTGATCGCTAGACAATGCTAAATTATAAAATATTTCTTTCTCTCCTGTGTGTGTGTGTGTGTGTGTGTGTGTGTGTGTGTATGATGTATAAAATTGTTTATGACTTTGCTTTCTTTTCATTTCTATATCTCCATTAAAAAGAAGTGGTATTTTCCCAGAAGACTCTATAGTTTGCTAGGAACTCATAAAATTAGAGACTAGAAGAACTAAAAAAGAAATAAGGAGAATCACATTTAGCTCCTCTTTATTGCCCATAACAGCATCACATAATGACAGTGATGAAACAGCAGTTCTCATTTTGATCTTTTGAAGTCCTGTACGTGTACCATATCTCAGCTTTAGCAATCATAGTTGTGTTTGCTAAGGATTCATTATGTGCTTTTGAGTAAATAAATACTATAATTTTACCTAAAATGTTACTTTACTTGTATTCAACACTTATTGTCTTCAGTGATATTCTATAGCCTAAATGGAAAGCAAATTTCTGGGTTTACTGATTCCCCAATGACAGTATAAAAAAATACTAGGCAGATTTGGACATGAGGTATAGCTCAGTGATTATTATTGTATTCCAGATTGCAGTACACCTTTGTGTACATGAGACAACTCATAAATGTTGGGAACATTTTCATACATAGGTAACTTGATTAATTGCCATGTGAGACCGCAGATACAGAGACACATTTCCATCTAAAAAAACTTAAACGTTGTCTCCTGAATGATAGCAACTAACTACTATAAAGTAAAGGAGAACAGTTAAAATATCCCTTAAGATTCATAAGATAGATAAATGAGTATGCGATGATAGATAGGTAGATGATAGATAGATAGTTAGATAGATCTATATATGAGTTTATAATTTAGTCTCTCAACTTGGTCACTCTACAATTGCTTTGTAACTTTCTACTCAGGGTTAAGTAATTGACCACTGTATTGAGATGAACTGCAGTCCCGTGATCAGATATTTCTCACCTGCCCATGTCTATTTTGTTTCTAACTGGTACCAATAAATGAGATCTTGCCTTGGCCCCAGGAGCTACATACTGTCCTGGAAGTACAATTTCCATACTATTTTGAAAGTGCCTGCTGCAAATCTCTCTTGCCTTAACATAGGCCTTTCTGTTGCCAGGTCCTGCTCTACTTTTCTCTGTCCATTTTAGGGACATGCTTGTTGTCTACTGATTGATTTGACAAAATCTAACAGCTAAGATTTTACCTAGAGCTATGGTTCTCTTCCCTTAGAGAAAAGCTCTAGACTTCTGTGTAATATTCATATTACCTTTGCTAATTAACTGCCCTGGAGGTGGTACAGGTTCTGTCTAGACTATTTTTTAATGACTTCTATTCCATATCTTTTACTTAGCTGCTGATTGAGCCTAAATTCTGAAGGAACGTTTGTTAGTTTAACTATGACTGTGCTTGTCATTGTAGTCTTTTATCTTACAAAGATGTTTGCCGAAATAGACCAAATGATAATGAATGTTTATGTTAGCCCTTTTGTTTAAATTATAATTTATTATAGGAAAGGAGAAATTTCAGAAGTATAATCGCATTGTGGAAACCCTGTCCATATTGTTGTATTTTGTCTCCACATTGTATTTCCCTAATTTAAATACAAGTTCCTTTAAGGAAGAGACCACAGTATATGAACATGAAAAAGCACATGTATTTTGGATTGAGTCATATGGAAAGGCAGATTTCAGGTCATATAAGAAGGCACTTTTTAATGGCTAGAGCTACTCTAAATGTAATGAGATAAGTCAAGAGCGAGTGGGTGAACTTGAAGATATTAGAATACAGAGTAGCTAATCACTGAATGGTGATGCTTCTGTGAGTCTTAAAATACCAGAGCTAGAATAGTTTAGGATATGATCTCTAAGATAATTCTCAACTTGATGATTATATTATATTGTGCAACGGTAAAAATGTAACCAAGTTTACAAACCCAGCTCTTTCCACATGCCATGGTCCCTTGACTAATTTGCTAAGCTTTTACATCTTCCACTCTCTTATGTGCAAAAATAATGCTTTCTTTCAGGGCTGTGGTAAGGATGGAAGGGTTTGTAAACTTCTAGACGCTTTATTTGTAGGCAAAATTATAACTTCGTTATAATTTTTATTAAAATCATATCTGAAGGTGTTTAAGAGCCACCTAATTCAAATACTCCTTCAAGTGATTAAAGTTGCTTTATAGCATTACTGCCAGATGGTTATTTAATTCAGTGGTTGTAAAAATTTAAACCATAGATTTTTTTCCCTTTTAATCTTACAAAATCTGGATGCATAAAACATATAAATTTGGAAATATTTTTATTGAGTTGGGGATGGAGGTCCCTTGTCCTAATTTGCCTCCTTAGCTCTATAGTATGTTCTAAATTTAAAACTCACTATTAGTACATTTTTACAGAAGTATAACACTCACTACTTTTTAAGCTAGTTCTTTCCTTATTTGAAGAGCTACCAGCATTAAAAGATGTTTTATGGGTTGTATTAAATGATTTCAATGTAAAAAAAAAAAAAGATGTTTTATGGGTTGAAAAGATAATCTGCCTCTCAGGCTCTTCTTCATGGCGGTGATTCAGTAATGTGGGGCCAAACAGAACAAGCCTGCATGTTACTCCGATGAACATTCTCAAACATTTGTAAACAAAAGTTAGTTTTCCCCAAGTCTATTTTTCAAAGATAAAATTCCCCAATCTTAAGAGATATACTTCATAAACATTTGTAAATGTCTCTAAACCTATCAACTGTCTTTCACTTTGTTCAATTTATGTTATTGTTGTCATTTTAACACTCAGGTTATTCTGGGACAAAGTATACTAAGACTATGTCCTCTCTTATTCCCAATACATAATATAAATGTGTTTTCTTTTTAGTAACCACACACCACTATTGAGTAATTTTGACGTTTCTGCCAACTAAAAGTCCTAAGACTTTTTTATACACTCTGGTGCTAAAATTCAGCTCTCTTATCCTGAATAGGCAAATTATTTTTTTTTCCTTTGACCCAAATCTACTTGATTTTTTAAAAATCTGTATGAACATAATAAATATGACAAACTGTTAATCCTAATAATTGATTAAAAGTCTGAAGACAGATGTAAATGTAAAGCTCATGGTGGAAACTTCTGTCCAGAGTGACAATGAATGATGTTCAATGTATAGTTTTTACACAGTATTTCAGCCATCCAGAGGTACCATGAGCATTCACCTTTTATTTATTCATCTTATGTATAAAGGACAAAAAAATAAACATGCTCACATGTTGATAGAAAAAAAGTTCATGTATTAAATTTATGCCTTAAACTGTTGGTGATGCCTTCAACTGTTTTGTTGGTGATGACAGAAACAAAAGGTCAGTCCAAATAAAATATACTAGCCATTTGTTAAATATTCATATCTTAGACTAGCACAGAGTCAGTATATGAGCAAAAAGTAGGGATGCTGAAGATTTGACATATACAGAATCTTCAGCAGGACAGTGGATGATGAAACAAATGCATACTTCACGTTACAGCACAACATTCAAGTTCACTCATTTATTCTTACATTAATAGTTATGATGAGAAAGGAATGCGTTTATCATATAAGGGAATAATTTTGCAGTTTGTATACCTATAATATTAAGCTTCATATGAGATAACTGACTTGTTAAAAAGGTGTTTATAAAATAATTTCAAAAATAAAAGTTTTTACTATCAATAAAGAATTAAAAATTATTGATGATGGTCAATAGGTGTACAAAACAACTTTCGAGTTAACTCTAGTACTGAGGACAAGACTGAAAATGTAGGATCTCTATTCCTTAGTAATAGAGATGTGTAATAATAGGCTGTGAGAACAACGGTCAATCATTTGAATTTAGATAAATAGACTGGTTCTGAAAATATCACAAACATGTAGAATATTTCTACGGAACATCGTACTTCACACTTTAAGTGATAAACATTCATTTTGTTCTTCTAAGGGAAGTAAAGCAAAGCATTTTTAAGGAAAATAGTTGTCAGGTTGGAAATATAGGTGTCTGGGCTTATGCAAAAATATATGTCAAAATCCAAGAAGAAAAATTGAAGATGTCTGATACCCAAAAGGATATATGCTTTAAAATCACAAGTGAAGCCAATGGAGTTTATTTCCTCTGCATTAATGATGATCTTTATGCATAATTCATTTCAAAAGATCAAAATGTCAATCAAGCTTAGTATGTAGAAACTATTATTTCTAAATTCAGAATGATAAAACGTTACCATCTTTGAATCTGTTTTTTAAAAGAATATGTCACAGGTTCTAACATTTAAAATGGTTAGATCAACATCATTCTATAAATGTATTTATGTACAAATACATATATTTATTTTATTCTTGTTTCCTTCCCAAAAATCTTTAAATGCAGAAACAGCATATATTGAAGAAGTGAATAATCCCTCAAAGTGCCTGATACCTTGAAAAACAGTTAGTTTTAATTATACAACCTCTGGAAAGTTTATTTTTAAAATTATTTGCATTATTTCCAAAAATTATATTAATTACTTTAAATACAATTTAGAAATAGTAAACACCATAGACAATTTTTTTGGTTGAATTAGTATGTATTTCCTCCTTTCTCTTATTATGTGCATTAATTTATATTGTCAGTAGTTTACTTGCTCTTATATTATTAGAAATTAGAAAAAGAGTTTATGCCATTTAAAAATTATGTGACTTCAATAACTGTTTATCTTCCTTTATTTAAATAATTCTTGAAATGGAATTAGCTATTTTAATGGGCTTCTGTAAAATTAGCTTTTAATAATCTATTTTTTAACTATAACTGAAAAGATTTTATTTTCCATTTTATTTTTTAAATGACCCACAAAACAGACAAAAGTTTCAACCTAGTAATTATTCATGTGGCATTTCATTATATATTCCATTTTATAAGAACTGGCCATTTTATTCTGATGGGCTATTAACATTAGGGCAGATAAATTGAGTGTTATTAACAAATGTGTATATCTCCATGAAAATAGGGTGGATTAAGGAAAAAATGTTGACATGAATATTTGATATTTTTATGCAGTAGTTCCAAGAAAACTATTTTATAACCAAAGTGTTTTAAACTGCTTTACTTCATGGTCTGTATTTTTTAACCCTCTAAGTTACAGTATAATATAATGGGACATAGAAAAACATTTGAATATCAGAGTTCACTCGTCTTTAAATCATATATTATTGTGTTGTTTCTATTTAGTAATCATGAAGACGTATTTTTAATTCATTCAGCAAATCTTATCACTATCTGCTCTGTTTTAGCCAATGTTTTGGGATGTGGAGATACCTCAGTGAAAGAAACATTTGAAAACATTCCTGTTCTTTTTTTTTTTAATTTTTTTTTAACGTTTTATTTATTTTTGAGACAGAGAGAGACAGAGCACAAATGGAGGAAGGGCAGAGAGAGAGGGAGACACAGAATCGGAAGCAGGCTCCAGGCTCTGAGCCATCAGCCCAGAGCCCAATGAGGGGCTCGAACTCACGGACCGCGAGATCGTGACCTGAGCTGAAGTCGGACGCTTAATCGACTGAGCCACCCAGGTGCCCCAAAACGTTCCTGTTCTTAATCTTACATTCTAGTGTGAATGTTTGAATAAATAGGCAGGAAGTGGATGTTAGCTTCCTGTATACAATAAATGTTTTGATGCTGTTGATAACTCCACTTCTTGATATAGTCTCTCTTGGCTTTACTTCTACACCAAACCACATTCATGGTTCTTTTCTACCTACTTGATGTTAGTCTCCTTTGCCAGTCCTTCTTTCAGTACTCTATATATTGGTGGTTCTAAAATTATGTCCCTTGGTAACTTTGCCCCTTCATACTCTTGCCCCAAACGTTTCCATTTACTCCAAAGGCTTCATCTAACATATTTATGTCTGTGATATCCAATTCTAATCTCTGTTCTAACCCATGTTTTTTTAATCCCAGATCATTATTGTAACTGCTTCCTGATCATATTCCCTTATGTACTCCAAAGTAAAGTTCAAGGCCAAAGCATTGTGTGAGGCAATAGGGTAACTTTAACTGATAAATAGTAAATATAATAGAACCTTTGGTACCTAACAACATATGATATGTAAAATGCAAGAATTGGTAGAAATATATACATATATTAACAAACATGGCAGTAAAGATAAGCTTTAACATATCCCTCAATCTGTGAGAGGCTATATTGACAAATGATCAATACCATTTATCAAATACCAGAATGCATTAATTACTAGAAAGATACAGATTTGTCAAATATTGTAATAAAAAGAGTCGAGATTTTTTTAAAGAAATTGTAGTGCCTTGGGGAGCCTGGGTGGCTCAGTCGGTTAAGCGTCTGACTTCGGCTCAGGTCATGATCTCATGGTTCATGAGTTCCAGCCCTGTGTCGGGCTCTCTGCTGACAGCTCAGAGCCTGAAGGCTGCTTTGGATTCTGTGCCTCCCTCTCTCTCTGCCCCACTCCTGTTTGCACTCTGTCTCTCTCTGTCTCTCAAAAATGAATAAACGTTAAAAAAAAAAAAAAAGAACTTTCAGTGCCTTTACAAAACTTCAGTGTATGTGATGTCAAAGCGAGCACACCTTTACAAAATTTCAAATGTAGAAAGTGTGTTCAGGTAAAAATCTGTAACTACAACAACAAAAACAGCAATTATATGTGAAAATTAATAACAAGATTCTGCTATTAAGAAAGTTTGGAATATTCTCTAAAAAATATCTAAATCATGGTTAGAAAACAAAAGCCATTAATAATAGTTACAAGTTATGGGGCGCCTGGGTGGCTCGGTCGGTTAAGCGACCGACTTCAGCTCAGGTCATGATCTCGCGGTCCGTGATTTCGAGCCCCGCGTCGGGCTCTGTGCTGACTGCTCAGAGCCTGGAGCCTGTTTCAGATTCTGTGTCTCCCTCTCTCTCTGCCCCCCCCCCCCGTTCATGCTCTGTCTCTCTCTGTCTCAAAAATAAATAAACGTTAAAAAAATTAAAAAAAATATTTACAAGTTAATAACACGTTTAAGTCAACAATAACTTAAAATATTAAGGTAACATTACTAATTAGTGTTCATTATTGAAGTCAAACAAATATTAATATTAATGGCCATATCCATAGTGAAAGTAGAATGCTTATATTTTTTATATTCTGTAATTAAATTTGATTAAATTTATCATCTAGTCCTTATAAAGCTCTTGACCAACTTGAAGTGGAAGGGTATTTCCACAATATGTTAAGGAATAACATATATTTTATAAAGTTTGTTTTATTTTGGTTTGTATTTGTGGGGTGTTTATTTTGGTGTTTTGGCTTTTTTGTTGTTTTGGGGGTTTTTGTTTTTTGTTTTGTTTGTTTTGACAGAGTGAGCACGCGCACACAAGTTGGGGAGGGGGCAGAAGAAGAAAGAGAAAGTGTGTGAGAGAAAGAATCTTAAGCAGGCTCCATACTCAGTATGGAGTCTGATGTGGGGCTTGATCCCACAACCCTGGGATCATGACCTGAGCTGAAATCAAGAGTCAGACATTCATTCTACTAAGCCACTCAGATGCCCCAGGAATAACATTTAAGACAAGCAATTAACATCATTTAGTGGCAAAAACTTTAAGACATTTTCATTAAAATTAAGAGAAAATAGAACTCCTGAAGTGCTACAATAAAAATTAAAAATGCATGTATAATAGAAAATAAAATTATAATACTTGAAAATAAACTTAAAAATTGGGCAAGATCTGTATGAAGAAAAATTTAAAGTTAATATGAAGAATATAAAATGAAGATCATCCAATAGGTTTAATAGGTAGAGATGTTGCTTGTCTCTTAGGATCACTCCATTCCTGGGACACCTTTAGCTCACACTCACCATGGGGCTATGCTATTTTCTCTAACTGGGCCACTTCATTCCTATCACCATTAGTAGCTTCATCTCGGAAATCAGGTCTGTCTTCAATGTTACCTCTCTTGGTTGTTTTGACAATCTAATTTAACCTAGAAAATTCAAATCTCACCTTTACCCCAAATTGCCACTAGTCATTATTACATTTTCATAGTAATTATCAATATCTATAATCATTATGAGTCTAAAGTCATTTTCTAGTTTACTATTTGTTTTATGAATATTATGTTTATGTTTTTCCCAAAGAGAACGTAAGTTCTAAGAAAGCAGGCAACACACAGTCTTGTTTTTTCCTGTGTCCCTGAACCTAGAATAGTGCCCAACCCAAAATAGGTTTCTAATAAAAATCTACTGTTGTACTCATTGATCAATATGTCTAGACATATCTCATCTCAAAACTGGTTGGTACAGCCTCTTAGAATTGATTTGCAATTCGCTAGTTGAAGTACTGTTTGTAATATCAAAGCCTGGGAATAAAAGGTAGAGACTGAAGAGGGGGGACTGTTTTAAAGACTGTCCTCCAGGCAGCCCTCCCCTCTGCAGGAACCTTAAGGACAGAGAATCTAAATGCTGCATCTGAGACCACTATGTCCTCAAGGGACTCTGAAACACAGGCTGAGGGATCAGTGCTTCAATATTGTGGGGAAAATGTGTGTGAGAGAATTAGAGAGAGAAGTTGTCCATGTGTATGCAAAAAGAAAAAAAAATACCATGTGTCCTTGGCAGATTGAGAACTCTCAGTATTTGAATATTGCTTTAGTGTTTTACACTTTTAAATTTTGCAGGACATAATAGGCCACATTCCTGGAGTGGCTGTCAATGTTATCAAAGCAGACTTTAGACAAAATAGGAATGAACACATGTAGCAGTTAATAGCCATCAACAGCTTCTAGTGAGGTAGATTTATGGCAAAGAATCTATGAAAGCTGAAAAACATTATGCGAAACATTTAAAAAGATAGGTGCAATTAACAAACTCCTAGAAAAAGTTCAATAAACCAACCACCTGAAAAAGAAATAGATAATTTGAATAGCCTATAACTACTAACAAAATTAATTCAGCAAGATAAAGTCTTCCCACAAAAATGCACCAGACTTGTCTGGCTTTATTGGTGAGTCTTACTAAATATTAAAAAATAGATGATGAACTTTCTTACAAAAAAGAAGAGGGGAAATATCAGACCATTTATGGGATTAGTGTAACATTAATACCGAATGAGATTGGGACAGTATGAGAGAAAATTTTCAGATCAATCTCATTTTTGAATATAGATACAGAAATCCAAAAGAAAAAACAGCAAACAATAGATAGCATGATGAAGAATTTCAGGTTAACCCAAAATTTCAAAGTTGGTTTAACACGAAAGAGTTTGTTAGTATAATTCACCACATTAAGAAACTAAAGGGAAAAAAATCTAAATAATCATTTGAATAAATTCAGAGAGAAAAATGTAAAATGCAAATCTATATTTTTTCATGTTAAGTCCTTTAACATAAAGAAGAAAAGGAAACTTTCAAAATATGATAAAGAATATTTACCCTAAACTAACAAATAAAATACATTATAATAATTTATTCCAGACATTATAAATCCAGATTATGTATGCCCAACTTTTACAGAAGGTTCTAGTCAGAGTAAGAAAAGATAAAGAAATAGTAGGCAAGAATTTGAAAAGAAGATACAAATATTTCAAAAATGGCCACATTATGATACTTTCAATAAAAAAACAAAAATCTACAGATAAATAATTATAATTAATTTACAATTCAAGGTACAGTCAGGAGAGCAAAAATGAGACAAAGGGATTTAATGTCAGTAATTAAGTTACTAAAAATGCTGGGTGGACTAGAGAAGCAATGGGAGGTTACATGCTATCATGGAGACACCAGGGAGCATAGGGAAGGAGATTAGGATCTATAGGAAGTAATTACTACTCCAGAAGGAGATCAGACTATGTACCCCAATAGTGGGCACTCCTGCAGGAGACTCCAGCCCTTTGGTGGTTACCACCCTGCCAAAGCCCACATTCTTTCGAGCCCAAGTGCCTCTATTCCAAGCTACTACCTAGTCACCACACATCCGGAATTTACTTCCAGTTACCACCACCACCTTTGCTAGAATCCTCACTTCCCTGAAGCCTGCAGTTGCCTATGGAAGCCTGTGGCTTCTACTTTACTCCAGCCTCCTCCTTTCTCCTTTCCTGAGAGTGTTGCCTTTGGCAGAACCTAATCAGGGCCCAGTTCTCACAGCATTCTGGGAAATGCAGTTTTCAAGCATCTAGCTCCAGCAGTAGAAATATATACTACAGAAAGGGGAGTGTGGGCCTAGAACCAGCAGAAAATGACAGTTGGAATTAATAAGAGAGATGAGGAAGTTTACTAGATACAGAGCTAGGTTTAAAGTCACTATATAAAAATAAATCAACTTTTCACATAAATTAATCAGGAAATAAGCATTAAAAAAGCATTTATAATATTAATAAAAATAGGGTAGCTATGTATGATTCTAAAACATTTAAAATAATAGGACTAAAACTAAAATAATAAAACTTTATTATAAGACATTAAAGAATATCTAAATGAATTTCAAATATGGAAAAATTAGACTCAATACTACCAATATGTCAAATTTCTCCAAATTGATATGCAGAATCAATGCAAGTTTTAAAAAATATTGATTCATTTTTGAGAGAGAGAGAGAGAGAACATGTATGGGGAAGGGGCAGAGAGAGAGGGGGACAGAGGATCCAAAGTGGCTCTGCACTGGCAACAGTGAGCCCAATAAGGTGCTTGAACTCACAAACCGTGAGATCATGACCTGAGTTGAGTCAGATGCTCAGTCGACTAAGCCACCCAGGCGCCCCAAAATCCATGTAATTTTAATCATTACTATATCAGCTATTTTGTCATGTTTTGTCTGTTTCAACACCTCAAAAATTTATATGGAAGATCTAGGTCCAAGTCATGCCTGGAAAGGAATCGGGAAATTGTTCTGCCATATGTTGAGGCTTCATATAAATGGATAGAAAGAATCCTACAGATATAGATATATAGTAAATATATATATATATATATATATATATATATATAGTAATTAAGATCAAGTTATAAATAAGAGGAACAGACCGAAGTGCCCAAACTTACACATGTATGCCAAACTGATATATTATAGAACTATCACTACCAATCAATAGGAAAGTTATGGACTATTAAAAAATATTCTAGGGGTGCCTGGGTGGCTCACTTGGTTAAGTATCTAACTCTTGATTTTGTCTCAGGTCATGATCTCACGGTTCATGAGTTTGAGCCCCAAAGGTCTCTGTGCTGACAGTTCTATGCCTGCTTGAAATTCTCTCTTCCTCTCTCTCTGTCTCCTCTCTCTCAAAAATAAATACATACATTTTTAAAAATATTCTAGCAAAATTGGTTGACATTATTTTAATTTTTTTTAATGTTTATTTTTGACAGAGAGAGAGAGAGACAGACCATGAGTAGGGGAGGGGCCAAAAGAGAGGGAGACACAGAATCCGAAGCAGGCTCCAGGCTCTGAGCTGTCAGCACAGAGCCCGACGCGGGGCTCGAACTCACAGACCGCGAGATCATGACCTGAGCTGAAGTCGGACGCTCAACTGACTGAGCCACCCAGGCACCCCAGTTGACGTTATTTTAAAAACTAATTGGGATTCATATCTCACGTACTAGATAAAATCACTTCCATGAAGATCAGATATACAAACAGGAAAAGTAAAATTAAAAACCTTCTAAAAGGAAGCATGAAGTAGGGAATAATGATGTCTGTTAATCAAAAGTTACTATCAGACAATATACAAGTTGAAAAACAATTATTTTAACAATAATTGCTGGCAAATATTGGTAGCCAGAGACTACAGAGAATGTTTACATGTTAAATACAAGTAGTTAATTGAATAGAAAATGAAAAAAAAAAGCGTTTCATGAAAGAAAAAATACATCTGTTGAAATAAACATGAAAAGATACTCAACCTAATTAGTCTTTGCAAAATGCCTCATATAGCCACAATGTAATACAATTTCACACCCACCAGACAAAATATTTAAAGGTCTGACAATGTTAAGTGTTTGTGAGGATGCAGAACAAACGTTGGTAAGACGTAATTTAATAAAATAACTTTGGAAAACGAATTTACATTATCTGATAGAAGTCAAAGATATGCATATCCCATGACACCAATTTTGAACTCCTAGAAATAAAGCCTTGAGAAACTCTTGCACATATACATAAAAAGACATGATACAGATATCCATAAAGGTCTGGTTTGTCATAACAAAACCTGGAAACAACCAAAATGTTTACCAAAAGGAGAATCATTAAATAAATGTTTATATACTTAACATACTGGCTTATTATAAAGCATAAAAAGTTAATGATAAATAAATATTCCAGGAATCTAAGACATCCAAATGCAGGTTTAGAGAACATATTTTTCAGACATGTAGATTTTGTAGGCGCTCATGTGGTTAAAGAATAAACTTGAAATACCTTACCTAGTGGTCTAGCCACGCCAGAAAACTTAATCCCAACTCCATTTCCCACATATTTACATCCTGATCCCATCCCAGAATGTACTTTTTCACTTGTGGCAGAAACAAATTCCACCTCAGTTTGCAAAGGAAGACATTTGCCAGTCTCTCTTGCTGGAAAGCTAGTGGCCAACTGAATACATTCTTGTCATAGCCCTTAAACTAGTTTTCAGGGCTGTTCATATTCTAACCTATTCTAACCACCGTCTATCTCTTTGGCTCTGATTTCAACTCCAATTATTTCCTATTTTGCTTTTTCTGTTCTTTATTACTCCTCAAACCCAGTGGGCAAGCTGCCAGCTCAGAGCCTTTTAGCTGGCTATTCCTTGTGGGTTAAAAGCTTGCTCTCTCACTTTATTCAAGGATTTTCATCACTGCAATAATGCTTCCTTGATTACCTGATATAAAATTGCAATTTTATCCTTCATCCTTAGGAGTCCATATACCTCCATCTATGCTCTATTTTTTTCAGTAATGACAATCAGCTTCTAACTTACAGTTTTGTTTGCCTTTTAACTTATTTATCCATTGGCTCTCTCCCCCAAATACAGTATATTCACCATAAAGTCAGGGATGCTTTTTTTTCTTTTTGTGTAGTGATGTATCCTTGATACATCAGTGTCTTAATGTTGAATGAATTACTTATCAAATAGATATGATTTCACTCTTATGAATTCCAGCTGTTACTGTCTACACCCTCTGTAAAATTCACCTGCAATGAAAAAATACAGCTATGTTATATGTATATTTAACATCAGCCTGTATTCTACAAATGTGTACTTAAATTATAAACTCTGTGAAGCTATTTACAACCAAAATATCTGTTTGCTTAAGTCTTACCATGAATCACAAACTCTTTATGTGTAAAATTGAGCCACAACATACTACCATTAGATGAACTTATGTACATGTTTGTTGAAACACACAATACCGGGTTACAATGCATACTGTTCATGCAAAGCATTTATTCCAATATACGAAATAACTATTCTGCTTTAAAATTTTAAGATAACTAGATCATCACATATTGTCTACTTTTTCATGTACTAGAAAAAATCCTCACAGAAAAAAGTCCAATACAGTTTGCTCATAGCAGTGAAAAATATCCTTGGGTTTGCTTATTTTTTATAGAGAAGAGAAACGAAACCTATCTAAGTTATCAAAAACAGAAATGCTGGAATGACAAGTTGAGAACAAAACTGTAATAAATCTGTGGCACAAGGTGGCCTTTATCTGAGAGTTCTGAGGTTTCTAAAGTACAAACCTCCCACTGAAGATAATTAATAGTAAAATAATAATTTTCCAGAAGTACTGGAACTTTCTCCTGAACTTTAAAGATGAGGGGATTATGGACAGTAGGACTCATGTTAGAACCCCTTTTTCTCTCAATAAAAATCACAAGGAAATGGAAACAAAAAAATAAATCTAGTCATAAAATACATAAATGAGTGTAATTACCCAGGAGCTAACCATTATGTTTCCTATGAAGACAAAAAACGCTGGCCTCAGTAGGTGAAAGCTAACATGTAAGCCATCTCAAAACTGTAACATATATTTGGATGAGTTCAAAACAATAATGGATCAAAAAGGGAAGTTAGACTTTCAAAAAGTAATTTCATGATTTCTTAATCAAAAGATAAGAAAACAATCAACCATGCATTATAGAAAGTCATAGATTAAATACTAAGTGATGCCTAAAACACAAAACTAAAACAATCACCTAAACCCAAACTTAAAAAAAAAAAAAGTAACGTAGGGGTCATAGTTTCTATCTTAGGGCTATAATTCTTAATATGATTTTAACAACTATTTTAAAGTGACAAGTTTAAATATTTCCTAAGTGTTTGCTATAGACAGGTGTGGTAAGCAGTCTTTTAAGATGGCTCCGAAGGATTCCTGCTTCTTGGTATTCAGATCCTTCTATAATCTCTCTCCTTGAGTATGGGCTGGACCTAGTGACTTGATTCCAACCAATGGAATATAGCAAGGACCATGGGATGTCACCTCTATGATTGGGTTACAAAAGATTGTGACTTATATCTTGCTAAGGAGATATTCTTCTTGGCTTGTACAGCTTGATGAATAAGATGCCATGCTGGAGAGGTGCATGTGGCAACCCTAGCCCAAGAAGCAGCAATAAACAGAGACCTTCAGTCCATCAACCCTTGAGGGGCTGATTCTTGCCAACAACCAGGTAAGTAACATTGGAAGTGGACCCTTTTCTAGTCAAGCCTGTGTTTAAGACCCCAGCCCTAGGTGACATCTTGATTGCAGCTTTGTGAGAAAAGCCAATGACCAATTTAATCTCTGCTGAGAATCCTGACCCATAGAAACTGTGAGGTAATACATGAGTTTTAAGGCACTAAGCTTTGGGGTAAGTTTCTATGCTCCATTGATAAGTAATGCAATAAGAAATATTTATTTACCACTTATAATATGCCAAGCATTTTTCTAAGTGTTTAGCATCTACTAAATTAATTAAATCTTTTAAACTCCCCTGTAGGACAGAGGCAGTTACCATCCCAAATATATACTGAAACAAAGACACCTAGATGAAACATCCTCAAAGTAGCATCTTCCATACAGAAGATACAGGATGCACACTCAAATAATCTCAGATAATCTGACCTTGTTCGTTAAAATAAATAAATAAATACTCTTAACTGCTGTTCACTCTGATATCTGACATTTGTATATTTCTTCATGGAGGATTAAATTGTTTCGCTTATTTCATTCAATCCATGAAATAACTGAATATTTAAAAAATCCAGTTTAAAGAAAGATGGAAGAGCTATCCTACCTAATTTCAAAGTTTATTTTAAGTTAGGGTGATCAAGACAATGTGGTAATGCTGTAAAAAAAATAGATTAGAAAGAAAGAGTATAGAAAAGAATCCACAGGTATATGTTCAATTGATTTTTCACAAAGGCACCAAAGAAAGTCAATAGGTAAAGCAAAATCTTTTCCGCAAACACAAAAATGCTTGAATAGCTGGATAACATTATGGAAAAAATTCTAAATTCCTATTTCACGTCATACCATACCTAAATATAATTGTTAGATGGATCATTAACCTAACATAAATGTTAAAACTATAAATCTTCTAAGAAAAAAATAGTGAACAATGTCTTCACAACTTGAGCAGGTAATGATTCCTTAGGACACAAAGTGGTTACCACACAAACAAAAAGTAATAAATTGGTAAATATTGGTAAATATCCAACATGAAATCTTCTGCTCATCAAGAGATATCACTAAGAAAACAAATAATAGAGCCACAAATTAAGAGGAAAATACAACACATATGTATGCCAAAGGAATTCAATCCCTGATATAACAAATATAACCTATAACCCCAAAAGGAAAAAAAAACCCACTTAAAAGTGGGCAAAAGATTTTAGCAGAAACTTCACAATAAAAGATGAACAAATGACTAACAAGCACATGAAGAGATGCTCAGCATTGGGGAGCTTGGGTGGCTCAGTGGGTTAAGAGTCTGGCTTGGTTTCTGCTCAGATGATCTCAAGATTCCTGACATTGAGACAGAGACTGCTTGGGATTCTCTCTCTCTCTCTCTCTCTCTCTCTGTCTCTCTCTCTCTCCCTCCCTCTCTCTCTCTCTCTGCCCCTCCCTGGCTCATGCTCGCACTATTAAAATAAAGAAGTCAACTTAAAAAAAAAAGATGTTCAGCATCAATAGTCAAGAAAATGTAAATTAAAAAACATTGGATACCGTCTTATACATACCACATTGGTTAACTTTTTAAAAGATTGAAAATACCAAATATTTATGGGAATGTAAGTCACCTTAAATTCCCATGTGTTGTTGGTGAGAAAGTGCAATGGTATAACCACTTTCATAAAGTGTTTGGCAATTCCTTAGGTATTTCCTACACTTATCCTGTGATCCAGCCATTCTGTTCCTAGATATGTATCTGAGAGAAATGAGTGCAAATGCCTCCCAAAATAAAAAGGCTTGTGAAATAGTATTTGTAGCAGTTTTATTCGTAATATACCCAAACTGAAAACGTCCATCACTGCAAGATAATGAATTAACAAATTACGATATATTTATAAAATGAAAGGAAGAAAACAGACAACAAATCGCACAACATATATGAGTTCTAAGCACCTAAAGTTGAGTGAAAGAAGCCATATATAAACTATATAAATATTGTATGATTTCACTTATATACAATTTTTTAAAAAAGCAAACTAATCTATGCGATAGAGAGAGGTAGTGAGGAGGTGGGATTGGCAAAAACGTTTCATCAGGAAAATTATACGGTGATGAAAATATCAACATGGTAGTTGCATGATCTTCACTCTTGTCAAAACTTAATAAAGTATCAACTTAAGGTCTGTGCATTTTTATGTATGTTAATAACACAGAAACAAATTTAAAAAGCTCTTCATATATGAAAACTGTGAAACTCTGATAGATCAACTTATTTGCCCTGGGCCAGACTGCTAAAACATGGGTATGTCTGGCCTGGGTGCTAGGGTTTGCCAATTCTAGTTTATGGATATTTCTTAATTGTGCCTGATGTTTTCTAATATATTTGAGAATAATTACTCTTTTTTTTTCTTCAAATGGAATCTTATTTAACAGTTTGATAATATATAATGTTGGAAAGAAAAACACAGCTCTTATGTGTGTATATTTATGTGTGTGTATATGCAGTGTGTAAACTGGTGTGACCTTTGGAGGGCATATCCACAATACCTATCAAACATGCATAAACACATTAACTAGAAATTCCATTATTAGAAATTTATTTCATATGAGATTATAAAAAAAGAGAAGTTATTGATTAGGACTTCCTTATAATAGCAAGAGTGGAAGTAACCTAAACGCTTATTAGTGGGGACTTAGAAAATAAATTGTGTAACATCATTATAATACAAACTAAGAAGTTTCTGAAAACAATGCTATAGCATTGAACTGTTTTTCTTTCCAACATTTCCAACATTTCTTTCCAACATTTCCAAACACACATACGAGCTGTGTTTTTCTTTCCAACATTATATATTATCAAAGACATAGAAAGATCCCTGAGACACAACAAAGGAGAAAGCAGAGTACCTAAGAATTGGTATATTGCAACTCTAGTCAACTGAAAATGTGAGCATACAGGTATATATAGGTGCACAGAATACTTCTTTTTTTAAAAAAAGAGTTTTATTTTTATTTTTGAGAAAGAGAGAGAGAGAGAGGGAGAGAGAGAAAGATCATGAATGGGGGAGAGGTACAGAGAGAGGGTGACAGAGGATCCCAAGATGGCTCTGGGCTGACAGCAGAGAGCCCCATGTGGGACTCACAAACTGTGAGGTCATGACCTGAGCCAAAGTCAGATGCTTAACCAACTGAACCATCCAGGTGCCCTGAGTCCAGAATACTTCTGGGAAGACACAGAAGTTATTAAGGGAAAAGGACGGTAAGTCAGGGATAGAAGGAAGACTCATTTCCTTTGGATGATTTTTGGTCTGCTAAATGTTTTTTAACCAACTGTGTGTATTTTTCTTTTGCAACAACTAAAAGAAAACCTGAAGTTTATGCCAACTCATAAAGAATGGTTTCTTCTCTGTAAGAGTGTGTTGAGATGAGTCAAGGGCATGATAGCAAAGGGGTCTATAACTTTAGCCATAATGGCGTATTCCTTTTGAAATAAATCAAAAAGAATGTTAAAGACAGTTTATTCTAAGTGATGAGAATAGAAGTGACTAGCATTTACCATCCTATTGTTCTACAGTTTTTTGTCCAAACTCGGGAAAAGACAAGAAGGAATAAATAAGAGAAGAAAAGAAGAGAGAATAAGAGGGAGGTGAAAAAAGGAGTGCAGAAGGAATTAAAGAAGAAATGGGAAGGGGAAGAGGGGTGCAGAGCAATGCAAGGGCATTGTGAAAGGGAGGAAGAGAGAAGTGGGAAAAGGATCTTATAAGGAACTCCATGCCAAATGGGAGAGAGCAACACTAGTTGCTTCAACTCTAGTTGAAGCTGGAAGGGATCTAGATCCCCAGATGCTTTATCTGGTTCTATTACAGCCCCTGTGGTATCTTTCAGAATTTTAACACTCTTCAGAGCACAGTAAATAACCTCTGTTCTGTACCATAGCAGATCTCTGTATTTGCAGTTATCATTCGCTCCCTGGACATGCAAATATGTATAGCACTGGGCAATATCCAATGATAGCAAGACTTGTTTACAGGAAAATTCTGGCCTTGAGAGCCACACTGGAGTTGATTATCTCCTGCACATATTAATTTTTCTATTTTAAAGTGAATGAGGGTACACAAAGATATACACTCACCTCATAATACTGGGGCTGGGGTAGAGATGGAATAAATTATAAATTCTATAATATAACATCTATGGGAAAATTCCATAATGGAAAAAATGGTTGCCTTTAGTGGCGAGGGATATAAAACTTAGCATTTTATTCATCATGTGTAGTTTATAGGAGAAACTACAATCTGCTAAATTTTTAAACACTGGTTAGTTGTAGAAGAGTAAGGAGAAAGAGAAAATTTATCTCAAGTAAGTGAGTTAACTGCTGACTTAGCTGGATGATAACCTGAATAATTCTAGGATTCAGTCATTTTTAGAGAACTTATGAAGAAAGCTTTCCTGGATCCCATTTACATAAGAGTCTGGGAAGCTTCCCTGAATAGAAGTCATTCTGTGAGAACACAAATTCAATTTGTACCACATCCTACAAGGTAAGTAGTTGGCCAATATTGGGATGTTCTTGCTTGAGTCTTGGGGCAAAAAGTCTGCAATAAAAGCACAGGTAGAACTTTTTTAGTCTGATACTGAGAAAGCAAAGTATACAACAAAAAATGGTTTCAAGCATCTTCTGTGCAAGAAGTGGCAATACTGGTAGAATTTGCTTTAGAAGAATTGTATCCAAAGTAGCCAACAACAAGTCTCAGTTATGGACAAGCAGCAGGGGGTGGGGGTGGGGTCAGTGATGCCAGCACCTTTGATGGGCTTTGGCAAAAATAGTTGCTTTGTTGCATCACTGAAACAAAATGTATCACTACAGAATGTTGGCAGGAGAGAGGAATAAAATGGTAGCACTAAAGGGAAATTAAAAGTTCACATCTAGAAGATTTAAAGTCTTAAGCACCATTCCATGGAGAAGAATAGATATATAGATATAGATATATTCCCTTATTTCACATAAGTAAATGAAAACCAGAGGAAGACTAGTATGCAATAGACAATAAATAATGTTAAAAATGACATGTTTGGATAATAATGTAAAATAAATATTAATTGGCAGCATATAGGAAAGAATTTGTTAAAGATTTGTAAACAATAAAGCATCATTGAGTGGTGACATTTCTTGTATATCTGATATATTTCTCCAAAACAGACAAGATTTTCACTTAATGTTAGAATTCCTGAGGCTTTTTTTTTCCTTTTTCCTCTTCACTCTTTCTGTCAGGAAATGCATCCATATCCTTGTCTCATTTTCCGTCTGTCTTATGACTTTAAAATGCATGTCTTTATTCCTGACTTCTCTTCTGGGCTCCAGACCCATATAGGTGAATATCTATATTTCAGATATCTAAAAAGTATCATAAGATGATATGTGGATAATTAAGATCTCTCCCATACCGTAAACATAGCCATCTTCTAATGTTTCTTCCTTCAGTTATCGATGTCACCATATTTCCTGTGGTTTATGTTATAAACCCACAAGTCACTTTTGGTGCCTCTATCACTTTCATCCATTGCAAACTCCCTCAGTACCTAATATTTAAAACCCATTAATAAGTTCATACCATTTTTTTGGATAAAGACTAAAATCTTTATTTTTTTTTTAATTTTTTTTAACGTTTATTTATTTTTGAGACAGAGAGAGACAGAGCATGAATGGGGGAGGGTCACAGAGAGAAGGAGACACAGAATCTGAAACAGGCTCCAGGCTCTGAGCTGTCAGCACAGAGCCCGACGTGGGGCTCGAACCCACGGACCGTGAGATCATGACCTGAGCCGAAGTCGGACGCTTAACCAACTGAGCCACCCAGGCGCCCCTAAAGACTAAAATCTTTAATCCAGCATGCCAAGGCCTTGCACTGTCTGGCCCCTGACAAATTTTCAGCACTTACCACCACCTGCTCATTATCTGCTTGCTCCAGACACTCTGGCTTTCTTTCAGAGCCTTAGATTCAATACTTTGCTCTCTACTCCAAGAACTCTGCTCAGGCTTCCTCTTCTGCTCAGAACACTCTCCCCTTCCCCAGACCCACCTTCGTCTCCTCCATGCTTCTATTCCCAATTAACTCTAAATTCTCTGTAAGTTCTTGGTATTAGAATAAATATTCCTTGAACCTCCCATTCTAAGCTAAATACTTTAACACACACTTTCAGAGGATAACACAACTTTCTTCTCAAATACTTACACGAGTGTGAATTATACATCTCTCAATGTGATTATTGGCTTAATATGTGTCTTCTCCATGAGACTGTATGCTCCACGAGGGCAGAGATGTCCTCTGGTCTTTATCTAAGCAGTGAACCCCCAGTATTGTCTAGAACTATTTTTTAATGTTTATTTGTTTATTTTGAGAGAAAAAGATAGAGATTTAGTGGAGGAGGGGCAGAGAGAGAGGGAGACAGAGAATCCCAAGCTAGGCTCCTCAGCTGTTAGCACAGAGCCTGATGTGGGGCTCAAACTCACAAACCATGAGATCATGACCTGAGCCGAAATCAAGAGTCAGATGTTTAACCAACTAAACCACCCAGGTGCCCACCTAAAACAATTTTATATGTAAGTTACAGACAGATATCACTGAAACGACTTTGTATTTGTCCTCACAGCAACTAGAGTAGTGTACAAATAGGAAATAGATGCTCTTTCTCTCTCTTTGAAACGGGGATGTACACATAGTAGAACTTTCAGCATAATCCATTCCCATAGAACATGGTGGCTTTCCTTTATTCCTCTCTGTGAACCAAACACATTGTTCTCTGCTTTGTAGATTTATAGATTTCTTGAGCCATTCAAATGAGATATGCACATATGGTGATTTGAACGGTTCTCAGAAATTCTTAAGATTCAGGCAAGTACTACTTCTGATGAGCAATCCATAAGCAAGACGCAGGCAGCTGTTGATGAGGGCTGTCACTAGGCACAACCAGGACAGCTATCATGGCGCTTCAGAATAAGCTAAACGCAGTACCAGCTTCCATGACATGGGACAGTCTACAGAAGTCTTGCAGATATGGTAATTTTGCTCACTGTCCTAATACTGAGTGAAAATGCAGAGAAACCACTTATTGCTGACTTTGCCCACATTGTCACTCAAATTCAGTACCTTTATTGCCAGCCCCACTGACCACACAATCTTTCTTGCCCCCTCCTAGGCTAGATGATGCTTACCTACTCTTCCTGGGGTCAGTGTGGTATTCATCTTATTCTACACTAATTTCCAATCTATTCTGAGATTTTGACTTTTTAATTTTTTTTTTTACTTTTCTAATATTTATTTGTATCCGAGAGAGAGAGAGAGAAAGACAGAGGGCAAGTGGGGGAGGGGCAGAAAGAGAGGGAGACACAGAATCTGAAGCAGGCTCCAGGCTCTGAGCCATCAGCACTGCAAGATCAGGACCTGAGCCAAAGTTGGACGCTCAACTGATTGAGCCACCCAGGTATCCCTGACTTTTTTTTTTCCCAAGGGCATTTTTCCCTATATTCAAATACTTGTTTTTTTTTAAATGAAGAGTTTTGACTTTCAGAATGATTGTATTGATGTGGTTTTCAGAGCCTACTTTGGAATTCTAGTTTATTTTTATTATATTTTATTTTAAAAAAATTTTTAAAACATGTTTATTCATGTATTTTGAGAGAGAATAGAGCAGAAGCAGGGGGGAGGGGGAGGAGCAGAGAGAGAGGGAGAGAGAGAATCCCAAGCAGGCTGTGCACTATCAGTGCATAGCCTGACATGGGGCTGGGTTCTCAGGAACCATGAGATCACGACCCGAGCCGAAATCAAGAGTCCAATGCCTAACCAACTGAAGGCACCCAGGCATCCTTGCTTTGGAATTCTAAAACACAATATTGACTAGATCTTTCTCTTCACATTCCTGCCATACAAATTGTATTCTCCTGCGGATGATGTGTCTGTTATTGCACAGGGAAAGAAAAGTACATTCTTGAGTATTATAGTGTATAATCCCGCTACACATGCTAATAAAGCGCCTCCTGTATGCCAGGGGAATGGGACATGAATCTCAGTAATTCCCTCTCAATGAGTTTGTTCTCCTTCACTAACATGGTCAACAAGGAAATACTTGTGTGGATCACTGGAAAAGTGAAAGCAGCTAGCCACATGTGTCACTTACAGCATGAATAAATTGAATGTATTAAAAGAACATTCCTCCAAAGAGAATCTAAAGACCATTTAAGTTACCATAAACAGGAATAACTATAATCGTCAAGAACATTACATTTAGATTATGGGGTGGCATGCTTTGTGATGTTTTTGTGTTAGCTTCATTTTAAGCTTCGTTTTTTCTTCCTGGCTTTGTTGTTTCATATCGTTTCATGTCTCAGCTATAGCCAATTAAGTATGTTCTGTATTATTGTAATATATAGATTTCTTTTATATATATTTGGAACAAGATAGCATATAAATAAATAGGCCTTTGATGCATAAGTAGGTCATTTTAGAAAAAGTTAAAGATATACACATTCATGCTATTGTAAGAATGGAAAAGCAGATCGATACCAAGTCTAATCCAACAAAGCTTGGCATATCTTAACCGAGTAATTATTGTCCCTGGAGGGTCTTTATATCTTTTCATAAAGTATATTCTCAACCCAAAGTTCTTGGTATGCATATAAAGCAGACATGGACTAATTCACATGGACACAGTGTCACTATTCACACATGAAATAAGTTGGTAAGAATGTCTCCACATTGGAAACACGGCAAGCATTGCAGCTATGAGAATAACTATTTGGATAGGAGCTGAGGTCATGGAGGTGAAACAGTTGTTGATATCAGATCATCAAGAAGAGAGACAACAATGTAGGGAATGTACACAAATAATAAAATGATATGCCTAGACTGCTGGCCAGGAAGATGCATACCATGAGAAAAAGTACAAAGAAACAAGTAGAGAGAAGACTAGAATCTCTATTCCTATATATAGAATTAAATGGTGGGAGATACAGCACGGGGTTAAAAAACGGAAAATGAATAGTCATTGAAAATATCTAAAGCCTGTCTTGGCTCATACTGCTCTAACAAAATACTATAGACTGAGTGACCTAAGTGACATCCATTTCTCACAGTTCTGGGAGCTGTGAAGTCCAAGATCAAGGTGCCGACAAATTTAGTTCCTGGTAAGGGTCCTCTTCTTGGCTTACAGAAGGCTGCCTCCTCATGTATCCTCACATGGCAGAGAGAGGAGGCCCTGGTGTCTCTTTCTTTTCTTATAAGGGCACTAATCCCATGAGGGGGGCTCCACCTAAGGATCTCATCTAAACCTAATTACTCTCCAGAGGCCACACATCCTAATGCAATTACACTGGGGATTGGGGATTCAACAAAATCATTAGGGGCATGAGATTTCAGTTCCATAACAAAACATGTGGCAAGAAAATGAGGGGAAGATAATGCAATCAGAGGAGAACCCTTGAGACATTAACGGAAAAGAACATGGGAGAAATGCCAAAACTAGGTAACATGTAGGATACCGACAGTATGTGCTTTCAAAGGATCAAAGACCCGAGAACACAATGAAGTCTTTCAGTTTGCCGAGAGTTCAAGAATGAGAACAATATTTTTGAACCTAGACTTCTAGAGGGCATCAAAGCTGACTTCAGCAACAGTAATTTCCCTGGAGTGATGCAGGAAGTAGCCAAACTGAACAAAATTTGTAACTGTGGAAGAAATTCAGCAACACAGAGAAGAAAGATAGAAAATGGAGAAAAGTGCTATTCACTGAGTGGCACCTACGTGACAAGTTCTGTGCTAGACACCCTGCTTGTGTGTTCTCATTCATGCCTCCAATATCGTAGCAATACTAAGGGGGTGGAATAAAACAAAAACATCTAGGGGTGCTTGGGTGGCTCAGTTGGTTAAGCATTCAACTTCAGCTCAGGTCACGATCTCAGGGTTCATGAATTCGAGCCTGCCAGCCCAGAGCCAGTTTTGGATCCTGTCTCCCTCTCTCTCTGCCCCTCCTCTGCTCACACACTCTCTCTCAAAAATAAATAAACATTTTTTAAAAAATCTATAAAGTAGGAGACATTAGGAATGTCCTCAATCAGGAAATGTTCTTATCATTTAAAAGAAATTATCGGGGGGCGCCTGGGTGGCGCAGTCGGTTAAGCGTCCGACTTCAGCCAGGTCACGATCTCGCGGTCCGTGAGTTCGAGCCCCGCGTCAGGCTCTGGGCTGATGGCTCGGAGCCTGGAGCCTGTTTCTGATTCTGTGTCTCCCTCTCTCTCTCTGCCCCTCCCCCGTTCATGCTCTGTCTCTCTCTGTCCCAAAAATAAATAAAAAATGTTGAAAAAAAAATGAAAAAAAAAAGAAATTATCGGACAAACCAGGCTGACAGTTTACAAAACAACTGATCTAGAATCTTTAAAAATGCTAAGGTTATAAAAGACAAAGATGGAGAAATGGTTCCAGAATAACAAAAATTTAAAAGGGACACGGAAGCTAATGGTATTAGAGTGTTATATGAAAGTTAAATAACAATACTGGTATTTTCCTAGATTATGTGATACCGTCTATGGGGCCCCTAAAAATGTGAGAGCTTCAATTCCCCTAACCCAAGACTTAACCTTCTCCTAGAAAAGGAATAAAATAATATAATAAAAGAAGAAATATTTTTATAGAATAGGCATGTGCTATAGTAAAGAAAAGGAATGGGGGTGTTCATCTAGAACATGCATTTATTCTTATTCCTATTCCTATTCCTATTCCTATTCCTATTCTTATTTTGGCTGAAGTGATTCTAGACCTTTAGATGGGTATAATTGAACTCCAACCTTGAAGATCAATACACAATATTTACATGATTAGTTAATGTGTACAGGGAACTTGGACGTACAGAAAAAAATCACTTACCTGTATTATTGGAGAGTAGTTTTACAGAATGGTGTTTTTCACTTAAGCAGAAGGAATCATTAGGATTCTATCGAAATGTTTAAATTGTGACAGAAAAGAACTAATTTAAGGACTGAAGAAGTTAAAAATGCACAACTTTAAAGCAGGATTACCCTAGATATTTGCATTTAATTTTCTAGGCTCCCTTTTCATCCTTTTCATCTGGTATTAGTCAATTCTGTGATGACAATGTGGGCTTGTATACCTATAGGCCCCAGGCAGAGATTTAGGTACACAATATTTAAGAAAAGAGAAGTTTTCATCAGTGGGTACAACTATTAGCTTTCCTCTTTCATACAAGTAATCAAAAGAAGATTGGGCTTTCTTCTATTGTCAGCTGCTCTTTAAAAATCAGCACACATAGTTTTTAATCATTTTAGAGCTACTACTGCTCAGTCATTTTTTGTCCATTTGGATTCTGGACTGATATTTTGGTGCTATTGTCGTAAAAACTAGGCAGTATTTATTATTCATTGACAGAATTATATATTACAGATTATATGAAAGTAGATATATAATAGATTTTATTCAATTATGTGTTTTATGTACACAGACTTCTGTGTTCTGCCCGAGTAAATGGATACTTTGAGTTTCAATAGCCACGTCAATGGTTTAGAATAACATGTGAGCCCCCAGAAGATACTATTACACAATATTGTGTCTTATTCACCTGCAGAAGTGTTGAAAAGATTTGAGCACAGTTTCTAAGTAACAGTCACTCATTCTCTTAAATACATGGGGCTAAACTTTAAATTCATCAGTTACTCCATGAATGTTGTCTTGTTTAAAGAATGTCTTGCTCCTGGCTTTTCCCCTGAGTAAATAAGATACCAACGGGGTATTAGTACATTTATTTGTGACATCAGCCATCAAACTCACCAACAAACTGTGACTATAAAGCAAGAGATGGGCCTTTCAAAAAGAGCATTAAAAGCCTGTCAAAATTCCATTAAGTACTGATTCCTCTGGGAGGGCTGCCTTCTTAGCATCCACTCTCTGACACTGATTAGAAGCATGGAATCCAAGGGCAGCTCACTGTTTGTTAGCCCCAAAATTGAACTCTGGAAAGGATACACAGCATCTGGCTGAATTCTGTCAGAAATTCTTTCAGAGCAGGGCCAGAAAGAAAGATTCTGTACCTTATTTCTGTGGCCAACACACTGTTAATTTCTAATCTGGTACAAAGATCTGATTAGTCAATGAACATATTTTGTTGATAAAAGTTCCAGAAAACAATTAAAATGCAAACTACTTTGTTTTGGAAACTATTGATGCTGTCTAAAAGACTTGCATCTGGCACCCTAAACATTTCAGCTTTCATCAGACTCTGCATGTCCCAGTTTTGGCCATCCCAGTTCATGATTATTCTCAAAATTTTGGAAATAACCAAAAGACTAATTAGGTCATTTGTAGCTTGGCTTCAGTGCTAGGTCCAGGATCCCAGCTGGAAGTGAAGGCACTTAGGAGAGCAATCACCATGTCTAACATTGCTGCCTGGCTTTGGGGATGATTGACATTTCAAGAGCTGAACAAGCTTAACATTGAATGAAATGCATTGAGGCAGAGCTGGTACTAGGAAATGAACACATTTGTTCTACAAATATTTGCCAGCCATTTGCTGTGCTTTCCATTGTTCTAGATGCTGGAGATAGAAAGGTAAAGATGAAATACCCCTGCCCCCCAAAACCATAGCCTATGGATTCAGACAAATATGAGATTTACAAGATAGTATGAAAAATGTCACAACTGAGGCAGAAGAAGAAGAAGAAGAAGAAGAAGAAGAAGACGACTAGAATATAGAGTAGGAGCATAAAATTTGTTTTCAAGAGAAAAAAAAAGAGGAAGGTTTTGTGGAGGGAGAAATATCATTAGGGGTAGGAGGTGGCTAGGAAGGAACAGACCATTTAAGAAGCATAACAATGGAAAACATGGGAAACATGGAAAACTCAGGGAAATCAGAATGTTTAGAGTATGGTGCCCAAGCATCTTACCATGGCTCTTAATGCTCTGCATTATTCTCACATTTTTAGCATCCTTGAGCTGTTCACTGTTCTTGAGTTGCTCAGGCCTTTGTTCACATCCTCCAATACTTCATGCTCTTTCCTGGATCAGAGTCTTTGCCCACATGGTTCTTCCATGATTGAGTCGATCTTATCCTTCATCTTAGCTTATGTACTACCCCTGAAAAGACATATTTAAGTGGTAACATCTCCCTTACATTACTCTCCACCATGGCAACCTGGAGAATCGCTGTATTACTAGGCATCTCATTTTTTAATTGCTTTTTTTGGGGGGATTTACTTGTTTATTGACCATTTAATGAAAATCTCTCTTTGAAACTTGGCCATTTTGCTTTCTTTCATACCTTTAACTTAGTAGTATTTAGATAAGTTTTGAAGACTGATTTAATGGTCCCAGATGAAAGTGATCTACTGTTTTATTAAGTCTGATATAGATGACACTCTGGTTGTATAGTTGACTTAATATTACGTGCATTTCATCATTCACTATAACAAATAAGAATGAGGGGTTCCCTGAAACTTTATCAGTTTTTTAATATCTAGATAAGCATGAAGAGAAAGTTATAAGACTATTGGTTATTTTTTAATTTCTTTTTAGGATACAATGTATATACCATGTAAGTGTGGCATGTGACCAGAATTCCATAACAAGTTAGCTATAGAGCTCTGGTTTGAAAGCAAAATACTTGTATGTAGACTTTGGTTTGACCTTAGACCAGGTTTGGTTTCTCTTTATCCCTCTTTGCTTAGTATCTCCCAGATTCGTCAGATACAAGGAAAATAAATGTGTTTCTTAAAGCCTTCCTAATTCAAAGAAGTTCTTTTTGCATTGTAAATCGTAAGTTCTTTGTATAACCATATAATACAAGCTGGTGCCTAAAGAGCTGTACAGAACTATGTATTTATAAATCTTATTGTCTCATAAAAATTCAGAAGTCCTTAAGTGTGATTCAAAAACAAGTAATCAAGAAAGAAACTTTAAGTCAATACTAAGAAAAAGTGACATAGCAAGTGACTAACAACAAAAAAAGGTAAAATTTGACCTACCACACTAAAATAAGATAAAATTGAGAACATCTGAAAGATGATAATACTCCTAATAGCTTTAGATTATTAGAAATCTTCCATTAACAAGGGATATTCACTCATTTTTTTTACTTGGGCTTATATGATCCATAAAATTGGAATCTGCTTTCTGTAAGCTAAAAAGAAGACATCATGGTATTAAAATGTTATGACTATGCACTTTTGATGTTCTATGACCTTATTATAATATTTTAATTCTGAAAGGTAATTTATTTTCATTTACTTCTATTATTTATACATTATTGATTTCACTTGTCAAGAGTAAGTTCATTTACAGAAATCTTTACAGGATGGCTGAGCACTTCCTAAAGAACACAACCTAAAGTTTATCCTACACTTCTAACACAGTGTACACACAGAGAAGATTGTACCTACATGTCTAAATGCCTTTTTTCAGGGACAAAATATCATAAGACAGTTTTATGTGGAGAGAAGAAAATGAGCTATTGAAGCAGTAAGCCAGTCACATCACCCTTCTCTACAAACAATCCACATTTTATTGTCTGTTCAAATATCTGTAGGAATAGTAACCTGACTTGGGGCTCATGATATATTTTCTTGTTGCACTTACTTTCTGGCTTTTTATAGTGAAATATAAACTTGTAATTTCACTTACTGAATAACCACCTTCTAACTATTTTTAAGAAAAACATAATTTGCCAAAAAATATTAAGCAAGAAAGTGGTTTTTATTGGATATTATTTCTAATCATTGATTATTATATTTAAAAGACATTAGGCAATCAACTAATAATATGGTTTGGGTGGGAGGTAAGAATCTCATGGTGTTTCTAAAGCCTGTATCATGAATTTATTTCCATGCCACAGTAAAATGTTACAGTTGCTGAATACTTACAACTGTTAGGAGTGGAATTTAAAGGGGCAGAATGCAACAGCTGGACAAAGGTCTTCTCTGTGAAGTCTAAACCCCACTCTTTTCCCTGAAAGTGAGGCAGAGTCAAACCACCACAGTGTTTCATTGTGTAGACAGTCTCCCTTCATCCATGGGGGATATGTTGCAAGATCCCCCTATGGATGCCTGGAACCACGGATAGTACTGAACCCTATGTATGTTATGCTTTCTCCTATACATATATACCTATGATAAAGTTTAACTCCTAAGTTATAATCAGTAAGAGATGAACAATAATAACTAATAGTAAAATAGAAAAATTGTAACAGTATACTGTAAGGGAAGTTATGTGAATGTGGTCTCTCTCTCTCTCTCTCTCTCTCTCTCTCTCTTTTTCTCTCTCCAAATATCTTATTGTACTGTACTCACCCTTGTTGTTATGATGTGAGATGATAAAATGCCTACATGATGAGTTGAAATAAGATAAATGATGTAGTCATTGTGATGTAGTGTTAAGCTGTTATTTACCTTGTGACAACATGTCAGAAGGAGGATCATCTGCCTCTGGACCCTCAAGTGCCTGAGAGTAATTGAAATTTCATGCAGAAAGCAAAACAGTAGATAAGAGGAAGGGCTGGGGACACCTGGGTGGCTCAGTCAGTTAAGCATCTGACTCTTGATTTTGACTCAGGTCAGGATCTTAGGATTGTTGAGATCCAGCCCTGCATCAGACCCTGCGTTGAGCTTAAGAGTCTCTCTCCCTCTTTCTCTGCCCCTCCTCTACTTGTGTTCTTGCTCTCTCTCTCTCAAAACAACAACAACAACAACAACAACAACAACAACAACAACAACAAAAGGTGGGGAGGGACGGAGGGAGGGCTATGTTCTGGGGTCACTTCACTTCTCAGCTTTCCAGCCAGCAGAATACAATCACACATCCACATGCATGCTGGCAAAGTTCTCTGAAGAAACAACTGATACACTTCCACTGCTTTCACAACTGTTGGGTGTAGATGGTGGAGTGCTGAGATGGTATACTGGTGGAATACAAAACAGCTTCCTTTTAAAACCAAAGGGAGCATTTAATACCGGTATTTATGTATTGCTTCACATGTATTCTTCTCTTACCTCCCTCAATTACCACTACCCCCCAACACACAACACACACACACACACGCGCACACACACACACACACACACACACACTATTATTTTGCGATCCATTTCAGGTTCCTTGAATCAGAATTTTAATAGGTTCAGCTGAAGGAATCTGACATTCTGACACTTTATTAAGGAAATAAAAGTTGGGATGAGCACTGGGTGTTGTATGGAAACCAATTTGACAGTAAATTTCATATATTAAAAAAAAAAAAAAACAAAAACAAATAAAAAGACACTTTACTACAAAAAAAAAAAAAAAAAAAGTTGGGAAATCCACTGCTCCAAGCTTTTAATAGACAATAGGCTATCTGCCCATATCATTTTAAGAATCTTAATGATTCTTAAAGGCTTATTTACTAGCAGATACAGAAGGAAAGCATTATCTTACTTTCCAAGTTAAGCCCTGAGAATATTCTAAATTTTATATAATCAGTGAATAACTGCAACAATTTAAACCATGACAGAACCAAAATTATCATCTACTCTTAATAATAGTGCTACATATATTGACATTATGAAAGTTTTCCCAAAATAATAAGATGTTTAATCACATATTTTTTAAGTTGTCAGAAATGTGAATGATTATGTCTGTCCTAGCTACTAACATCTAATAACTGATAAGTGTATGCAATGTTTTATTTTGCACAATTAAATGTGATCCCATCCATATGTGTATCCACTATCCACCACCAATGCAATATTCCTAAATGAGCAACATTAAAATATCTTTTGAAAAATTTTAACATCACAAAGTTCATTCTATTTATGACTACACATGTTTTGAGTGAGTACAGAAATAGCCTCTAGCAGAGATTCGAGGTTTCATAAAACACAGAGCAAATGGGGAAATGGTTTTAAATTTACTTGCTTTGACTTGATTTAGATAAATAGAGTAGATTAAAAAATTAAAAAGGTGACTTTTATGTTTATGTGAGTTGGCAGGAGAGGTGAAAGTTAACTGACCTGTTTAACCTCCTTTCTGAAACAGACTGATAACATGTTGTAGTTGAATTAATACTTGGCAACCACAAGAGGCTCAGAAACACAGGGTGAGTTGAGCTTTTAATTTCAAAAAAGCAACTGGTACTGCAAAAACAAACTCTTTTCAGCTTTTAAATTTAGAATATATAAAAGATTAAGAAATGAAAAATATACATTATATAGAAAGAGAGCAAAAAATTGCCTTCAGAACTAGTCTGCCTTAAAGCAAACTGGGTAACCCTTCAAAAAAAAAAAGAATTGTGATGAATCAAATAAGGTTTTTTATATTTTATGTATTTGTATAATGTATTTTATATTTGTATACTGCTACTTGATTATATACATTTCCTGTTAGTGAACTTGAGTGTTAAAAGAATTGTCATACTATATTCACCATTGTTCCTTGCTTGTTTTTGTTTTCTGTTTGTCCAGCTGGGGAAGACGACAGAGCAAAATAAAGTCATTTAGAAATTCAGGAAAGCAGGGTGCCTGGGTGGCTCAGTTGGTTAAGCGGCTGACTTCGGCTCAGGTTATGATCTCATGCTCCGTGAGTTCAAGCTCCGCGTTGGGCTCTGTGCTGACATCTCGGAGCCTGAAGCCTACTTCAGATTCTGTGTCCTCCCTCTCTCTCTGCCCTTCCCCTACTCATGCTCTGTCACTCTCAAAAATAAATAAACATTAAAAAAAAAAAAAGAAAATCAGTAAAGACACTAACAATAGAATACTTTTTACTTTGAGGTTTTTGTTTTGTTTTGTTTTGCTTACTAATCCCTAAAAGGAGTCAAATTTTGAAAAATACGCAATTTAATTAAAGTGTAAAAACTGAATTTTTTGCTCTGAATTCTAAAATATTAGGTATGACAAAGATTAGCTGTGATGCATGGATTTTCAAAGTCATGTGATAAAGCAATTATTGAGAAGCCCTAAATTACAGCAGAAAAAAAAACGCCCCACTTGAGAATGATTTTGGCTTCATGCCCCAAGATTATGAAGATTTCTAGCAAAGTCTCTCAGTAGCCAATCTGATCAGCTCACTCTAGGTTTAGAGGATATATTTTGGTGCCATCAACTTTGATCCCAAGACCTCCTCCTTTGAATACAAAGTAAATCAGTCTCTCCATTGATCCCATATTTTGTACCTTTCCAGGAGACTCTCTCCTTCTAGAATTTGTAGAGCATTAGATTATATACCCAAGAAGTCATAGAAAAATCAAGACCAAGACCAGCTCCACTCAGAACTGCCCTTCATACTCTGCAGAGGCCATTCCTCTGTTTCCTTCTATTTCCTACTTAGGATCACCATTCAGGCTAATGTTCAGGCTACCACTGAATTGCCCCAGATAATGGTGTCATCTCCATTGTCTGAAAATGTCTCCTTTATTTTTATTTTGCTTCTGTATAGCAGAGCTTCAAATTAGTACAGACTTTCAGAATCTCACACACAATTTTATCCCCACAGCATATACCTACTTCCAGAAAGTTTAGGTGAAGATTGCCACACAATATCAGGAGCCTCAGGTCGAGTAATGAAAACTGCCTCATTGTGTAGTACCTCACATGTTCCAAGGTAGAATTTTCTCTACCTACACAATCTTGCCACCTACCTTCCATTCTTTTTTTTTAAACCTTCTTCAAAGTTTATTTATTTTGAGAGAGAGAGAGAGAAAGAGAGAGAGCACACGAGCGGGGGAGGAGCAGAGAGAGAGAGAGAGAGAGAGAGAGAGAGAGAGAATCCCAAGCAGATTCCATGCTGTCTGCACAGAGCCAGTCGTGGGGCTACAGCCCACAAACCAAACTGTGAGATCATAACCTGAGCTGAAATCAAGAGTTGGATGCTTAACCAACTGAGTCACCCAGTTGCCCCCATTTTTCTATCTCAGTCTATTTACCTTACAAGTCTACACATACACTTTTCTATGAGGCATTTCAATTTCCATGTAAATCAGAAGATAAACATACTTGAGGTGTCAGGAGAATAGGGGAGAGCAAGGAATTACCTATTTCTATAAGCCATGCTTAACATTCAACTACCCCAGCACAAAAGAACTTAAAAAAGTTGCTACAATGTACAGACAATTATTGACAAATGAGTGTTAGCAACTTAACTAGACCTGTGTTGTTGTATATACAATTTCATAATATCTTAGGAAAGAAAATAGTTATCTTTCCCAAAAATTCACCTGGAAATTATTTTCACGGTACAATGCCATGACCATGATTTTGATCATCTTCTCCAACAATGACCTCAATGAGAAAAACAAGCTTACAGGCTTTTCTTATAGACTGCTCTTTCCTCTATGGTACTAATATTTCACATGTATTTTAGGGTGCTCTGCTCTTTGCAGCATTCCACCTGGAGTAGAGTGGACATTTGCAGTAAATATTGTGGAATAAATAAATAAACTCTGTCAGTTTGCTAGGTATGTCACAACAAAATACCACATACTGGGATGCTTAAGCAACAGACGTTTATTTTCTCACAGTTCTGGAGGCTAGAAGTTCAAGATCAAGATGATGGCAGGGTTAGTTTCTCTTGAAGACCTGTCTCCTTGGTTTGTAGCAGGCTGCTCATCGTGTATTCACGTGGTCTTTTCTCTGTGCAAATATCACTGGTGTTTCTTTGTGAATCAAAATATTTTCTTCCGATAACACCAGTCAGGTTGGAATAGAACCCACCCTAATAGACTCATTGTAACTTAATCACTTGTTTACAGGCCCTATCTCCAATTACAGTAACGTTCTGAGATACTGAGGGTTGGGGGTGCAACACAGGGGTTTTAGGAGGCCACAATTGAGCCCTTAACATGAACTACATACAATATGAGAAGCAAATGCTAACTCATGCATATAATTTCATGACTATCTGTTTAGTCGATATGCAGGCATATTTTACAAGAAATCTATTTCAACAGAAAAGAAATTCAGGAAATACAATAAATTTTAATGTGAAAAAGGCAAAAACTTAGTTCAAATGCCAATGTTCGGGCAAGGAAACTAGTTAACGGTATGCAGCAGTTCTCATAAGAACCCTTTACAAGTATATTAAGTGAGTAATCCTCAGAGAAATTGTGAAGAATGAAGAGTACCAGATAAAAGGGGAAAGTGAAAACAAAACTCTAGGGTGTCTAAACCCAAGGGCCACATTTATAGTTCAGCACTTAATTATATAGACAGGTTAAAAAAAAAATCACAAAAGCATTCTGAAAGAGAAGCAAAATCCTGCAGTGGTAAAAAGCCTACCTGTGCCTGAATCCTTGTCCTGCCATATCCTGGCTGTGATTTGGACAGATTATTTACTCTTTCTGAAACCATTCCTCTTCGGTAAAACAAATAATGTTTGGAAATTAAGGGAAGAGGTTAAGGAAAGGGCCTGCACAGTGGCAAGAAAACAATGAATATTCAATGAATGACAAGGAAAAAGAAGGATGTAAATTAAACAGAATGGTAAATATTCAATTATCCCATGTTAACAGATGACTATGGACATGTGGTTCATTTGGCACATATGTAGCAGTGATACAGAGATACAGCAGATTGAATCATCGTCATCTTCAGCAGCAGCAACAACCATTATGTAATTTATATGTATTGAAGATTTGTTCTGTAACACAAAAATATGCCTGAAGTTTTATACGCATGATCTAATTTAATGCCCCCTCTACACACACACATACACACACACCTTATGAGGTCGTTACCACCGTTATCCACATATTAAAAATGAAGGAAAGCGATTTTCCCGGTGTCATGCACTGACCTGTAACTTAAGTCTTTATGATTCCACACGCTGAACTTTGGCCCAGCATAGTTACTGCAATAATATTCAGATTGAGTCAAGAGAAGTCAACTGCAAAGTATGTTAATGAGATTATTAAAAATGTCCAGGGTAGGGGCGCCTTGGTAGCTCAGTTGGTAAAGCGTCTGACTTCAGCTCAGGTCATGATGTCATAGTACGTGGGTTGGAGGCCCTCGTCAGGCTCTGTGCTGACAGCTCAGAGCCTGGAGGCTGCTTTGGATTCTGTGTGTCCCTCTCTCTCTGCCGCTCCCCCGCTTGTGCTCTGTCTCTCTCTGTCTCTCAAAAAACAAATAAACGTTAAAAAATTTTAAAAAATAAAGAATCTTTAGATTAATAAAGAGATAGTTAATTGAAAAGAATCCATGTACTTTCTTCTTGCCTGCATTGGTCACTGACGTAGAAAGAAAAGATGCTTGGAACAGCATGAATGATCTTGTCAATTGTCACCATGACAGTAAAGCCAAGAGCTTCTCAGAGGCGTTGAATTCAACAACTCTGAAACAACAGGTGTTACCAGTTCTTGTTATAATTCTTGAATTAATAGTCCTTATTGTTTAAGCCATGTTTAATTGAGCTTTCTCTTACAGAGAGCTAAAAAACTTCCCTGAATGACCCAAGTTTGCTTCTATGTTCAAAGATCTTAACTAATCAAAAATGAAATAACTGTGATAACTCTTTGTATTGATTGATTTTTGTCTCCAGTTCACATACAGACTTTCTATATTCCTTCCTGGGGAAAAGCATACTATAATTTTAGAATAGAGAATATGGAAAATTGTTCCAACACAAAAACTATTTTTATATAAGATTGAATTAGCAAAAAGGCCCTAAGCAAAAATGAAAAATTTTAGCAAAAATAATTTCACACATGATGTGAAAATTTTCCATGCAGCTCTAATTATGAGTATATTGCCCATAAAACAATCATCATTTTCCGTTTTCAGATCAATACCATGCCAAAAACAAGAAGAAAGAACACCTCTTGCCATAATTTTACACAGTTTTGCTAACAAGAAATTCATTTAGCTTTGTGTATAGTGTTTCATAATCATTAATATGAGAATTCACTTTATCTTTCTGCAGAAATTGTCATACAATGTATTCTCAGGGCAGACTATTCAGAATTTGAAGGCTTCGTTGCCTATGAACCGTGTGTGATGCTACTGCTGATACTCTCCCTGGTACTTATTATCCCTGAAACACTTTCTGAAGTTTCCAAGCTATCATCACAGAATGACTTGACACCATGGCCTCTGAATCATCATTGAAATTTCTTTTAAGGGCAGTAAAAAGAACAAGAGAAAACATTCCGAAGACAAAAAAAAAACACTCCTTTTCCTCTAAGAGGTTTAAAACTATCACAGATTCTCAAGCAGAACTGGGCATACACAAATATATAAGAGCAGAAATGCATCACGGATTTGAAGTGTACGTGCACCCACAGCTAAACAAACATTTTTTTCATGTATATAGTTAATATACATTAGAGTATCTTCATAGCTTACCATTTTCAAAAATGGTAGACTTTCTTTTTCCCCTCAAACCCTTCACAAACCGTATGTATTATGGTATGCTATAATATCCCTAAAGATAGGTAATGTGTTGTAATACAAAATAAGATGTTACATGTTAACCTGTCTGTGACAGAGGTTTTAGATGTTTAGGATACAGTCTTTGATATCTCTTAAAGTTTGACAAGTCTTTATCAGGAGAGATTTTCCTATATTCTCTGATTATATTTTTCCTATTATACATTCAAAGGTAATTTCCTTCATGTTAATGATGGCAATACCAGCTGGCAGTTTGAGCAAATGGAAGCCTGCCAATAACCATGTGAATGAGCTTGAAACCTGATCCTTCAGCCCTAGTCAAGTCTTGAGATGAATATAGAGCTAGTTGACAGATTGACTATAACCTCATAAGAGACCCTGAATCAGAATCTCTCATCTAGGTTGCTCTAGGATCCTGGAACTTCATAAGATGTACAAGATAATAAATATATTAAGCTACTAAGTTCTGAGGAATTGGTTACTCGGCTATAAATAACTTATTCAGACCAAACAAGAACTATTTCTTTGGTCATCCTAGTTAACCATAAATAAAAAAGGACTTGATGACTGATAATCAGAATTTACTTTCTAGCATTCATAATTCATGGTGAATGGGTATTGGTAAAAAGTGCTTATTTTGGACTTTAGTTTTGATAAGTTTCAATATGTTTTTTTGTTTTTGCACAACAAAGTCCCAAGTTAACAAGGCCTTATATGTCTGCTTGTCCATCTCATTGATTTTCTGCCTATCTATCTATCTATCTATCTATCACCTACCTATCATCTTTTTTATTTCTATCCATCCATCTATCCATCTGCCAATATTTTTCTATCTAGACATTTGGACAATGCAAATCCTACCTGACTATTAGTCAAGATTATTGGGTCTAAAGAGGGAAACATCTTTTTGCATAACTGATTCTATCTTCAAGAGTTTAAATTATTCATGTGCTTTTCATGATATAATGATCCTTTATGGCATTAAGTGGTAAAATCATAGCATACAATCTCAGGTAATGAAAATGAAAAAAAAAACAGTTAAAGGCAAAAATATCTAAGTAACAATAAAAATGTGGCAAATCCCTTATTGAGGGATGTATATTGTGGGATTTTTGTTAACATAGAAAGTTTGACTTTAACCAAACTACCTTTTATTAAAATTTTCCCTGTTTAGGCAATGTAAAATGATAACTTTAGATTCATTAATGTTAAAAGTGCAGACAATAAAACTCTGACATTAATTTTGTTTTACAGCTCACATTAACTCTTTCAATTCTGTATTGTAGCATAGAAAACCCACAGGAATTTAACAGCTTAAAATACTAGTAATGTATATATTATTTCTCATGATTCTGCAACTAAGCCTGGGTATATCTTGGTTTTTTATGTTTTTTGTTTGCTTGTTTGTTTTGTTTTGGTTCAGGTAGTCATAGTATCTGACTTCATCCAAGATGGCTTTATTGTTTAGGATTGGCGCAACAGCTAGGAATTGATAAGGCTTCTCTCTTTTATCATACAGCCTTACTTCTTCACACAGCAATGGTCATCACAGAAGATTTTCTACATAAGGGCTGTCTTCCAAGAGAGAAGAAGGAGAAGCTGTCAATCCTCTTACAGGCTAGATATGAAACTGACAGGTTCATTTTTGCTCAATTCTGTTGGTCAGAGAAAGCTACAAAGCCAGGCCAGATTCAAGGAGAAATGTGATAAACTCCACCTCCTGATGGGAGGAGCAGCATGGAGGGAGGGCAGGAATTGATGGGGACTGTCTTCAGAGGATACCTACTCCAGTTCATCCTGTGACCAAACAATTCATGATTTTCCACATGCAAAATGCATTCTTTGTGTGTACATACAAATTACATTCTAAGATCTCCAAAACCTCAGCCCATTGTGGCATCAGGCTCAGATATTCAATCCAGTGTCTCATTATCCATGTTAGATACAGAGACACATGAATGCAGTTCCTCAGGATCAGAGACCTATGAAGTAAGACACTATCTTTCCTCTATACCCAACATACAGTAGTAAAACAGTATATTAGTTTCCAATATCTGCTATAACAAATTATCAGAAACTTATACTATCTCACTATTCTGGAGATCAGAAGCCCAAAATCAGTTTTATTAGTCTCATCATTTTCATAAAATCAAGGTGTTGGGTGGCCTGCCTTACTTCTTGGAGGCTGGAGGAAAGAATCTGCTCCCTTGTCTTTTCCAGCTTCAAGAGCAACTTGTATTTATTGTCTGCTTGCATTTATTGGCTAGTGGCTTTTCCTCCATCTTCAAGCAGGCAATGTGACATGTTAAAATCTCTCTCCCTCCACCCCCTTCTCTCTCTCATCTTTCACCAAAACCCCTGCTTCTGTTGTCACACACCCTTTCCTCTGACTCTGACCCTTTTTCCTCCCTTTTAGAGTTGGGCCCATCTGGTTAATTCAGAATAATCTTCACACCTTATGATCCTTAACTTAGTTACATCTGTTAAGCCCCTTTTGCCATGTAAAGGAACACAAGCTGCCATACAGTGAATAGTATAACTCCCTTTCAAGCAGGGGAAAGCAGAAGACCTTTATCAGCCAATAGTCCAGAGTAATTCTAAAATCCAGCAGGGAATATTTCCCAAGTCTGCCCTGCTCCAGAGACAAGGTACAAAGTATGTTCCTTGGCTAGGATATATGTGCTCTCTGGAAATGGTTCTACATGGCTCTTGAGTTCTTCCTGCACGCTCTTTGCCCTATCCTCTGAGTTAATTCTCTTTTTCTATAAGAAATGGTTTATGCTTTCAACTAAATAACTTTCTCAGTCTGCTTCCTGCCCATAGAAGTTTTCAGGCCCCAAAATCTTTTTAGCTTTTTTTTTCTGTCTCTACCTCTTTAAGTCCACATTTGTGGCAATTTTTGCCAATAAAATTCTCTTGAAAACACTGTGGATCTTCTGAATCTTATTGGGTTTATTTCATTAGATCAAAACTACACTCACAGGTCTTTTTGAAGCAGGACCTGTTAATACTTCATTTTGTGAGATATGGTGCTGTGGGTCTATGCTCTCAAGGTTCATGATCTTAAGATGGTTAGAAATACCTTTCTCTAGGGGCATCTGGGTGGCTCAGTCAGTTGAATATCTGACTTCAGCTCAGGTCATAACCTCCTGGTTCGTGTGTACGAGCCCTGTGTTGGACTCTGTGCTGACAGCTCAGAGCCCAGAGCCTGCTTCCAATTTTGTGTCTCCCTCTCTCTCTCTGCTCCTCTCCCCCTCACACTCTGTGTCTCTCGCTCTCAAAAATAAATAAACATTAAAAATTTTTAAATAATAAAGGGCGCCAGGGTGGCTCAGTCAGTTGGGTGGTCTGACTTTGGCTCTGGCCATGATCTTGCAGCTCATGAGTTCGAGCCCCATGTCGGGCTCTGTGCTGATGGCTTGGAACCTGGAGCCTGCTTCAGATTCTGTGTCTCCCTCTCTCTCCGCCCCTCCCTCTTCACACTCTGTCTCTCTCCCTCAAAAATAAACATTCAAAAAAAATTTTTAAATAAAAATAGTAAAAACATTTTTAAATAATAATAAAAAAAGAAATACCTTTTGCTAGGTAAGAGGCTCTAATTTTAGGCACTGCCTTAAATTTTTCTGGAATCTTATCTCTCAATTTGGAACTGATACTGGTTCCATGATTTATTACCAGCATCTTGGATTTGGTCTTTGTTCTCAGGTCATTTTTTCCTTGAAAATCTTTGGTTGTCTAGAAGAGTTGGTAACATAACTCAGAAAATTCTTGCTTAGTCTCCTTGACTGCTGAAGTATTCCTTCTTTTTTTTTGTGTGTGTTTATTTTTTTTGAAGGAGAGAGAGACTGAGTGTGAGCGGGGGAGGGGCAGAGAGAGAGGGAAACAGAATCGGACGCAGGCTCCGGGCTCTGAGCTGTCAGCACAGAGACCGATGCAGGGCTCGAACCCACGAACTGTGAGATCATGACCTGAGCCGAAATCGGACGCTCAACCGACTGAGCCACCCAGGCGCCCCATGAAGTGTTCCTTCTTTATATCATTTTTCTTTTATCTTGCAATATGCTATCATAGGCAGCTAAATGAGGTCAAATTTAATTGCAAAATTCTGCCTAGAAATATGCATCCAGATCCATAATTTCACCTAGTCCAGTTTTTATTTTCCATACCACTCGAGGTGACAGGTGTTGCAACTGGTTCCCTGCATTCCAGTAATGCCTTCCCTTCTGATCTCCAATCTCTTTGCTAGCTTTCATTTCAAAACTAATACCATATGTTTTAAGTTTTTGTCATGATAGTGTCCTACATTAGGTACCATTCCATCCCAGTTGTCTACTGCTAGATAAGCACACACAGAACTTAGTTCATTTTTTAAAAACACCATTTATGGGGCATCTGTGTGGCTCTGTTGGTTAAGCACCAGACTCTAAACTCTTGATTTTGGCTCAGGTCATGATCTCATGATTTGTGGGCTCCAGTTCCACGTCAGGCTCTGGGCAGACAGTGTGGAGATTCTCTGTCTGTCCCTCCCCTGTGCTCTCTCTCTCTCTCTCTCTCTCTCTCTCTCTCTCTCAAAAATAAATAAAATAAACTCTTTTTTAAAAAAGGCTCTGTTTATTATTTATCATGATTCTTCAATCTGGGCTAAACTCACCTGTGCAGCTAGTCTGTTCCACATGATACCTCATGGGGCTGGATCACAAAAGGTGGCTTCTTCATGGAGGCTTCTTCTGAGCCTGGTGCCTCAGCTGGAAAGGATCACACAGTTCACAGCTGACCATTCACTTTTCTCTCCCCACTTGGACTTCACATGGCTAGCTTAGGCTTCCTGACAGTATGGTCATATCGGACTTCTCACATGGTGGTTGACCAAGAGTGCAGAAGATGAAGCAGCCAATATTTTAAAAAGCTAGGCCCAGAACTGACACAGTGTCACTTCCATCTCAGTTGATTCTTCAAACAAGTCAAGGAACAGCTTAGATTCAAGGGGCAGGGAAGTAGACTCATCATTTTGGTATGAGGTGAAGCATATACATTTATAGGCAAAGGAAGGAACTGATGATTGCCATCTTTGGAAACTAGCATATCGATTTCTATTTTGCTCATGAGCATTATAATTTTCTAATGGAAAATATTTTAAATCACCACAACTTCAAACCATAGCAGTAGTTTTTAATAGATTTTAATTTTAGAGCAGTTTTAGGTTCACAGAAAAAGTAAGCAGAAGGTACAGATATTTCCCATTTGTGCCCCACCCACACATGCACAACCTCCCCCATTATCCATATCCTCCCAACACTGTGGGACATTTGCTATAATTGAGAAACCTACCTTGACAAATCAATATCACTGGAAGCTCATAGTTTATATTAGGGTTCATTCTTAGTGTTGTACATTCTATAGATTTGGACAAAGTTATAATAACATACATCCACCATTATAGTGTCATACAGTGTAGTTTCACTGCCCTAAAAATCCTCTGCACTCTGAAATAGTAATTTCTTCAGGGTTTAACACTTTGAGGTTATAGTTTACTTCTAAAAACGATTTGACTCTAAAAGAGCTTCTATGATCTAGCTATTAGATTCTAAAATCATAGTAAACCACATAGACTCAAATAACATGAAAAATATATTTTATATTGTTTTAAATTCTTATTTTAGTAAGCAAACTTTATTATAGTGGGACCTAGAATGAATGAATGAATGAATGAATAAATAAATAAATAAATAAAAATAATCTCTAATTTCCATAGTTTCTAATTTGCTTAGAGATTAAGAGAAATATATGTGATGTATAAATAAAACTAAAAAGAAAACAAACCTCAAAATTCAATTCAATTCAACTCCCTTTTAAGGGAAGTCCTATTTGTCATCATGCTGTCTGTTTCACATAACTGCTTAAGATTATCACTTTAGTAGCTGGCCACTGGTATCTTTCATTTAACTAGAGTCCTGGAGTACACAGTCCACAGGTATTGAAAATAAATCTGAGGGGCATTTGGCTGTCTCAGTCACTAGAGCATGTGACTCTTGATCTAGGGGTTGTAAGGTCAAACCTCAAACTGGGGAAAAGCCCACTAAAAAAATAATAATAAATACATCTAAGAAGTTGCTTTATTTTTCTTGTAATGTGATTTTGTTGATTATTATTATTATTATTATTATTTGATTATTATTTTTTTAAGTTAAGCAACATCTAGACACTCTATTTTATGTGAGACTTCATGAGAAGCAGGGACTATGACCAATCAGATGTTTCTACCTGGGAGTTTGAATCTTGAAATCGTGAACCAAAGTCTCAGGTTTGTAAAGATAAATTATCACCTGGTAGCCATTTTGATGATAATTCAAGGGACAACATGAAGAGTTTAATGGTATAGTGTATTAACAATGTCCAAACCAAATTATTTCTGTATCAAGGCCTTAAGCATGACCTCTGCTACCAGTCTCCATTGGTTTTGACCTAATTTCTGAACTTCCAAAGTTTTTATCAGTTTTGCTGAACAACCCAATAATCTTCCAATAAACTGATTTTCTACTTCAGTTACTAAGGATACAGTTTTTTAGCTTGCAACCAAGAAGCCTCACTAATACACATGTTTAATCACAGTTTAACCCAATTTTATGTATTAATACAAAACCAGAGTACATCCAAGATGTTTCCTTTAATAGCTACATATTATTCTCCAAATAGTATTAATATGTTCTTTAACAGGTATCCTATTGTACAAGCAGAGCCATTGCTAAACTGTGGTGAAGTTTTTGTTTTGTTTTGTCTTGTTTTTACAATTCTCAGTGATTTTATTTATTTTGTAGTGTCCTTAGATGAAAAGATCTCAACCATTATTATGAACTAGTGATCAAAAATAAGATTTTAAAAAGAAGCTCTCCTTGGGCAAGTCACATAAATTCAAAATCAATAATGAAAAACCCTTGTTTATTTAGATAGTCAGTAAATCAATTATTCAAATTAGTAGAAATTTCTGGAAAGCTGAGTATTCATCCTTTCAAAAGCCAAAATATTATTGTTTTTATTATCATTATTACTTACCATTTGTCTTCAAGTTTTTATTGAAAAGTACACCAGCCACAAATGTTTAAGTCAGTACATTTTCACAAGATGACCACATCGTATAAGTTCAAAATAAACAAGCAGGCTATCACAACCACTTAGTAACCTTCAAGTAATCTTTGGTTACTTCCATGTGTATGATTTTTTACTTCCATGGTCATTTATTCAATTTGTTTTATTTTCTTCTCTGCTTGACTATAATATATGTGAGAAAAAGTAACATTTTGCTTCTTCAAGTGTTCTTTTTTTCCATTCTCTGTCAAATAAGTTGAGCTCAATAAATGATTAATGAATGAAATAATAAAGCAGTGAGTGGATGGAGGTTGCATAAATATTAAACATTCCCTGTTATTGTTCAAATAATACTTCATTCCTGATTTTTACCTGAATTCCTAATAACTAGTTGCTATTTCAGGGTCTTATCTATCAGAAATCCTGTTTCCCTACTCATCATATAGTAACAGTTTTTATTCACAGGCAGACTTATGTAGTATATGAACCTTTTGTCTTGTGGTCAGCAGACAGGACTTTCTCCCCCTCCAGCCCCCACTACGCTGTGCACAGTGGGTGTATTTCAGTTAGTGCTTCGAACCTTCCCACTGCAAGTCATATTTTGCTCAGGTTCCAAGGAATAGCTGTTTCCTCCAAGGCCTTTTTTGTTTTTTAATTCTTAAATTTTAAATTAAGTTAAGAAAAGCAGAATGTAAGTTAGAAAGCATGCTTCATAGGAAACATTCTCATTGCAATAAGTAAATAGCAGAATCTTTTATTACTATTGTGATGTTATTTTCTCTGATACCAATTTATCTCATGATTATTTCCAATACTAATATATTTCATTTTGGCAACAACAGATAAATAGCCATGTACGTCAAAAATAAGATGAGTACAAGTCAGAATTTTATACTGTCTACAAAAAATAATACTGATTCACATTGATATCACTAAAAACAAAATGTATTAAAATATATACTACCTTAAATCATTCAGGATTACATTACTCAGTTGACTCTATCTAAATACTCCCTTTGGTAATCAGAACAGGTATACTGGAACCATATTTTGCAGTAATTAAGATACACTCATGTTAATAACAAGTGTGGCTAAAGATTTTTTCATACTTTGTTATTTTACTAATAAGCCCATACCTTAGAGATTTGAAGAGAATTTATTCAATATGTCTGTAAAATTTTTCCAAAATAAATATATTGTGTGCATAGCAGACATTTCAGTATTTGGGAAGCTGCTTTGTATCTGTGCCCTCTTCCTATCTTTTAGGGAATTCTCTATGAGTCTTGACTGGAAGTATCTATTGTTGTTTATATTAATTAATTCTCAAATTCATTCACAGTCCTTTTGGTTTTCCCTTAAGGATTTATAAGCTGGATATCTAAATATCTATCTATCTACATATCTATCTATCTACGTATATATTTTCTCCTTTTTCTCCTTATCATTCTATACAGGGTTGTTGAAGGTTAACTTTGTAAGTCTTTAAAATATAAATTATATATCATATGGTTTCTGTAATTGGTCATGAAAAGGTACTATGACTTCTCTCTCCCAATACTATATTTAAAATTTCCTTTCTAAATTCAGGTGTTTTTGGCACTTTATCTAGTAAAGTACATCAAGCCATCATTTCTGAAGGATCCTTAATGTTTTTTACTTTTTAATATGGTCACTGCCGTCATTTTCCATTAGCATTTACCAGTGGTCATGGAAATATTGAAGGGCACCCTATTGTGTAATAGCAAACCAGTTTTCCTTAATAATTGGGATCAATCCAATCGTTCCATTCAGTGATCTGAGAAACCTTAAAATGTTCAGTCTTATCTTCAAAGTGAATGGAAGCATTACTGTGTTCCTTAGTGGAAATATTCTCTCTCTGGGAAGTAAGGTCTCTAGTCCAGAAGACCTCAAGGTTTTCAGGATAGAAAGAAAACATTCTGTAACTGGGTCACTAGGTAAAATAGTGAGAGGAGCCCCTTCATACCTTTGATTATTGAAGCCATGTATTCTGGCTATGGGTGGGGGGATATAACCATATAATATTGTCTCTAAGTCAAAGTACATACTACATCGTATGAGACTACATCACTTTAAGCTGGCGTCTTACAGCTACCACCATACATGACTCTTCAGTAACCCATTTCATCCTTGTATTAGGTCAAATATGTCTGGGTGAGGGAGTAAGTAGTAAGACCAATTAATTCCACAAGACCATTGCAGCCCATGCTGAGAAATTAGTTTCTTGATCAGAATCAATGCTGTGTAAAATCTCATGACAGTGATTAAAATACTCTTTGAGCTGCACATGGGGTGCTAGAAACATCATGGGCATTGAAGGTACATCCATATTCAGAATATATTTATATTCTAATAAAGTTAAATCTTTACCTGCTTTCTCGTGGTGAGGGTACAATGTAATCAACCTGTTTCCAAGTGGTGGATTCTCTAGGTGAATGGTGCCATATAGAAAATTTTGGTCTATGTAACTGGTAGATTGGGCACCCAGCAGTAGCACTGTCAATGTTAACCTTGGTAATAGGTGGTCCATGTTGTTAAAGTCTTGTTAAAGGGATATGTAACAAAGTATTGTTAAAGGGATATTTCATCCCTACTGCCACGACTTCTTTGCTCATGGACCCATTGAATAAGCATTGGGATGGCTGGGAAAGAGGTTACTGACATTCATAGAGTGAGTTATTTACCTACCTTATTATTTTGAGTGTCCTCCAAATTATATGCCTTTGGGTAGACATCCCCAAGTAAAATAAAATATCTTCACAGTCTATGTCCATCTACATACCTCTTGACTCAAGAGCTCCTTTATCACCAGTCTTCCATTCTCTTTTCTTTGAAGTTCATATTCATCCAACCTGACCATGAAGAACCATTAACAAGTATTACATCATTGATCCATACTTCTTCTTATCTTTCAGTCTGTCCAAATTAAAATATACTGTTTGGAATTCTGTCTAGTGGGATGTTACACTTCACTACTGTCTTCCAGGACCATGTGGGGACTGTAAAACTAAAGTGTTCACTTTTAGGTAACATTGAGCATATTGTCCAGAATTATCTACAAAACAGTATAAGGTTTTCTTTTTTCTTCTCCTTCCATGAACCATAAAGAACTCCCCATGAGGCAAGAAACGTGGATTGAGAGAATGGATTGCAGGAGGAGCTGGTTTCAAATAACCCCAAACCACCTACTCATACAACTCATTTATATCTTTGGGATCTACCTGAGCCCAGTCACATATATACTATTTCCACTTGATAATGCATTGCTTTTGTTCATGCCCAAGCTTTAGCTTGGTAGATCAGAGAAAAACTAGTTCATGACTGAGAATTCAGACTTCATGGTCACCTGATACCCTATGGTTAGCATTAAGTCTTTACCAAAGCCAAGTAGCAAGTCAGAAGCTGTTTCTCATAAAGAGAATAGTTATCTGCTAAAGATGGCATAAGTATTTCCAAAATCCTTAAAGCTTGTATTGCAATTATCCTCTGATTTCTTGCCAGATTCTCCATACAGCATTCTTATTTGCCATAGATAATTTGAGTATCATTGGCTCTCCTGGATTATAAGGTTCAAGGGGAAAATCCAATTGCCCTGGAGCCTAGACTTGTTTCAGAGCCTTCTCTTGTGCTGAAAGAGCAAATTTTTAGGTAATTTGTAAATAGATTAAAGTAGAACACACAAATGTAGTATATGTTGTTTTCAAATCCTGAACATCATGCCTTTTTTTGTGTGTGTGTCTGTGCTAGGTTGTGTGAAATAAAGTAAACTGTGTTTCACCTTGAATAATATATCTTATGCTCCAGATCATTGGACTTCCAGAAACTTCATTGAGGTGATAAGCTTCTGAAATTTTGTGGCATTTATCTATGATTCGTTGGCTCACATTTGTCTTAGTAAGGAAACTAAATTATCTACTATTTCCAGCTCATCCAAGCTGTGGTCCTTGTAACTTTTTGTATGGAGAAAAATGGATTGGCCAGGTCAATATTTACAAACCAAGTCCAAAAGTCTATGTTGATTTATTCCAGTCAAAATACTGTAGCTGTATTATTGTCTACAAATAGAGCCACCAAATTCATTCTCCAAGATCTATCCAACTTTTGCACAGGCCCAATAGTCAAGTTAAATGGGAATGTGATTAAATGTTACCTCTCTACATCTCTATAATCTTTGATGACAGTACAAATATTCACAATTCTTTAATATTTGAATAGGAAAGAAAAGGCCCAGTGACTTTCACTTAGATCTTGCTACCATCACGGCCTTTACCATGGGTCGCATAGCTAATGTACAGATTCTGCCAGTTGCGATGTGTATTTATTCTAATTATATATTTAAGAACTGGAAAAAATTGCTATGGAATCCACACACTAACCATCTAGGTGGCTACTGTGAGTTAAACTTGGGCTAAGACTTCAGGTTTCCCCTAATGACCATTAGATTCTGGTTTGACTAGGTGAACCATAGTTGTATTTAAGGTGGAGGAGAAATTTTCTGGAGAGTTCTAGTTTTACAAAAGCAATGCAGATTGCCACTATGAGATGGAGAAACTTCCCAGAAGCCATGGACTTCTAATCCATGAGAACTGGTGCTATAGTGAATAGTTTCAGGATCCTGCTTACCAATTCAGTGGCTGCCAAGTTGAACACAGCATACCAGTAAAGGAAAAGAAGTCACTTCCTCCTACTCTGATCTTGCAATGGGCTTCCAATACTCTCTATTGTCAAAGTCTAACATCAAGCCAACTGGCAAAGAGAAATGTCCTGAAGGTCCAGCTCCAGGATCACAAAGCAAGGCAAAGAAAAGGTAGATATAAAGCTGAGAAGTGATAAATAAATGACTGGCACAGATGACAAGGTTAATTGAAGGAAAAGTGTGTGAATAGATCTCTCAAAATAGATTTTAGAAAGGAAGAATAGTTATATCCCAGTAAGTAATAACCAAAAGACTCCCATTGCGGTAATTATCAACCACAGAAAGTAAGCTTCTATGTGGATATCATTTGACCTTTCTCCCCTGCCAACATGGTATTTTATGAAATTTTAAGTTCTTTTTTTTTTTAAGGTCCACACAAATGGACTACCTTTTTCAATCCCTTAACTTTCAACTTATTTTGTGTCTGTATCTAAAGTGAGTCGCTTGTAGATAGCCTACAGTTGGATGGCTTTTTAAAAATCCATATCTGCTTTTACGGTGGTGAGTTTAAGAGACATTAATCTAATTACGGATAGAGTCTTATTTCTCCCTTTTGCTATTTGGTTTCTATAAGCCTTATATGTTTTGTTTTTTTCAATTTCTCTGTTACTGCTTTCTTTTGGCTAAACTGAAATGATTATTACAATAAACATTAATAACAAAGGATTTTTTAAATTCACAAATATGTGGAAATCAAATAATATACCCTTAAAAACCAGTAGGTGAAAAAAATCAAAAGGAAAATTAGAAAATACTTTTATAGGAAAGAAAACACAACACAACAAACCAAAACATGTGGGATTCTGTAAAAGAAGTACTCAGAAGGAAATTTATAGATGTAAATATGTGCATTGAAAAAGAAAATCTCAAATTGATACCCTAATCTTTTACTTTGAGAAACTAGAAAACCAAAAGCAAACTACACTAAAACATGCAGAATGGAGAAGATAACAAATATTGAAGAATTTACACCAAACTTTCTCAAACTCTTCCAAAAATATATAAGAGAATACTTTATAATTCATTCTATGAAGCTGTCTTACCGGATTAAGACAACACAAGAAAAAACCACAGACCAATAACCCTTATGATGATAATCCAAAATCATCAATAAAATACTAGCTAACCAAATACAGCAATATAGTAAAAGCAGTACCCATCATGACCAAGCAGGATTTATTCCAGGAATGAAAGAGTGTTTCACATATATATGAAAATCAATCAATGTGAAAAACCATATTAATAGAATAAAGAACAAATCCACATGATTATCTCAATAGATGCAGAAAAAGTGCTTTACAAAATCTGCATCCTGTCATAATAAAAAACATTCAACAAACTAGGAATAGCAGGATACTTCTTTAATTGAATAAAAGGCATCCAAGAAGATATTATCAACATCACACCAGTGAAAAACTGAAAGTTTTCCTCCTAAAATGGGGACAAGAAAAGGATGTCTGCTCTTGCCACTTCCAGTATCATTGTACTAAAAATTCTAGCTAGAGAAATTAGGCAAGTAAATCAAATAGACATCCAGACAGAAAAGGAAGGAGAACAATCTCTATTTGAGATCTACATCATCTTATATATTGAAAATCTTTAAGAATACACACACACACACACACACACACACACACACACTAGAGCTAATAAATAAGATCAGCCAAGTGGCAGGATACAAGATCTAAATACAAGTCAGTGTATATCTACACAATTTCATTGAAGAATCTGAAAATGAAATTAAGAAAACAGTTTCACCTCTTACACTGCAGGTGAGTACTGGTGCAGCCACTCTGGAAAACAGTATGGAGCTTCCTCAAAAAGTTAAAAATAGGACTCCCCTATAACCCAGCAATCATACTACTAGGTATTTAACCAAAGAAAACAAAAATACTAATTTGAAGGGATACATGCACCCCAATGTTTATAGCATCAGCACTATCAACAATAGCCAAATTATGGAAAGAGCCCAAATGTCCAATGTCCATCTACTAAGATGTGATATATATATATATATATATATATATATATATATGTATATATATATATATATAATTATAATTATTATAATATGATAAAATATGATGTAATATGATATATATGATCATATATATATGATATGATATATATAATATGATATATATGATCACACACACACACACACACACACACACACGGTATGTGGAATTGAAGAAACAAAACAAATGAACATAATGGGGGGTAGGGAGAGATGAAAATCAAGATACAGACTCTTAACTATATAGAACAAAGTGATGGTTACTGGAGGGGAGGCAGTTGGGTGGGTGGATGGGTTGAACAGATGATGGCAATTAAGGAGGGCACTTGTGATGAGCAGCAGATGTTGTATGTAAGTAATGAATCACTAAATCCTACATGTGAAACTAATATTATACTGCTAACTAACTGAAGTTTAAATAAAAACTTGGGGAAAAAAAGAAAACACTTCCATTTACAATAGCATTAAAAGAATAAAATGCTTGAGAAAAGAATTAACAAAGGAAGTGCAAGGCTTATACACCAAAAACTATAAAACATTATTAGAAAAAATTAAGGAAGAAATAAGCAAATGGAAAAACATCCCACATTACTGCATTGGAAAATAATACTGTATGTTGACAGTATTCCCCTAAACTGATCTCCAGATTCAATGCAACACCTATTAAAATCCCAATTGCTTTTTTTTTTGGAGAAGTGAACACACTGATCACTTTAATGCATGTGAAATTTCAAGGGATTTATTCCAGCTAAAACACACTTGAAAAAAACCCCCACAAAGATTCATACTTAAAATTTCAAAATTTACAAAGCTACAATAATAAAAAGATGGTGATTCTGGCACAACAATAGATATATAGATAATGGAATAGAATTGAGTCTAGAAATAAATCTATACTTATTTGGTTAATTGACTTTCAATAAGAATGCTAAGACCACTCAATTTGGAAAGAATACTCTTTTTAGCAAATGACGAAGAGATAACTAGACATCTACATGTGAAAGAATTAATATGGATCCCTATCTAACACCATATACAAAAATTAATTCAATATAAATATTTAAATAGAAGAGGCAAAACTATAAAAATGTTAGAAAGAAACTTAGGTGTAAATCTTCATGACCTTGGATTAGGCAATAGTTTCTTAAATATGAGACCAAAAGCATAAACAAGAGGGAAAAAAAAAAGATCAACTAGACTTCACTAAAATTAAAACTTTTGTGTATTAAAGGACATAATCAAGAAAATGAAAAGACAACCCACAGTGTGTGAGAAAGTATTTTTGAATCATACATGTGTTTATTATCCAGAATAAAGAATTCTTACAACTCTACAAAAGTTGAAGAACCCAATGAAAAGGTGGGCAAAGGATCTAAATAGACATTTCTCCAATATATACTAATGGTCAATAAGCCAATGAAAACATGCTCAACATCATTAGACATCAGTGAAATTCAAATCAAAATCATAATGGGAAGCCAATTTATACCCAGTAGGATAGCTATAATTTTCTGAAGAAAAACAACAAGTATTGGACCCTAAAACATTGGTGATTGGGATATAAAATGGCTCAGGTTCTGTAGAGAGCAGTTGGGAGAATTTTGACAGCTCTTCAATGAGTTATCACAGCACACAGAAATTCCATTCCTAGATATATACCAAGAGAGCTAGAAACATACATCTACACATAGACAAGTACATGGATGTTCATGAAGCATCTTTCATAATAGCCCCAAAGTGGAAACAACCAAAACATCCATCAACTGATAAATTTATGTTACAAATGTGGTGTAGTTGTACAACGGAATAGTATTCAGTCATTAAAAAGTAATGAAGTACTGTTGCGTGCTACAACACAGATAAGCCTTAAAACATTATTGCTAACTTGGGATGCCTGGGTGACTCAGTCGGCTGAGCTTCCAACTTCAGCTCAGGTCATGATCTCACTGTTGGTGGGTTCCAGCTTGGCGACTGGCCCTGTGCTGACAGCTCAGAGCCTGGAGCCTGCATCATTCAGGTTCCTTGTCTCCTTCTCTCTCTCTGCCCCTCTCTGCCTCCTGCTCTCTCTCTCTCTCTCTCTCTCTCTCTCTCTCTCTCAAAAAATAAACATTAAAAAGTGAAAAAAAAACCATTATGCTAACTTAAAATGAGATACAAAAGTCCACATACTGTATGATGCAATTTACATGAAATGTCCAACCAAAATAGGCAAATCTAAAGACCAAAAGTATTACTGAGTTCCAGAGACTGGGGAGAGGGAGAAATAGAAATAGAGGGAGAATAGAAATAGAATGCCTGCTCAATATGTATGGGATTTCTTTTTTGGGGGGACGAAAACATTATTTAATTAGGTAGTGATGATGGCTGCAGAACATTGTGAACATGCTTAAAATCAGTGCATTGTATACTTTAATATTGTGAATTTTGTTATGTGAATTTTACCTCAATAAGAAAGTGAAAAAAGCAATCAAGACAGTTTTTTTCTATATACACAATTATATCCACTTTATCAAGATAGTAATATTTCTTCTTTACATATCCTTATATAATTTTAAATAGACTTTTTAAAAACAGTTTTACATTTATAGAAAACAAGGAGATACTACACAGGGTTCCTGATTACCCTACACCTGTTTTCTCATATTACTGACATCCTACATTAATATAATACAATTGTTACAATTAATAATATTGATACTTTATTATTAACTTAAATCCATACTTTAGTCAGGTTTCCTCAGCATTTGCCTAATGTAACTTTTCTATTACATAATCCCATTTAGGATACCTTGTTACATTTAGTTGTCATGCTTCTGTAGACATCTCTTAGCTGTAACATTTTCAGACTTTCCTTATTTTTGATGACCTTGACAGTTGTGAGGAGTACTAGTCAGTTATTTTGTAGGATGCCCCTCTATTAGAAATTTCTGTTTGTCTCATGATTAGATTGGAAATATTTCCGCTGTCATAAAAATTTTAAGAACTTTCTGTCTTGTGTGTATGTCAGAGGAATTAACTTCATTAGACAAGAGACTAATCAAGAGATTTTTTCAGCTTTACTGAGGTATAGCTGACCAGTAAAATTGTAGGATATTTAAAGTACACAACCTGATGATTCGATACTTGTATAAATTGTGAAAGGATTCCTCCCAGAGATCTTACTTAAATCTTTTTTTTTAACATTTATTTTATTATTTTTGAGACAGAGAGAGACAGAGCATAAACGGGGAAGGGGCAGAGAGAGAGGGAGACACAGTATCAGAAGCAGGCTCTAGGCTCTGAGCCATCAGCCCAGAGCCCGACGCGGGGCTCGAACTCACGGACTGTGAGATCGTGACCTGAGCTGAAGTCGGACGCGTAACTGACTGAGCCACCCAGAGATCTTACTTAAATAATCCCTTCTCAATTTCTGCTTGGGCCGATTTAGTTGAGGGACACTGCTCTCCTTTCCTAGAGGCCACGCTGTAATCCAGGGGATCTGTGAGTCATACTCCTTATCTCTCAGAGTCACATGGTGTGACAAAATATTCTGATCTCTGATGTTTCAGGAGAGGACTTTGGGGTCACATCCTCAGTATTTTCTCTACAGTACTTTCCTGAGAGTGAATTTCTTAATTTTGACTTCCTTTGTTATCTGGAAGGACTGGTAATTTTTCAAATTATCACTTCTAGGTTTTACTTATTTAACAATTCTTTTCTCAATTTATGTCTTTCTCTCAAATTTTACTATAAGCAGCTAGAATAAACTAGGCCATATTTTCAACACTTAGCTTGAAACTATCCCCAGCTAAATATCACACCGTAGTTTATTCATACAGCCCCTGTTAGTGGATATGTAGTTTTATTCTATTCTTCTGCTATTATAAATACTACTGCAATAGAGTTTCTTGCATATATGCCTTTTTATGTATTTTGTCAGTATGTATTTAGTATAGACTTCTAGAAGAAGAATTTCTTGATATAGGAAAAATGCATATGTAGTTTTGCCAAATTACTTAATTTCCCTCCATGTTTTTGAGTGATTTTGTACTATCTGCTAGTACCTGTTCCCTAAGCCTTGGTAACGTAACATGTCAAACTTTAATCAATGTTTGGTATTCTGATAGATAAGAAATGACATTTTAGTGCAGTTTTATCTTGCATCTTATGTTGTAAGAATAAACATTTTTTCTATTACCAAAACCTCTTCACTTCATTTTTGAAGAATATTTTCTCTGTGTATAGAATGTTTAACTTCTTTTAATACTTTGAAGATATTATTTCATTCCAATATGGTTTTGGTTCTGTTCTTCTGTTTAAGGAATCTGGCTTCAACCCTATTGTGACTCTTTTGGGTAATTTGTCTTTTTTCCCTGGATGTTTTTATACTTTGTCTTTTTTCTTATTGTTTTTAGCACATTTACCTTGTTACATGTAGGTACACTTTCTTCACTTGCTTCTTAACCTGGGACTTTTATATCATCATCAGGTTTTTAAGTTCTCAGCTATTATATCAAGCTTTTAATATTTCTTTTTCCCCCCTTGGATCCAGTAATATTGCATAGAACTTCTTTCTTTTACTCACTTATTTCATATGCTTTCTTCTATATATCCCATCTTTTTTACTTTTTCATGCCCTATTCTAGAATTTTTTTGAACTTTCTTTCATTTCAATATTCTGTCTTCATCTGTATCAAATACATTATTAAACTCATCTTTGAGTTCTTAATATCAGTTTCTGAATTTTTTCAGTTGTAGAAATTTCAGTTGTAGAGTCACCCAGGCTCTGCAAAGTGTAATCTTTTATTTTTTTAAGTCAGTGGTTGAATCTCTATTATCTAGACTCCCTGTAAATACTGTAGATATTTCTATTTTATGTTGTTTCTCTTGGACTTTGACCATTGTAAAAGTGAGCTAGGGCTGTCCCAAGAAAGTATCACAGGCTAGATGGCTTACAGAACAGAAATATATTATCTCATAGTCATACAGGCTAGAAGTCCAAGATCAAAGCGTTGGGATGTTTGGTTCTTTCTGAAGCCTCTTTCCTTGGCATGTGGATGGCCATCTTCCTCTGGCATCTTCACATGTTTTTTCCTTTGTATGTGTTTATGTCTTAATCTTCCTTTTCAGAAGGACATAAATTATACTGGATTCGGTCCTATCCATACAACTGCATTTTACCTTAATTATCTATTTATAGACCAGATCCTATCTATAAACAGTTAAATTCTGAGGAATCAGGGGTTAGGGCTTCAACATATGAATCTGCAGGGACACAATTTGGCCCATAATTACCACTTTGTCTTATTTCTTCATATCTTTGTAGGACTTATTTGAGACCTAAGATGATATTGCCTTTCTCTAGAGAGAATTTATAGTTGTCTCTGGCATGCAGCCTGTGCATCAGCAATTCCAGATCACCTTAATCCAATACGTGCTGGAGTTGATTCAAAGCTGTGATTCAGTGAGGGCTAGTCTATTTCAGTTTCATCCTTACTCCTCACTCATGGTCCTTTGGGGTTCCAATTCAAACACGGTATTTTATCAGACTCTGTTTTTTGGTGGCTCTAACTCACAAATTCTGCCCATCTTGGTCCTTGAGTTTGTTGAAAATTTTGCTTAGCTTTTCAGTTCCTCACTCACTTCTTCAGGAATATGCTAATTATTCTTCAGGAAAGGTGGATACACATGCTGGACTTGCTGCATTGGGTTTTCCTCTTTACTCAGATCTTGGTCTTGAAATTCTCACTGCATTGCTAGTCCTCTGTCATCTACATAGACAGACTGATAGACAAATAGATGGATATAGATAAAGGTATAGATGTGCAGAAAGTCACATTTCAACTTTCTAATTACGCTGTCTGTGACAGTATTGACCGAAATTACTTAGACTGCCATTCCCAGGAACAAAATTCCACCCTAACCATCACTTAATAGGGTCAAACTGGATATGACAAAAATAATACTTAAGAAAGAAGAAATTCATTTTAAAAATTGGTTTTGTTTTTTCATTTCTGTATAATTCCAGTGTTAGAATTATTATTTAAGAGCTAGAAGATTAATGCCACTTTTATTATATCACTTCTTTTGTTTGTTTGTTTGTTTTGCAACATCCCTATAAATACTATATATACTCTTAAATATCTTCTTCACTGGTTGATTTAGATGGATAGGTTGGATATCTTTGAGCAAATGAATTTGGTGGAGCAGTGTGTATATTTTAGGTGTTTGATAAAGTAACAAAATAAATGGTAAGTATATGTTATCTGTAGAATAAACAAGGTAAATGAAAGAATTTTCAGTTCTGCATTCTGGAAGTTTGTTTCTGAAAAAGAAGTCTTCCAATAGTTTGAAAATAAGGTCAAAGTAATAATTTCTATAAATTATTTTTAATACTTAAGAATCTTGTGTGTAATTTATTTTGTGTTTATTATTTTTAACAATGTGTAAGAAATCAATATTTTGTGTTATGTGAATATTCTATTAACTAAAAATGATAATGATGTTATTTGAATAGTCGGGATATGTATTTGGTCCATACAATTAAAGGAGGAAAAACGTGAAAATTTTATTATGCACCTAGAATTTCTTAAATGATAATGATTAGTCAGATATGTTTTTATCAATTTCCTATTTACAATTTAATTTCCCTTTAGAAAATTAATAATTCAAAATGTAAAAGGAATATAAAAGCCAGGCATTATTTTGAAATGACAGTAAGTAGCTTGATGAAGTTTAGTATTAGTTCTTTATATCTGTATTAACAAGGCAACATTTTATCTGAAAAGATAGTACTGACTCAGATACTATAATACTTGGCTCCTTTTGACATTTGTCCATAAGGAAGTACCTGGTGAATATGGAAATATTCTGTATTGTAGAGAATCAGTACTCCAGAAATGCACTGCATTATGTCACTGTTAAAATTAATTACTTTGAGCACTTTATAAATTCAAAACTAGTTTTTTAACCAACAGATGTATCCTAATAAAAAGGAAATTATCATTCTGAAATGCCTCTAGTCATCCTAAAATAAAACTGTCAACATCGATTATGACTTAAATCCAAATAAAACAATTACTTGCAAACTTAGGTTAAAGTTGGAATGTAATACTTTGGTATTATAAATTATTAATGGAATTGTAAGGTTTTTTAGCAAAATAATCCAGTTCAAAGTGGGAGAGGGTAGCGACTCTCAACAAGTCAGTGCATTTCTTGTATGATCTTTGAGTGTAAGATACTAGTTCCCCCACTTAGTTCAAACTCATATAGTTAAAAAAATAACTATATTTTGAATTGAAGAAAGCATTTTACAACAACATTTTATTATGTTGTATGTAAAATATGGTGGGGTTGGGAAGCGATTTGTCTTTAAATTAGACTTAATAATATACAATAAAGTAAAATGACAGGATATGTGCAATTCACTTAAAAGACTCATGCAGGTTAGAATAGTGTTAATCTTTGTTAGCCTGAGTAGTAACTGAAAAGGAGTGTGTACATTGGGAGGGAGAAAAGGGGAGTGTTGGTAATATTCTATTTGTTTTATCTGGGCACTGGGTCTGCAAGTGTGTTCAGTTTGAGAAAATTCATTTTGCTATAGGTCTACAGTACCTGCAGTTTTCTGTATGTATATTGCATACAGAACATGAACATTCTATAAAACAAATAGAGTAAGATATGTAAATAAAGCAGGGTAAATATTGGTATTTATTGAAATTGGATGACAGTTGCAGCCTTATTCACAACAGCCAAGAAATGGAAACAATTTAAGTGGTTATCGGAAGATGAATGGATAAAATATTATATATATATATATATATATATATATAATGTATAAATGAAATATTATTTTGTCTTAACAAAAAGGAGATGCTAGTTTTTGCAACAATATGGATGAATCTGGAGGATATTATGCTAAGTGAAATATGCCAGACACAGAAAAAAAAAAAACAAAAAAAACTGGATGGCCTCACTTGTATGTGGAAGCTAAAAAAATCAAATCTGTGAAAGCAGACAATAGAAAGAAGAGTGGTTAGCAGGGGCTGTGGGTGGGGAGAAGAGATGGGGAGATGCTTGTTAAAGGTTACAGAGTTTGTTATTTTGTAGGATGAATAATTCTAGAGATCTAGTGTACAGCATGATGACTATAGTTAATAAAACTGTATTGAATCATGTAAATTTACTAAGAGAGTATATTTTTGGTGCTCTTATCACCAAAAATAATAAGTATATGAGAGATAATGTGTTATTAGTTTGAATGTGGTAATTGTTTCATTAGGTAGATGTATATGAAATCATCATGTCATACATCTTAAGTATATCTAACTGTTATTAAAGATAAGATATGGACTAAAAAAGGAGTTAGATGACAGAATATTTGGGTCATTTTAGAATTTTTTAGTAATTTAGAACTTTAAAGTATTTTAAAATTTTCAAAATAAAAAAAAGATTTTTTTTTAAATGACACAAGGAAGATAGCTGAGTCATTAAGTATTGTTGGCTTCCTGGCATGAGGGTTTTACATGGAAAATTAGCACTGTTACAATTGTATAAAACAATGGCTTGGGGAAAAAATAAAACACTTAAAAAAAACAACAATGGTTTGGAACAAATATTTGGTGAAACACTATATGCCTTGACTGGATACCTCTTCCTAACATTTATTTGCTATCACTATGATTCTGGGACTTGCCTCTTTTCTTATATGGGGTTCCCCAAAAAGCAGAACTCGGTCCTAGGAAGCATTATTAGGAAAGTGAAATCATATAGGGAAGAAAATCAATAAAAGATGCATTCATGAATGGGCACTGTTGTGGACAACTGGGGCTGAGACTTGCTGACTATTCTCAGAGAATTTCCCAACCAAGGAGTGAAGAAGTTATTCATGAACAAATGTCCCTTATTGTTTGAAGGTTGCTTCTGTGGGCATTAACTCCCTTACATCTCTGACCTGCTCCTTGGTCTCAGAACTATTGTGTTTCTACAGCTAGAGAAAGCCTTCAGGCTGAGGTGTTTGAGGTAGGAAGCCATTCATTCATTCAATGAATTCCTCATTAAAACTGCAGGTGACCTCCAGGTTGGACCAAGAAACTAAGGCCAGAGACTTCTACAAATGCTACACTTTCCTATATAAGGATTTAACAAATGTTTGGAATGAATTAATATCTCCACCCATCTAATAACTTTTAACTCATGTTTTGTGTTTTTGATTCCTTTTATTTTATGTGAAGTTGATAAAAAAGAAAATAGAAATTTGAAACATATTGAATCGGGGATTTTGTATTCCTTCATGGTTATGAGTATTTTCTCCAAGATTTGGAAATAAGAATTCTCCCACTTTCAAAGTTGATGATATGTGTTGAATCCACCTCCATTTCATCTCTTTTGCTCTAGAGTGAGATTTGTATTTTAAAAGATTTTAATGTGATTCTGTCATTATCTTTATAGGTCTCCTGTAAGTGATAAGGACAGTTTAATTAACAGAATTCAAAATAACATAAAGAATACAAATCAAGGAAATTTCTTTACGACTACCAAGAAACATTATGAAGAATGATACCAGTCATTCTGGGTTGCCTACAGAATGGAAGTAGAGAAAATAACCTAAGTGAAATAAGTTTAGAAAATTAAATGTATTAATCCCCATTTAAATAACGTGTGGCTAACAGGCGCCAATGCAGCCTTCTCCCTATGGGAAAACATGCAGAAAAAGACAAGAGTTAATAAGTAAGTGAAAGAGACACAACCTTAGGCTAGAATCTGTGAGAAATTGGCATGCTTAAAATAGAAATCGAAATCTTTGAGGGCGAGAAGAAAGAAAAGAAAAGGAAACAACTGTGGATTTAATTCTTGAGTGAAGTCAAGAGATTGACTGAAACACACACACACACACACACACATACACGCACACACACACAATTAAGAAAGGTGCTTTATCCATTCTCCAACTAAATGGCACATTTCAGGTACTATGTGCAGAGGAAGTACCATAATACATGTATTCTGGAAAGTATAGGTCCTATAAGTGAGCACTGAAGAGGGGACAGATATAAAAGAAATCCCATTCTGCAGGCTGAGAATTATAATATTTACCTATTTTCTTTGTTTTGAATCAGAAAAGCAGATTATGCAAGTAGTAGAAAAATTCCCTGAAGTAATAGACATTTGTACACGGCCTGCTCCTTATTAAGGCTCCTGTTGTCTGCCCTTTATTACGACCCTCCAAAGAGAATTTCAACATTACTCAAGTAGAAAGGGAGCAGGACCTAACCAATCCATATTTTCTGTAAGAAAATTACATCCTGATAGATCTAAATTCTCTTTAAGAAGAAAAATTGGCATTGGGCTAATAAAAAATTACTGCAGCAAAAGAGAAAGGGAATAGCACAAAGATGAGTGCATCCCTGACAATAATTTATTGCAAGATCTAGAAGAAAATTATGATTACTTATATGACAAGGCTTAGGGCCTCACCAGTATCAGGCAAAGACAGAAGAAAATGGGATGAAGAGAAGAAAGCAATAAATGAGTTATCAAAGGGCTTCTAGGACAATTATAAATTAATGATAAAGATAAAATTTCCATTTGAGCCTGATGTGGATATCCACTGCTGTGGAAAATCAAAGCAGCGATGTGGACCAGAAGCATGGGAAGTTTCCCAGAACACAGAGAAAAATGACAGATTTGATGAAAGAAAGTGAATACACACATAGTATATGTCAAAATGAATGTATATGGATAGAAAAAAAATAGTGAAGATAAAGTAAAGAGTAGTTGTTCCCAAAGAGGATAACCAGACTAAACAGAGGAGACATAAATAAGAGAAAACATTTCAAGGGTAAGAAAGGACTAACTACACATAAGGTATAATTTCTGGGAAAAATCCTTATCCAGATACATCCTGATAAAATACATGAATCACAAGCATGAAGTAAAAACACTGAAACTGCCTAGGGAGGAAAAGCAAATATCTGTAGTAACTAAAAAATCAAGCTGGCCTCAGACCTCTCCTCTGCAATAATGAATGACAAAATATGTTTTGATGCAACAGGCATCAAAATATTATTAAAATATAGAACATATATATATATATATAATTAAGAAAATTGGTTTTATATATTTATATTTATATACAAGACTTTGTATCTTACATTTATTTATTTATTACGATCTACATTAAAACTAACAAAGGAGACAATATGGTATGTCAAAAATAAAATGAAACAGCAAATTCTATACTCAGTCCAAGAGGTATAAATCTAAATACTTTCATCAGTAAATAGGTAAGAATAAGCACAAATAAACTAATTACTCAGTATGAGAAGCTAAAACTGATATGCCAAAATTATCCCAAGTAGTCTAAGAGATAGGAATAAGGGAGACGTGAAAACTAACACAAAGACTTAATTAATTTGAAAGCATGAAATGGAATAATTGAAAAATTTGAAAGCTAGTAGATTGAAGAGACAAAAAAATGCAATCTTGAGAACTTACAAAACATATACACTGATCTATATACACACAAAGAAAATAAAAGTACACATTTTGAGAATGAAAAAAGTGAGGTAAGCATAAATTTATCAAATTTTAAGACTTTGTTACTCATAACATTGTATTTTAGTAAACATTCAGAAATACATTACTTACTATAATTCCACTAATTGAATAGACCAGCAGGGACTGCCCTTCAAAAATATGCAGGTCCAGATGACTAGCAGGTAAGCTTTTTTGTGTAATAATTTCTATCATACTCTGGAGTTCATAAAAATTATAAACTTCCCAGTTAATAAAAAAAAAATTCAGACTAGTTTCAAATAAGAGTATAAATGAGTTACCAAAGGGCTTCAAGGACAAGAAAATTCTAAATAAAATTATTAGTAACTTTGTATGGTACTTTATTAAAGTCTTATATATTATTACAAGTGTGGGTTTTTTACTGAAACACAAAGGTATTTCAACATAATAAGCCCTCTGTGTCTAAGTTTCCTCATCTATTGACTGGATAATGATAGGTTCCTACCTCATACTGTGATTTCAAAGACTGAGTGTATCAATTTTAAATGGCTTAGATGTCTTATTATACATATTGTATTGGTTGTGTTTCTCAGGAGAACCCTAACTAAAAGATCACTACAAAAAACCCAAGTTTAAAATTATCATAAAATAATTGTAATTATACTAAAACCTACTACTAAAACCAAAGGAAACAACAGAAGTTGGCGAAGATGCAGAGAAAGGGGAACGCTCTTACACTAGTGGTGGGAATGCAAACTAGTGCAGCCACTTTGGAAAATAGTATGGAGGTTCCTCTACAAATAGAACTACCCTATGCCTCAGCAATTGCACTACTAGGTATTTACCCAAAGGATACAAAAACACTGATTTGAAGGGACACATGCACCCTGATATTTATAGCAGCATTATCAGTAATAGCCAAATTATGGAAAGAGCCCAAATGTCCATTGATTGGTGAATGGAGAAAGAAGAGGTAGTACATATATACAATGGAATATTACTCAGCCATAAAAAATAAATCTTGCTTTAAACAACGATGTGGATGGAGCTAGAGTGCATTATGCTAAGCAAAATAAGTCAGAGAGATATAAATACCATATGATTTCACTCATATGTGGAATTTAAGAAACAGAACAGATAAACATAGGGGAAGGAAAAAAAAAAGCAGGGAAACAAACCTTAAGAGTCTCTTAACTAAAGAAAACAAACTGAGGGTTGAAGGAGGGGAGATGGGTGGGGAGATAGGTTAAATAGGTGATGAGCATTAAGGTGGAGACTTGTATTGAGCACTGGATGTTATATGTAAGTGATGCATCACTAAATTCTGCTCCTGAAATCAAGATTATACTACATGTTAACTAACTAGAATTTAAATAAAAACTTGAAACATTAAAAAAACACCCTAAAATAAATAAATAAGTAAGCTCTGAAGTTGACTGTAAGTTTCATATGATCAGTGCCCAAACGGATTTAGTCATTCATACTCATGCCCAGTATACTTGTTGACTACTTTTCCCTCTTGGGATAGTCTCTCTCTCTCTCTCTCTCTCTCTCTCTCTCTCTCATTCTTTTTCTCTCTTTGTCTCTATTTTTCTATCACTCTGAGTTATCTAGAGGCTTACCCCTGCACTGAGAATAAAGCCTTTTTTTTTTTTTTTACACTGGCCACCAGAGTTATTCATGAGTTGGTTCCTAACTACCAGACAGCTATCTTTCTGTTCCTTGAATGCATTAGACTCCAAGAACCCTTGTTTTCCCCTGTGTCTGTAGATCTCTCCTCACAACTTTATGAGGTGGGCTTTTTGTCTTCCAGGTCTATCTCAAAATCCATTTCCTGATGATATTATCTAACATAATCCCCAATCCTTTCGTATACTATTACATCACTTTTTTGAGGTACTTATTGCAATCTGCAATTATCCTTGTTTATTTGTTTGTTTATTGGTTATTATCTATCTCATCCCATTAGAATATAAGCTTTTAAAACAAACCAAATGCCCAACAAAGGGAGCTTGATTAGATGATTCCACTGAATCCACCCAGTGGGATTGTTGTTCAGTTATTAAAAATGCTATTGAAGATGAGCATTTATTGTGCAAGAAAGATGTCACTATATATGGAATGAAACAAGAAAGGATACAAAACAGGTAAAGAAGTATATCATTTAAAATGTGTATCTTTAACAATTATCCCTTCTCCAAAGCCTATCCAAGACTTATTGTTTCAGGGCATTAAAGTTAGAGTGTATGCTCTTTTCAGAATTTTTAGATAGAGAATTTCTTTATCAACATTTTAAGCAACATTTCAGCATGTCAAAAGACAGGCATTTGCATTAAATATGATCAGTTACACACTAAGGAGGTATAGAATAAATTTAGTATGGTCAGACTATACTTTTTAAAAATAAAATAATATAGAAGAGAAAGGAATTGAATAGACTAGAAAAGAACATAACAAAATACTTTTGTGCAAAGGGTAATTATATTATGAGAAATAAATGTGTTTTGGATATGTGTGTGTGTTCTGAGTCTGGACAGAAAATATATTTATTATTCTGAGTTGAGGTGAATAAATGGCAAGAAAAGAAAGTTTGAAAACTCCTCCTTGCTTTTGTGAAGTAGAGGGGTGTTGTCAGATACATGCAGCACAGAGGACAGAACTACCTCCCTTCCATTCTTCTCCAGGAGATCCCAGGCTCCCCACCCATACTTGGGAGTAGCTGCATCAGAGTCAACTTGAGATGGGAGAACTTCAAATCGAGTTTTCCTGGTTCTTCCTAGTTTCCTGAGAAAGTACATGATCACCTACATTTTAACAAGCATAATTCCCTTTAGCTCTCATGAATATTATGTTGTGTATTGGAAATGCAGGGACTACTGAGGTTAGTTGATTTGTCCGAGCTAGAAAAGTGATTCCATAAAGATTTAGAAGAACACTTTCTAAAGGCAGGGATCTGAATAGCAGCCCCAGAGGTCTCGGCCAAATGGTTTTTGTGTACACTCTTGCACAAGAGACAAATGTGAGCTCGTGTATTTGTTTTCTGTGGCTGTTGTAACAAAGTCCCACAAACTGGGTGGCTTATAACAACAGAAATTTATTCTCTTAAAACTTCTTGAGGCTAGAAGGCCAAAATCAAGGTGTCAGCAGGGCCGTGCTCTCTCTGAAGGTGCCAGGAGAGAACGTGTCCTCAGCTTTCTCTTAGCCCTTGGTGGCATCAGAAATCCCCTATTTTCCTTAAGTTGAAGATGCATCACTCCAGCCTCTGCCTCTGTTGTTGCATGGTATTCTCCTCTGTGTGTCTGTTTCTGTACTTTTTCTTCTAAGGACATCAGTGATATTGAATTAAGGGCTCACCCTATTCCATTATGGTCCCATTTTAGCTAATAAGATCTGCTAAAAACCTACCTCTAAATGAAGTTCTGACATTCTGAGAAGACAACAATGGCGGGGGTGGGGGGGGCACTATTCAACCTGGTATGGTCCCTGTGGTTCTTCCTCCCTTCCCTCTTCTGTCTTGTTGTATTCTTCCTGGTTAACTTTCAAACTACTCAGCCACATGTTTGGCTGGTCTAATTTTCTTTGCCAGTTTTGTAGTACGCTGGAATACTTGACTGTTCAATCTCCTAGTTACTGCTTTCCTGTCCACAGGTTTTGTTTTTTTAGTTTTCCCTCCTTCAAGGCACCTCTCATGAATGCCCCCTAGAAACTTCCCACCCCCCAACCCTGCACTTCTTTGGATCTGCTCCAAAACTTTGAACTTGCATAATAATGTTTTCTTTCCTGAGCCACCATTAAGAGACAGGACATGGTCCTACCCCCTTACTAACCTAATTATACAAGGTTGGGGTGTGCAGCTATAACTAATATTTTGAAATATTATCTTATATTCAACTTCTTTCTCATTTCCTGTTATTCTTGCTGCTCTAAGGTTCCACATTTATTGAAGCTGAGCATACCTTCAGGGAAAGGGCAGAAACCAGGGAAAAAAGAAGTGTCAGGCATTCGAAAGAAAAAAGGTGTTTTCTTTTTCTTTTTTTTTTGGGAGGACCTAGGCTTTAAATTATTAAGCTTTAGCTTGGAGAAGTCAGACCACAGCAGTTTTTCTATAGAGCAGACAGTAAGAATGTAAGACTGAAATGCGTTTCGTATTTCCTTTGGAAGGATGGTCAACTTTCCTCTGGCCTGGTGAGAGGCTTATGGTCAGGGAGAGTAGAGGAGCCCAGGGAGAGGAAGGAAAAAGAGATGACAGATTTGGAAGATAGGGAAATGGATGTTCCTGAGGGGGACTTTCCTGTCCTGTCTTGTGATTGAAAGGGATTAGTGACCTTCATACACTTTAGGAATTCTATGGTGGAGAAAACTTATTTTTTGAATCTTGCCTTAACTCTTGAATGAAAACACCTCCTTGAGTGTAAATTAGGGAATCTACAAAGGAGGAGAAATGTCAACATGGTATACACAGGTAAAGAGAGAATGAAGAGTGATGCTATATAGTTTCCCAATATGAGTGGGGTGGAGGAGATCTAGATTTTCCTGGTGGCTCCAGAGGGGAATGAGAAAGTTCTTCCATGGCAGGAAGTCTGAAAGAAGCCTGAAGTTGGAATGAGCCAAGAGCTGAGTCCTTATCACTCAAAGCCAATGGGTGAAGATGAGAGCAATGGGTGTAGCAGGGTTAATGGTAAACACCTAAAGATGAAATGGAAGACAACAATAAAAGAAGATACCTATCCCGAATATAAGGACAAAACATGAACCAACAATCATGGAATGAGGACAAGGAGAAGAGCATGTGAAAGAAACCCTGAAAAACTGGGTAATTAGATAAAAGATGGTAAATTTTAAACCTAAGAAGGCTTTGTGCTTCCTTGACTTTTTCCAACTACTGGTTGATAGGAGTAGCTTATTAGCAGGTCGAGTTTAACTACAGAGAATGTTTAAAGTTTATGTTATGTTATGTTATGTTATGTTATGTTATGTTATGGCACATTATATTATATTAATTGTATTAGTGATGTGATGTCAAAATGAGCCCAGCTCTGATACGACCCAAATTTCCTTTCCCTTATTTCCTATTACATGCACATCTATAAACTGCTCCAAATGTAGAATCTTGGGGAAATTTTTAGTTCAACTCTCTTCTAGTCCTTTATAACATATCTGTGGCTTAATCAAATCACTTCCTTGTCAGAAACAGTGGGTATCTTTATACTTCCACCACAAAATTGCTAATCCAACTTTGATGTTGATCTTTAATCTAGACTACTGGTGACCTAGAAGTGTAAGCATTACTTCATACCAATCTGTTTTTAAAAGATAGTAACCCAAGCAAAAATGATAAGCAGAAACTTCTCTGTGTTAATATTTAAGCTATGGAGTTTTCCAAGGATACATCCAGGGATGTGGCAGTTTCAAAAATAATCTTGAAGTAGAATTGTACTCTTAAATTTTCAAGTTTTCAGAAGATATTAAGCTATGCTGAAGTACTGAAATGCCAAACCATTACAGATAAACCGTAGAAAGACTTCAGAATTCAATGTGACTGGACAGAAATGGGACAGATGAACTTTGAATGAAAGCAAGTGAAGTAATGCTTTTTGGAGAAAAGAACACTTCATCATACTTATAAAACCAAAGGTTCTGAGCTGTTAGCTAACCTCAAAGTGGAAGTGATTCAAGTTATTAGCCCCATCTAGTAATGCTCTTTAACAACTAACAATTATCAATAAAAATATTGAGTAATAATATATTATTTGAGCACTATATGCCAGGTGCTGAGCTATTTATTTCATGTGTATTACTTTACTTAAACTCTTAGTAACCTCTTGTTCTTTTTGTTTTATGAAATACGAGAAATGTGAAGGTCAGAGTGACATCAGTGATTCAAGCCCAAGGCAGTCTGATGTCAAAGCTCAGACCTTTACCTACCATGTTACACTGCCCTGAACTGAGCATCTTCTACTCTGGAACAAATCTGCATCTTCTCTGTTCCTGAAATAGTGTCAGAATCGAGGGAGACGTGCCAGAATAAGAATAAATCTAGGGCAGGGCTACTAAAATTGTCAAGGCTATGGTATATGAGGGTACGCTTTTAAAAAATAATTGTGGGTTCAAGATACAAACTATAGAAAACATGAGTGGCTCACAAAATCCTGGAAGTTTAGACCTATTGACTAGCATATCTTTCTTAAAGAAGGAGGGCACATGAGGGAGAATGCTCTTGACCACATGAGTAAAAAAAATCTCAAAGATCTGCTATTTTTAAGGTGAAGATAGAATATCAAGACTATAAAGACCCTTGCCTCATGTTTTCTGCCTTTTCCTCTACTTTCCTGAGTCCTTCAGGTCCTCCTTACTGGCAGCCACAATATATCTGAGACCTTAGCCCCATCATCTGGTAACAAATTACCTTGGCATCCTCTCAAAACAGTATCGATATAATGAGCCTTTCCTAGGTACCTTTTTTTTTTTTTAAATTTAGACCCTGGATTTACTACCTCTAGGGATTAACCTTCGGGTATTTTGTTGCTTCCTCAAGCCATATATCTCTCCTTGACTTCTCTTAGTCCATACAACGGGGATTTGCTGTGCTTCTTTATTTAGAATATTAGCAGTTACCGTTCTCATTTCCCTTTTTGTTCCCACTAAAGCCTTGCTAAGGGACAGTCCTGTTTCTCAAAATGAAATCCTTGTCTCATACTCAACACCAGTGTCTGTCTCAGTTCTGCTGTTTATGAACAAGTGTCCCCTACCTGCTTCCTGGAAATGACCAGACCTAGAATCCCCAATACTATGCTTTGTCTCTCAGAAGGTAAATCATGTCTTACTGTCTGAAACTGTCAATCCTAGGTGATGCTGCTTAGATTTCTAAGCTTGCATCCTGGAAGGTATTACTAAGTAGGAGAAAATAAAACTAGGTGGAAAGGCACTTGGCTAGAGGAAACTTACCAGGACAGAAGATTTTGTACCCTACAGGAATGTTTCCATTTTAGGGTTTAATCAGAGTGGATTAGCTTTCAAGAGAACTGGTCCATTGGACAGAGGTTGAGGGAGTGATAGTATGGGGTCTCAGGTGCATGTCTGAGCCACAGAACAATAGAGTTTGCCCTAACAGGTTTTGGAAATGTCAGAAATAGATTTAGCCTCAGGATAAAAGGATTAGGCCAGGGGTACATACACACAGACAAGAAAGGTATGATTCAGGGTGGGTTATAGTCCCAATAAGCTGTGATATAAACCAGGAATCTGTGACCAAGAAGACTACAGCAAGCACAAAGAAGTGTGGGGCAACAGATCAGGGTGTACAATTTCTGAGAGATTACCTATATACTCCTGATGATTTCTACATTCTTGTTTGGTTTTATAAACAGGACAGGGAGTAGTGTATACGTGATTTAAAAGGGCCAGTGGAGGAAACAGGGAGTAACCATAAATAACATACAAGGCCTTGTATTGGCTTTGTGGGAAGAAGCTAGATTAGAAAGAAAGGGCAGATTTGTCACTAATATTCCAATTTTTCCCTACTCAGCTGTATCTCCAGAGTTACCAGTTTTTCTTTTTTCTGTCCCACTACCTTGGTGTATCTTGTCCCGAGCCCTGACTCCCTCTATGACATTGCCTCTCTGATGCAACCTAGGTTGGAATGTCATGCTCATACTGGAAAATGGAGATAAAAATTAAACAGAAACCATAGTCAATAAAACTATAACACATTGTTAAGGTAATTAGGGTTGTCAGAGGGGAGCCCCTAAATTTTCATGGCCCTGTAATTGCAAATGATAAAGTGTTCATTGCTCTTCTTGTTAGAGACAGAAGAATACTCTTGAGTGGGCCCTGGCAGTAATATAATGTGGGATTCCTTTGGGCTCAAAGCAACATCTATATCCACAATGCAACATCCAAGAAGCTAGTATTCCATAGGTTATTTATACTGCTCCTATAGGAAACTGCTCTAATTGGGCTACACAGAGTGTCCTGGGTCCGATTTCATTATAGCTCTTGGACCTGTCTTCTAGAGCTCCTCTCCTCTAATAAACCATCTCCCTTCCCATCCTCAAGCCTCAGCTCAGGCTCACCACCTGGAGGCCTTCAGTAGCTAGTGCTAGGTGTGGCTGAATACATCAGGCCTGTTTGGTCAGAGCAGATATAAAATGCTGAATATCAAAAATAAAAATAAATTTATAAAATAATACTTTGATTGGTTGAACTGGCCATTTTTTTCCATAAATTATCTATCCAGGATTTTCATAGGAACAAAAACCCCTATATTAAATCCAGTGCAATTTTTTATTTTTACTGTCATGTTAACTGAATTAATGGTTGCACATAGAGTCTGTCACCCTATGCCCTAGGATTTTGTTTACTTATATAAAAGTTATCGTGTCAACAGAGATAGTAGTGCATGTGTTGACCAAAACACCCTGTCCACTAGATTGTCTGTTTCTTAAAGTAAGGGATTCTGTCTGACATATTTTTGAATGTCCAATATCCAGAATTAGGCCTGGCCCAGAGTAGATACACCTGGCTATTTCCTCAACTGAAATAAATTCCACAATGTCCAGGTTCTTTCCAAGCTCTGAATAGTTCATTCAGAAACTGCTGAGGGTTCCATGGGTGTAGGGTCCTTCCCTAGACAGAGGTGTGCACTATGTGGAAAATAGAGGCCCTGACTCCCTGAAGCTAACGTCCTAATGTTGAAAGTTAAGGAAAATAATCCCCATTAGGGATAGTCACTTAGTCTGGATTCCTTTGCAAATGTGATACACTGACATTCTGGGATATTAAGATATTTCAGTCTAGAGTCCTGCAAACACTCAAAGAGCAAATGATTCAATATGAGTCCCCCACCCCTAAAAAAAAGGGGATAGTGCCAATATGCAGGTTAAATACTACTTCAGAACATGAGCAGCTAAAATCTGCAAGTGTCTCATGGACAATATACATTGTGAGCTGCTGTCTGAGAGTTGCAGTTTACTGCCCCTTGAAGCTGCTATGCTGTACTATGCAGGAATGATTTTTTTTTTAAAGACAGATCTTCAGAAACTTAAGACAATTCCCACCCCCATCCTCCCCATACAAGTGGCCAGTGAGTGAACATCACTCATTCTTTTCAGAAGTGCCACACATTGAATTTTGCTTCTAAAATGACACTTAATTCCATCCATGTGAAAGTGGCATTTCATAAGGAAGGGGTCCTCAACACTCAGTGAAGCGTCCATTGGGACGCTTTCACCATCCCATTCTTGGAACCCATTCTTGGTTCCTCCTATCTTGGAAATCCAGAGGGTAAGCAGTAGATCCCACCCTACAAAGATGATATACATAATTCACTTAAGTGAGATAAAGGACCTTGGTGGAAACAACGGGGACTATTCATTTTCTCTTGCTTGGAGTTCCCTCCCCACAGCAGAAGTAGCAGGGGGAGAGGGAACTGCAGCACTAATCTATTATGGGAGCAGATAAATGAATACTATGCTCCAGATTTTTCATAGCAATTACTTTTGTAACACACGTATAAATGCACGTTTGTAGCTATTTTTATCACTTCCCTATCCATATGCTGTTCGAATAGTGAAGAATATATTCAAGAAAGTGGATTGCACGCAGGAAGCATTAATTATTGTGGTTATAGAAGCAAATCACAAATCACTACTATATTCCCAGTTTTTCCCTATTAAAATTGGGCTAAGTATTTCTACACTTGCTCCAAAGTAAAGATGCCTCGAGTTTTCCAATCCTTTTGTAACTGAATTTCTTAAGCTCCCCAAATATCAGAGCTAGCTAGCTAGCTCTGCCCCTGTGAGACACTGTCTTTCACAAAAGAGAAAAGATTTTCAAAGCAGTTAACTTTAGTAGGAGACACTGCATGTTAAATAAACTAAGCTCTGAACTCCCAGTGTCTCCTCTCCTAGAGAGGAGAGGCATTTCATTGACGCGCTGACCACAATTCCATTTAAAAAGGACGGGAATGGGGAAGAAACTGTGCCGTTTCTAAGTGCCCTGGCCTGTTCTGCCCTCTAGTCAAGTAGAACGGGTCCTGGAAGACCTTGGGCGACGGGGAGGAGACGGTGTGTGCTGTAATTACCCTGGTCTAGGGTGGCAGCCGGCCCTTCGGCGTGCAAGCGCAAACAGCGGCGTCGGGCATGATAACGGTGGTCCGCCGCCGCGGAGCTCCCAGAGAGTCGGGGGAGGGCCTCGGCGGGGAAAGCTGGAGGCCGGATGCCGCCGGCCTCGCGGAGCCTCTTGGCGCTGTCCATACTGATGAGCTCCTCGGCTGACACAGGCAGGCAGAGCGAAGGCGGAGCAGAGGAGGCAGAGGAGGCGCGGAGGCAGGCGGCAGAGCCGCGCACCCGGCTTTGACGTCGCCCAGCTGCGGCTAGCAGCTCGCGCTCTCAGCACGTAGCGCACAACGTGACCACACACAGCCTCCCTCTCTGGCAGCCCGGCAGCCCGTCCGCCCGCTCTCGGCTTCGCCTTCGCCCTCCTCCTCCTCCTTCTCCTCCTCTCGCCTCCGCGGCGCGCACCCCCGCGCACAGCCAGGGATTCCGGCCGGCGTCGAGCCCTGGGCGCTCCGCCGCCTGGCCCGACACCTCTGCCGCAGCTGGGGCCCGAGCGGCGGCCACGCAGCCGGGTGTCCTCTTCAGGCGGCCGCTCCCGCGTTCACCTCTGGATGCCAGCACTACGTTAGCCTAGGCGGGGAACCCCTTCTGCGGCTCCCTGCTCTAAACTCCCGCCTGTCCCGACCGCCCCCACCCCTCCACCTGGCGGGGGCGGCGCGGAAGCGAAGAGGACGCGCGCGGTGCCGGTGGGCACGCGTAGACGTGTGTGCGGATCCGGTCTCGGCTTGGCATTCTCCCTCCCTTGCAAGTGGCGGTGCCTGGACTCTGCTTTCGGCTCCCGGAATCGGTGCGGCCGCCCGGAGCCCTCTCTTCGCTGGCGGGGCACTAAAGGCTATTTTGGAGAACGGTGGTGGCGGCGGCGGCGGCGGCGGCTGAGGCTGGTGCCCGAGAGAGCTCCAGACGCACACTCTGCTCCTCTTCGGTCCCTCTCCTCCTTCTCTCCCCCCCCCTCCCTTCCCTGCCTCCCCACCCCCGTCCCCCTGGCCCCACTCCTCCTCTTCCTCCTCCTCCTCTTCCTCCTCTCCCCGCTCGGAGATGCGAGCCTGTATCGTGTAACAGGATTGGCGTTGCAATGGCAACTGATGGAATGGGGGAAGGCAAGACAGCAGGGCTGGGGGCTCCGGACTGCGGGCGGGCGGGCCGCTGCCGCCGCTTGACGCTCCTCCGGGGACCTTCGCGAGTTACTTTGTAAAGGCGAATCCAGGCGAGGAAGCCCCTGCTCCGTGCCGCGAGTCAGAGGCCACTTCCTGCTCCGTGGCTGCCCGCGTCAGGCTTGCAGCGCTCGGCACCCCCGGCCCCTGGCCCGCGCCAGCCGCCAGCCCAGAGCGCCGCCGCCGCCGTCGCTGCGGAGACTCGAGCCCGCTACCCTGAAGAACACTTCGCCTCCCGGTCCCCTTCCCATCACGCCCCCTGCTCCTCCCCGGCGCCTGCGATTTTCCCAGGCGCCCGGTGTGAGTGCTGCGTGCGTGTGAGTGTGTGTCGGGGTATTGTGTTGTGGGAGTGTGTGTGTGCGTGTGTGTGTGTGTGTGTGTGTGTGTGCATGAGTGTGGGGTGTGCGGGGCTCCTGCGCTCCGCTCACGGCCGCCGCCGGAGAAGGACAGACGGACGGCGCTTCCTTCTTCGGCGAGCGGTTCCTGGGCACCTCGGCTCGGCCCGGGCGCGAGTGGAGCGCGCTCGGCTGGCCGCCGGCCTCCGGAAGGTCCCGCTGCATCCCCCCTGGGCTGGATATGTTCATGTTCACGTGAAGATGGATTTAGTGTACGGTCTCGTGTGGCTGCTGACAGTCCTCCTGGAAGGGATCTCTGGCCAAGGAGTATATGGTGAGTGCAATCGCGACGGTATCGTGACCTTGTGATTCTTAGGCAACATAGGCTGGCGAGCGAAAATGCACGACTCGCGCCGTTCCGGGGCCCCTCCCGGCGTGGTATTTGATTTACACTTCATCACGTTATTGGGAGCGGTGAGGAGGCAGCGAGCGCGCTGCGGGTTGGGTTGCGAGCCGCTCCCCCAGCGCCTCGGTTGGGGCTGGGAGTTGGGTCGAGCCGGCAACATTGCACTCTTGCGAACGAGTGGCTTTGCACTTGATTTATCCCCGCTGGGGAACAGAGCTCTAGCAGTCCTTGATTTAATAATGATTTGGCTCCTTGCATTGCCGCGGTGTCTGTGCCGTGGTTTCCCCCGAAGGGAAGCTCCGAATGTGACCCCAGTGAGCTCCCCATCCCTCTCCGTCTCCCGCCTCCTCTTCTCCACCTTTTCCTTTTTTTTTTTTTTTTCCTTCTTCTTGGTGAATGCTTACATGACTTCGTTTTCCGGCTCAGGAAGTGGGGTGACAGTTGAGTTGCGTTCTGCACCAGCGTTGCCATGAATACTGACTTGGGGAGGGGAAAATAGCAGGCAAGATTCTCGGTGCCAGACACAATTAAGGGACATGTTTATGTGAATGGATGAGCAAATGCATGAATGAACGGATGGCCAAGTCTGCGTGTCTTGGCTCCGGGGCAGGACACCAGCTCGCTGCAACAGGAACACAACGACAGTTCTCTGGAAAACCCAGGTTTGGGCCGGTTAGGACTGAGAGAAGGGCGAGCTTGTTAATTTGGAGATTTTTAAGTCCTCAAGAGCAGATCTAGGTTCCTTTGCCTGTCAGCAGTTGGCACCCTTGGCTTTCGGGATTGAAAGATACACTCACTCACACACACACCCAGACTCTGGTTGAAATGTGCCTCGTTTCCTGGGACCAGCAGGCAGTGCCACAAAGGAAACATAACTTTTGTGATCTCAGAGGTATGGTAGGAAGGTTAAGAGAACAGCTATGGAAGGGACAGCAGCCACCACTCTGCTACAGCTCTCCTAGGGTCAGGGTGTGCTGGACAGTCAACTGCTGCCTTTGGTATCACTCCAGGGTTTGGACCCCAGCGCTGCACTGCTAGGTCAATGGCTGTCCCTGGGCAAAGGGCATGAGTGTTTGTAGAGCTTTCCCTGCAGACCCTGGAACTTACTGCAGAGTGGGTGTGGGTACAAGGGGACTTTGAATACTTAAACTCTCTGGGAACGTGGTGTGTGCCATGGACAGGTGTGTGGGGAAGGAGGCAGGAGATCTGACCCAGCCTTTTTTTACTGTCTCTGCTGTGTTTTTCCTGGCTTGAGTGTTTGAGGTGGTGGTCAGGAGGGCGTTGGGAGGGGTGACCTTTGGCCCTCCAGCGCTCCATCTGCCACTTTTCTTTCTTGTCTTCCTAGTTCCCTTTTTGGCTCAGGCCAGAAAAGTTTCACTTTCTCCTACCTCTGTGCATCTTAATTTCTCCTCTCTACCCAGCCCCTCTTTCCCAAAGGAAAGAGAACCCGCTTGAGGTAGTGGTGGTGGTCATGATGGTGGTGTGTGTGTATGTTGAGAGAGATGTTGAAACTCCAGGCAGATCTTACTGCTTGGCTGACAGCAGGAGGTGGGGCCTTGAGGAGGGCAAGAATTCACTTATTGCTCTTTTGACTTCTGAACATCTTAGAGTGGCTGAGATGCTAGGGATAGAGGAATATTGGAGATAGAGCCTTATGAAGGAGCTGTTCCTTAACATGGGGGAGTCTGGATTCCTTTAATCCCATATCCAAGTCTTTATTTCTTTTTCATTTGTTCAGATCATTCCAGCTAAGAAAATTAAACAACAACTCTCTCTCTCTCTCTCTCTCTCTCTCTCTCTCTCTCTCTCTCTGTGTGTGTGTGTGTGTGTGTGTAGGAGATAATGAGAAGTTAGATTCGGGGATGGCAGGACATGCTGGAAGTGTCTGGATTAGAAAGGCATGGTACCATTTTCCTGTCACTTTTTGTCATTCGGATTATAAATCCTGGCACGGTTTCATTTTGGGCAGTGGAAGGGTAAGATCTAGGAGTGGAAACAAGTAGGAAACAGTTGCATTGAAATAATGCCCATGATGTTTAACAACAAAGGGGAATGCAGTTCTGCCACTGAGCTAATCACTGTGATGAAGGTAGCGGTCTTTTTTTTTTTTTTTCCTTCTGTTTTCTTTTAATATTGGTGTGGCTATTAGGTATCTGGCTTGGATTAGAATGGGGTTTTTGTGAAAATTAATCCACATCCCTGGTCCTTATAAATGTTACAGCTACTAGGTGGGTGAAAAAATTATTTATGTATTAGTTTTTAAATATGTTCTAGCACAAGAGTTAGGTTCTCACAGTGGGAACCCCTAACCTTCAGCATCAGCCTCACCTGGAAACTTGTTAGAAATACAAATGATCAGGCCCCTCCCAGACTTTCTAAATCAGAAATTCAGAGTGTGGGACCCAGCAATCTGTGTTCCTTACCTTAGGTGATAATTGTGATGTATGCTTAAGTCTGAGAAACACCGATAAGGACTTCAGATTTCATTGCTGTGACTGTGTAAATCATGACACCCTTCTTAACCTAAAGTAGTTTGAATTTTATTTGTCGAAATGTTTATAGTGAGTTTATGTAGGTATAAAATATTGATCAGTTGTGGAAAGGACATAGACATAAGAGTTAGTGTAAGGTTATAAATTGTGTTTTGAACATTTTATTTGAAGAACCATGAAAACGAATAAGTAAGAAAGCAGGGCAGTTGTAAACAGACTTTAAAGATCTACATTGGAATTTCGCTACCATAAAAATCTATGTCCCTTTATCCCTTTGTATTTGCTGATGTAAAACCATTCATGTTACACACAAAGTATTATTTCTTAATGTTTCCTTCTACTAGCTAAGTTAAAGGGGAAATAAAAATTGTCTTATAGTTAATTCAGACAAAATTATTTCATTGCAGCCTCAAGTTAACTTCATGATTTAGAAATACGTCATTGCAACTTTTCTTTGAAGTAGCTAGTCAGTCCCTTCATTCTTCCACTTCTTGGCTGGAAAACTCTGAGCGTGAAATTCAGGTTTTTTTTAAGTAATTGAGAATATTTGTTTTAATGCACAGATTATATTGTTTTGAGTAACTATAATCTTATTCCTCTTGTGCACAATTAGCTTTGGCACCACGTTCAATACTTATGTTGTAAAAGTGTGTTCTGTAGACCCAGGAACTTACTGGTATTTATCTTGGAATATTGTTTAGGAAACTTACTGCACAATAGCTGAGATTTGTGTATGTGTGGCATTTAGGTAAGGGAAATTATCCATCAGTTTATATCTGTCTGTCTACCCTCCATCAATAATTCTGATGTCATTAAAAAAGACATTTAAAAACTGGCATTTTCCTGTATGTCTCTTAACTATCCCACACCAGAGATAGTATTACAGGGATATAAATTATTTGAAAACACTTCTGAAAGGAAAATTGGAAAAAAAATAATTCTTTATAACAAAGCAGCATTAAAAAAACATTCATGTAGACTTCCTAAGACAGCTGTTAAATATTTTGATGGATAATACTCATTTGGAGATATCTATATTTGTGTAGTTTTTAAAATCCATTTTCTTGAGTTACAGATTTGACTTTCTTGAATTTTAAAAAGTTATTTGTATTCAAAGTTTTTTTCCTGAGAATACTCTTGGAATTTGAAAGTTTTGTTTTAGTTTAATTTTTACTTACACTGAAAACCAGAGTCCTTAAATGAACAGTGAAATGGTATCAACTTTTGGTATTATTTTGTTGGACTTCCTTTGTATTAGTTTTAGGATACCTGATTAAGCATAGCATCAAGGGTCATAATAAACCTCAGCTATATGTATACGTAACTGAAATACTTAGAGCCAAGCGATCAAAGCATTTTCCTAGTTTTGAAAGTTTTCTTTGTAAGTTTTTCTGTAGTTTGGGCTGTTTAACTGTGTTTTCTAGAGATCTTACATCTCTAGAATCATATATTGAGAATCCTATCTCCCATTGACTTCTCAGTTGTTTTGCTAAAAAAGAAAAAAAAAAAACTACTGTATTGCCACACACTGTATTTTTACTTGTGGCCTATCATGCCCTTAATTTCCAAGGAGACTCATAAAAGATTATAACTGCATTACCACAAGACAAATCTACAAGCGAAAAACAAAATAAAAGTCCATGTCTGAATGGTTTTTAATGGGAGCCAATCGACCAGTGAGTAGGTATCCTGAAATGGTTAATGCACCATCTATATAGTTCCCAGGATGTGCTGGAAATAATAAATAGAATAAGTTTATCAAACATATGTGTATGACAAATTAGCAAGCTATATTCACTCAATTCCAGTAATATCAATTCATATCATATGATTTAGTAATGACATTTAATGTGGATAGGAAGGATCTGGAAGATAGTTCAGCCTGTCAGTAGGTCGAATCTGAATGGACAGATTGATCCAAAGAATAAGAGGGCTATAGAACATCAGTTGACCATTGCATCCAGTCCCAGGATGTTGCCGTCCTCATGGCAAAGTTATCCTAAGTGCGTTGAATTGTGATTTTTGCCCATTTTGAGTTTGGAGAGGCCCTATGATAAGAGACTGCTTTTGGCTGAACACATATTTAGGGTGTCAGCCTATGGCAGGAGAGGGGGATATAACTTTAATAAATGTTGCTGAAAAAAATCAATCTAAAGCTCTACCACATACAGCCAGCTCTTTCTCTGTTCCCACTCTTCGCCCCACTGTTCCTATATTCAATACACGTACACATAAACAGACTCATATTGTCACCACCTTGGCCACCATCATATCACCATCACCAAGAGTGGGCTGTCCTTTGTATCTTGGGATTATTTTTGTCCATTCACGGTTGAGAATTTGCATGCAAAGTGGGAAGGTTATTTAAATAATATTACTTGCTCATGTCTTATAGATCCCTAGGAAAGTCCTTAAGTGGGCTATTAAGTATTTTAGATTGAGCAGGTTGTACATCAAGCCTAAGGAATCATTTTCTAGAGAATAAGTTAGAAAGGATGCCAGGGTGAAGATAATTAGGACTCCGATGTAAAAGTGCAGAGATGGAGTTCTGGTGAATAGAGATATCACTAAAGAAATCCAAGGAAAGCATTTTTCGTGGTCTTGATTTCTTGGATTAATTTTATTGTCTCTGATTCTGACTCTTCTTATTGATACTATACAATTATTTTTGTTTTTGTTTTATAAGGTGAACCGCCTTAAGTCTGTTTTGAGAAGTAGGCTACAAGCAAATTTTTCTGAAGGAATGTGCTCTGTATTCTTTCACAGCTTACTCTTTTAGTGTGATTGTGGTGGGGCTTTCGGAGATAAGACCTACCAGCATGAGCCTTATGGGTTCAGTTTATGTCTTTTTAAGACAGTGTTAGGAACTGTGATCGTGGGTTGCTTTCTAGCTGTAGAGGTAATTCATCATTCACATTCTCTGACCTGGTCTTTATGCTTTGGGAAGAGTCTTGAAAGAGTTGGGTTTAAGGCTTACAACCCACAAAAGGCAAAGGCAGATAGATATACCAGCCTAGTCCTGGAACTGAGCTCTAGAGTGGTGCTTTCTGGCAGCTGCAGTAAACTAAGGGAATGTGCCATCAGTTCTGAGTTGAATTGGAGAATGTCGTACTCTCCTTTTTGGCTATTTTGGAGGGACAAGCAAAGTATCATAATGAGGGCATTTCAGGTATGAATAGGGTGAGCGTTTTCAGCTTCATTGTTATTGCTGTTAACTGAATAGTCCTACAAAATGAAATTTCATTTCTTTGTTTCAGTGACTGTCAGTGTAAATATACCACTTACATCAGACTGAATAAATGATTGCATTCATAGGAAACTGTGCCCTATTTTTATTTTCAAATCCAATTAATAAACTTTTGGGCCTATACAATTATAAAGTTGTGAGAAGAGACTATAAGATGTCATTAAATTTCCCCACTACTTTAAGACCCAATATGCCAGTCAAATGGCAGTCCTGTGTTGTTTGTGAGATTTCTTTACAGAAAGAAATCTCACAACTCTTTTTTCCAGAATGCAGGCACATCCATTGGAAGGATTTTTTTCCCAACCTACTAATAAAATTTGTCATGTTGCATTATTGGGGCACACACTTATTTTCCATTTTATGCCAGTGCAATTCCATTTCTTTCTTTCTTCTGAAAAAAAATGTTTATTTATTTTGAAAGAGAGAGAGCACATGCAGGGGAGGGGCAGAGAGAGAGGGGGCAGAGGATGTGAAGTAGGCTGTGTGCTGACAGCGACAGCCCAATGCTGGGCTAGAACTCAACAACCATGAGATCATGACTTGAGCCAAAGTTGGATGCTTAACTGACTGAGCCACCCAGGTGCCCCTCCATTTCTTTCTTACTATACCTCCTTACATTGATCCCAGTTAAGCTTGTTTTATTTTGGTTTCTTACCACTTTTTCAAGATACTATACCTTTTCTAAGCTTGGTTTTACAACGCTTTATTTTCATTTCTGTTGATATCATTGATTGAATTCAGTAAGATGATGGTTTCCATTTCATAATCCAAATCACACATTCCCCAGAAATTATAATCACAGGAAATTTCAAATATTAGGAAAATATTTTTGGGCTATTACACATTTACTATAAATATATTAATTAAAGACATTGTTACGTAGCAACAAGGGTTTTAGAAATGATGAGGTAACTTATTCTTTGTATCTTTTAGTGTGCTACCTTTATAGTTTTTCATAAAAGTAGGAGACATCAGTTTCTTACTGTTCCACTCAACACTCAACACTCAACTCAACACTCTACTGCTGTGTGGTTGACAGATGGGGTCAAGTATGTGACATGTTACCATATCTGCAAGCAGCCTATTTTTTGTTTTATTTCTTTGTAATGAGAATGGGAGGGATAAAAATCATTGAGTGATTCTGTGGAAAGGGAGACATGTCTGCCTGAAAGAGGAAAGGTTGATTCATAGCTAGGCCTCCCAGAGTCCTAAAGGACAGCGGAAAATGCAGCTCAGATCTGAAAGATGTAAGTAGGAAATAGGATGCTAGCCAGAAATGACTGTTAGAAAATGTATCCACCCTTTAAGTAATGGGGAAAAGCAAAATAACTTTTTTTCTGAAGTAATTAGAACTTTGTTCATGTGTGTCAAACAGAAGAAGTAAAATGTTTGCCATTTGCCTGAAAAACATCTTCAGGAAGATTTTTCTGGTCTCCTGAAAGGGAAAGATGAGGAACTCTTAAATAGAGGCTATGGTCCTGCAGACCACATTATCCTTCTTACTAATTAATTGTATGACTTGGGTACATAAGGACAGAGAGGCACAGATTAAGCATCAGGGCATTCTGTTATTTCTGAGTGGAACTGTGTATTGAGTCCATGCCTTGCCTCAGGTAGATGTCCTCCTGAACAGGAGGGGGCTCCTGTGATGTGAGTATGCCCAAGGAGAGAAAAATCTGAGGAAGACAGGCAATTTTTCAGAAACTATAGCCAGTGGAAATTCTGTACAGATTCTGGGCAAATGTAGGGTAACTTCTGGTAATTCAGTCAACAAATCAATGTATAACTGCTGTGGATAACGTGTAGCTGTGTGGTGTAAAAGCTGTGAACTGAAAGAGTTTATAAGTTAATTGAAGAGACAAAACTAAATGGGGAAACAGACAAAGTAAGGCTGTAAGAAATATATAAGTTTGTGCCTAAAAAACAGAGAGCAGTTACCGTTGATATTATGGATGGAGGAAAGTTGAAAAAGCTGATACATCCTAAGTTGAGCCTTGAAAGTAGGTTGGCATAATACTGATAAAGAAGGTGGAAATGCACTGCCACAGCACAGATCCCAGCTGTAGGAATCATGGTGCATAAGGAAAAATAACCCTAGAATGCATATCTAAGAAAGCTTAAGCTATTTCTCCAAAGTATACCCAACTAGAAAGACATTATCTGCCATTTAGCCTCCACCTTCCCCTGCAAAAGTCTGTAAGTCTGGGAAATAAATTTCATTGTGTGATATTCTAGAATGTGCTCAGATATTTATGTCCACCAAGATTTTGGATTTGGTCAGTTTGAAGACAACTGACTGCTCATTAGAAGATAAGACAGTTATCAGAGCACCTTGTTGGCTCACTCAGTGTGGAGCCTGCTTGCGTGCGCTCTCTTTGCCCCCCCCCCTTGCGCGCGCACGCATGCGTGCTCTCTTTGCCCCTCCCCTGCCCACTATCTCTCTCTCTCTCTCTCTCTCTCTCTCTCTCTCTCTCTCTCTCTCAAAATAAATAAGGTTTTAAAAGAAACATTAAAAAAAGAAGAAGTTAAGACAGTTGTGTTTAAAGTTCTGGCAACCTTGGGAAGCTTTGAACCTACACAGCAGTTCCTCTTGGACTTAAAGTCAAAGACTTTTCAAAGCCCTTTCAGAGTGTATACTACTTAGAAGCAGTGGACTCTGGGTCCAGAATGACTTGAAATGTCATGTTGATTTTTACAAATGTACAGCCACTGAGATGAATGCATTGTCGTTATGAAAAGTGAGGTATGTGCTTTCATTATTGTTTTTTACCCTTGTGCAAAGCAGCAAGATGTGGTTGAAAACTTGAGGAATTTAGGCTTGCTTCTGGTTCAGCTGTGTTGCTTTACTGGGTGACCATGGACAAAAATCTTAACGTCTGTATCCCTCCGTTTCCACATGCAGTCAACTGTTAGGAAAGTGGGCTGTTACATAAAGGGAAGCAAGAATAAAAATGTATAGTTGCTTTTTTATACCTGGGATAGAGGGAGAGTGCATGAAAAGTGTTCTCCATCTCCTTAAGAAAGTACACTCAGGTGTGCTAGCAATTGGACCTCATAATAGGCCTGCCATTTGGTTCTTAGAACAGAGTACAGAACTAGTAACAGAGAAGAAGTAATTTTTTCAGGAAAAACATTCCAGTGTGTCAGTCTAGCAGAAAATAAGTGTTATATTTTAAACAGTATATCTAATATTAATATGTGCATGAAAATGCTATTGATATTACATCTTGTGTGCACATATAATTGGTATTGCACCTCAAGCTAACCTCTTTCTCTCAATTTGCATAACCCTGGAATTTCTTCTACTGCTCCTTATTGGCGGGGGGGTGGCAGTGGGGAACTGCTAACCCCACTCTCTGCCTCATTTACGAGCTCCATTGAGGGGCACCTGGGTGGCTCAGTTGGTTAAGTGTCCAACTCTTGATTTCAGCTCAGGTCATGATCTCATGGTACGTGAGTTCAAGCCCCAGGTCGGGCTCTGCGCTGACAGCCCAGAGTCTGGTTGGGATTTCTGTCTTGGTCTGTCTCTGCTCTCTTTCTCTCTCAAAACTAAATAAATAAACATTAAAAAAAAAAGAACTCCATTGAATATTAGTGTAACCTAAACTTTATGTGCATGAGTGTATTTACATGTGTGTGTTCAGATTATATATAAATCTTGCTTTTGTATCAAGGAGCAAGAATATTCTTCTATTTTTATTTTTTTAAATGTTTTACTTATTTTTGAGAGAGAGAGAGAGAGACAGAGACAGAGTAAGAGCAGGGGAGGGGCAGAGAGAGGGAGACACAGAATCCGAAGCAGGCTCCAGGCTCCAAGCTGTCAGCACAGAACCCGATATAGGGCTTGAACCGTGAACCACGAGACATGACCTGAGCCAAAGCTGGATGCTTAACCAACTGAGCCACCCAGGTGCCCCAAGGAGCAAGAATATTCTTAATGTCCTGCTCTTTGACACTAATTGAAAATTAGCTGTCTATAAATGTAAACTATTTGAATGGAAAAAAAGTAGGAATTACTTGTAAAAATATAAATATTTGATAGTATAAAAATAAAAACAGGGAAAATGAAAAATTATTAAATGAGGCTATTGCACATTTATTGTGTATAGCATCTAATTTTGGTCCAAAACTGACCAAAATTGCTATTTCTCACCTACTCAACTAATTGTTAAAAAAATCTTTAGAATTAACCGAAAAGGTTGGAATTTTGTCAACATTAAACTGTGATGTATATATACATATATGTATACATATATGTATATATATGTATACATATATGTATATATATGTATACATATATGTATATATGTATACATATATGTATATATGTATACATATATGTATATATATGTATACATATATGTATATATATGTATACATATATGTATATATATGTATACATATATGTATATATGTATACATATATGTATATATATGTATATATATATGTATACATATATGTATATATATGTATACATATATGTATATATATATATGAAAACATTTTTGTACTAGTGAATTTTAATTATACTCGGCAAATACTATATTTTTTGTAGGTGAAAGTTCACATAAATAATCCCTATTCATATCACTAATTAGATGGGAAAAATTAGGCTGTCATTTGAGTATCAGGATATTAGTTAGATATTCGTTGGGAATATTGGTCAAGTAACAATATTGGTTCCGTGAGAAAACCAAAGGGTCATATTTTCTTAGGACCTTAAGCAGACAAAAAATTATTAGTTGAGAATAATTTCCCCCATTATGTGGAATGAACAGTGTTGACTTAGTGAAGTAAATCACCATAAGGGCATACACAGGAGATTCTGTCATGTGCACAGATTCAACTGATGTTTTGTGTAGTTTTGGAGTTGTCAGTGTTACCTCAGTACCTCAGAATTAGTGAAGTTATTATCAACAAGCGCTATAGTTAATATTTTTACCCTGCTTCTGAATTTGCTCCTTGTTTCATGGTTATTCTACACTGTTATTATGATTCTCCCCTTGTTCTTTTATTCACTTACATTTATCATTTGGTTCAATTTTCACACTGGACTATTCCACCTGTACTGTTCCCCTGTGTAGAGCTGCTATATTCGTTTTATTTTTTAAATTAACAAAATGTTTATTTTTGAGAGAGACAGAGTGCTAGCAGGGGGAGGGGCAGAGATGAGCTGTCAGCACAGAGCCCCATGCGGGGCTTGAACCTATGAACCATGAGATCGTGACCAGAGCTGAAGTCGGACACTTAACCGACTGAGCCACCCAGGCGTCCCTACTATATTAATTCTAAAATTTTCAGTCTTACTTCACAATCAGTGCTCAATCTTTGGGTGATTTTATTCTCACTTTGTCATGTATAGATTCATCTACGTATCATTGCATAAGGAGATGCAAGTCTGTTCTGTCATCACCACTCCCTGCAATATTTAAGCTACATGGTGACATCATCGCTGTGAAGGTTAGGGTTTCTAAACTTCCCATTCTTTACCTAAGACAAGAATAACCCCAGGGGGCTGCAGCCTTTTACTCAGAGGCTACTTATTCTCTGATTATTTCCTGTGCTTCACTAACAAACATCTCTCCAGTTGCAGCAGCTGGGGTTGAAAGTCTCCTTTCTGCTCACTGTGACTTCATGATTTTACCATTGAACTCTATTCTAATTATATGTTATTTGGGTGAGCACTTCAAAAGCATCTAAGTTTTTAGTTTTCTATCATCATTGAAAACAAACTTGTTCATACCTCAACTCTAAACTTACTTATGCGAAGGAAGTACTTTGAAACCTTTATGGCTTACCCACCTCTTCAGTTTCAGAGAAATATTAAAAGACTCTTATCTGTCTAGATATAAATAGATATGCACACACTATAAATGTATATTTGTATATAGAGCATATATGTATATGCTCTAAAAATATATTCACCTATATTAATTGTGTTTATGTATGTGTGTATGTGTGAGTGTGTTTGTGTATTCATAGAGTAGGTGTCCTGGATTAGTATACATTTTAGATTAAGCTGGAGGAATTGGATGGCTTTCCAGCTTCTCTTGCAGAGATGACTCTGATTCAGTGTTGTCAGCAGGGCATGCAATCTGTTAACTAACATTCATTTTGTTTTTAAATATCCCTTTGTGATACTTTCATGTTCTTCTTGTTCACCAGTTTACATTACCTCTAGAAACTTACATTACTTGTCTTTCCTTCTGTTTTTTGCAGTTGACCGAAGAGAAGTTTTTCTTAGCTGCATAATAGCACTACATGGTCAGTTTATTTTGTTTGCAGTACAGTGATGAGTACACTTGAAGCCCAGTGTCACTGGTATTCTGAGAAGACCATCCCCCGTGTCTATTGGCCAGGTCTTTACAGTAGGTCTTTTCCCCTTTTTAGTGAGCTTTTAGAGCATCAGACATATCTGTATCCAAATGAGGATACTAAAATTCATCTATAAACTAAATTTAGGTAACTTGAATTATATGCCTTCTTTTTCTATTATTGAAAAAGAACTAAAAATAAGATCTAGTAATTTTTTTGATAAAATAACTGCTATTTATTAAGTGTCTGCTATGGCCACACCTTGTACTAGGTGCTTGTGCATATTATGCTATACTCTGATCTTTGGATGAGATGGATGAAAAATTAAATAACCACCATATAGTTACTTGTGCCTAAGTTTGGAATCATATATGAAGTATATGTAAAAATAAGTATTTGTGTATATTGTTATATGTATTATTAAGCTTTATTCATATATGTGTGTATATAACTTCCTATGATTAAACATGCAAGCTAGCTCATATGCCATACATGAAACTTACCTCAAACAGTATATATATGAAATGCAAATTGTGTGATAAATTCTAGCTTTTTGCCCGAGAAACATATATAGGCAGCTAAAGTCAGCATTTTATATCCTTCAGCCTTCTTTTTTAGAAAGATAGGATTTATAATTTTGTTTTTTTTTTTTCTTTTTAGAATTGAAATGCCCATACTGAGGACTCTCTCTGGTGTCATTTATTTTTGGACTGAAGGGATATTTTGAGCTTATTCATAATTAGTGACCTGTAAAAATGAAGACATGGCTCTACTAGATATTCTGCAGAAGTAGTTCTATTCTTCCATGTAAAATAGTAGGCATGTGCTTATAAAAAATAACCACTGTCTACTGTACTGCTTTATTTTCCCTCAGGCTGATTAGCAATCACTGGCCTTGGTAAGATTAATAGTTAAATGTCATATTTGGCCTCATTTTGCCTTGAGATCCCTCCAGGTACTGCTTGGGCTTTTTTTTTTTTTTTTTTTTTTTTGCTCAGAGTTAATTGAGGGGACTATATCAGCGGGTTCCTTTTTCTTAAAAATCTTGTTGTGCTCAAGAGGACAGTTGATTGCAAGCTCTGTTCTTCTCTTAGCTGCCAGTGAGCTCCTGAAACCTCAAAGCTTACAAATTAGTGCAGTTTAGTGATTTGTTTTAGGCTTTTAGCTACGGCATTTGCTACCATAAAAGCCATTTTTCCTATGCCTTTTGAATGCAGTGATTGTGTCATATAGTATAACCCTGTACCATTCTGGCTATTGTGTGATTGATACAGAAACTGCTTCGATAGGAAACCATTTCAAGAGAGAACAGGAAAGGTATTATATTCGGCTGTAGTGCCATGCATTTCTAAGCAGCTGATGTTTTCTTTAACTGATAACCACCCCCCAAATTTTCAGAGGCTATTGAGCCTTTAGAACTTTAACTCTTAATTCAGTCTGGCTGCAAAGAGCAACGCCTGAAGTTCATTATACATTCACATTTCATTAATTCATTAATTCTGTAGGATGACTTTGTTGTTATTGTATTTTCAAGTCATACCTCTTTAAGAATGTGGAGAAATGTTAATTTAGTGAATTTTTCTCTAAGCAGTAATTTGCTCATACCTGAGCCAGATACTCAGAACTCTTGATATACGGCTTTTTGCACACTGAAAATTGTAATAATATTGTCAAATGGAGCAGGCCATCATATGTTTTGTAATCTTTTTTTTAAAGTTTTTTTTTTAAGTAAACTCTACCCACAACATGGGGCTCGAACTCACAACTCCAAGATCAAGAGTTACATGCTGTATGAACTGAGCTAGCCAGGTGCCCCATGTGTCTTGTAATCTAACAATCTCAAATTACACTGCAAGCCTTTGTAAAGGAATGGATTCAAGGATGAGTCAAATCAAAGTTCAAAATAGTTTAATCATAGATTTTATGTTTTTACTACCTCACACATTTAACACTATATTTGGGAGTACTTGCAGAAGAGAGTACACCCTATTTTTGTCTTTCTCCACTTCCAATTTTTGTATTTTGTGATACCTTAGATACATACTCTATTTTGGATGAAAGTGGATGGTGCCTTAAAGATTGAGGTGTAAAATTATATACCTAAGATTTAAGTACATCTCTATGTTATGTTTTACCCTTTATTTCAGTAATATATAATGTTAGCAATTAATAGTCATTCAATTAAATGTCTAAAAAAGCTGGAATAGATTCTTAAACAAAATAAAGAATGACTGTGATTTTCAAGTATCTTGTGAAACCGGAAAATGCCATTTAAATATCTGTAGTTGTGACAAAACTTAAAGTCTAGATATTTTCTAAGATTATTCTAAGATTGCTCTAAGAATATTTTCTGGTGGCTTAACTATTGACAGCTTCTTATTCATTGTACGTAGCTGTCATCCTCCCAACAATTATCTTGACGTTGTAGAGATTTTCTCATTGTTAATGAAAGACTCAGCATTTCTACAAATGGGAAGTTATTGACAAAGCAAATAAATGAAAACCATTAAAGCAAACTTCCAACATACTACTGTATGCTGCTCTGGGGGTTAGATTTTCAAATTACATAGGGAGAGGCAGGTATCTTAGCCTGGTTGTAATAATTGGCCTGGAAACAGGCAGATCGCACTGGAATAGATTTATGTTTATTACAAGAAATAGTTGGGTGTAGGTCATGGGGACTGGTAGGATGGATCAAGGCAGAATGAGAGATGTCATCAGACGTTGGCTTCCTAGGAAATGAACACTGAGGTGAAGATTCACATGCCAGTCGCTCATTAGGGAGTGCTCTCTGTACTCCCTGTAAGGGAAGGAGGGAGCCTAGATTGAGTAGAGGAAGAAGTTGAACCGTGATTCAGTTGCAGCAGAGTCCTAAGCTGAGGTGATGGGAACTGTGAAGCTGGGATGGAACTTCAGAGGTGTTCCAGATAGAGGAAAGTTCCTTTCTACCTACTTTTCTACCAATTGCGAGATGTGTGCTGCCCCTGGGTAAGATGGCTCCCTTTAGTAGAAGGCAAATCCTGGAAGGAACTCAGCTGTAAGCAATCAGCAGGCAACACTCTTAGAAGCTGGGAGAATGAATGTCTTTATGTAGAAGGGATTCTGAATAAAACACATTTTCTACATGTCACTCTTTATGGTTTTCATATTTGGTTGCTTATGAGAGTTCATCCCATTGGAGAACTGGTCCTCTATAAGAAGTAAGTTAGTGGGATGAACGTCAGCCCCTGCTACTGTGCCTGAGCTCAGAACCACATCTGATATTTATCATCCCCCCTTTTCTACCACCCCTTCTAGGAGCCTCCTACCTGCAGCTGGCAGCTCTGAAGTGACCCTGAAGAGCCTGGGATCATGGTTATAATGCCCATCTCAGGCTGCTTCCACAGATACTGCATTAGTCAGTTTGCTGTCAGAATCAGTAGGGCAGCATAAACAGATACATAGACCAGGGTCCCTGGGTACTAGGTGTCATCTTCCCTTCACATCGTGTTACAGCAGTCTTTCCTTTTCTTAACAGTCAGACTTAGTTATCCCTCCCTGAAAGGCTACTCCTTTCTTGGCCTGTTTATCTTCAGCACATAGTGGCTGGGTGGCAGCTGTCACAAGAGTTCAGGGCTCTTGCTGTTGTCCCTGGGGAAAGTGTTCCCCTCTGGGGACCAGGACATCTTAGCCACACAGAATTTAGAACTCTAGGGACTGAGCGCACAGGGACCCCTTGTAGGTTACTAGGAATGAAGTTCAATGGGGTTCTTGGACTTGTGTATTCTACTTACTAGGGACACAGCTCCACATAATGGTCATTAATTTAGGGCTATATCAGGTCCTAGGCGTGTGGTGCCCAGTCCACTCAGGCCGTTGTCTCCAAGCTGCTACATCAGCTGCTCCTTCAAAATACTGTTCTATTATTCTGTCTGGCCAGCAGCTTTGGGACAGCACATGATATGATAGAACCAGTAGATTTTATGATCATAAAATATACTCATTGCTGTACCTTTTTTTCCTCTTCAGTGGATCCCTTTGTTTAGTACAATTTTATGAGGGCTCCCATTTGGGTGGATCATATATTCTGAAAGCCCTTGGATCGAGGTGCTTGCTGATTATAGGCAGTAGATTATAAATCCATACCCAGAATATCTGTCAGTTCTAATCAGGATGACTCTTCCCCTTCATGTATGAATGGGGTCCAGTGTAGTCAGTTACCACCATAACAGCTGGTTATTCTCTTTGAATGGTATATATCAGGGTCTCTCTTACTGGTCAGTTGGTCACTTAGCAGTAGCACTAGCTAGATAAGCCTTGATGATTGGGAGCCTGTCTATGCTGCTTGCTTTGTGCATGTTGCCTGTACTTTTCTCTGTGGCTGCTTCCTTCTTGCACCTGTTGAACCAACACTGTGGTAACTGATGGCAAGCTGACTGATGTCAGCTGGTCAAGTCATTCTATCTATTATGCTGTTTATTGCCTTACTCTATTTATTGCTTTACTCTAATTACTACTGCTCTGTAAAAAGCCATCCCAACGTAGTGGTATAAAATGGCCATTTTATTATATTCATGGATTCTGTGGTCCAGGAGTTCATACAAGGGACAATCATAATGGCTTATCTTTGTCCCATAACTTCTGAGCCCTTACCTGGGAAGACTTGAAAGCAGAAGATGAGTTGACATCTGGGGACTGGAATCATCTGGGGACATCTTCACTTACATGTGAGGTAGTTGATTCTGGCTGGCAGCTGGGACCTCAGCTGGGTTGGCAGATGGAAAGCCTATAAGTGACCTCTCCATATGGGCTCTCTCATAGTTTGGGGTTCATCACACCACGGTGGCTGAATTTTAAAAGCATGTGTCCCAAGAGGGTAGAAGTGGTCTTGATCTTACCCAGGAAGTCACATGCACTGATTCTAAAGTAATCTGTCCTTTGAGGCAGAGATACAGGTCCACCCAGGTTGAAGGGAAGGGACTATAGGTCTTACTGCTTGATGGGAATAGTGTCACGTTCACCTTAGAAGAAGGATTTCTGGGATTAGAGAAATTGTTGCAGGCTTCTTTAGAAAATGCAGTCTGTTACATGCCTCTTTCATGGTGGAAGCAAATACGTGTTAGACAAAGATCTGTCAACTTTATGCCCATTCCCATAGGTACATTTGCATGTCTCTTCCCCTGAGTTATTGTTGCTGATATTCTATTATTTCTCTTTCCAGTCCTCCAACCAACCACCCAGCCAGTCTATTCACTGCTGCCGATGAGTGTATATGTGTGTGTATTCTCCAGCAACTTTTCTTTCCACATGAAGTGTATGATTACCAAAGCTCAGCATATTGAGTGTATTTCCCCTCATTGCTGTCTTTGAAGGAGCTTCAGGGCAGGTGCAGTACCTCTTTAGTTTGTGACACATATCAAGCCAACCCATCTGTGGAACATTATTGGACATGATGGTCCCATATGGGACTTTTCATAAAGTCATGGGTATGAGTTGAGGGTAATGAGCCAGTGCTCTTTACCCAGGGTAGATATAGGGGTCTGGACTGCCTTGCTTACTTGTGCATTCTCTTGTCAACTTGTGTTGGGTCTCAGATGTACTATTTTCACCTAATAATGGGTTGCTACTGGACCTGCTTGATCTTACATCACTTAACTGACACAATCTAGCCTATAGTAGGCATTTTTGCTTATATAGCCTCTTAATAGCTTATGGTCAGGTATTCTGCCTGAACAAGGCCCAGTAGTACATCATAAACTAATTTTCGAATGATTTATAATTCTCTGCTGCAAATGGCATGGTTTACTCAAAAACCTTAGGTGTCTATGTCGCGATTCTCTTTCTGGGACTTGCCTTAAACTCTGCATGGTGATTTCTCTCACCAAAGATACTTCTATCCTGACCCAAGCTTCAGGATTTCTTCAGTGCCACCTGTAACTTTTGCAAAGTCTTTGACTTTCCTGGGCCTCACTCCAACCCACCATCTTTCTGTGGGACATGGTAAGTAGGTGACAGCAGTATTTCCAACATGGGGTATGTCCCTTCTGAATCAAAAGAGTCCTGTTAGGGATTTTGCTTCTTTCTTATTGATGAGCAGTGTGAGATGCAATAATTTGTTCTTTGGAAGAGTTGTCCTTGCATTCCTGAGATCTTAGACACCTAAAACTTTCACTGATTAGGTGTTCTCTGTCCTCTGCACGTGTCTTACCAATGCCTGTAAAGTACTTGCCACTTTTTGCTTATGTGGCCCACTTAATAAAATTTATTGATATAATGGATTAATGTAATATTTTACACAATGTTCAGTAAGTTCAGATACTTTCAGAATAGATTATGACAGAGAATGAAAAACTTACAGTCTTGAGTCAGCATGGTAGAAGTATACTGCTGTTTGTTCTATATGAATGAGAACTTCTTTTGGTTCTCCTTTTTATTAGAGATGGATAAGAATGTGTTTGCTAGGTCAGTTTGCCAAGTACCATAAAGTTGTATCAGTCTGTTATAGGAAAGATACCACAACTAGCCAAGCATCTACAATTGGGGATTCTGCTTGGTTGAATTTGTAGTGGTCCTCTCTCATCTTCTGGCATCAGTCTGGTTGTATTGACCTGACTAGTGAATAAAATTAGGACGTAATGCCTCCTTTAGGGTTTTAAGCATGATGCTAATATCTTCCATTCCTCCCAATAGTGTATTTGTGATTTGCTGTCTTGATTTAGGGTTGGGATAATAGGCATTTTAGAGAACCCCCTCACCCTGGCTGCCACTCGGCTGTTCTTATGATTAATTGTGCCAACATTGCTTCTGATGCTTAAGTGCCTCTGACTGGCCTCTGTTATTTAGAGACCCTGTTGTTCCCACTGCCATCAGGGAATCAAGTTCCATATGACATCTCCTGGTGTTTGTAACCTCAGCAATGTGGAGACCCCCTCACCCTAGCACTCACACCACTCAGTTGGTGAATTTTCTGGCTTTAAGTAGCATAAGCACTCAAGCTTTACTGCTTCTGTTAATCTTTTAAAGAGAGTCTGTGTTAGTCACTGCATGATAACAACACATTGTTTGGCTTGCCCCAGTTCTAGAAAGCCTGGAGATAATGAAACAATATTCATACCTCCTCTTCCCTCCCCCAAATAACCAGTAGTCTTGGTAAAATTTCAAAATGCTTCATTGTCTAACACTGCATTTCTACATCTGACCAATCATATATTTGATTTCCAAGGGGATTGTTATAGATCAAATTGTGGCCCCAATGCCATATGTTGAAATACTAATCCCCAATGTGACTGTATTTGGACACAAGGCCTTTAAGGAGGTAATAAAAGTTAAATGAGGTCATAAGGGTGGGACCCTCATCCATTGGGCTGGTGTCCTTATAAAAAGAGGAAAAGACATTAGGAAAGTGTGCACTCAGAGGTGAGGGCACAGCAAGAAGTGGCCATCTGCAAGCCAAAGAGAGAGGCCTCTGGAGAAACCAACCCTGTCAGTACCTTAACCTTGGATTTCCAGCCTCCAGAACTGCAAGAAAATAACTTTATGAGACACCCAATCTGTGCTATGTTGTTATGGCAGCTTTTGGTTTATAATACAGGGGTCAGTAAAAGAAAGTGACTACAATAGCACAAGTCCATCCCCCTTATTAGGAATAAAATACACTCTTATGATCCCCTTTTCTATTATGTAGAAATTTTCTACTATGTGGACTTCTATTTCACCTAATAAGGGTGTTACTTGCAAGTCAGATTTGCAAGGCTTTCCTTCCAGTGTCATTGCATCATTTCCTGGGGTCCTCACAAGGGTGTTAATAAATCCTTTATCCCAGGAAGATGCTCCCATATCAAAAAACTCTCCATTGTTCACCTTTATATGCTTTCCCATCTTATTCCAGCATCCTCAGGATTCATTTCTGTACATACTCTTTTAGCTCCTGCTAGTACCTATTGGCTAAATCCATTTCCTTCAGAGCATAGTGGCTTTTCTTCCTCGGAAATTTTAACATCTCCATGACAGGGTTATGTAGTAATTTAACCCTGGTTGTTGGATTAACTACCAGTAGGATGTTTAAGAGTAGATTCTAAGGGAGAAAAGTGTTGTCTTGCTAGGCAGAGGTCTCTGCATCAATGAACTGTTTTCCGACTTTATGTTCCATTCCCTGTTGACCCAGAATCCTCAGACTCAGCCCCAAAGTTACTCTACTGACTCTGCAGGCAGTGTTCTATAGGTTCTGTGGCTCTTGTGGGTGTTGTCCTTTTCCTCTCTTTGTAGGCTCAGCATATCACCAGCCAGTTGTGATTTATTCCTGGTTTTTGACCCATTAGGCAAGAGAGAATGTGGTGGCAGGTCCTGAGTGGGGCTAGTGTCCTCTTGCAGAGAATTGTCATTGGAATTGTCTTCAAGGAGGAAGCAGGAAGCACTAGCTTTGGACAGGGAGGAGTGTACCCCTCTGTAGGCACACAGAGTCCAGAGAGGCTTGATGATCAAGATTGGTGAGTGTATCAAACCTGATGTTCATTTCTTAGATTTCCAGGCTCCACATCTTCCCAGTTAAGCCCTTTACTTTGATGTAGCTGACTTTCCAGGTAGATTCAACTGTATCCAGAGCTCCTTACCTTATAATTAAGTTCTGGACATGATCCCCTCAGGATTCTTTTACCCTCTGTAGGAAATGGTATTGTTTTCGTTTACCGGCAAGGAGGCTCTCTGGCTTTCACAGTTCACTTTAAACAGATGATTGTATTAGTTTTCTATTGCTGTTTTCACAAATGATGACAACTTAATACTTCAGTATAATTTTTGTTACAGATCTGTAGGTCAGAAGTCTGCTCTGTGTCTCACCGAGCTAAAGTCGAGGGGTCAGCAGGGCTGTGTTGATTTCTAGAGGCTGTAAGGAAGAATCCACTTTCTTGTCCTTTCCACCTTCTAGAGACTGCCCTTATCTCTTGGCTCATGGCCTGTTTTTCCATTTCTAAAGGTCATACTGTTGCATCTCTTTGTTCCTTTCTTCCTTCCTAGTCACATCTCCCTCTCATTACTTTGGTCCAACCCTAAAAATCCAGGATATTCTCTCTGTTTTAAGGTCAGCTAGTTAGCAACCTTAATTACATCTGCAACCTTAATTTCTTTTTGTCATGCAACCTAGATATAGTCAGAGTTTCAGGGAATTAGGAAGTGGACATCTTTGGGGAGAGGCAATTTTCTGCTAAACACAGTAAAAAAAAAAAAAAATGATGTCCGCTTCCCATTAGCTTTCTCAAATGCGTGCGTAGTTCCCAAAAATAACCGTCTGATTCTATTAACTAGTGACTCCAAACTTTCAAGTATCTGAGACATTGTACACCTTCCTTTGGTAGATCATTTCAGTTCAACTAGGTAAGACATAGATAAAATTACATGGAGCTCAGGCACTCACCATCATAGATCTCAGCCAATCTCCACAAAGAGCTATTGTTTCTACAGTATTCTCCCTGGGATAAATGAATTTTATTCTCCTGGGAGATTCATTAACTACTCTTGTTTAGGTTTTTTGTGTTTTATAGAAAATGAACTTTTTTATTCTGAAAGGCCCTAACTATGGCAATTTCAGTTCTTATGGAAATAATTTTTTGGCCATCTAAGATTCTTACTGGATAATAAGGATATTCCACTGTAGCACTCATAACTACCTATAGGTCCATGAATTGGCTGTTAGAAGTTAGGGGATGAAAATGGAAAGAAGATGGGTCAGACAATACCTTTCTTCTCAGCCTGAATTTGGCTCAGAATTTCAGCTACTCTCTGTGGTGTGGTAATGTCTTGGCCAAATGTGCCGGCTCTTTAGGGATTTTTGGCATCCTTATTTCTAAGTTTTAGGTATAGTCCTTATTCATTTAACTTTTTTGAAAAATTGAAAGTTATATATTTTCTTTCCACTATCAGTTACCAATTTCTGGAGAAGTATGTGTATGTGTGTGTGTGTGTGTGTGTGTGTGTATCTGTATGTGTGTGTGAGAGACAGAGAGAGAGAGAGAGAGAGAGAGAGAGAGAGAGAGGAATGAGAATGGTATCAGAAAGATCTTTGCAATTTAAAAAGTTATTACAGAATTATAAGATACTATCTCCTGATCCACCCTCTGTTTTCTTGGTTTGCTAGTATGTGAAAGGACTTATTTTCCCTCAAGAAATAATTATATAAATTTGAAAAAAAATTATTTGAAACAATTTTTTTTTTAAATTTTTTTTTCAACGTTTTTTATTTATTTTTGGGACAGAGAAAGACAGAGCATGAACGGGGGAGGGGCAGAGAGAGAGAGGGAGACACAGAATCGGAAACAGGCTCCAGGCTCCGAGCCATCAGCCCAGAGCCTGACGCGGGGCTCGAACTCACGGACCGCGAGATCGTGACCTGGCTGAAGTCGGACGTTTAACCGACTGCGCCATCCAGGCGCCCTATTTGAAACAATTTTAATGTCATCTTTATAAGCTTTAAACTTATAAATGAAAGTCTAATTCTGTTTAAGAACATAAAAATATTATAAATGTTGAATAAATTAATATTTGAAGATAAAGGAAAAGTACTTAGTGAATTTCCTACCATTGGAGTTAGTCTTCTTTATATATAATTTAAGAATATTTATGTGTCATCTGATACTTTTATTGGTTGTTATGTATATATAATGAAAGTTCAGGTTTCTCTGTGAATAATTTATTATGTCTAATAGAACTTTTGTTCTCAGGAATAATAGATGAGAAGAATATTGGCCATATTTAAGTTTTCTGTAAATAACTTACCTTGCTCCAAACGAATGTGAGATGTCCTAATAGTACTTTATAGGAAAGGAAAATAATGATGCTTTCTAACAAAAAAATCTTACATATATAACGCTTCTCTGTATCCTTAGCTAGCGCTTCCTCTTCTTCTTAATTGTAAAATATCACAGATTTTCAGAGTTCTGTCCTTGTCCTCCTTTTTTTCCATCACTCTGCACCCTGTAGCCTTAGGCAGCTTAAATATCATCTCCGTCTAATGACTTGCAAACTTGTACTCCATATCAGATCTTTGTTCTGGGCTCCAGACAAATATAGGTAATTGCTACATTCACGTTTCTATTTACATTGCTTAAGGGCATCAAAATTAATATGTCAAAAGTTCGACTCTTGATCTTTGCCTAAATGTTTCTCCTCAGCCCTCCCCCTCTCATTAAAGGTCGGTCACCCATGTCTACACATGTGTTTGTAACATCCACCTGAAGGGGCGCCTGGGTGGCGCAGTCGGTTAAGCGTCCGACTTCAGCCAGGTCACGATCTCGCGGTCCGTGAGTTCGAGCCCCGCGTCAGGCTCTGGGCTGATGGCTCGGAGCCTGGAGCCTGTTTCTGATTCTGTGTCTCCCTCTCTCTCTGCCCCTCCCCCGTTCATGCTCTGTCTCTCTCTGTCCCAAAAATAAATTAAAAAAAAAAAATATCCACCTGAAAAGTCATACTTTTGACTCTGGCCTCTCCTCTACACCCCTATAACTTGTCTATCACCTTTATTGTGAATCATGCCTGCAAAACAGATCTCACGCCTACTACTGCCACCATGCTGGTCTGTGCTATTTTTGTATTTCGTCTTTGTAGATGCAGTGATTTCTCAACTGGTCTCCTCCAGCCTCTATAGACAACCTCTCTACCTACTTCATACACCTCCATACATCCATCCACACACAAAGCCTGCATGATTTTTGAAAACATAAATCAGATTATGTCACTTCTTTCCCTTAAAAAACATTCTGTAGTTTTTCATTCCTCCGAAGATAAATTTCAAACTTGCCATCATCCTTGTACATTAAAGATGTGCCCATCTCTAGCTTCATCTTGAATTGCTTCTTTCTTTATGCGTTTTGGTGGAGACACAGTTGTTTTTATTTCACCCCGTAAAAGTGCTAGACTCCTCCCTGCATTGTACATGCTTATCTCTTGCTCTGAAATTTTCTTGCCTGTATTAGTTAGGGTTCTTCAGAGAAGTAGTACCTATCGGATGTCTGTATCTATATCTATGTATATAGTGTAAGAGATTTATTATAAGAATTTGGCTCGTGTGATTATGGAGGCTGACAAGTCCTAAGATTTGCAGTTGGTAAGCTGGAAACCTAAGAGAGCAGATGATGTAGTTCCAGTCCAAAGACCAGTAGCCTTGAGACCCAGGAGCAACCAACATTTCAGTTTGTGTATGAAGACAGGAAAAAACTGATGTTTCAGCTCAAAGGCAGTAAGGCAAGAAGAGTCCCCTGGTATTTGGGGGAGAGTAGCCTTTTGTTTTATTTAAGCCTTCAACTGATTGGATGAGGCACACCAACATTAGAGACTGTCTGCTTTACTGTTTATCAATTTAAATGTAAATTCCACAGAAACACCAAATAACTGGGCACTCAGTCACATTTACACATAAAATTAACCATCACATTCCCCTTCCCCCTCTCAGTTCTTTCTGCTTAATTCATCCTGATTTGTCAATTCTCAGATTAAAAAGAGAGCAGCCTTTCATGACCATCTACTTGATTTAAGTTCACTCTTAAGCCTGTCACAGCTTTGTCTGTCTTATCTCTGAGTGCTTTTTATGATTTATTATTCTATATTTATCTGTGAAATAATTTGTTTGATATGTGTCCTCCCCACTAAATTGGGTGACCCAGAAGGACAGGGACTGCTCTGACTTGTTCACCATTTATACTGTATAGAGCACTTTGTAGTTTGTCTGACAGAACAGTTATTTTCTTGGGGCTAGAGAATGAATGGGTAGATTCAGGAATGAACTCAATTTGTCATAGATGTAGTCATTGAAGTCTTAGGATAACAAACAGTAGGAAAGTTTTTCCTTTGTTAAGTTAACCATTTCCTCCCTCATTCCTTAAGAAGAACAAATTACCCCATAGGTCTTTTGGTGAAAATCCAAAGTTACTCTGAATCAAAAGGACTATAGAAATAATGATTAAATTATCAGATGAGTATAAAAATATTTTGTATAATTAATTTTAGAAATTTTCTAACGTCTTGATATTTCTAAAGAATTAAGTGTTCTAGATATAAGACATGAGGTTGGAAGACATATATAAACCATCATTGTTAACATGGTGTCTGGCTCTAGTACAATGATAGTTTTTTGTATAATTTTAGGTAAAAATATATCATCTCTCCTCCATTTCTGTTGGTATTCCAAAGAAAATTTGTCTTAATATGTTTTAATGAAGAAGTATTGCACACATATGAAAAAAGCAAAAAATTAAGTAGCATATTTTATGAAAACTTCATTTATGTTGATATATACTTCTGAAATGTGTTCTGTGGAGAGCATTGTGTCCAGTCTTACTCTGCCTGGAAAAGTTTCCACTTTCCAGTACTGGTCCTGTCTGCCATTGTTCTTTCCCTACGACACCAGGCCACTCCAATCTCATTCTTTGAAGCTGAGCTTTTCTTACACTTGTGTTTCAATGCCTTCATTTAGTACTTAATTGTTCTCTTTTTTGTTGTTGTTGTTCTTTATTTACTGTTTGTTACAATTGTTCATTGAGCAGATCATCATTAGTCATTATATATATAGTATGTTACTTTCTAGACTTTCAGGGAAACAGTCCAAAATTACAAAAATGATCTTTGTCCTCAAAGAATGTATGCTCTTATTGAAGAGACAAAGAAGTTTATAATTATGTCTGTAATAATACCATTTATTGAAAATGAACTATGTAGTAGAAACCTTATTTTATAATTTCTCAAACTGCTTCTTTAATAGTATCCCAGAATTCAGAGGTAGAAGCTGAGTCTCAGACAGATTGTATAATTTGTGAAAAGTTATGTAGCTAATAAGTGCCAAAGCCGAGATTAGAGGCTGGAATGTCTAACTCTACAATCTGCGTTTATGTCTCTTAACAGTGTGAAATAGCACATCATGACCTAGGCAGAGAATCGGAGGATTTACATGAAACACAGTTTGAAATTGTGTGGATGTGAGTGGGTGTTGAGGACACAATCTGATGTGATAGTCATAGTGTATTGTTTTCTAGGCTTTTAAAAACGTGTCTGTATTAATCATGACTACTTTACCGAGCTGAAGAGAAGCTAAAAGGATGACAAAGATGCTGTGGTGCACACAGCTGATTTTCTGTCTCATTATATTTGATGTTTAATGTTCCAGAACTTTTAAAACCTCTAGAAACGATATATTTGGGACATGTGGACATTAAATTTCTGTGTTATTTTATGGTAGGAGAAAAGAGGCCCACGCCACCGTACCCTGCCAATAGTATTCTCTGCATAGAATAGTGTATTTGTCGAAATGGGTAATATGAATACTTTGGTCCACAAAAGGAGATCACGTTGTCTGCAGTGTTTATAAAAGATTAAAGTTTGTTTCCTCAGTTCCATTTAACTTATCCAGGGTGAGATATCTTATGACATCCAGTCCCTAAGTCAGATGATCAAGTGGAATTTAAAGGAATTGTGATTTTTTTTTTACCGTATTAGCTTGTATCCGATGTTCTTACATCAACCTTACAAAGATGATGCAGTGCCGTAAAATAAATAATTCCATGAAAAAAGTCCACATGTTATGGTTGATCATCCAATATAATGCACTGAAATTAATAAGAAACTTTTGAGACAAATTTCCTAAGGTGCAGCTTTAAAATATATGTGCAGACTCAAAATACACTTGAACAATTAAAAATAGACATTTTAATCTTCCTGGCTTGTGAGTGGCATGCAGTTGGCAAATGAATGAAACATTTGTATATTCATTTAAGATATTGGAACACTGCATGTAATACTAGAGCTAGAGATTAATCCAAACATTTTCTATGGGCAGCCAAACTTCTTGTGAGAGGGCAATGCGTTTTATTAGTAAACCACTTCTGATTTAGATAGGCATATAAATTGCAGTGCAGGAGAGTGCTCCTAGATAGTTGAGTTAAACTTAGTCCGACGGGGGGCGCCTGGGTGGCGCAGTCGGTTAAGCGTCCGACTTCAGCCAGGTCACGATCTCGCAGTCCGTGAGTTCGAGCCCCGCGTCGGGCTCTGGGCTGATGGCTCGGAGCCTGGAGCCTGTTTCTGATTCTGTGTCTCCCTCTCTCTCTGCCCCTCCCCCGTTCATGCTCTGTGTCTCTCTGTCCCCAAAATAAATAAAAAACGTTGAAAAATAAAAAAATTAAAAAAAAAAACTTAGTCCGACGGAAGTAGGGTATTCAAACATTATTCATCAGCTGTATACATGTTAGAGAATGTGGACTTAAGGAACCGGGAGACTCAAGCTTCAGATTTCAGATTCAGGAACAACTGATTTTTATATAACACTTGTCTGTGATGCAGAGTCACTCCTGAAATCAAACTGTCACCTACCTGATATTTGTTGAGCACGTGCCAGACTTTGTGGTAAGGGTTGTAAAACATAAGACAGTGTATAATAATAACTTAAAATAATTGAAATTGCTCTCATGGTAGGGCAGGTGCTTTTATATAAATATATACATGTTGTGCACTGTGATGAAGAATGTGCTATTGTTATCCCCATTTTACTGACTATGATACCAAGCTTAGGGAAGATAAATGTTATATCCAAGTTCACCCAACAAGTAGGTGGCAGATGAGGGATTCAAACCCAAGTAGGATGACTCCAGAGCATGCATTGTCATCCACTTTGCTGTTCTTTCCATCTCAGATTAAAACCTGAAACTGAAAATCTGGGAAGAAGATTATATACAGCTTAAAGCTGGTTTTACATACATAAAAAGCTTAAAGAAGTGAATATATAGATTCCTAAAATATTTTTAAAACATTTTTTAAATGTTTATTTATTATTTTTGAGAGAGAGAGAGAGAGAGAGCGAGCATGAATAGGGGAGGGGGTAGAGAGAGAGGGAGACACAAACTCTGAAGTAGGCTCCAGGCTCTGAGCTGTCAGCACACAGCCCAACAAAGGGCTCAAACTCACCAATCATGAGTTCATAACCTGAGCCTAAGTCTGACGCCCAACTGACTGAGCCACTCAGGCACCCCATTTCCTGAAGTACTTTTTTAAAGTTTATTTTAAGAGAGAGAGGGAGGAAAAGAGGGGAGAGGGAGGGAGGAAGGGGAGAGAGAGAGAGAGAGAGAGGGAGAGAATCCCAAGCAGGCTCCTCACTGCCAGCATGAATCTTGACTCAGGGCTGAACCCATGAACTGTGAGATCCTGACCTGAGCTGAAATTAAGAGTTGAAGGCTTAACAGACTGAGCCACTCAGGCACCCCAAATTCCTGAAGTGTGTTTTAAGAAAAGTTGCTCTGTAACCTTTCCTAGATACGTTTTTAGCAAGTAAAAAAAAAAAAAAAAGGTACATTGTATGTATCAAATATCTTGATATTTGACATTGACTCTGTTTCAGAAATGAAAGTTTCTGCCTTCAAGATGATAAAACTAAGGAAATTTTTCTCCTTTTGTGTTGTATGTTAATCTTTTTTGAAACAATTGGCAGTTATATTCTGATTAGATCTTGTTTTGATCAGTGAAGACTTTTGTTAGTGCTGGTACTAGATTTATGTGAATTTAAAAAATTGTAATAATAAAACAGACATGTCTACCTTAATTAAATCCTAGAAGGCAATTTTTTTTCTGTTTGGAATTTTCACTTGTAGGAGAAAATGAAGATGATCATGCAGAAACTCTTGCAGATAGAAAAGAGGCAAAATAGTTTTTCAAGAGTGATGTAGTTTTACGAAATACAGCTATTAGGATCGTTTGAAGGTGAAGGCTACTTTATTCTTGTAAAAACAGTGCATGAATTTCCTATTACTGCTAGAACAAATGACTATAAACATAGTGGCTTAAAGCAGCTCAGATTTGTTATCTTGTAGTTCTGGAGGTTAGAAATGTAAAATGGATGGATCTTACAGGGTTAAATTCCGTGAATCTGCAGGGTTGGGGCTGTGTTCTTTCTGAAGGCTCTGGGCATGAATCTGTTCCCTTGTGTTTTCCAGCTTTTTGCCTGCATTCCTAGGCTGAAGTCTCCTTCCTCCCTCTTCAAAGTGAGATTTAAAAAATCTTTCTCCTACTCTGACACTCCTGCCTAACTCTTACAGGAATTCTTGTGACTCCCTGGGATCCTTCCATTGGAAGATAATCCAGGATAATCTTCACATCTCAAGATATTTAATTGCATCTGCAAAGTCCCTTTTGCTACATGAACTACTAGGTTTCAGGTATCAGGGTGTAGACATCTTTGGGGGCCTTTAGTCTTTCTACCACAGCCAGATTCTACAATATAGACTACATGATTGTTTTCATATAAAAGTATATCTTTATAATTCTTATTGCATGTGTATAGATGCTTTAATAAAGTAATTTAAAATTAGCCGTGAGAAAACTCACCTGCTCTATACTCTGATCTACTGAATGACCTTTTAATGGCTCATTTCCTCCTTTTCACTATGTAAATTATACCCAACAAGGAGAGTGCTTGGTAATGAGCTTTTAGTGATTACTGGATTAAAAAAAAGAAAAAGACCATTTAATCAGTTTCCCTCGCAATTTTTTTTTTCTGTTTAAATAATGAAGAATGGAGAATCAACCATTCCATTTTTATTTTAGCACCGGATTTTCTTTTTGGGTAAAAGGAAAAAGTGAAAACATTTTTGTTATTCTAGTAAAAGATTATTATCATATAAAGAAACTGCCGGTCAAATTATGACTTCTTGATATTTTTATGTTTACAGCAGAGCTTTTAAGGGGGAGATTAAGAGCTTCCATCAAATATGTTAACAGTTGGTACCTGCTTACTTCCCATATTTTGAATGGCTTGTGATAAAAAGATGCAAGGTTTTATTCCAATAACTAAGATGCTATTCTCTTGCATATTAAACTACTTCTCAGAGATGAATGTTGAGGAATTATTGGGAGGAAATTGCCATTTCATATTTACATCATTAGCCTCCCTACAGTAAACCTGATGGGCTTGAAGAAATCAGTGATTTGCATATGCATATACAAAAATGGTGAATGTTAGTGATTTCTGCATCATTTTTATAATGATTGACAAGAAGTACCAGAAATGTCAAAATAGTCTGTTCATTAAATATCATTTCAACTCGATAGACATTTTATTAAAATGGTATAATGTAGTACTTTAAAATATTTTCCTTTTTTTCTTTTGCTTCATGAACAGAATTTAAAATAAATGAACATGCACAGAATCCATTATATATTTGACTGGCTCTTTTTTTACAAGTAAAATATGATTTCCTATCAGCAAAGGGAAGGAGTGTAGTCATTGTACTTTATCCGGAATAACAATAATAATCATAACAAAAGTTCATTTTGCACTTACTGTTTGGCGGGTACTATTCCAAGAGCTTTATGTGCATACATACATACATACATAACATACATTGTTGTCATTCTCATTTTATATATAAGAAAATGAGGCAAAGGCAGGTTAAGTCTGAGTTCCTTTACCAGTAAATAACAGCTTGAGTTTGAACCCAATCTGTTTTAAGAGTCTGAACTCAAAACAAAATAAATCATTGTATTTTAAAAACATATTGTTAAACAGTAATTCTAATGAATATGTGAACAATTCCCTCACAGAGAAATTTTCTGTTGTTAGATTTACAAAGTTAACGTTTTCTTTAGTTAGCAGAGGCCGGAGTATGGAATTTACAACATTTATGGTATATAATGTAGGTATTTAAGAGCTGTGAGGAGCAGTGAGGGCTCTATTCTGTATGGTAAGGGTGTAGGAACACTGGAAGGAGGGAAGGACGGAAGGAAGGGTATGAAGTTGTGTTTGCTTAGCAATGTGTGTGAGGTTGAGAAGATGTTGATTTTGGAAACAGATATATCTGACGGATAATGAGAGGGAACTAAAGCTCTCTCCAAGCCCTCCTGGATGTAGGTTCTTGACTATTTTTTGTCTGTTGGAAAGTCATGTTTTTGAGCTTATTTTCTTATCTTAAAGTGCATACCTGTTTATTTAGCACACATAGTTGTAGAGTACTCATTATATATCGGGGTGCTCTAAGTGCCTTGAGAATATTGATTTATTTAATTCTCATAACAATCCAGTGATATACGTACCATAATAATCTCCATTTTCCTGGTATGGGGACTGAGAAGGGAGAAGTTAACAAATTGCCCAAGGTTGCCAAGATAGTAAGTGGCAGACCTAGGAGTGTAAGCAGTGTGTTTCCAGAGTCCATCCTGTTCATAAACAAATCTATGAAAACAAGTTCCTGTTGGGAGGGGAGCCTTTTCCCTTCCTGATTTTAGCCCACTTCACACTTTTTTCTACTTTCCTGTCACACCTGGAATAAGATAATTAAACACTGTGGCACCCTTCCCCCACTCTGCATCCCCTGGGTTCTAGCTTTTATTCTCATGTACAAATGTACTGATTCTTTTCTCTCTTCTCCCTTTGTTCCTATCCTTGCCTCTCCTTTCATCTTTCAGAAAAGTTGGAGAGAGTAATGGACACGTAGACGGATTTGTATACTGTACTTCTAAAGTGGGATTTCATGTAAAGTACCTGAGAAACTTAGCTAAAGTTGTCACATGAGAATGAAGTATTACAGTATAACTTTCTAATTATTTTGTATCAGGTTATAGGGTTATCACAATACCAACCTAAATTGATTTGTAAGAGGATTAAATTCTTCTGCTGACAAATAACTAGTTAGAGGACAGCCAGCCACTCATCAATCTTTCCATTGATTCCTTATTGAGTTTGATTTGGACTTTCCAACTCTTAGTCATCATTCAGCTCTCTATTCAAATACTACTTCCTTTTGGTATCACTTTCCTCCTCTGGAGTTTCTCTCTCACTCCCCCCTTTTCTCTAACACTTGACCCCTCATTATAGTATTTTCCTTAATTTACCTTTGTAGTCACATTCATACTCAGCATCAAGTAAGTAGAAATGGTGAGACATCCTTAGAAGCATTCACTGACTCAGGGATTACTCTCCCAGAGCGGGCAGAATTGATAATACAAGTGAGGAAGCAATCGATCATGCTTTGGAATCAGACTTACATATACTTGACAAAGGGACCTGTTTTATTATTTGCACCAGGCATGGTAATATAGGCATCAAGATAGTGATCTGTATCCCTGATTGTACTATGGACTTCTTGGCTTGACTCCAAGTATATCAAGATTAGACACATTTAATTTGCATTAGATGCATGCATATGTATAGGTGCATTCATCTACATTTGCAATTTCTTAGTTGAATGAATAAAACTAAAAAATTGAATGCATGCTTGTTTCATTCACTGGGAATACTGAAATGAATAGCTTGCCTTGAGGAGCTACTTGAGTGGGAAAGACAGAAAAGTAAAGAAACAATTGCAAAATTTGTTTACTCAAGAAATGTTTGATGCATACTTTTGAGGTGCAAATCATACTAAGCTCTGTATATATAGTTGTAAACCAGGGAGGTGGTGCTCCTGCCTCTATTGTACATATGCTGTGATTTTATGTGATATGTGCAATGAAAGAAACACACAAAGGAATTGATGATAGCACAAGACAGGAAGGCTTCTTAGAAGAAATGATGTTTGAGTGGGTGTTCATAAAAGCATCAGTAGTATTGACTGATGAGAGTAGTATTGACTGGGGAGAGTTCATTTCAGGCGGAAGGACCAGCCTGTACAATAAGGTGGCCTTTGGAAGACTGTAGATGGGAAAATTCCTGGAGAGGGGATGGATGCTGGTGGCTGAGAGAGCAGAAAAGAGGCACAGAAGATGGCGAAAGAAGAGGTAGGGCCCTTATGTGGAGCTTTATATGATATGCTAAAAATTGAACTATAAGCATTCTAGAAGGATGTAGGAACGTCTCCACAGATTTTTAACAAGTAATATGACATAGTTCTCCCTTAAACGACAGTAGCAACTACAACAACATGAAGGGCAGCCTCGTGAAAGAAGATTAGGGTATAACTGGAGACAAGGAGGACACTTAGTCCTTGCAAGAAACCTGGTAAGAAGTGATAAGGCCATGAATTGACATATTTATGTTGATGTTAAATGAGTGAAGAGGTAATCAGAAGAAAGAGCCTCTATATAGAATTTGAAAACTGGACATGCATGGTTAGAAAGGATAAGTGATTCTCCAGTGCTTGGTGTGTGTGGACTTCATTTCTCAAGATGTAGAATGTAGAACAAGGGGCCATAAGGATGAAGGAAGAAGAGATGGGAAAATACATGATTTATTTTTGAATATGTTGTGTATTACATGTTTAAAGACACTCGAAGTGAGCATACCCAGTCGTTAGGGACTATGGCTCTAAAAATCTAGGGAAGAAGTCTGGCTTTGGGTTGTGTAGAATTAAGCTGAATAAATCTGAGGGTGAAATAGTTCGGGAGAACTGTGATTTCTGCCCCTTTACCGAGAATTGGGGATTGCAGGCACCAGAGGGCCTCACACATCATGGGCATTTGGTGAATGTTTGCCTTACACTCAGTTCCATCTTCAAGGAAGCACAGAAGAGAAAGTTCTGTTTAAGGTGCTGAGAATCACCTTAGGTACTGTTTGTTGCTAAATTCTCTCCTAGCAGAGCTGGATTTCTAAATGATCACCTTCCTGTGAATCCTCTCTGACCCTCACTCCTATTGCTCAGATTAAATTCATTTAGAATGATTTCAGCTTCAAAATGGATTTTACGTTGATATCTAAAGATGATGTCTGCACACACATCTGTATGCACTCTGTGGATGTGCACAGAGTTATTGGCACTAATTTCCTCACTACTGAGTCTTTCTGCCTTGGATGTCAGGGGCTTCATCTAAATTCTTTGTGTTAGGCATCATTAGGCCAGCTTCTGTGACTCTGTTGTAGCTTTGAAGACCGCAATCACATGTTCAGAGCCTGGCAGGAGTTGATTGAGAATGATGATGACAAAGGAGACAGTAAGCAAAAGAATCAGAGTTGTGTCATTTCATCTCCTTGGGTAACCGCATAGACATTTAATCTGAGCGTGTTGCTGTTTGCTTTGCCAAAGGCAGTGTGGGAACAGAGCTATGCAATTAGCATGATAGTTCATTCAAGAAGAACAATGAAATGAGACCAGCTCGCATGTAGGATTATATATATCACATCTGAAATCTGACATTTGCCCTATCTAAAACTATCTTGCAGTCAAAATTTGAATAACATTTTCTATGGTGACTCTATACTGGTTTATATTTCATATAATACACTACATGAGGGCATTTTCATGAGGAGCTGCACATTTAAAATAACACTGTTTTGATTTCTTAGAGGTGGAATGGTGTGACCTTTCTTGGGAATTTTTTAACTTTTCAAAGTTCTTTCCTTGAAGTCTGTACAGGGATATTATTCTTAGAAAACTATTTAAAATTACAATCTATACTATTTACTTTGACAATTTGGCTATGTTATTCTAGAAGGGACTAAGCCATCGAAAAGAGGTCATTTTCTCTCAAGATATTTTGATATTTCTCTCAAATTCATTTTCTTTTATTGACATTTATGCCGATCAGTTATTTTAAATAATTTAGTGCCAAAGTTAGTTTATCCTTAAAATAAATGGTCTATACCAAATTTTTAACTCTGGGCATCTTAACCACAGACAAAACCAGCAGCACGTAGTAGATAGAGTTAGAAATTCTGGGTTATTTTACTTGGATTTGAATCCTCTTTGTACCTTAATCCAGCTTGGTGATCTTGGGTAATATGTCATTTAACTGTATAAACTCATCTGTATGTATAGGTATGTTTTATCAGACTCCATTCCCTTATGTGTAAAATGTGAATGTAATACTAGATTTTATAAAGTTGCCTTGTAGACTGAAATGAGAAAATACATACATAATACATAACACGATGCTTAGCACATTGTAGGTACTTATACATTTCTTCAGTTGTTTGAAGTTGTTGGGTTTACAGATGCACACGTTCATTTATTAATACTGGTTTGTGGACACTAATGTCTTCAAATTCTATGGCTGCCTCTAGCTTTACAATAATTTTAGCAGAGTTTGCTCTGATGTTTGATTCAAATCTAGAAATCAGCAAAAGCTCTCTCCTTCATTTGTCTTCAATGAAGGCAGATTGGGTTACATTGTGGTTTTGTACATTTTTTTTTTTTGCAGTTATACTTAGAAGTTGTTTCTTTTAATAGTAAGATTAATATTCTGTGATATCTTTTTGTTTTAGTTCAAGTGATACCTTTAGGAAGATATCTTTGTTTAAGGAGATTTTAAATCTGGGGGAAACAAAGTACTTGAAAGTACTATATTACCATGAAAAGATCAGATGTAATAATAAGATATCTGTGTTATAAGAAATTGTTGTCTTTTACTGGCAAGACTTATTCCATCAGCAACTTTTTGAAAAGTGTTCCTGTTTATCATGCTTCCTCATAGTTGCTAATGGAGAATTTTAAAGTGGGCAACTTTTAGGGCACCTGGGTGGCTCAGTGGGTTGAGTGTCTGACTTCACCTCAGATCATGATCTGACGATTCACGGGTCATGGGTTCAAGCCCCACGTTGGGCTTTGTGCTGTCAGCTTGGAGCCTGGAGCCTGCTTTGGATTCTGTCTCCCTCTCTCTCTGCCCTTCCCCCAATTGCGATCTGCCTCTCTCAAAAATAAATAAACATTACAAATATTTAAACACTATAATATTATTTAAAAAAGTAAAATAAAGTAGGCAAAATTTCAAATGAAGATTTGCTAGGGCCTATGCTTTTTTGTCAATAGGTTTAACCTCTGACCTCCATTCTTTTAGATTGTCTGTTGCATAAGGTCTGTCTGCTTTTGCTTTCTCTAAATTGATTCCTTTCCCACAGTTTTATTTGGATGTCCCATACACTGCTTTGGATGAAACATTCTCTGGAAGGTAACAACAAGGAATGGATATTTTTCTTGACAGAAAGTCAGCACTTAAGGCCCCTATTGTTTCTGAAAAATTTGAGTTGCCAGATTACAAAAATTAACACTAGTGATTTCAAGGACCATTGAATTTTGGGGGTTAATTGTCTTCTATGAAGATAGATTTAAATTAAATAATGACCATAGTCCTCTCTATCCATGCATTGATTTTTTTTTGTATTTGTACAGGGAAGATATTTGCACTCTGGTATCAGAGTACATTTAATATGTAAGGGACAATGACAACTTAAGACATTTGACCTGTTGAGGTTTTTTAAAAAATAAATTCATGTCTCCTTGATAAACTGTTTTTTGCAAAATTATGCCTCCTTTTAAAAATTTTTGTAAGCCATCTGTTCTGCATTAGATACTGTGCCAGACCATATAAAAGTTAAGAACAAATAGATTGATTACATTGCATTGATTTCTGTTATGTGCCTTATTTAATCCTATCTAAAATTTACAATCTAGGTATTTATCTTTTTTATTTTATTTTATTTTTTATTTTAGAGAGAGAGAGAGCTTGTGCGAGAGAGGGGCAGAGGGAGAGGAAGAGAGAGAATCTTAAGCAGGCTCCAAGCTCGGTGCGTGGGACTCAAGACCCCGACCCCAACCCAAACCATGACCTAAGCTGAAATTGAGAGTAGGAGGCTCTGCTGACTGAGCCACCCAGTCTCCCCTTTCCTATTTTGTTAATGAGGAGACGGATTCTCAGAGAAGTAAGTGACCTGTCTAAGGTCAACTTTAAGATAAGTAGAAGTCTAGGACTTTCTCTTAGGAGAACAGCATAAAATTTATTTTTTGGCCATGGACTTTATAGAGTACTTTAAACAAGAAAAAATTGTGTAAAACCTGGCTCTGATTAAGATGGAGTGGGAATGGTATTAAGAACATTTATGTGTTACTCACTACGTGTCTGTTACTGTTCTAGGTGCTTCCCACCTATAAACTATTGGGTAGGCATTATAATTACCCATAATAATAATGTAAATGAGCAATTTGAAGCACAGAGATGTTAAGTGACTTGCCTAAGTTCACATAGTTTAATAAGTAAGAAGCTGTGATATGGTTTCAGAGTCTGTTCTTAAATTCAGTTTTCTTTCACATTAATGACTTCTTTTGAAAATGATTCAGTTAAAGGACCAGTACATAATAATGATTTTGATAGGAGAATCTATGAATGGTATGTCTTTTACCTAACATCCTACATATTCTTCATTTTCACAAAATCAGAAAATAAAAATAGTTTTCATGCATTGTAAACTGTGGCTGAATAACTCACAAAGTTAAATAAACTGATATTGAAATCAGTCTTTCTAGCTGAAGTCTATGGTTTAGACATGAAAAATAGAGGTGATCGTTTTATTTTACAAAAAATGAAGCCCAAAATAGGGTTTATAAAAGCTAAAAAAACCACATTTTTTTTTTATTTTGCTGGAGACCAGTCTTAAAAACAATTTTTTTTTCAGAATAATAAACTTCTGGGACTGATCTTTAAATTTGGGGAACTTTAAAAATGGACAGATATTATAACAAATATGCGCATTTCACAGAATTTATTAAAAATGACTATTCATGATTATACAGCTCTAAAATTATTGCTTATCCATATTCTCATCTGTTCCTCGATATGAATATGTCATTTTCATAATTGAAATTGGTTTATATATAATATGCTTTTTATTTGATATTATATAGCAATGTAATGCTTATGATATAATTTTTATTTTAAGGGCTGCATATGATCTGTCATAATAATAATATGTTTCCTTGTTTTGTTTGAGTATAGTTAGTTTCCAGTTTTTTCCCCCTTTTGGGAAATACCAGAGTAAACTTCTTGATGCATTTGGCTTTTTTGTTGTTTCAGAGTATTTATTAATGTTAATTTCCAGAGGGATGAGTACTGGGTCAAACGATACAAAGTACCTTATTTTTTTTCTTAAAGGATCCATTTACTGGCTGGGTACACATTGCTCTGTATCTCATCTTAGAAAAGGACAAACAATCTCTTTTCAAACCTTTCACTTTCACAGTATGTATTTCAAGATACAGAATTTCTCATCTAAAACTTTTACCCAGTTAATATAGTTGGCATTATCCCTCAGATTACAAAAGCTCAGGGATCTTGTACCTAACCTGCAAGATGCACTTTTCAAGGTGATTTGCGTAAGAAATAATCCAGGGAAAAGGGTCTGCTTTATGGTTAAGGTGGATTGCAAACTAAAAATTGCAGTGTCTTTATAGCAACATTATAATTCTGCAGCTTAAACTCAGTATTTGTAAAATCAAGTGTGCAGTATAGTTTACTGTGGAATTTACTGATATGACACCGGTATTTCAAAATGTATCAGAATTCTCTTCTCCAAATTAAAATGTCATTGTTTCTTCTCTATGCTTATTGAGTGTTTTGGCAAAGGTTTATCAATGAAATTTTTCTGATTTTACATTTGCTAAAATGTGTACACATAAACTAGCATCTCAAATTAAGGATACAATTTAAATTTAATATTTAAAGATTATTCCTGAGTGATTTAATTAGCACACAACAGACACACAGACACACACACAACGGGTATCATTCCTTTGGGAAGGAACATGGTGCTTTGAAAAGTGCACAGGTCGGGGCGCCTGGGTGGCGCAGTCGGTTAAGCGTCCGACTTCAGCCAGGTCACGATCTCGCGGTCCGTGAGTTCGAGCCCCGCGTCGGGCTCTGGGCTGATGGCTCGGAGCCTGGAGCCTGTTTCCGATTCTGTGTCTCCCTCTCTCTCTGCCCCTCCCCCGTTCATGCTCTGTCTCTCTCTGTCCCAAAAATAAATAAAAAAAAAAAAACGTTGAAAAAAAAAAAATTTAAAAAAAAAAATAAAAAAAGAAAAGTGCACAGGTCATGCCATTGGAAAGGTTTCTTTTTCATTCTGAATCCCTTGCTCTTTTACTGAACTATGGTTTAATGGGTGCTATTGTAGGCTCAGCTGTGTGCCAGATGTCAAGAACTCAATATTAAATAAAGTGGACATGGTCCTGACCCTGAAAGAGCTTCCATATGAGTGGAGATGATGAGAAAGATAAAAAACTTTGTCATTCTGTATAATGGGGACAGTGACAGGAGCTGGAGAGGCCATGGTGAGAACACTTTGGATGCTGACCTTCAGTATTTCTGGGGGTCATTGAAGGCTTCCCAGGAGCATGTGAATAATAATATTCACTGACAATATGTGCCAGGCAGTGTGCCAGTCGCTTTAGCAGCATGTTTTCATTTCTCATTTACACAGTTCTGTAAGGTGAATATTTCTATTATCCTCATTTCAAAGATGAGGTGACTGTGAATTAAGTTCACATGGTAAGAAATGAGAGAGTCCTGATTCAAAACGGGCTGAGTCCAAAGTATAAGCACCTTCTGTTGAATTAACACCTGAAAGATCAGGGCAGTGTTATTCAGAAGGAGAGAGTTTGGGGAAGTGCAAAAGAGAGAATAGAGTTCTAGGCATAGGAAAAAAAATACAAAAAAACAAAAACAAAAACAAAAAAACAAAAAAACCCACAAAAAACCTGTGCCAAGCTGTAGAAGCCAGAAAAAGCATGACAGATTCAAGGAACTTGAAGAAGCTCATTATGGATGTTTTTTTTGGAGTGGGAAGGAGAGAAAGCACGTGAGATGAAGCTAGAAAGGAAGGTAGTGATCAGCCCATGAAGGACTTTTTAGGCTAAACCAGTAAGTTTGAACCGAATTCAGACTTAGTCTAGTGGAAAGCAGCATTTGTGATTTTGGTGAGAGTAGTTTGAGTGTTGGGGTAGAAATCAGATTGAGACAAGAAGTGGGGAAGATGTCACCATCCATTGTGGATAAGCTGGTGAAGAAGTCTGGCTGTGATGGGTATACATATAGAATAGGCTAAAGGGTGGTGACAAAGAGACGATTTTTTTTGTTTGTTTTATTTTAAAAGATAGGAGAAACGTGAGCATTTTCAATTAGTAATGGGAATGAGTTGACAGGAAAGGACAGGTTGAAATTAAGGAATAAAGAGATGACTGTATATTTAAGAAAGTTCCAGGACAGGAAATGGAGGTGGGGAGGGATAAGGTTGATGTCCAACAAAACTCAGGTGGAAAGAATTAGCATTAGTTATGGTGGGGGAAGAAGGTGGGAGAGGGAGGAAGAGAGAGAAGGGGAGAGAGAGAAGAAAACAAGTAATCTTTGGTGTAAGTCAGGGAAACAGTGAAGGGGAAATGGGTACAGCTAAGCATCTAAGTTAAAGTGGTGACAGGCTGAGGAAGTGCCTGTATGATGGCTTCTACTTTCCTGGAGAAATAAGAAATGCTTATACTGAGAAATGATCATATAAGAACTGAGGTATTCAGATGCTCCAGAACAGTGGTTGCCTGCTTTGGCACACATTAGAATCACCCGAGGGACTTATGCATTCTGTATGTGAACAGCAGTCACCAGGCTGTTGAAGTTGGAATCCCTACAGGGTTGGATCCAAGCATTAGTATTTTTAAAAACTCTATAGGAGGAGTGCCTGGGTGGCTCAGTTGGTTGAGCGGCCGACTTCGGCTCAGGTCATGATCTCATGATTTGTGGGTTCGAGCCCTGTGTGGGGCTCTGGGCTGACAGCTCAGAGCCTGGAGCCTGCTTTGGATTCTGTGTCTCCCTCTCTCTCTGCCCCTCCCCCACTCATGCGCGCGCGCTCTCTCGCTCTCTCTCTTTCTGTCAAAAATAAATAAACTTAAAAGAAATTAAAAACTCTCTAGGAGGTTCCATTGTATAACTGGAGTTGAGAGCTATTAAGAGGATTTTTACATTTCTTTACAAAGTGCAATAGAGCTGTCTTGCTCTATGACCAAGAGCAGTTACTCAACTTTTCTGTTTCATTTGTTGAATGGGGATAATGGTATCGACTTGACATGGTTGCCTTGAGGAATGGTTGAGCAAACGGAGAAAGAAAACTAGCACAATCTTTAGAACCTGGTAAATTCTTATAAATATTGGTTTGTTCTTCTCTGTATCCAAGTAGAAAAGAATCTTAGAAATGTATTCCATTTCTAGTATCTGGCTGTTCCATGGTCTCAGGACATTAGGGACAGCTATATTGACTTCACTGGAATTAAGGGAACAAATTCTTGATGTCCCTGTTCCCTTTAGTACTATCACAATAATCCATTTTCAGAGTTACCACAACACAAATGTGTGTGTGGCTTGTTTTGGTGTTTGGCTGGGTTTTTAATATTTAGGCCCCTGAAAGTATAGGTTTCCTCCCAGAAAGTCTCTGATATTGTACAGATAATTCCATAAACACAGAAAAAGAAATTTTTACTAAAGAGTCATGAAAGAAGAATAGTCAGTAATAAACTTGTATTATCTGTCATTGTATCCCATAAAATTTGACACATACATACACACACACACACACACACACACACATACACACATGCACACACACACACACACCATACATATATAACCACGCTTCATCCTGAAAGTGGTTTCTGCAGTATGAAAATAAACTTACGGAAGCTATTCATTTCCCTGTGTAATTCATACTTCTAAAAACAAAATTTTGAGGTTTACAGTAGAGAAGTGGTTTTTATTTGCTCCCCACTACTCATTAAGGTTGACTAGGCTTTTGCTGTATGCGTTTTATAAAGAACAGTTAAGTGGCTCCGGGACTTTTTTTTTTTTTTTTTTACATATGCTTGTTATATGTGTATGTGTAATTTTTTTCTTTCAAAAAATGGCGTATATCCTTTTTTCCCCTCTGAGCAATGTAATAGAAATATTGCCTTGTATCTAGATCACATTCTGTGATGCCTAGTCACATGTTCTTGTGTTTTTTAATATCCTCGTGTCTCAGATTATGGTCCAGAGACCAGCAGAATCAGGGTGATGTTAAAAATGCAGGCTCTCAGGTCTCATCACAGACCCCCCTGAATTTGAATCTGCATTTTAATGAGATCCTTTGGGTGATTTGTGTGCACAGTACAGTTTGATAAGCCCACATACCTCAAGGGAAGCCTGTTCTTCCCAGGTAGATATTTTCTAATGAGCTGCAGAGGAATAAGGTGTATATTCTTTTAGAAAAGAGTTATGTCCCTAATTTTAATTGCTAAACTACAAAATATGCATAATTGAGATACAAAACAAAAAGTAATGAGTTAAATTTTAGCTAGGTTGCTGAAAAACAACTGCCAAAGTCAGCTGGATAATTCTTTTATTATAATAATAAATATTTATATCTTATTTATATCTTCTTTTTGGTATAAAGGTATCTTTATACAAATTTCTTATTCTGAAAGTAGTTACATCTTTATCCCACAACATTTATGCCTTTAGAAGGGTGACCTTTTATTTTCTGGAAAGGTAAACAAATCACTGTGGTGTGGTACATATATGGTATATTTACTCTCTATCATTTCCTCCCTTGACATAAAACCATCTTCGAAAATGTATTTGTTCTCTTCTGGCAAATCCAAACCACGATACTTAATATTAAAGACACCTGGACAGTCCTGTCCATATATCTGTAAACCACTGCTCAGTTCAAATTAATCAGAATTGCTATTGATATAACGCTATTGAAAGAACCATAAGGTACCCTGCTAAGAGCTTTAAAATTCTTTTTTTTTAATTATTAATTCATTTATTTATTTTAGAGAGAGAGAGTGTGTGAATGAGCAGGGGAGAGAGGCAGAGGGAGAGAGAAAGGGGATCTAAAGCAGACTTCACACTCAGTGGATGGAACCCAACACAGGGCTCAATCCCATGACCCTGAGATCATGACCTGAGCTGAAATCAAGAATCAGACATTCAACCAACTGAGCCACCCAGGCGCCCCTAAAAATTCTTTAATAATAGTATATACATATCCACAACACTGATATGCCACATGTTTTATCTATCATTTTAATCCATATGGAACGCTAATATTATTTCTTGTCACAGATGGGTTTGCTGTGAAGCAGACCCTGAGATGGAGTTCAGCATGCAAGATGTTTGTTAGGACTGACTCTGAGGATCAATCCTTAAGAAGTGAAGGGATAAAAAGCATGAGTGAGTAGACGGAGAAGCTGAATGATGATTCTGTCCTGTGTCAGCCTCTGTGGAACCCACGGAGAGCTCTGGATGTGGGATGACTTTACAGTATTGTCTTAAGGTGAGGTGAAGGGGTTCAGCCTTTAGACAACCAAATGCAAAATGTCCCAGGAAGGAGGTCAGACCTTAAACAGTGGTTTTCTTCAGCTGTCGTAAACCCCCAAAGTGAGCTCACAAGGGAGGGTCTTCTTGCAACACTCCCACAAGTTTGGGGAATAAGTCTTCATTTCTGAAGAGGGGGGATGTGGGTGGTATATCAAAAGCATGATCATAATTCTCCTTAAGATGTAAGTCTAAAGTAATACAGGATCTGTCAGTATCCCTGGAGAATCAAAGAAAGGTTAATGCTGTTCTGCATAGTTTTAATATTAGGCTTTCTGATTCATCTTTGAAAATTGATGACTCATTGATATTTAGTGGGAATCCACTATAGGCCATTCTGCAGTGTTTAATTCTTGATTGTTCAAAGCTGGATAAAATCGTGATTCTCCACAATAGTGATGCTTAGTAAAAGAGTCTTTCAACTCTGAGCCCTGCCCTGTTCATCACTGAGTCTACAGTGATGAACAAAACCAACATTGTCTTGGGCTGCATGGAACTTATGGAGGATGTAGAGACAGACATTAAACAAATAGTCATGTAAATAAGTAAAAATAGTTATAAATGTTGATAAGCACTGTCAAAGGAAAGCAACATATGTTATGAGAAGGGATGGGAGGTGAATTAAAAAAAAATTTTTTTAACGTTTATTTTTGAGAGAGAGAGTGCAAGCAGGGGAGGGGCAGAGAGAGAGGGAGACACAGAATCTGAAGCAGGCTCCAGGCTCTGAGCTGTCAGCACAGAGCCTGATGTGGGACTCAAACCCACAAACTGTGAGATCATGACCTGATCTGAAGTCAGATGCTTAACTGACTGAGCCACCCAGGTGCCCAAGAGGTGAATTTTCTTAAAACTGGGTGAGGTAAATGACTCTCTGAGGAGTATCATAGAAGATGATAGTTGGGGATGAACAAAGGCACCGGTGGGGAGAAGAGCACTTGAGACAGAGAGAAGAGTATATGTTAAAGCTGAGAAAGAGTTCAGGTTTGCTTCCCCTCCCCCCACCAATGCAGGTGGCATAGTGGGAAGAAGAACAGTGTTACCAGGTAGGTAAGGCTGGAAAACTGGGCTGCGCAAGCCTGGGTAGGGCCAGTGGAGGCTATTGTCCAGAATTCAGGGGGCAGGTATAGACTGTTTTTAATAATGCAATTAGGTTTACATTTTTTTAAAACAACACCCTAATTGCCATGCAGACTCAATCAGCCCTCAGACTGAGAGGTAAAATATGCTTGAGCAAAACTTTAAATATTAATGAGTTCAGCGGTGCTGGTGAGGGGCAGGAAAGGATGCTAGAGTGAGGGAACAGTATATTGGAACTTAAAGAGACTTGAAACTGTCTCAGGTCCTGGGTTCCTGGGATTAGCTTTATAAGGCTAGTAGAGGAGCCTGGGGTTGAAGAAAGGGCAGAGGCTAAATCTTAGGGACTTAAAAGTAGAGGTTGAGGGATTTTTCCTTTATTTTGAAAATTATCAAGCACTAATGAATGCTATAAAGCAGAGAAATGACAGTCTAATGAACCTATTAGATAACTCTGATAGCATGTGGAGTATGATTAGAGAATGGTAAGATTAGAGAAAGAGAAATAGTTAGGGAGACATTTCAGTAATCCAGATAATAACTGAAGGAGGCTTATTTTAAGGCAGTGATACTGAAGAAGGAATGGAGCTTAGAATATTAAGTCTATATATATATATATATATATATGTATATATATATATATATATATGTGTGTGTGTGTGTGTGTGTGTATAAGTATATATATTTTTACTCTTTTCAATTATCAATTTTATTTAAGAGCTAAAAGTCATTGAGCAGTTTTGATAGTTGGAAAACACAGTTACCCTAGTTAAGACCTGAAAATACAATATTAAATTGTGTGTAACATTGCTCATTGCTCTCAGGGATGTTATAAATATTGCCATTGGTATGTTATTAGGAGGTAAGTAAGTTTTAATGTAATGTCTAATGTAAGTGTTTTTTTATGCTTATTTATTTTTGAGAGAGGGAGACAGAATGTGAGCAGGGGAGGGCAGAGAGGGAGGGAGACACAGAATCTGGGACAGGCTGCAGGCTATGAGCTGTCAGCACAGAGCCTGATGCGGTGCTCAAACTCATGAACCGCAAGATCATGACCCTTGCTGAAGTTGGATACTTAACCCACTGAGCCACCCAGGCCCCCCTAATGTAAGTTTTTTTTTTTTTAATTTATTTATTTTGAGAAAGAGGGAAAGAGCCTGAGCAGGGGAGGGACAGAGAGAGAGGGAGACAGAGAGAGAATCCCACCACTGTCAGTGTGGAGCCCAGCTCAGGGTTTGAACCCACAAACCATGATATCATGACCTGAGCCGAAAGCAAGAGTTGACTGAGCCAGCCAGATGCCCTAATGTAAGTTTTAATAGGAGACTAAGTAAAACATTGTTGTACAAGTCTTTTATCTTTTAGTGCAGCAAAGAATCTTGCATTCTGAAGTTAAATGATTTTTTTTAAGTTCCACATTGTTTAGTATTATCTGTGTTCTTTGTCCTCTTGCTGTAAATATAAGAAGTTTGACCAAATTGTAATAAAGACTACCATGGAGCCTTAAAATAAATCATTCCAAGATGAACAAAAAGCGATCTCAGGAACAACTATACCATAACCTTTTTTTGAGAAAGTAGCCATAGATTTCAAGAGACATAGCTTTTAAAGTTTTTATCTGCCACTTACTAGGAGCAAAATCTTGGGAAAATCATTTAATTTGGGGGACTTACGAGTTGATCAGAGCAAGGAAATTGCACTCACTGCACAGGCAAGGAAACCAAAAAAATTGGAGTTTGAGTGATTTGTTTAATTTCACATGCCAAGGTAATAGTCGAAACAGGTCTAAATGAGGGTTCCATTTAATTATGATTCTAATAGAAATGTCTATATGGGCAAAGGTAAAATCAATCTGTACAAAATCAACTTACCCTGTGTTTGAAAACAGTAGTATATGGTGCCCGCCATATTGTCCACTTATTTCTATGTGGTACATTCTTTGGTTTATCTGAAAAGCATTTATTAGGTGTAAAGAGACTAAGCAGAAGTGTATATTTCCCAGTTTGAGATCAAAGGAACTAAATTGGGTTTGGCTTCCACCAGTTCAGTGTGACCTCAATTTTAAATTAAAATTAGAAGCACCTAGGAAAATTGTTTACCATCTATTTCATAGCCTGGAGCTTTATTCAACTGATTGGATGTAAGAATATTCATTTATTTTCAGGTCCTGGAACCAACCCTTTGGTTCTATTTATATCCTTAAAATTTGATAAAATGTATATTTTTTTTCTTAAGGGTGAATAAAAAGATCTCTAAAGCAAAAGAAACGATCTTTATCTTTACTAGATTGTAGACGTGTTTTTTGAAGTTTACAGTGATTAAATTAAAACAATGTTTGTACCATATGAGTAGACGTTAAGGCAAAAGCAGTGCCTCAAAAAGGGATGTTAAAACTGACATAGATTAATAACTCCCTGGAGGTACAATGTGCATGAACACATTTCTCCCCTGAATGACTTACCAGAAGCCAGTCGTTGGACTGTGGTCTGGGAATCACACAGAAGAATGTGTTTGAGATGATGGGCAATTTCAGTGTATACTAAGGTTTGACATATGGGTAGTCCTCTGCATCTGTTTTCACCATAGATTTCTTCTGAAGAGGCACATATCAGAGTAGTAAGCTGGGTTCTACTTATAAGCCATCACAAACTCACCTTGGGACCTTAGGCAAGTTGTAAAATTTGCCTAAATCTCAATTTTTTCCAGTTAACAAAATGAGGGTATTAATACTGGTTTTCTGTTACTCAACAACATAGTAATGGCAGTCAAATGAGGTATTTTCAATGGATGTGAAAGCACTTGAAATAAAGGGAAGTGCTATGCAAATAAAGTAAAAATAATCTCTTAGATCACTTAGGTCATGCCTGTGTTTGGTGGTTTCCAGAGAGCAGTGTTTAATATATCCTGTTGATACTGGTAGACAGCAACTCTTTCAGAGAGTATATGGAACCTGAATTAAAAAAAGAAAAGCCATGCTTCAGCTTCATTGAGACCTTCAGTCCCTTGAAACTCTTTTGCCATATCTACGAGTAGAAGCGCTTTCTTTAGTTTCCTGACTTAAACGTCATGGTCCACGGCAGCAGCCACATCCTTGCCAGTGTCTGCATTTCCAATCCCTTGTTGGCTTCAGTGCAACCATCTGGCATCAGCAGCTACTCTGGCACAAGCTACCTGCCTGCTTCTCTGTGACTAAAACCAGTCCGAGTGCCACTTTCAAAAATCATACCATTCTGTAGATCAATGTCACCCCAATTCTGTGCTTTCCAACAAATCAGCAACAGTGTCTAGAAAACATTCTCAGTCCCATCAGCTTCCGTACGGTTCTCTGTAATGAAGACATCAGGCTTTATGTAACTTCCTGAAGATCAGCTTTATTTCCTCCATCCCTTTTAGTGACAACAGATGGTTTTATCTGTTTCCTCTGGGAAATAATCATCATCAGCTGCTTGCTCTGCCTGAAACATTCTTTCCATACCCACATTTTCTCTCCTTCATCTACCTGTCTCCCATTCATTCTTGAGGCCACATCCTGAAGAAAACTTCCTAGACCCCTTCTGTGGGTTTCTAAGTCACTGGTTTTCCACAGGAAGGACGCATATAATTGCTGCTTACTTTTCATTATTTCCCCATCTCCATGAAGGCACATTTGCCTCATTCACAGTTGTCCCCTTAATGCATATCACTGTTTGACTCGTAGTTAAGTGTTCAGTAAGTACTTACCGAATAAAAAAGTGATGTCATCATTCCTTTTTCCCTTCTCCCTCTGTACCTTGTTCTTCTTCCTACTGTGGCTCTCTTCAGGTTAACTTTTTGTTACTTTTTCCTTTGACTCTATTTAATAAGTATTTATTAAGCACCTGTCACTCTTCTAGATATATCAGGAATTACTATTGAGACAACACATAGTTCTCTAATTTGAAGACTGTGGGAAAATGAAACAGATGCATGTGGAAGGTTGCCAACTTAACAATAGCTCACATGTATTGAATATTTCCTGTGTTGCCAGCAGAATGCTTACCACCATTCACATTATCTCATTTAGTTATCACCATAAACTTATGTACTATGTATGATGTACTGGTTTTCTCTAAATTATGCTGCAGTAACAGGTATGCTGAAATCTCCAAATTTCAGCGGCTTACAACAACACAAGCTTATTTTTCACAATACGTGTTGGTTGTGGTTTGGTTGTGACTCTGCCCTACGTCGTCTTCATTTTGGAAACTAATCAGAAGAAGGAGCCCCTGTTTGGGACATGCTGTTCCTGTGCTCACAGTTCATTGGCTAAGGCAAGTCACATGGCCAAGTCTGATACCTATGTTTTGATGTGTTGTACCTATAAATAAATGCTGTTTGCTAAGGGGACAAGGTCAAGAAAATCACATGAAAAGAGGAAAGAATTTATGATTAATAAGGAGTAGGCAGGATCCTCTGAGTGTTTGAGTATTGAGAAAAGTAAGATGGAAGAATGGAGAAGAATAATTCCTAAGGACTAGAGCTTACATGTATTTAATAGTTTAGGGATTGGTGAAGGGTTAGGGACAGTGAAAACAGGAAAACAAAGTTCAGATGATGTGAGGGTCTAAGTGGTGGGAAAGGGGGTTGGGAGTTAATGAGAGTACTAAATAATGCAACATGTATGGATTCAGGCCTAAAGATCTTTGAATTTGGCAAGTAGTAGGAGGGTGACCATAATTTCAAATGATTTGCTCCATTTAACTAATCTTCAAATATTTGTTATATTAAAGTATGCTGGAAGTAAATGATTTAATCTGATCTTTAGCATTGGGGATGCTCAGTGATGACAGTTGTATTTAAACGTTAGGTGACAAATAGTGGGCAATTTTGCCTGCACGTAACTGTCATTTGTCTTGATTAGAGTGAAGGTGCACCTCAGCCAGCCTGATTCTGACAGAGTGAACACACATATCCAACCATGAACTGCTGGGGTGGGGGGGTTCATGTTTGCTGTTCCAAAAGACTTGAGAGCCACTCTTTAGTTGTTTCATTCTGCCCTCAAGGCTTCATCTTGCATGCAAGTCATAAGGGGGCAATCGGCTTCTTATTGTCTTTAAAAATTTTTTGACACTCGAGGTGCCAAGTGTATATGATAATCTTCCCAATTTCAAATAAGTGTATACAAAAGTTTGCAGATGTAGTTTAAGGCACAGTTAGGCACAAAGCGTTTAGGTTCTTGTGCTCTCTCATTGTTATTTGAAGAAGGAGGAAAAGTGGTTGTAAGCATGTAAAATCTACCTATGATTAATTGAAATGTATTACATGTAATCAAATCTTTATGATTTATGAACTTAGAAATCAAACTTAAGTAATTTTAAAAATTATTACTATTCATTTTGAATCAAGTAATGCTTTCCATTTCTTTTGGGAAAGAAGTATATATTGTATTGATTTAGTGTGATATACTGGAAAAATGAGAAATAAATGTGTTATATTTATTTATTTATTTATTTATTTTTAACATTTATTTATTTTTGAGACACAGAGAGACAGAGCATGAACGGGGGAGGGTCAGAGAGAGAGAGAGACACAGAATCCTAAACAGGCTCCAGGCTCTGAGCTGTCAGCACAGAGCCTGATGTGGGGCTTGAACTCACAGACCTCGAGATCATGACCTGAGCTGAAGTCGGACACTTAACCGACTGAGCCACCCGGGCGCCCCTAAATGTGTTATATTTAAAATTTAGACACATGGGGCACCTGGGTGGCTCAGTCGGTCAAGCGTCCAACTTTGGCGCAGGTCATGATCTCAGGGTTGGTGAGTTCGAGCCCCACGTCGGGCCCTCTGCTGACAGCTCAGAGCCTAAAGCCTGCTCCAGATTCTGTGTTTCCCTCTCTCTCTCCCCGTCCCCTGCTCCTTCTCTCTCTCTCTCTCAAAGATAAATAAACATTAAAAAATTTAAAAAAGTGCAGACTTTAACTTCATGGAGTAATTTAATTTGCATTTGCTTTTATGTGTGTTAACATCAACATGTAGTATACTATATATCATATTGTTCCACTTGTCCTTGAATATGCCACAGTATCTTAACTGCTGTTGTTCTAGTTCAAAAACACAGGGAAATTAATATTTACCTCTTGAATCAGAAACAGCGATTAATACATGAATACATTAATAATTAAACAGTGATGAAACATTGATATTAGCTTCTTGATAATTCATTTATTTCTAAAAGTTGGCATTTGTTTCGTGCCTTGGTTGTCTTGTTATAGGCACTGGTAGATCTTAATTCATTCCATTTTCAAGTATTTAACTCTATATCTCAAATATCAGCATTAAGTCAGGGATTATAGATACATCCATCCCAGAACATCCTGAGAACCTTTTGTTGGGGCTTCTTCCATGGCCAAGATATGAAGCAGTGTTTGGGACAGCAGAATCAAGTAGATGGCTGTATGCTCTGATGAGGACAGCAACAGATCAGTCTCTGGATCAATCATGTTCCACGGGGGAGAGTGAAGCATCTGTGGCTAACAAAGTAATAAGTGAAATTACAGTCGCATTTAGTATCAGTGTTGAAAGCCTGTTCACATATTGACGATGTGGGGAAAAGTGTCCAATCAGATGCTGAATTTGTCAAAGGAAACAAAACATAAAATTGCAGCTTTTTTAAATGTCAGTACCTGGCTTGAAAAGGGCATTGTAGTTCCTTATGTTCGACCTGAGTACAGGGAAGTACCTACTCATCTGTGAGTCTTGCCATTGGTCTCTTGAGAGCCTTTCCAGTCATTCTGAGGTTCTATCTCTGCCAGCATAAAGCTTGAGCAATGTTTCACTGTGCTCTTTATCTACCTTCTCATACACACTCTGACTGAATGCACAGGCCTGATTCATGGCTACTTCTGCCCTTCACTTGATATGTGGTTTTAGAGAAGCCTTTGATTTGCCTATGAAATTGTTAATATTAGCTTTAATGTACTTCAAGCTCTTTGCTTACACATTCAAAAAAATCAATCAGCCTGTCCTCTATTAGCACTTCTCAGAGTGATGATGACGCACCTGGTCACTGTTCCATGAAGAGTACGTTCTTTATTCATGTGACTTCTATTTTGAATATTATTATTATTGGCACTAAAATTATTAGGTATTATTTATGAGTGTCTAGTTAGGGTCTAACACAATGCTAGGTGTTTCACATCCATTTTTTCCAGCCATCTCAATGGGTTCACAGATAAAGTCTTGCTATGTGTATGTAAAATTCAGAAACTGAGGCTCCAAGATTATATTAATGGATCAAAAGCAGCATAACCCAGGGGCGCCTAGGTGGCGCAGTCGGTTAAGTGTCCGACTTCAGCCAGGTCACGATCTCGTGGTCCATGAGTTCGAGCCCCGCATCAGGCTCTGGGCTGATGGCTCGGAGCCTGGGGCCTGTTTCCGATTCTGTGTCTCCCTCTCTCTCTGCCCCTCCCCCGTTCATGCTCTGTCTCTCTCTGTCCCAAAAAAAAAAAAAAAAAAAAAAAAAAAAAGTTGAAAAAAAAAGCAGCATAACCCAGAGATTTCTATTCCCCAGTTGTGTGCCAAGATCTTGATTCTTTGAGCCTTTGAACATCCAAAGAGAGCCCCTGGATGGGTCTCATTCTGACCACCACGAAAGGGTTTTTTATTACTTTCAGTGTGCTTTACAGATGTGGTCCTTCACTATGAATGCCATCAATAGGAAGTTTGGAAAGCTTCAAAACGTACTCACTTGTGGTACAAGAATTTCAACTCAAGCCTGTCTAAATTCAGAGCTGTATTATTTTGCCTTCTCATGGCTGATTTTGTTTTTGTTTGTTTGTTTGTTTGTGTGTTTTGTTTTGTTTTAAAACTGAAGCTAAATTTATTCTCTGAGTTTAGGGTTTTTTAAATTTTATGGATACTTAAAATACTGGACAGGCAATTGTACCAAAGCAATGGAAAGAAGAAAGCCAGGGGTGCCTGGGTGGCTCAGTCGGTTAGGTGTCTGACTCTTGATTATGGTTCACATCATGATCTCACAGTTTGTGGGTTTGAGCCCCACATTAGGCTCTGAGCTGACAATGTGGAGCCTCCTTGGGATTCTCTCTCTCCCCCTTTCTCTCTGCTCCTCCCCCACATGCTCTCTCTCCCTCTTCCCTCCCACCTCAAAAATAAAATTTAAAAAATTTTTAAAAAATCTTAAAAAAAAACAGAAAGCAACCCAAAGTAGTAAGAATATGTAGTAGGCCTTCAGAAAGATTGCAAAGATGAGCAAGCCACAGTGCTCACTTACAGCAGTCTTTACTGTGGCAGGCATTGCATCAAGAAAGGTATAAACGGAGCAATTGAGAGAGTATTAAGAAAGGATTCATCATTTTCAGGGAAGCGATTGATTGGTGGAAACATCCTGATCGATACCCAAGCATACATGCGTATCAGCCTATATTACAAATTATTTCACATTTAATGTTCCTTAGGCTCTTCCCAAATGCCAGCATTGTTCTGATATAAATCTTGCATTAATCCACTAATTTGTGTGCAATGAACATGAAATGACTTGCCACCCTCCAGTTATGTTGTTTTTTAAGATGCTTGTAACTCCATTTTTGTCTATGTATATAGTATTTGATGGGCGCATAACGTGTTGTATGCAAATACATAAATAATATGCATTTGACTTAAGAAACAATAACTACAAGTTATTTTGCACCAAGCAGTCCAGTAACATTTATATTTTTACAACTCACCCATAAAGAAATGGTCTTAGGAGAGAGTCAACAAAGAGTCCATCTCGCTCCCTTTTTCTTTTGCTCTTTCTTTTTCTCTTTATATATATAGTGGTTGTGGTGACTGTTGATACCAGCATGCAAGTTTATCATTTCCTCCTTTATAATAGACTAATAAAATTTAAATTTGAAATGCTTTATTATTCACCTATCTCGTCAGATTATATCTACTCTTATCTGTATATACAAGAGTGTTGGATCATTTGGAGGCATAAGAGTTAAACTTCAAGTCTGTCATTTTTCAGTTAGGTCATTTCAACAGTGATGCTTTAAAATCAGTGCTGTCGAATAGAACTTGCTTTGATGATGAATATATTTTCTGTCCAGTAGGATAGTTGCTAACCACATTTGGCTTTTGAGCACTTTAAATGAGACTAGTGCAACTGAGGAAGTGATTTTTAATTGTTTACTTTTTATTAAATTTAAGAAGTCATATGTAATTAGTGACTAACTAGTGGACAGGGTAGCTTTAAGTGATACATCAGGTCATGTTAATAAGGCTTTGGACAAATGTGTGTACAAATAAGGAATCCTTCAGTCCATTTTAAAATGTCTGCGTTTTTATGTTAGGGTTACTTAGGGCAGATTTTAGAAAATCGGTGGGGTTTCAGTTACCCATTTGTGTGTGACAGCCTTCAAAGTAACAGAAGTCACTGTGTGGCCCATTATATTGTGCTTAAAGCAGACCCAGTAATTAGCAGGAGAAACATGGAGAAGAGTGTTTGGAAATTCAAACATGCCTCAGGGAAAAAGGTTTCTGAGTTAAAGTGGTACCAGCCTCAAAGCTACACTGGCAGGTGGGGAAGAAAGGAACAAGAGTTTAACATTGTAAAATTAGATGTTTTTTGTCATGTTAGCCCAGTGTCTAGATAAGTAATAAATCGCCTGTGTCTCAGAAATTTTTATAAAGTAGCAAAAATGCATAAGCGGATACTATTAAAATAAACCCTCAAAATAGCTAATTCAGAGTTTACTGCCAGGAACAAAGGAATCTGGGAATTTTAGCAGTGCCTCAAAGGCAGAGCAGACAATGCACAGACATCACTTTGATTCTTCTGTCAAGTTTGACAGTAATGCCCCATTATATTTTACCGTCGACTTGAAAAGTCAGAATCAAATGTATTTTAGTGATAACATTGAAACGCACAATGCTTGTTGGTCTTAGACTGAGGTTTTAGTGTCCTGATCACTTCTCCTTCCCTTTTACTCCTTCCAGGGGAGGTAGAGTGACTTTTCTTCTTGGTAAGATTGGAGGGAGAAACAAGGTTTACTCTTTAATGTTCCCAGGTCCCCCACTCTAATGCCAAAACCCAGCTCAAAGGGTGGAGGCTCAGATTGATCCACTGCTCTCAGTGTGGACATGGTTAATCCATTCAGTTCCCAGGTCAGCCTCAGGAAGCCCATTCACTGGCATATATGAGCCACATATTTCAATTTCAATTTTATCAACAGTAAAGGTGAGGTTTGGTCTTATTTCCCAGTTCATAACTCAGGCGAAGAAGAGAGGTGATATTAACATATTAGACTCCTTTGAAATCTCATAGTTCTCACCTGTGCTGGGGAGGAATGCAGTTGAGGGCTGGAGATGGTCCATTAGAATCATTGGAGTTGCTTTCTCAAAGTGCACTTGTTCTCTTCTTTCTCTTCTCTCTCTAGATAACCTCTCACTTCACCTCAGCCCCTGAGAGTACCCCCATTGAGAATGGGCCTACATGTTGCAAAGACCCAGTTATGATTTTGCTTAGAGTATATTTTCACACCCCATAATTCATATTACACTGGGCTCTTCTACCATGAAACATCCTGTCTGTTGACTTGGGCTAATCCCTCAGTACTTAATGTAGCCATTGATCTGGGTAACTGGGATTGTTCTTAAAATGTTCATGAATTTCAAATGCTACATTGATTTTAAATAAGTATACATCATTATAGAGTGGTTAAAATCATTATTTTGGTAGGAATTAAAAGCACTAGTAAGTCAAATGTTATTTTTTAAATCATTTTATAGTATATATAAATTATATATTTATATAATTGTATATTAATTCATTATATTCCTAAGGAGGTCAAGACAAAATAAATGTACTTGTCTTTTTGATGGCTTTAGATATAAAAGAAAATCTAAAAAATAAAACAACAACAACAAAAACAACACACCAGGAAGATGGATCAACCTTGCTATAGGGTATTTTTTTTTTACATTTATATAAAATTTTCTTCCCAAATGAGTTATTAATAAGGTTTTAATCAGCCCACCAATTGGAGAGTGTACTTTGTGACTACCAAATAATTATGATGATGAAATTAATAATAATAATATTAAACTCATAGAATACCTACTGTGTACCAGATGTACAGCTAAGCTCTTATAGGTATAGAGTTTTAAAAATCCAAACCCCACTTGAATTCAGTATGATTATTGGCACAGTTTTATGGAAGAGGAAGTTCTTCTTTATTACTTTGTCATTACTTTATCACTACTTTATCACTACCAAGCCTTAGACACATGGATATTAACATCTTCTGAATGTTCTGACTGGATTAGTTGATATTTGAGATAAATAAAAAAAAAAAACAACTTCTACCCTTATTATGTACCTGTTCCTTCTTCATTTACCTAGATAAAACTATGAGCCAGTAGAGATTTGGTCTGACCAGGTAGTGTTTTAGATGCTTGCTCCAGTGGAGGGTTCTAAATCAGAAAGCTTGACATTTTTTTACTTGCAGACATTTCTAAGGATTGCTTAATGGTGGACCCTTCTAATCAACATGGATACATGAAAGAATAGTGTATTAGAATTAATCTGTAATTACTCTGTTAGTTATCACAATGAATATGAACATAAATAACATTAATATATAGAACAGAGCCAGTGTTGGCCTTAAGTATGCTTTCTGCTCTCTAAAATGGAGTGAAATGCATCTGAGGGAAAGCATTGGTTTAAAAAGTGAATAACTGATTTCTGGCCAAACTTAACCAGAATTTTATTATGGGGAAAAAGTTTTTGTGGACAAAAGTACATCAACTTTGTTTATATACTTTAAACAATATTGACAAGTTTGTGTGTGTGTGTGTGTGTGTGTGTGTGTGTATTTCCTCTAGAATGGCATACAAATTTCCTCTAAAATGGCATAAATTATGTTTTCAATTCCTTCAATAAAGTTATAGAAGCCATATTTAATATAACTCCAAATACAGCAAAGATGCTTTAAATGTGTCCATAGTTAATAAAAGAAATTTAAAATATTTCATATAAAAGTCTAAGTAAAATAATTCTAGTAAGTACATGAAGGTTTATTTTTAGTGTGATGTGAAAAGTTAACCATATGAGATTGAGATCTTTTACAAGTGAAGAAAATGATATATTCATCTTGTGTGATAAATGTTGACATGGCAGAAGTGTATTATTCACAAAGGAAATTAGGAAAGTTATGTATAAACAAATGTGTGTGCCAAAAGCATACACAGATGACCCATGAACAGTGTGGGGGTTAGGGGCACTAATCCCTTGTGCAGTAGAAAACTGGCATGTAACTTTTTGACTCCCCCAAAACTAAACTACTAACAGTCTACTATTGACCAGAAGTCTTACCAATAACATAAACAATTAATTAACATGTATTTTGTATATTGTATGTATTTTACACTATATCCTTACAATAAAGTAAACTAGAGAAAAGAAAATGCTATTAAGAAAGTCATAAGAGAAAATACATTTTTAGTCCTATACTATATTTATTGAAAAATAATTCATATGTAGGTGGACCCATACAGTTCAAACCCATGTTATTCAAAGGTCAACTGTAAGTCCATATTTTAGAATGCTTGGATGTTATTGGCCCTAACAGTATGAAGTGAATTCCTCTTTCATGATAAATAATACTATAGCAAATTCAGGATTTGCTTTTTTTTGTGTGTATATGTTTTATGTGTGTGCATGCATGCATTTTATGTAACAAATTAAGTAAAGTTGCCTGCAAAGTGTGAATTCAGAAACTCTCTCCCAAAACATGTATTCTCTCTTGGTGAATGTTTGAAATTCCACCACATAGCTTACTTTATTTCTTTGTTTAGAATTTTGTTAATCGGCTAATATGCAAAACTCATTTGTTAACAGATGCTTTAGACAGTTTGCTGTCTAATGAAAACGGCCAGTAGGATCAGACAGAGCTGGGACTGACCCTTGACAGTGGCTGGCTGAGTGGCCATAGGCAAGTCATCTATTATATAAGGCCTTCAATTTTCTCCTTAGGGAAATAAGTTAACAGTAATTATTTCAGAGTTGGAATGAAAAAGAAATGAAAAAAAAAACCTATAGCAGTTATCACTGTAGCTGGCATATGGATGGTGCTTAAAACTCATTGTGAACGATTCTGTGAAATTCTACCCTGACGTGGATTCAAAACTAGGTAATTAAGGAAGGAAATCATGGTATCAATAGGTTTTCAGAGGACACTCAGAAAGAAATGTCAGCAAAGCCCAGGAAGGGGAAATCCTATAGTTAGACTGGGTCTCTTTTTAAATATGGTCAGACAGATTTTCAAGAGAACATTTGCTTAACAAGTCATGAACCAGCCCCATATTTTAAACTAGATGTGAATTTTATTTTATTTTTTTACCGGTGGAAATAGAGTATATTTAAAGTACACTTTACTTTCTGTATATGCTATTTCAACACTTCTTTTTGGGGAAGTGTTAACCTTAAAAATAAAACTCTCAGTTATGTTACCTGTAAAAATGGGCTTATTTGGGAATAGAGAATCGTAATTCTGGACAAGAAAGTATGGCAAAACCCTTGGCAAGTCCAACATAGAAAGGAGAGGAACGTTGTTATTTTATGGAGAAGGAGGATAAAGCTGAGAGGGGGGTTGCTTTGAAGGAAAGTCCATTGGAGAAAAGGAAGCTTTCAGGGTGATGATGGAGGGTTGCAGGGTTCATCGATTTCTTGTAGGAGATGCAATGTACATCTTTTCCTGTCATGACTTGTAATTGATGACCCTCTCCTGTTGACCATTCTTCTCTTGGGTTTTGTAATTGACAGTTCTATTGTAATTGACATTGAGTTGTATGGCCCTTCTAGCCTTGGGACTCCACTGTAGTCAGGTTTCCCTTTATTAATTTTCACAGAAAAAAAAACAATATAGATAGTGCTTAAAGAGCACAAAGAGTGACATATTATTTGGAGAAGATTTAACACTTTGTAAATAACACACTCAAATAGTTTTGCATACCCAATAGTGAAAAAAAATTAAATAGTAAATCTTGTTTAAGGAGCTTAAAGACAATTCACTCTTTGGTGTTAATAAAATTTAAAATTCACATGCCAACAGTTATAACCTTGGACATCTGGAACTTTGGAAAGCTTACAGAAGTTATAGACCCTATTTTTTTTTTGTTGTTAAACTTATTTTTGATAAACATTTCCATTTTAAAGTATTTTTAAAGTAAACTTTTAATGATTTTCTGTATTTGTTTATTATTTATGAGACAATGCATGCGCAAGCACACATGCAAGTGGGAAAGGGACAAAGGAAGAGGGAGAGAGAGAATCGTAAGCAGACTCCATGCCCAGTGCAGAACCCCCCACAGGGCTTGAACTCAGGACTGTGACATCATGACCTCAGCCAAAATCAAGAGTTGTGTGCTTAACCAACTGAGCCACCCAGCCACCTCCATTAAAAAAATTTTTTTTCAACGTTTTTTATTTATTTTTGGGACAGAGAGAGACAGAGCATGAACGGGGGAGGGGCAGAGAGAGAGGGAGACACAGAATCCGAAACAGGCTCCAGGCTCCGAGCCATCAGCCCAGAGCCCGACGCGGGGCTCGAACCCACGGACCGCGAGATCGTGACCTGGTTGAAGTCGGACGCTTAACCGACTGTGCCACCCAGGCGCCCCAGCCACCTCCATTTTAAAGTATTTTTTAACATAAATTGTTCTTCTACATCTTTGGTCTTTTTGTAAGGGTGTGTAAACTTGTAAATTGTTTACATGAATTCTAGGCAATAAGCCTTTATCCTGCACTTACTAGATGTTACGCTCCATTCCAGAGATTGGTAATGAATAAAACACATAAAACAGGTACATAAACATATATTTAAAATACAAAATAGAATGTGGTTAGTGCAGTACAAAAACGGTATTAGGGTACAGATTAGAGGGACCATTATTTCTTGAATTAAGTATTCAACTTGGAAAGCATTTCCAAATAAGAGAGCCAGTGTTTTCCTTTCTAAATGCTATGAAACTAGCCAAATAATTTTTATATTATTGGTTCTATGCTACCAATGTCTGTGAAACATATGCTTCCACTCTTGGGAAGTGATAGGCTATGGTACATCTCTCTTGAATACAGGTGAATACAGGTGAGACACCGCTTGCTCCCCAAGATGCTGAGAGCTAGACTTTTTAATGTGCTATATTAGATTTGTTGACCAAGACGAACAGGCTGTAAAACAACCAAAAATGTTTGTTTAGGGTTTTAGGGATTGCATTCTGGGAGATACAGAGTGGGTGAAAATTGAAAATATGTTCAAATGGCAAGTGGAGCCTGTGGGCTCATAGAGGCAAAAACCACGAAGTTACATAACTTGCTTTGAAGGAATTATGGTTGGTGCTGACAGAGTTAAACTGACTCACACATGATTGGTTATTTAGCTAATAGATGTTACATTATCTCTATTTCAGTCCAAAGTAGAAAGAAGTGTTCCAGAAGCTGGTCAGAGGTGCAATTGACAAAAGTCAAAAGTTCATGATGTTACAGAAATTGAACCAGGAGATGTGCTTAGGTCCTCCTTCCTCAGAATCCTCCTAGTCCTGTTTTGAATGAATCTCTTAGCAATGCTTACTTCACTTTGGAATCTTCTTTTGCAGGTTGTTGGCCAAACAGCTTGAAATTAAATTGTTCTACTGTTCCTGTGCCAATTAAAATTTAGGACAGTTTGGTCACACTACTGCATTTTGTTTTCTTTACTCAGTCTTCCTCGTGTTACAACCTTTCCCAGCACATGACATTCTTCTTACTTATTAAACTGCTAATAAAACTCTGAAAAGCTGGTGAATTATTAAAAAACAAAAACAAAAACTAATTCTTTGTGGTTCGTGGAGCGAGGCATTTCAGATTTGCACAAGATGTGTGCCTTCTGATTCATTCACAGCAGCTCTCTTTGTCCTACAAACCGTTTCTTCCCAGTGGGGAACAAATCATATTATACATCTTTTAAGTATCCTGTGTGCTGTAGGGAAGGGTGGTGCCTATTCACAGTGCTGGGGGTGAATCTGCTGACACAAGGCAAATAGGACCTTTAGTATTTAGCCTCAGATGTAAGGTTTGAGCTGGAGGCGCTGATTCCGCGTTGATGTACACAGCTAGGTCTCAGTTACCTCTGCTAGTGGAGAGGAGAGGGTGTTTCATGCCCTGACACATTGTTTACTAAAACATGCTTCCAACATACAGGATGTATATTTAGCTTTTGGATTAAATTATGTCTTTTTCGGGGCACCTGGGTGGCGCAGTCGGTTAAGCGTCCGACTTCAGCCAGGTCACGATCTCGCGGTCCATGAGTTCGAGCCCCGCGTCAGGCTCTGGGCTGATGGCTCGGTGCCTGGAGCCTGTTTCCGATTCTGTGTCTCCCTCTCTCTCTGCCCCTCACCCGCTCATGCTCTGTCTCTCTCTGTCCCAAAAATAAAATAAAATACATTAAAAAAAAATTATGTCTTTTTCAGTGGATAACATTTAAAAATGGATTCATGACCATACCAAAGCTTCGCTTTCTTTTCCGAATAGCGGTTTCGTAGAAAAGGGAAGTGATTCCAAATTGTGTTGTGTGTCAGAAACTACATGGGATTGATTTTAGCCTGGGTACGAAGCCAACTCTGTACTTCCTATCTAGTTCATTTACCCATTTATTCAACAGATTCATGTTTTCTATGTGCTAAGGACATGGTAGTGAGCAAGAAAAGAAAGTTCCTTATTTCATAAACTATATCCTTTAGTTGAAAATAAAGAAATAAAATAAGATATAAAAATATAAGATAGTTTCAGTTAGTGATTTGCGCTATGTAAAATTTTATAACCAGATTAATATGTAAAACACTATCTGGGGCACCATTAGAGAGAGCAATTGGAGCCTGCCTCCCTGAGACAGCAGCGTGAAGGAGGAGACTTGGATGGTCATCAGGGGACAGCAGTGAGAGTGAGAAGAGCATATCTGGGGCAGACCAAGACCGTGAAAAGGAAGCAGAGAGTTGAAGGACAGGAGATATGGGGAAGGAGCTAGCTTCCTTAATGCATGACGTGGAGTACATATGTGCCGTCTAATCAAATAGCAATAGAGATGTGAGAACCTACTGTAAAATATATTTTTCTTTCTGTGGGGGATACTCACTCTTCAGTATGTGAGAAAGAATTTCACAAACCTCCCTCAGAGCTCACGTTAAAGTTATTTTTGGGAATTCTGAAATTCATTTCTTTCATTGTAACCATTGTAAACCGTACAGGACTATGAGGATGTTACATATTACCTTAATTTTCTTTCTTTAGACATTTGCTGGGTTGATTTGATGTGACTTTCCTCATTCTTGTAAATGATGTTGTTCTATCTGTAATGTCTTATAGAAAAATAAGGATACAACAGTTTCTAATATCTCTTCTGTCTATCAGGTGACTCATACAACACTGTGGGTCCATATGCCCCTCCTATAATTATTCCCTTTAACATTTTACATAAATTCCTTGTAGTAATAATCAAAGGTGTTTGTGTGGGCATGGGCACACAGACTCAAACACATATGAATTGCCACTTACCTATTTTGCATCTTAACTTTTAAGTGGAAAAGTAGTGATTGCCTTCATTTTGTCTCATTGAAGTTAAATAAATTGATGGGTTTATGGTAAGTGCTGTGCTACTTATTAAAAGACTTACTTGTCAAATACGAAGAAATAAACCCAAGGATGCTCTTGTGACTAGACATATGTCAATAGCATTGGTATCACAAGACATTTTAAATCATAGAGAAAGAAAACAGAGAGAAAGAGTGAAAGAAAATGAGACAGAAATCAGGGTATAGTAGTTGTCTGTTCTTCTGTAACACACCATTCCCCAGTGCAGTGGCCTAAAAACAATTCATTATTACGAGTGACTTTGTGCATGGTGTGGCGCTTCTTCTGCTGGTCTTGTCTGCGCTCTGTCACGCACATGCTTCAGCAGGCAGGTCAGCTGGGGTGACTTGCCTCTCTGCATGTTGTCCTTCAGCCTCAAGGAAGCCAGGCCATCTTTTTAAAAGCATAATGATCTCTGGGTTGTGAGAGGATGAGAATGAGGCTTTCTTAGAAATTGCAGGGTATCATTTCTATGAAAATCACAAGGCTGGCCCAGATTCAGAAGGTGGGGTAACAGACTTCCCTTCTTGATTAAAAGATCTGCAGAGACTATGTGGCCACTTTTTAATCTGAGAGAATCAGAGTGAGATCATGATTAAAGAAGAGGAACAGGGGGTGAGTGGTGCGGGGTAGGGAGAAAAGAGGGAAGTAAGAGATGGGAAGGAAGTGAGAAAAGTGACATTTGAAATACCAACGCAAAAGTTGCAAGTATTCCTTCCATGTTTTATCCTGAGTTGGCTCAATTACATGTCTGTTCAAAGTCTTCCAAGGGTTTGGAGACAGTGGGCCCGGAGCAGAAAAAGGAAATGAGAAAGGGGAGAGTGGGCAGAGAGGGAGACAGATAGCATTACTGAGAGACGAGTAGGGGGTCCTGGAAATGAACCCGCATCTAATTTTAGCTCAGTCATTGGACAAAATCAAAGCATTGGTCAGGCAGCGTATTGCAGAATATAGATCTCTTGTGAGTTCAGAGGAGGAACCGGGCACAGGAACACTTTCCAGTGTGACATCAAGTAGTACCCCTTTTTGAAATAGCTCTTCGTTGAGCAGTGGTGATTTTATGTCTACTGTACCTAATTTGAGGGTGTATTCTCATGCTTTGGACTAATGCATCACTGCGTGGAACTGGTGCAGACTGATGTATTAGTTTAATAAAGCATTCAAATGAAATCTGATAGTTTCATTAATGTTTGGGAAAGGATTGTAAAAGCAAAATCAATTAGTAGTGAGACAGAGGGAAAATTAGGATCCCTTTATTTAAATCATTGAAGTGGAAAGAGTGAAAAATACTGCATATCTCTCTCTGCTTCTTGGCAGACAAACTGGATTGTTGCCTAGACAGCAGTGGTCCTGATTCTTGTTTGGGTAGATTAGGTAATAGACTCATTAATCCAAACCCTTAAATTGCCCAGATGAACTTGAGAAGGTAAACAGGCTTCTATGGCTTTGTGTGGGCAATAATGGATGGAAGTTGTATGTAGATTCTACTTAACATATGACTTGTGGCCTATGTTGTTTTTTTTTTTTTCTTTCTCATTTCGTTTTCTTTAAGCTTTCACATTCATCAAGTACTTCAGTTGGTCTCCAGAAATAATATACAATGAAAACAAAGTTCAAAAGTGTTATTCAGTATTCAACCTAACTTTCTGCATTCTAGGACCACTTCTGTCCAGCACAACGTATTTCACAGTCTCTGAGCCCTGCACAAGGGGAAGCGTGGTGATGGGTCTGTTTCTTCCCCAAGGTGTATCTTTCATCAGTCCTTCAAACTGTTGGTTTGGCCATTGGAGGCCTTCAGGAGAAAAGTCCAAGAACTTTCTCTGTCACTTTTATCCCTCAAGGGGACAAAAAAAAAAAAATCCTGTTCAAAGTCTTCTTTAATGGAAATAGTTTTCCATAGAGACATGGTAGGAAATTAAACATACACAAATTTCAACTTAGTAAGAGAGGGAACATAGGATGTCTCCTCTTCCTCCAGCTTTTAGAGGAATTGGAATTGTATTTTATAGTGCTTCGGAGCTCTGTAAACACCCTCAAAAAATGAAGTAGAATTATTCTGGTTTAATGAGTGGCTCATCTGATCAAAGGGAATGCTCATCCCTCTGGGCACTGTCTGATCTGAAAGCCATAATGAGTGCTTTCACTGCACTCACTCTGTCCTGGGCCTCTTAGTCTCCACGGCCCTTTTGGATTTAGAATAGTTGGTACTCACAAGGCACCTTTGTGACTGGGCCTGGCAGTCTGTAGGTTAGTTGTTCAACATAGTCATTTCATGAAAACATTAAGTTGATGGTATAGGATAGAAGCAAAACATGTAGCCCTAATTAAAAAAAATATTTTCTGGGGTGCCTGAGTGGCTCAGTCGGTTAAGCGGCCGACTTCGGCTCAGGTCATGATCTCGCAGTCCGTGAGTTCGAGCCCCGCGTCGGGCTCTGTGCTGCCAGCTCAGAGCCTGGAGCCTGTTTCGGATTCTGTGTCTCCCTCTCTCTCTGACCCTCCCCCGTTCATGCTCTGTCTCTCCCTGTCTCAAAAATAAATAAAATGTTAAAAAAATTTAAAAAAAATAAAAAATATTTTCTGCTTAGATATAGAATAGTCATAGGTTTCCATGGTCCTGAGAGGAGCTTTCTCAGATTAACTATGTAACGAAGATAGTGGCATTCCTGTTCTTTCCGTATGGGTGAATTATCTATGGTGGTCAGACCTACAACAACATGGTGACTCCAGGAAAATAAGCCTAAGCCAAAACTCCAAAGCCATAGGAGACAATATAATTTTTGTACTTGAATGTATTCAAGATACTTTACAAGTTCAAGTTTTATTAAAGGCGATATATTAGTATGGGCTCAGACATACACAAGCTTGCTTTTATTCCCACAACTATGTATACTCCGAGTGAACACATCCAAGCACTATTCACTGATGTAGCTGGATTGTGACCTTTGACCTTGCCTCAGATGCCATGGAAACTGGAACAAAAAAATCTTTTACCCGCACTTTTTAAGAAGAAAATTTGAGTCTCTTCTCAACTATGAATGTAATTCTGGTAGAGTCCTGTCTTTCTTATTTAAAAGAAAGATGTTTTTTATAAAACCATTTAGTTTCAATGTTAAATAATGGAAAAGGAAATGAATATAGCTATTTTATTCTGAACAAGTAGACTAGTACTAGAAAATAGGTTTATATGTAACAACCCTTTATAATTTAAGGGCTGTACCTTAAACCCTTGCTCTCTGACATTTTATAGTCTTCCAGAAAACAACTGTGCTGGATTGATACATTTATTTTTTTTCTTCTCTATCTGGGATATGGAATATTGTTGGGAAAGTCCCAAGTGTTGATTTCTAGCACAGCATACATGTGGCCTTCACCTCGAGAGTCCTTGATCTTGCTCTGTAACCAGACCAAGCTGTTGTAAACAGTGGTGCCTAGCTACCCTCTGCAGTTGCTAGACACCTTCAGTATTTTCTCTGTGCCTTCTTCTGTTTGACTCCTCAGATCTAGCTGATGGCATCAACTACTCTGTAGAGTTAAACGGTGTTATCAATGTACAACATATTTGGTGCTCAAAAATATATATTAAATTGAATTCTTAGTATTCCTGTTTGACTTGTATCAAATATCTGTCAGCCTGGATTCTCTCTGAAAATCTTGTGAAGGCAGACTTAAACTGTTATTCTATATGGCTATATAGTATTATAGATGATAGGTATTTTGTGGAATGTATCTCTGCGTGTGTTAAGAAGGTTCTAGTAATAACAGCATGTCATTTTGCTATCACTAAATGAAAATTTCTTGTTAAGGTTACCCATTGTATCATGGAAAACTTACTGGCTAACATGACTTTTTTTCAGTACTCAAAAATGGCTTTGATTCAGCTATCAGAAAGACTCTTAATTTAAAGGCGTCTCTTAGCAGCAGTGATGGAATTATACCAGTTTAAGTGCACTCTTTCCTGCTCTTTTCTGGGATCTGACATACAGATATGCATAGTTGATGTGGTTTACAAGGAGGGGGATGATGGAGGCTGTGCATCCCCACCTATAGGTGTTGATGCTTTTTTTTTTTTTTTTTTTTTTTTTTTTTTCCCTGACAGTCTGAGACTTTAAAGAGTCAGCACTACTGAGAGCCCTAGAGAAGGTGTGGACACAATTCCTATTACATCCAGAAGCAACCATGCTTTAACTCAATAAGAGTTAACTCAGTGAGCCATCATTAACTCAATAAGGGTTAGGTAAAGTATTAAACTATCCTCCTGGGACAATATATATATACTACATTAAAGGAGAAAAAAATCCACCATAGTCATGTAGCATATATGGCCACAAATAAAATATATTTTATTTCCTTGTAAATTTGAATTATAGTTCTTTATTCTGTTGTGGTATAAACTAAAAAAAAATCAGTTATTATTTTCCCTCTGTGGTAATAATATTACTCGGGATATTCAGAACATACTATCTATACTATACTATCTATACTGTAATCTATACTATAGATTTAGGCCATCCACCTAAATCTGTATTAAATTTTTACTCTTATTTGAATATATTTTTTACATTTCAAACAGATTTATTCTTCGTTTTAAAACACAGTGAGGTGAGTTTATAATGACACAGAATAATTCCTCAGTAGACTTGATGCCCAGGCCTGGCTCTATACTTATTCAGCTAAGTGACTTTGAGTAGGCAATTAATCCTCTCCCGGCTTGAAATACTGTGAAAGGAGAGGGTGGGAGCAAGATTATGTTTAAAATTCTGTTCCAATTGTAAATTAATACAATTTTAAAACACAAGCTTGCAAAGTGTATGAAGAAGGTATTGGATTTTCCAGATGGAGAAATTGAGGCAAACAAAATCAGTTACTTATTTAAAGCCAGTTTTTGTTTTGTTTTTTTGTTTTGGTATGGAGTAAAACTCATTGATGGAGTTAAATGAAAAACTCATGACTCCTTATTCTAAGCACATGCCACTTTCTACTACTTGGAAGAAATATTGAATGCAGTAAAATACTCAGCCTCAGCTGTGTGTTAAGTGCTTTGAGTTCCGTGTATTGGCTTTTCTTTCTGTGCCTAAGTATACATCAGTAATTATCTTAATTTGATTTGCTGCCATTTGAATAAAATGGAAGAAACCAGCACTTGTCTTAGTTTCTAACTGACTTCATTCTTTCCTGCTAGCAGATTTTCTGTCTAGTTCTGTTTCAGATGGGATGAGTTGACAGATTCCTTTTAAGTTAAAATCATTGACTCAATTATGGAATATCCTTCTTGTGCATAATGATGTTGTGTAGCATACTAGTGGAGGACAGACATGATGTTTTCCCCAAATGATCGAATTATCTAGTTTAGGAGATTAAATTAACTGATGGGGAGCAGAGGCTGACTCATTACTGGTGTAGCACCTCAGCTCTGTGATTTGACCTGGGATTCTTTCTACTAACCTGCATTCTGTCCGACTATTAAAAATAACCCTTTCAGGGCGCCTGAGTGGCTCAGTCAGTTGAGCGTCCGACTTCAGCTCAGGTCATGATCTCGCGGTTCATGAATTCGAGCCCAGCTCAGAGCCTGTAGCTTGCTTCATATTCTGTGTCCTCCTCTCTCTCCGCCCCACCCCTGCTTGTGCTCTGTCTCTCTCTGTCTTTAAAAAAATGAATAAAACATAAAAACAACAACAAAAACAAAGACAAAAAAAACTTTCTTACATCTAGTGACAGAGAATTGTCTGAGTTAATTGTGTCTGTGGAGAAATGCTCTGAACCACATTTGTATGGGGAAGAGTCTGGAGCTGATTGCAGCTTTCTTTTTTAAAATTATTATTATTGGGGTAAAATATACATAACATATTATTTATCATTTTAAGTATTCATAAGTGTACAAATACAGTAGCATTAAATACATTCTCAGTGTTGTATAACCATCACCACTATGTATACTAACAACTTGTCCCCAACATAAACTCCATAGCAATCAAACATTAACTCCCCACCTCTTCTTAACCTCTGGAAACCTGTTTTCTGTGTCTCTGATTGTCTGTTTAGGTACTTTGTATAAGTAGGATCATACAATATTTCCCCTCTTGTGTCTGGCTTATTTCATTAAGCATATTTTCAAGGTCCATTCATGCTATAGCATGTATTTTGGTGGATAAAATATACTCAACCGTATATAACGTACCACATTTTGATTACCCATTTATCTGTGGACAGACACTTGGGTTATTTTACCTTTTTTTGGCATTTGTGAATAATGCTGCTATGAACATTAGTATACAAATATCTGAGTTCCTGCTTTCAGTTATTTTGGATATATACCTACGAGTTGAATTTCTGGGATATATAGTGGTTCTGTGTTCATCCTTTTGAGAAACCACCAAACTGTTTTCTACAGGGGCTATATACCACTGTACATTTCTACCGGGATGTAGATGTGAGGATGCAATTTCTCAGCATCCTTGACAACACTTGAGACATATATGTATTTATGTGTACATGTATATATGTATATATAAATAGTTCTAGTAGATGTGAGGTGGTATCTCATTATGGCTTTGATTTACATTTCCCTAATGACTAATGATATTGAGTGCCTTTTCATGTGCTTATCAAAGCTATCTTTTGCAGCATGTATAATAAAGAATGCTTTGCATTTATATCTTATAGATTTATTACTTGATAAACTTTATACACACTCTTGATATCTTATTCAATCAATATCTGTCCTTTCCCTGGGATTGGACAGTTCTATCTGGCAAGTCTAGACTCTGTGTTTTTTTTTTTTCTTTTAAACATATCTTTCATATATTTAACTTTTTAATTGACTCTGATCTACTATGTTTCCTTAAAGGAAGCCATTGTAGCAGCTATTGAAGCCAGTCGAAGACATGTGAAAGCATTTTAAAGTTTTTATAGTAATGATGGTTAGGGAGGAAAGTGTTGAACAAAGGTCATTTTTATTCAGATGACAGTTAACTTGCCACATTCAGGTTTATAAAATATTTCTTTGAAAGGGAGATGTTATAAAATTATTTTTCAAAGTTTTCAGTTTCTGAGATATAAAAAATACAAGGTGAAGGCTAGTCATATTGTAGTTGGAATATTTTACCAACATTATTTTTTATTTCATGTTGGAAAGTGTTGGTGAATTTATTAGAAGAAGAAAAGAATGTGGGATAGTTTCATCTAGCATCTTTTTCCCTATTGATTTGAGTTTTACTGAAGAAAAAAATAATTAAAATACTCATTTTGTTTAAAAAATGGGCAGAAAATTACGTAGATATCATTTCTTGATTATGGAAAGAATCTTGGTAAATATATGAGACAGTCTTAGTGACTTATTTTGATAATTCTTTTAGTTTTTTTTTTATATTAATGTTTATTTTTGAGAGAGAGAGAGAGAGAGACAGAGTGAGAGTTGGGAAGTGCAGAGAGAGAGGGAGACGCACAACTCAAAGAAGGCTCCAGGCTCTGAGTTGTCAGCACAGAGCCCTACACGGGGCCCAAACTCACGGACCGCGAGATCATGACCTGAGCTGAAGTTGGCCGCCCAACCGACTAAGCCACCCAGGCGCCCCTCTTTTAGGTTTTTTTTTTTTTAACTAAGTAGAAAATTTAACCTCAAAAGGAAAATTTTCATGACCTCAATTGATAGTGAAAGGGTCTCTTGACTATTGAAGCACACCTGTCTCTCACAAAACATTTTCATTTTCTATAAGAAGAGCTTGATGGGATTTTAAATGTGTGGCCTCAGTGTAGTAATACAATGAGAGACGAGCACATTAACATGAAGGCTTATTTGGTGAAGCTACCACTTAAGGCGGTGCAGAACTCTTATAGAAAGGGCTTAGGCACCGGAGCAAATTGGTTATGGAGATGGACTCTTGATTTGGACTTGAATAAAGAGTCCCTAACTTGCTAATTTTTAGAAATTAGACAAGTTGCCTAATCGCTACATGACTAGTTTCTTCATCTTTAAAAATGGGCATAACAAAATACTGACACCAGAGAGAGATTTTGAAGATGAAATAAATGAATCCAAGTAGCAGAATGGCTGGGAAGTATTATGTGTTGAGGAAGTATTGGCTGTTAATGATATTACTCATAGTTTTTGGTAGCAGTGTAAAGAGAAGAAAAGAGACAAGTGTAACTGCTAGGTGCTTGCTACGGAGGGGGAACTGGATGGTGGGCAAAGGCCAACTTCACCTGCTTCATCATTTTACCATGGACCTGAACATATGAAACACTGAAAACCATAAATAAGGAAATATGCCACAGAAAATGACTTTCCGGAGTGAGTCAGAAATGCTTTCTGATGATGAAGAACAGAGTCCGTGTGTTTTTAGGTTTCAGTTCTTAGAGTAAAACAATTGCATTAATTTATTTTATTCTTTTCAAATCCTACTTCTTGACTGTTGAATTACTAGCACAAAATTGGAGGCCTTTTGGGTTGTCTTTAACTTTTAAACAAATTTCATTGATGTATAATTAACATACAATAAAATGCACGCCCCTTACATGTACATATGAGTGAGTATCAACAAATGTATACTGTGTAACCACTCCACAATCAAGATATAGAAGAATACTTCCATCACTCCCCCAAATTATCTGGTTTTCCTTTGTAGCCAATTCCCTGCACCATAGCCTCAGACAACACTTGGTCTACTTTTTGGAATTATAGACTAGGGCTTGTTTTGTGTGTGTGTGTGGTTTTCTAGATTTTTATATATTTGTTTTTTAACATTTATTTATTTTTGAGAGACAGAGAGAGCACGAGTTTTTCAGCACAGAGAGTGACACGGGGCTTGAACCCATGAACCATGAGATCATAACTTGAGCCGAAGTCAGAAGCTTAACTGGCTGAGCCACCCAGGTGCCCCTCTAGAGTTTTATTTAAATGGAATCACATAGAATATACTCTTTTATATATAGTGGCTTATTCCATTCAGCATGGGGGTCCTATTAAAGTGAGATTTGTTCCTATAGAAATGGCACAGTACCTTACACAAACTCAACTTTTTAGTCAGGGCTTTGAAAACTACCAAATTATGTAGGAAAATTGAGGTAAGGGACAGAGATTACTATATGCCTATATGCCTACATGGTTCTGTGTAGCGTGGGCACTGCCTTGGTGACTCATTCCAGGTGACAAACATTTAAGATGCATGGCTGAGGGTGGCTCCTTCAGAGAGTATAATTAATGCCTCTCACTCCATTATGCTGTCACATCTTTGAGTGAATTCTTCACTTGGATTCAACTGAAAACATAGTAGGATGAGTTTTTGTGGGTTGCTTCTCTCTTTTTCTTTTCTTACAATATATCAGTTTTCATATTTTCCTTTAATGCTAGGGATCAGCAAAGAAAATGTCTGATGGAGCATCTTTTGAAATTCCCAAGTATCATGTTGGGTTGTATCCAAAATAATGAGCACCCTATAGTATGCATAATTTTTTGTTAGGCACTTTCGGGTGTGAAAGACACTTAAGCTACAGGCTTTAGTCTAGAAGAGCATGTATACACTGGAGTGGGATTTGTGAAAAAAGTTAGGGATTTAGCTAGAGCTTGAAGGTTGAGAATATTTTAATTGTGAGGGGTGAGAAGACATTCTCAGATGAGGGAGAAGGCTAGAAGATTGGAATGATATGGAGGAAATTGGCAAGACAGGTAATAGGTGATGTAAACCATATAATCTATTCTATCCATTGCACTGGAAGTCACTTGAGAACAGAGATGCTGCCTTCCTCCACTCTCTTTGCAACATTTAGCTTAGTGCTAGGTATGTTGTAGGTAATCAATATTGGTTGAAGAAATGAAGGGATGCATGAACCTTGGCAATCACTTGGGCCTGCTTGAGAGTAGCTCTGTCTCTACTCTGCCTACACAGTTAAGAACCAAGACCAAGTTTAAGTAATGAGCAGAATTGCATATGTCTCCTGAGAATATGAAGCCCATGTAGGAGGCAGCACTGACCCCTCTAAGCTCTGAGGAATCCTGAACCTAAAATTGTATTTCAAAAATATGTCAGAGACCCACTTTTGCTCAACCTGAAACTTAATGTTTCTATTAATACATACTTTTCAATTGAAATAACTTTCTATGCCCTTTAGAGGAATCCATAGAAGAATCTATCTTTTTATGGAAAAGTTGAATTTATTTGCAAGCTCTTAAGACCTTTTATTTTCTAATACTTCAAGAAAAAATATCGGAATAAGATCAGTCATCAGAAACAGTAAGCTATTACAGAGGTATGAGGGAGAATAAGATAAAGAGAAGAATATCTATATCCGTGTCCTTACCATGTGTCATCAAACTGGCTCTTTAAAATAATTTAATGTTTATCCTAGACAAAAATCTTGGATTCCTTGAAAGGGAGCAAGTCTTAATTTAGGAGTTAATTATACTTTGTACAAGGACTATTATTTCCAATCCACACTGAATGTGAATTCCTTACTGAAGGACAAAAGTACACTGATTAATTTATTTTGAAAAATTTGCGAGTTTCCTTCTAAAAGAAACTTCTGGCACTTCTATAATTTCATTACTGTTTTTAGTTTAATTGTATTTTAAATGCCATTTACAATGTGCATATTACTGATAAAATCTCTCCTCAGGAAACTATCTGGAGTTACTAAACACAAATAATCAAACAAGGTCTTAGCTAAACTTCTACCTTTACATGGGACTGAGTTTTTTTTTAAATTGTTTGAATTGGTGCCAAACTTTACAAAATAAGTGTGAGAAAACATGAATGGAAGATGTTCCATCCCAGCAGTCAAACCTGGGAATTTTCATATCAGAGATTATAGGTTTTCTTTTGCCATAAGGATGAGCAGAGAAAGAAATTTTCTTTTGTAAAATTGGTACTAAAATTTTATAACATTCCATAGAAAAGAGTAATTTCTTATGATATATGAGAGTTCTATTCATTTAAGTATAAAGATGAAATGTCCTATCTTGTTCCAAAATTAGTCTGTAATTGGGTTAAATTTTCTCCAACAGTTCATCATTATTTGTTGGTTAATCATCATATTTCAAAATATTACTTTATGAAGTCAATGGAAAAATTTCCTTGTCCTATCTGTGGGTGGTCAGTGAGCACATTATAAAACATTGCTTAATGCAGTATTAGTATAGTTGTCCTAAGATACTGCATATGAAAATTTAACAAATTTGTATTATCTTCTTGGTATTTTTTTTAATGTTTATTTATTTTGGGAGTTGGGGGAGAGGACATGGGCAGGGGAGGGTCCGAGAGAGAGAGAGAGAGAGAGAGAGAGAGAGAGAATCCCAAGCAGCCTCTGGGCTGTCAGTGCAGAGCCCCATGCAGGGCTTGATTTCATGAACCATGAGATCATGACCTGAATTGATACCGATGAGTCATAGCTTAATCAATGGAGCCACCCAGGTATCCCTCTTTTTGGTATTTAATAACCAGATTTAAAATGATGAGGACATACCTTCCTTTTCTCTGTTCTATAAAAAATTTAGATATACCAAGTGTTTTTCATAATCATGCCCCATACTTTTCTCCCTAAATATCTTTGCTTACACTTTTCCCTCTGCCTAGAATATATTTTATCTTGTCAAAATCCAACTCATCTTTCACGATCCATTCATATTCTTTCATTCTTACTAACGAGTGATAACTGCATCTACTGAAACATCAGTGATTTGTGTTTTCTTTTGACATCTTTCATATTCTACTTTTCATTTAAAATATTTGTGTTGAAAATTAACTGTTTACCATACCATGAACTAGGCCATTGCTGACTTTACATTGTAATGGGAAAGGCAGATAATTTAACATACTACTAAAGTAAAGGGTGATATCTGCTGTCACAATTTCTATTCAGTATTAGGGTTTAGTTTGAGCAACTAGGGAAAAAAAGGAAATAAAAAGCATCCAGACTGGAAGTGAAGTGAAACTCTCTCTACTTGCAAATGACATGAGTTTCTTTATAGAAAACCCTAAGGAATAGATGCATTATAACTATTAGAACTAATAAATAAAATCAGCAAGGTTGTAAGATACAAGGCCAACATACAGAAATCAATTGCATTTCAAGAAACTGGCAATGAACAATCTGCAAATGAAATTAAGAAAGCAGTTTCTTTTACCATACAAATAAAAAGAATGAAGTATTTTGCAATAAATCTAACAAAAGAAAAACACACCTAACAACTGAAAATTACAAACCATTATTGAAATAAAGAAAACCTAAATATATGCCAAAATATTTCATGTTCATGGATTAGAAGATTTACTATTAATATGATGATAATTTCCAAATTGATCCACAGATTCAAACACAATTCATATCAAAACCTATAATTTCTGTAAAGCCTTTTTGCAGAAATTGACAAGCTGATTCAGAAACCCATATGGAAGTTCGAAGTTCCCAGAATAGCCAAAACAATCTTGAAAAAGGAGAACAAAATTGGATGATTCAAACTTCTTGATATGAGAACTCACTATAGAGCTATAATAATCAATACAATGTGGTACAGTGGAATAGAATCTGGGAATAAACCCATATATTTTTGGTAAATTTTTCTTTTTACTTTTTTTTTTTTTGTAAATTGATTTTTGACAAAGGTGCTAAGACAATTTTTTGGGGGGAAAAGAGTAGTCTTTTGAACAAATGGTTCTGGAACAATTGGATATCTACATGTGAAAGAATGATGCTGAGAGGCTCCTGGCTGGCTCAGTTAGAAGAGCAAGTGACTCTCCATCTTTGGGTCATGAATTCAAGTCCCATATGCCCAATTTAAATGAGTAAACTTAGAAAAATAATGATGTTGAACCATAGTCTTATACTGTATACAAAAATTAATGCCAAATGAATTATAGACTTAAATATAAATTAATATATATTTATATTATATATAATATATATATTTATATATTTATTATATTTAAATTTATATATATTTATATATATTTATATATATAAATTATAGACTTAATATAAATTAAATATAATTGATAAATTATAAAACTCTTAGCAGAAAACGTAGGCCTAAATCTTTGACATCTTGGGTTAGGTAATGATTTCTTACAAATGATGCCAAAAGCCCAAGTGACAAAAGCAAATATAAATTGTGGTAGGGAAAATAAATTCTCCACAAAGATGTCAGTATTCTAATCCTCAATACCTTTGCAGATGTGATTAGATTAAGGACCTCAACATGGAGAGATTATTTTGGATTATCTGGGTGGACCCAGTGTAAACACAAGGGTCCTTATAAAGGAAAAAAAATATGAAGGAGAGTCAGAGTCAGAGGAGGAAATGTGAAGACAGAAGCAGAATTTGAGTGATGCGGGACCACGAGCCAATAAATGTAATAGTCTCTAGAAGTTGAAAGAGGCAAAGAAACAGATTCTCCCGGAGCCTTCAGAAGTAATGTAGCTCTGCCAGTACCCAGTGCAACCCATTTTGGACTTTTGGTGTCTACAATTGTAATACAATAATTTTGTGTTGGTTTGAGCCATTAAGTTTATGGTAATTTGTTATAGCAGCAGTAGAAACCTAATACTTAGATAAATTGGACTTCATTAAAATTAAAATTTTTGTGCTACAAAGGACAACATCTGGTAAGTCAAAGACAGCTTCCAAACTGAGAGCAAGTATTTGCAAATCATATATCTGATGAGTTGTATCCAAAAAAATCGAAGGACATTTTAACAAAAAAGACAAATAACCCAATTACAAAATGAGCAAAGGATTTGAATATACGTTTCTTTGAGGAAGATATAAAAATGGTCAATAAGCACATAAAAAAATTCTCAACATCATTAGTCATTAACAAAATGCAAAGGAAAACCACAATGAGATGCCACTTCATAACCCCTATGATGGCTACAATAAAAAAGATGGACAGTAACAAGTGTTGGTAAAGATGTAAGAAATTAGAACCCTCATACATTGTTGGTGGAAATGTAAAATGAGTCAGCCGTTTTGGAAAATGGTTGTTTGATCTTCAATTACCTGTGATGCACCAGTTCTGTTCTTTTTTATATATCCAAGAAAATTTAAAACATATTTATACACAAAAACTTGTACATGCATAGTCACAACAGCTTTATTTTATAATACTCTGAAAGTAGAAGTAACCCAAAATATCTGTCATCTTGTCAGACGCCTGGGGGGTCAGTCTATAAAGTGCCCAACTCTTGGTTTTCACTTGAGTCATGATCTCACAGTCATGAGTGTTGGGCTCTGTGCTGACAGCGGAGCCTGCTTGGGATTCTCTCTCTCCCTCTCTCTCTGTTGCTCCCCCTGCTTTTTCTCTCTCCTTCTCAAAATGAATAAACATTTAAAAAATATCTATCAACTTGTGAATGCATAAATAAGATGTGGAATATCCTTACAATGGAATATTATTCAGTAATAAAACATAGTAATGACATAAGCTGCAACATGGATGAACCTTGCAAGCAAGCTAAGTGAAAGAAGCATGCTAAGCATAAAAGGCTACATATTTCATGATTCCATTTATAAGAGATGTCCAAAATAGACAAATTCATAGAAAGTAGACTAGTGGTGCCAGAGGTGGCGATTATGTGGCAGAAATAGAGAGTGGCTATTATTGAGTATGGGATTCCCCTCAGAAATGATGAAGATATTCTAGAATTAGTGGTTTTGGATGCCAAACTCTGTGAATATAGGGAAAACTACTGAATTGTATATAATAAAAGGTGAAATTTATGGTGTGTGCATTATATCTCAATAAAACTGTTATTAAAAATAGCATGAAATGGGGCGCCTGGGTGGCTCAGTTGGTTGGGCGTCCAACTTCGGCCCACGTCATGATCTCGCAGTCCGTGAGTTTGAGCCCCGCGTCGGGCTCTGTGCTGACAGCTCAGAGCCTGGAGCCTGTTTCAGATTCTGTGTTTCCCTCTCTCTCTGACCTTCCCCTGTTCATGCACTGTCCCTCTCTGTCCCAAAAATAAATAAATGTTAAAAAAATAAAGAAAATAGCATGAAATAATATGAAAAATAAAATAAATTTAAGGGCAATAAGTGCTCTGAGAGAAAAAGTGCAAAGTGCTTTTCTTTTCAAAGAACCTCAGCGTGCCACCCCAACATGACTTGGAGTATTATGCTAGGCTTCTTTATTAGAGAGAAATCTAAGTTGGAACATAAAGTAATTTGTTTACTCATATTCTCCTGAAATCTGTGAACTCCCTCATGATAAGGACTATATATCTGTGAGATGTAGTATCAGATAAGGTAGCAGTTGAAGGGAATAGGAATGACACATGGTCAAGCCAATAGAACTAGCTAAATGTCATTTCTGCTGTAGGAGTAGATTCAGCTATATGGCTAGAATTGAGGAATCCAAGAATTGTAGCTCTCTATAACTGAGCTCTAAGAGAAAGAAAATGTAGTGTAGACAATGGCTATCAAGAAAGTTTGAACATGACTGGTGATCAGGGACAGGATGTTCATTAAGAAAGGGTTATTGGACAGAGCAGAAGAGGTCTCAGTTCTAAAAGTTCACGGCAGGCCACTTACAGAAGACTCTTTGCAATGTTTAGCTCAGGTCCCCTTGGCACTCACTATTCTCATATTGATACCGTTCATAAGCTTCTATGACTTTTTGTTTGAAGAGTGTTCTTTCAGCCCTCATGGAAAAACAGGAAATGCTTGAGGATGAACATGCCCTGGAGCTGGCCTCAGCCACTAACGAATGGACTTTGCATGATAAATATGCCAAATTCCTCATTCCTTGGGAGGGACAACTCTGAGAAGTCCCAGACCATCTTCTAGAGATGGCCAGCCTAGCTGTGTCCCTGATGCCTACAGAAATAACCTATTTTTTTTAATGCATACCATATTGGTTTGCTGTTTCTTGCCTTGCCTTTTTTTCTATTTCTTAACTGATTCTTCCTAGGATTATCTTACAAAAATCTCAGTTATACTCAAATCCTTACATTTGTGTCAGCATCTGGAAAAAATCATTTCAGATACCACTGAAGCTAGGGACTGAGAGTTAGGAAATTGGGGAGCAGTAAGAGTGATAAACTAACTCCCATTGACTAATCTAAGTGGCTAGAGTAGAGAATGAAGGCATTGTGTTCTTAGGGTTGTGGCAAGAGTAGTACTAAGGACAGTCTGATGCCATTGGTTAATGCTGGACATCACTTTTTTAGGGAGTAGTCAATTGAAAGAAAAAATTAAAACAAGCTTAATTTAGCTAAGATCAAGTAGAAAATGGAAATATTATTAAAAAGGATAATATAACAGCTATGGTTTACATCTATCCAGTATTTCCCCTTCCCTGTTCTAGTAACAGACCTCTACTCTCTAATAACAGACCCCATTCTAATAGCAGACCATTCAGTAACTCAAGAGTGGTTGAGTTACTGGTTGGACCAGTTCTAGTAGCTTTCCCTCCTGTCTATAGCAGTTGGTTCCAGACTGCCTGTCTTCGTCCATTTTCTGTAACAATATACCATAAACTGGGATGGCTTATAAAAAAAATGAGGTTTCTTTCTCACAGTTCTGGAGGCTGGCAAGTCTGAGACACAAGTGCTGACAGATTTGGTGTATGATGAAGGTACTTCCTGGTTCATGGATGGCTATCTTTTCATTGCGTCCTTACATGGCAGAAAAGACAAAGGAGCTTTCTGGGTTTTCTTTTATAAATGATGCTGATCTCATTTATGAGGGACCTCCTTTCATGTCATAATCACCTTTCAAAGACCCTACCCCCAAACACCATCATTTGGGGGATTTGGTTTTAATATATGGATTTTGGGGGTACATAGTCTACAGCACTGACCAATGAAAAACCTAACAGAGATTATATAAACTGAGGCTAAGGAAGTGAGTGTTTCTTGCCCCTTTTTTTCCTAAGTGGTTTGTCAAAGTTGAAGGATGTAATGTTGGAGCTCTGGGACTGGTGAAAGCCATATACAATGAAAAAAAATGGAACAATGTACAAAGGGATATAATGAAGACAGAGATATGGAGAGGGCTAGGAGGAAGGAAATTGATTCTGAAAGTGAAAGGGAATTAATGAATTATGCAACCTATCAGACACTCTATACTTCCCAGTTCCCATGACTGGGAATTAAATTAAATTAATCACTTCTTTTTTGCTTTAGTTGGCTTACATTGGGTCTATGAATTGCAGCTGAAAGCCCTAACTATCAAATAGCTATCTTTCCCAAGTCTGAAGCATTACTGCATACCAGACTCTGTTCTAAGCATTGTGTATATAGTCTCATTTAATCCTTATACCAGATTTGTGAGATATGTATCCTTATATTCTTCATTCTATTGATAAGAAGACGGAGGTTAAGAGATAAGTGGTTTGCTCAAGTTTAGATAGTTGTTAGTGGTGGAAGCAGGATCTTAAACATAAAGTACAATTCTTTCATAACCTTGCATTGTTCTGGGAGCTAAGTGGTGCTAATGCCTCGGAGAGGGTGTTGGCAAACTTACATCTGGAGAGTTGGAGAAAAGGCAGGCATCACAGTTCAAACATATTTTTGTTTCCTATAGTTCCTTTATGGTGTCTTTCTTCAACATATTGTCATTGAATGCCAAAGAACTCATGTAGAAAAAAGATCCTAACTTCAACAGATCATATTTAATCAGGAAGAAATACCTTTGTACACATATACATTTCTAAAAGTATGCTAGAGTCTGGGCATTGTGATTGTAGTTCATATTAATAGTTATAAAGGGCATTCAGGAGGAAGTACGGTTTTACTCAAGTAGGGGAATAGGATTCAGGAAAAGCTTTAGAGAATGAAGTCTTGATGTGAATAAATGTGTGCTATTCAGGGTGAAGAGGAAGACATTCCAAGGAGAGAGAGTAAATGACAAAGGCATGAAGCCATAAAACAGAATTCACATTATGGGAATGGTAGGAAGTCAGCTTGGCTGAGTTATGGGGTATTGATAGGATGTAGACAATGATTAATTCATGGAAGAACTTGTGTGTGATTTTAAGAAGTTTGAACTCTATCCAGTAGAAAAGAAGGAACCATTAAAAATGTGTATTCACACAGATAGACTTAAAAATGGAAGGTGATATTGACTTAAACAAGATGGAAGATGAGGAAGCCATTTATAGAAGATTGTGATAATACACACATGAGGCTCTAACTTTCTGAATCAAGGTTGTAGGAGAGAATAGAGAGGAGCGGATGGATGGTAAGAGAGATGTAGAAGAATTTAAATGTGTGTTTTTATTTCTGAAATGTGGAATTTAGTTATCTGTACTGCAATAGAACAGCGCTTTCCTCTATATAAAACTTGTAAGTAAAGCTGTATCTCTAATTTGTGGTTCTGATCCTAAGATTATATCTACATAGCAAAGTATTATCAGTAAGCAAGTACTGATTGAACAACTATCATGTGCCAGGTTAAAGGTTAATCTGTAACAATTAGATGGTTACTCACAGGTGTGATTATGTTTTACATTGTGTAACATTACATTAAAAAAAATAAAAACAATGATTGCCAGAAGAGACCACATTTGTTTCACATTTGTGTTCTCAGAGCTTACCACCATTTCAGGAGAATAGCAGGTGCATGACAGATGCTTATTCAGTGAATGAGAGATGAACAAATTTCATGGAATTGCTGGATTTAAAAAAAATGGAAAGTTTTATACAAAATGGATGATTTTGTTATTTAAATAAACATCTGTATGTTTCTCAAATATTCAACCTCTTGTCAACAGGAAGATAACTGGCTAAGGTGGTTATTTTTTATTCAGACACTTTGAAACACTGAATACAGACCACAGGATAATCAGAAATAAGTAACTTAATTGCCCAGTGCCTCAGTTTGTTCACTAGAATAGTTTGGATAGGATTGTTTCCCCTTTACATTACTAAAATGTGTTGAGGATTATTTGGGTTTAAAGTAATTAAAAGTAAGTCTAAATGGATGACTAAGCCCTTCAGAGAAATTGCTGTTTACACACAAGGTAATCATTTCAATTTAATAATGTCAGCTAATAAAGAATTTGTCTTAGAAAGTAATCACATCTTATCTGGGGATCATAGTTTGGCTTGAAGACAGATGCAGTTTTTTATTATTTTAATCCAAGATCTAAATATAGGGATTGAAATAAGAAATAGGTAATGATTAATAAGTAGATATATTTAAAATCTACCATTTTTTCTGTCCTCCTGAGAATTAAGGGCAGATGATTTTGTTCTTGGGACCTAAAATTTTCATAGTTTTTTAAGGTAGAGAGGATTCAACTTATGTTTTTGAAATACAGATATGAAATTTTTATTATTCAAGATTAGAATTTAATAAATTAGAAATCAACTACATAGTTTTAAAAAGAATTGTCAAGATGAATCAAAGGCTCTAGTTCACGTTTAAGCCAGTAGGTGTAAAGCTTTTTCTGTTCCCACTGGATAGCTGCTGCTTGTCATTCAGAGTGCAGTGTAAATCTTACCTCCTGAGAGAGATGTTTTCCTTGGCCATCTAATCTAATCTAGCTGCTCTCTCTCACAGCATTCTGTCTTAAGTCTGTACATCACACTACATTTATTCATTTATTTACTTGCTCATTGTCTGTTTCCCCTTAAGCTCTGTGAGACTGGAGACCTTGTCTGTCTTGCTTTGGCTTTCTCTCTCCATTGCCCTACACATGCATTGTGGATTCTCAGTAAAGGCTTATTGAGTTAATGAGATATGAATAAAAATCACAATTTAGATATATTGTCTTTAGAATAAATCTCCTAAGCATTCACAAGATGGTGTTATTTACCCATCAAAGATAGTGCTGTGGCAAGCACAATAAGATACACAATAAGGTCCTTCAGTTACCATGGTTAGAAGTTTATGAGAGACTGAGTTGAATATGACCAAGCAATTGAAGTGGTGACTAATTCTGATTTAGGAGAGTATTTTGAATAATGCTACGATATCAAAGGGTACTGATAGACAGAATATAATTTATTAAGAATATAAAAAAAACTTCAAAGAAAACTGGTTTATCCTTTGATTTCCTTAATTTGTTTGGGTAGAGCAATGGTCATGTAGTACAAGCCTATACATGCTGCACTCAACTTTCATTTAAAGTAAACAAAGGAGGGGCGCCTGGGTGGCGCAGTCGGTTAAGTGTCCGACTTCAGCCAGGTCACGATCTCGCGGTCCGTGAGTTTGAGCCCCGCGTCAGGCTCTGGGCTGATGGCTCGGAGCCTGGAGCCTGTTTCCGATTCTGTGTCTCCCTCTCTCTCTGCCCCTCCCCCGTTCATGCTCTGTCTCTCTCTGTCCCAAAAATAAATAAAAAACGTTGAAAAAAATATTAAAAAAAAATAAAGTAAAGAAAGGAAAAGGTGTTATATAGATTGCATTGAGGAATGTAAGTTCATTCAGCATTGATACCTCAAATTTATATTAAAAATATAAATTGTTATTATAATTGCTAAAAACAAATAAGAAACCAAGACAAAGAGTCATGCAAAATGGTTAAAAACTTGAAATCCATATAAAGAGAGGAAAGGAGGTTAGCATATTATTGAGAAACATTTCCATCAAAAGGATTAAAAATTTCAGCATGGAAGAATTCATATTTGGTCACATGTAAAAGTCATTTGTTCTCAACGTCACATTTTAAAAGCACAAATTAACTAAGACGCCCTTTTTGCTGTTGCATTGTTTATAGAAAAAAAAAAATATATATATATTACTTCAAACAAAAGACATTTGTTCTCTCATGGTTCTGGAGACTAGAAGTCCAGTGTTTATGGAAAATCTTGAATGAAGTGTTGAGGTCCATTTTCATTGCACCGTCACAGAAGTCTGGCTATTGGAAGGATGCCCCAGCCCTTCCTTCCTCCTACCTCACTTCCCATTTCCTAGCCAGACCTTTATGCAGCCTGTGTCATGTTAATGTGTCAATAATTAAAACACAAGTAATGAAAAAAACAATAATACCATATCTGAGATTTGGTGAATGCTTACTGTATACTGAGAACTATACTAAGGACTTTAAATCAATTATCTTACTTAATCTTCACAATAATAACAGTGTGGTTGCTACTGTTGTTATGCAGATTTTACAACTGAATAAGTAGGTTTGCAGAAGTTAGCTTACTGAAGGTCCATCTTATTTCAGAGCTTGCAGGCTTAACTGCTTTTTTGCCTACTGTAATGAATGTAGCTTTAGGCAGAATGAGGGGAATGAATACGGAGAATAATTCTTGAAATACAATGTGTATTTAAGTTTATATAATAATGGGCCCTAACTAACAATGTCAAAATTCCGGAGATTTATGAAAGTAAACACATTTATTTTCCCTTTAGGGTCAAGTCACCCTACGTGTTTTCATTTTTGGAACCAGTAGCTGCTTGGTCATACTCTTCCCATGGAGGGGCAAAAGAGCACAAAAAATTTGTGCTGACTATAGTCTGTGCTCTGAACAGGTACACTGTCACCTCTGTTCAGATTCTAGGGATCAACACAAGTCATGTGACCAATCCCAACATCAGTGAGCTAGGAAAGTGTACTTCCCTTTGAGTGAGAATTGTGAGTGAGACTATGTCCTGTATGTATTTAATATGGTGGAACCTTCTTTATTCTCCCCGTGTTTCCCAGCTCTGTGGATCTCATCAACCTTCTGACTCTATTTGGATGTGTTATCATAAAAACTTGATTATTTCACAATCCTTAATTCCCATTTTTAGTAATCAAAATAGTCTCCTCAACCAAGGGCTGGGTTATTGGAAACTTAAAAACTGAGCAAAGTTAGGCAGAAGTGGTGTGGAAATGCTGCCTCTACATCCTGTTCCTACCCCCAAATCTTGTTGAGAACTGCTTTTCTAAAAATATTTCTTTCCTCCAGTCAGGAAATAGGCCCCAGTGAAGAAAGTAACAAAGGACAGTTTGGAGAGAGAATTTTCTTTCCTATATGTCCATGGAGATACATGGGTAGGGCTTTCATTAACTTGAAAGCTGAATTAAGGGACAAAGCTTTATAAAAAGCAAATTGCTGAGGAAATGTGAGGCATTATGATAACTTGCAAGTGCTTCCTGATTTCAGATGATTAAAATCTTGCTTTACCCAGTGATTGAGCCATCATGGCTTAAAATTTATTAGCAATCATTTTTGTTTTCTAAAACAGTATGAGTTAGAGAAGTCTGTTGATGTGCCCCTTTGATGTGTGGCCTGTGAAGAGGGCCATTGTCACTAAGATGGCCAAGGGGCAACAGGCAGCATGTTATGTAGCAGAAGCATTGTTTCTCATAGTTGCAAACCATGGGGTAAGAAAACTAGTGCCTTGTTCTGACTTAAAACCTCAGGAAATATAAATACATATTGTTTCAAAGAAAAACAAATTACTTCCAAGGGACATGCTGGCATTTGTGTGTGTGTGTGTGTGTGTGTGTGTGTGTGTGCTTTCAAATATGTAGAAAACCCATATATTCTACTCTTTTCAGAGATTACTGGCAGGTGAATATTTTTCTGTTTACATTCCTTTTCCACAATTTCATATTTAAAAAAATTAATGTTTTTTTGGGGGCACCTGGGTGGCTCAGTCGGTTAAGCGACCAACTTCAGCTCAGGTCACTATCTCACAGTTGGTGGGTTCGACCCCGCGTCGGGCTCTGTGCTGACAGCTCAGAGCTTGGAGCCTGCTTGGGATTCTGTGTCTCCCTCTCTCTCTGCCCCTCCCCTGCTCGTGCTCTGTCTCTCTCTCTCTCAAAAGGAAATAAACATTAAAAAACCTTTAAAAAATTAATGTTTTTATTTATTTTTTAGAGACAGAGAGAGAGCACAATCGGGAGAGACAGAGAGAGAGGGAGACACAGAATTGAAAGCAGGCTCCAGGCTCTCAGTTGTCAGTCAGCACAGAGCCTGACGTGGGGCTCGAACTTACAAACTGTGAGATCATGACCTGAGCTGAAGTCAAATGCTTAACCTACTGAGACACCCAAGCACCCCTCATATTGTTTTTTGATATGGTTTATAACAGTGTATTGAGTAGAATCCTATTTATATGATTACATTTTGTGAAAACTAACTCACATGTAACACTTGAATTTTGGAGGGTAAAAGAAATAGAAAATAAGGGGCGCCTGGGTGGCGCAGTCGGTTAAGCGTCCGACTTCAGCCAGGTCACGATCTCGCGGTCCGTGAGTTCGAGCCCCGCGTCGGGCTCTGGGCTGATGGCCCGGAGCCTGGAGCCTGTTTCCGATTCTGTGTCTCCCTCTCTCTCTGCCCCTCCCCCGTTCATGCTCTGTCTCTCTCTGTCCCAAAAATAAATAAAAAACGTTGAAAAAAAAATTAAAAAAAAAAAAAAAAAGAAATAGAAAATAAGATAAATAAATATAATTATAAGATAGAGTAAAGTAAAATAAAGTATAAAATAGAGGAAAGTAAAATAAATATAAATAAAATAGAATAAAATAAATGTAAATACACTTAAAATAAAGATGTGTTCAAATAATTGCTTTACCATTTAATTTTGATGTGACTTTAACTGAGAAAAGCAATAATTTTGGACCTACTTCCTCATTTATAATATGAGAATTATAATCTCTCCCTCTTGGAACTACCTTATAAATTAAATACTAGCACAATACCTTATGTTTAGTAATAGGTGTCCACTAGATTTTGGTTAATTTCTGTTTCTTTAAGAAAACAAACAAATCTGTTTTAAGTAGAATATGACATGTAGACAGAACTGTCTAACCTCTGTATATCACCAAGGTCCATTGGATCCAACTTTAGATTTTAGTGTCTTTTGAGAGCAATTCTAACTCTTTATAAGGATTGATATATTATGACTTTTATAGTTTCTTAGAGGTCTTCCAAAGGAAGTAAAGAACACTTACATTAAAAATAAATAGGATACTCACGGACCCTGGAGCCTGTTTCTGATTCCGATTCTGTGTCTCTCTCTCTCTCTGCCCCATCCCCGTTCATACTATGTCTCTCTCTGTCCCAAAAATAAATAAATTAAAAAAAAAAAAAGGTTGAAAAAAAAATAAATAAATAGGATAAAACTCATCCTATCTTGTAATTATCTTATGAATCCATTGAGCCCTCTAAGAGATTTTAGTGATGTTATTTTTCCCATATCTTGAAACATTTTTCTATTTCATAATCCCAGAATTATTTTGTTATTCATCTTGTATTCTCAAAAAAATTCTAAAAAAGACTTAAAAAAGGAAATAGAATTAAAATGAAAGATGTTTCACAATTATTGAATAAATCAGAAGATGAATGAAAAGAGACAGCACTATAGACTTTATGATGTTGCTGAAATTTTTTATGTAAGTGAAATCTCGGAGAATGAATCTTCAGATTATGATATTCTAGATGAATTTCCCCCAAATCAAAAATAAGTGGATGAATAATACATTTTTAAAGACAAAAGTAAATATGACATTCTCACCTCATTAGCCATTCAGCTGGAAGGATTTACTCATATAATACTTTACTACAAAAACTTGATCTATCCCCCTATTTATTTTATTTTTTTTTAGAGAGAGAGAGTGAACAAGTTGGGGAGAGGGGCAGAGGGGGACAGACAGAGAGAGAGAGAGAAAGAGAGAGAGAAAGAGAGAGAGATTGATTGAGAATCTTAAGTAGGCTGCAGGCTCATTGCAGAGCATGAGGCAGGGCTTGATCCCATGACCCTGAGATCATGAACTGAGCTGAAATCAAGAGTTGGATGCTCAACCAGCTGAGAAACTCAGGTGTCCCTGATCCATCCCATTTTGATAAAAGTTTATCTTTTATAATATGTATATCCCAGAATTCACTTAAGAAAAGAGGTTGAAAAAAAAGAGGTTAGAGTGGGAGAGAGCCAAAGCATAAGAGACTGTTAAAAACTGAGAACAAACCAAGGGTTGATGGGGGGTGGGAGGGAGGATAGGGTGGGTGATGGGTATTGAGGAGGGCACCTTTTGGGATGAGCACTGGGTGTTGTATGGAAACCAATTTGACAGTAAATTTCATATATTAAAAAAATAAATAAATAAACATAAAATAAAAAAAATAAATAAAAAAAAGAAAAGAGGTTGATATGTTTAAGGTCTTATTATAAATTATAATGAAGTGTTTCACTATTTCCTTACACTTCTGTAAATTATTCATAAAACTTAAAAAATATATATTAAAAAATTGGATGCAAATGGTGATAATTAATTTTCCTTATATGATGAGGATAAGATATTCATACTCTTTGACCTGATATTATACCCCCAGAAATCTGTCCTGAGAACATTTCAACACAAGCAAGAAGAAATTTACTGTAGCACAAAATGGAAACAAGCTAAATGTATAACATACAAAATTCTTTAATAAATTATGGTATACCAACAGGTTAGTATATCATGTAGCCTCCAAAAATTATAATTATGAAAATTTAGAAAATTTTAGAAATTTAGAAAAACATTGACAATTTACAAAAATATTTATAATGCTAAATAAAAATAACAGCATGTTAATGGATGCATAATAATTACAGATGGACTAAAAAGAAAAACATTGACCACTAAGCTTAATTCTGCCCTTAATCATGTCTTACTATGATTGCTTGGTTGGGGAGCTGAACTCAGATTTTGAAGTAGACCATCATGCTAATGGGATATTATGAAGTCATTTTGGTTAAATAGGTTATTTTTAGTCTCCATTTCTGTCTCCCATCTCATTTGACTTCCTTCTTCCCAGAGATATGCTCAATAGCATGAGTTACTTTGTAAACTTTCTTCTAGAATACTCTAGCTAGGCAGCAAAGTGGATGGACTTTCAAAGAAGGCCAACATATTCCAAATCTGAGAACCTAAAGAATTTCATTTGATGCTCAATTTTGTATTCTGGTCTATTTTTTCCTCTTTCTCATTAGGTGGTAAACTTTTTGAAGGCAGAGATGTTTTCCCAGTTTATATGAGATATGGTGAAAGCCCACAAAAAGTATTGCTTATATTGACTGAATTTAAATGCTTTTGTGAGAATAAACCTGGTGCAATGAGAATAACACATCTTGAGACAAGGAGAAGTGTTTGAAGAAAATTGAGATTTCTTGAGTGTCTGAAATGTGTGAGTCATGAGGATGAAAGTTCTATGTCTATTCTTAGAGTAATTTTCACTAAAATTTGTAAAATACCTATTTTCATCTACATATCTTTTGGAATTTATTTATTTAATTTATTTTTTAAATATAATTTATTGTCAAGTTAGCTAACATACAGTGTATATAGTGGGCTCTTGGTTTTGGGGTAGATTCCTGTGATTCATCGCTTACATACAACACTCCGTGCTCGTCCCAACAAGTGCCCTCCTCAATGCCCATCACCCATTTTTTTTAAGATTTTTTTAAAAAATATTTATTTATTTTTGAGAGAGAGAGCACAAGTGGGGAAGGGGCAGAGAGAGAGACACAAAATCTCAACTAGGCTCCAGACTCTGAGCTGTCAGCACAGACCCCGATGTGGGGCTTGAACTCGCAAACTGCGAGATCATGACCTGAGCTGAAGTCAGATGCTCAACCAACTGAGCCACCCACGTGCCCCTCCATTACCCATTTTTAATAGAGGATAAAATTTAGGCTCAAAAATGTTATATGTTCAATATCACATGGCTGTTAAGTTTCTGAGCCAAAATTCTAATACTAATCTACATGTTGCATCCATAGTATACATACAAGGCACTATTCCATAATGTGAAAAAGGAGAGAAGCTGCAAAATATTGCTTACTGAATAGGCTGTTCTCTAATATTGAGGACACTTACACAATTAAATGTGAAGTTGGCTGCCATATTTTATAATAATGGTAAAACCTAGAAAATGTGCAATGAATTTGACTAGTCCAAGGTTGTGGAATTGGCCACTTTGTAAAAAGGAATGAAATTTGATTGGGTTTTTATTCCTAGTTTTGTGTTGTGTAAAATACTAGTCTGCTTGGCCTTACTAAACACACACAAATACGCGGGCACACGGACACATACACACAGACACACACACATGCCAGTGTGATATCTTTACAGTGAACCACCTTGTTATTACTTGAAGCTGTTAAGCTGGATATAGCAGCTCTGTGGACATATGTCATTCTGTGATAAAGTTCAATAAGTGGAAATGAAAATAGTCTATAAATAGGTTACTACGCCAAATGTTTTGGGGCCTTTTTTTCCTTCTATTTTTATTTGGAAAAGGTGTAGCAGGTCACGGGTTTGTGTTAGCATTTTTACAGTCTGCGCTCCAAAGAAATCAATCACAAGTTTACAAAAGCACTGACCTTGCAGTGGAGTTGGGAAGTGCATTTGTGGAATTTCATTTTTAAAGAGAGGGAAAACTATAAATGTGATTTTTTGAAACAAAGGAAGAGTGGGAAATATTTTCAAGTTAAATTAGTGTGCTCAGGTTTATTCCTGACCTTATTAAATCTTAATCTCCCTCTTCCTCTGGATTTAATAATGTTTCCCATCTCCATTTGCCATAGATAGAGCTTGTAGGCGGGGTAGAATCTCTGTGACTTGAGTACTCTTTTAAGACTACAAAGCTACAAGGAGGAAAGTTGAAACATAATGATGGAGAGACTAGAGTTAGCAAACACATTCTTTGGACTGGGCTGATATGAGGTTATCAGTTAAATGAGTATTTGACCCACAATAAGCTATTAATGCTCTTGCTAGCATTGTCAGTACTAATATTTTATTTTGTCCCCACAATATCCAACTAGCATATTTATGAAAGTCTGTGTCCTCATGTTTGCCCCTCACTGGCTCTTTTTGGTTTGTAGTCTTCCCATATTTGCAGGTTTACTTTGGGGTTTCACACACTGGAAATATGGCTCTTTGATTTTTATACTGATTCAAATGATTCTTGTACCATCAAGCATAAGTTGATTCTGTGAGAAGTATAAATAGAGAGATGAGGAGCCAGAGTTGCAAAGAAGAAGAATTCCTCTATTTTTAGTTGTTCTTAAGATAATAACAATTATGCACATTAAGGGTACATTATAACAGCAGTTTTTAAAATATTGATCTGTCCTCTAGAAAGATAGATTATTTTTAGGGTAAGCTTATTTTTGCATTTGTTTATGTTTAGAGCCTACTGTTCATTGAAGCTTCAAGACTGGTTGAAAAAATAGGAATCTGTAATGAAATAGTAAAAGAGAAATTGAATTTAAAAAATCTGTTTCAAATATAAAGATGCCAAATTAGAAGTGCACAGATATTCTCTGTGATTGACAGATTTGATTCTTAGCTTCCAGGAAGCTGGAGTTGGGGTTTAGGAAAAAGCAAACATGGAATAATTACGTAGTTTATGATTCTTCAGAGGAAACACAGATTTTTTTAGCACTGAATTCCAAAATGTAAGATGTGGGCTTTTATGTGCTTGGATAAGAATTTATATAATGGCCTCCTAAATTATATTTTTACATGATATTCAATATTAAATTTCATATATATTTTATATGCCACCCAAAAAACTATTAGGGGCACAATATTAAAATGTCTTTCAGGAAAGTTAATTCTGTGAGGGGCATAACTGATGTAAGTCAAATACAAATCCTTATAGGAGCTGACTTTGATCTCTGATAAAATGTAAAGTAGTGAGAAAAGGATGTCTTTCCTTCAACATCATTTCTTGTCCTTGAAGGTTATTGGATGGCATATAACATCCAACGTTTTATTTTCAGATAATAACCTATGATGCTGGCATGACAGAAGTAATTTTTGCCTGGAAATACTTGTAAGTTTATATTAATAGTCACCATGTTCAGCCATTTGATCAGTGGTTCCAAGTGGCATAGTGCACATTCTCTGTGTGTCTGTGTAGTGTTTAACAGAGACCAAATGGGGTGTCTGGGTGGCTCAGTCAGTTAAGTGGCTGACTTTGGCTCAGGTCATGAGTTTGTGGTATGTGAGTTCAAGCCCTGCATTGGGTTCTGTGTGCGGATCCTGCTTGGGATTCTCTCTCTCACTCTCTCGTTTTCTCTGTCTCTCCTCCACTTGTGCTCCCCCCTCCTCTCTCTCTGTCTCTCAAAATAAATAAATAAACTAAAAAAAAATCTGTCTGAAAAGTTGAAAAAAAGACAAAATGATTTTTGGTATTTGACAAAAATAATGCTTTTTGCTTTTGATGCAATTAATTTTGAGTTCTTGTTTCTTTGACTATTTTGATATTAGGACCAGATTGGTTTTTTGTTGTTGTTGTTGTTTTTCTATTTTATTTGAAAGCTATCCATTATGATAATTAAAATCACAGCAGTATTCGAAAGGGTATTACTTTTCACTGTGACAATTTTTCCCTTTTTTTTCCAGCTACCTAATAAAATGTTTTCTCTTATCTTTTCATATACTATAGTGGTGTCCTCTGCAGAGTGAATACATTGATTTCATTTTATAAAATGAACATGGTTCTCTTAATCTACTTATAAGAATAACTTGGAATGGAGAAGTCAGAAGCCACTCCTACTGAAATAAATAGTTAGGGGTGTTCTTTTTTTAACTTAAAAAAATGTTTATTTTGAGAGAGAGAGAGAAAGAGAGAGAGTGAGTGTGAGCAGGGGAGGGACAGAGAAAGAGGGAAAGAGAGAGAGAGAGCCCCAAGCAGGATCTGCGCTGTCTGCACAGAACCTGACAAGGGGCTCAAACTCAAGAAAGGTGAGATCATGACCTGAGCCGAAATCAAGAGTCAGATGCTTAACCAACTGAGCACCCAGGCCCCCAGCCAGGGGTGTTCTAACAAGAGAAAACTGTTAGCCTTGTGCTCATATACTCACTCACCTCCAACCTACAGTGACCCGGCATGGCCTCAGTTCCCGCTGCGATACTAGAAAAGATAGAGTGGGTAGCCCAGTACCACGTAGCAGCTGGAATGGAGTGGTGAAAAGTGCACACTCTGGGGCCAGACTTGCTGGGTTCAGATTCAGTTCTACTTAACAGCTGCAAGACTTTAGACAGGATATGTACTCTGCAGTGCCTCAGTTTCCTCTCTGTAAGAGGAGCCATCAATAGCAACTACCTTAGACAATTGACATCCAGATTAAATATTTAGTACAGATTTGTAATCTGTTTAAAAACATTTGATCCATATAATAAGCACTCCGTAATTGTTAGCAATTGTTTATGTTAGTAGGAGTACTAGAAATGAAGGCAAGGAATATTCCTTTTTTTAAGGGAAGAGTTTAGACATTACAATTGAGCTGTCATGGCTAGATGAACTAGAATTGGGTTACAATGCATGATTAAGGAAATCAAAGTACATTGTTTAGTAAAAATGGTAAGTATAAATTGTAATCAGGCCATCAAAATGGAATCATAAATACAAAGTTGGGCTATAGGGGTAGATGAAGTAGACTAAGAGGTCAGGGCAAAACAAATCAAAGTCCTGTTGCTGAGCCAAGGATAAGAACCCAGGGGAGCAGGCACTTCCCAGTCTGGTTTATGCATGAGATTTGGGCATGGGGATCTTATCTTAGCAAGGAACCTGGGAATAGGAAGGAGTAGGAAAGTGTCACAACTTAGGCTCATGATATCGGTAAGGTGACAGATGCTGGACTTTATAGCATCCTGAGTTCCCTAATATCTGCTTGTGTTTGATCTGCTTTCTTCATTGGTCTGATTTGCTAAAAAGCTGCAGTGCACAGAACCCATCTTCTTCCTCCATAAGAACTTACAGAGCATCTTTGCTTGTACCTGTATACACATCATCTGAATTTTATCAGCAGAACAGACAGAAAAGAGAACAGTGAAAAAAGGCACACCATGTCAGTTTGGCTTCAAAAGCACTTTTGGTGCAGTCCCTGGAATTCTGAATATTTTCTTCCTATCAATGTTAAAGGTTTACCTTCTATAAGGTGGTAAAGTGTCACCTTTCTGGGAGTTTTAAAGATAGCAACATCCTACAATGAAATCACTTCTGAATTTTTAAAACAGTGTTAACAAATTCACACGTCGTAAACACTCCTTCCATGCTATTTCCTCCAATCAGCTCTTCACATGCTTTTAGCTGAGTTCCTACTGCTTATTAAAATCAGCTGTGTTTAGGCAGCCAGCGCACAAGCTGGCCAGTAAATACATGCTATATAGATATTTAATACAACTTAGTGCTTTATCAGTCTTTACAACCTCTAATTAGTTAAACCACAGAACACCCGAGCACATTAGGTAATTATTACTTTACCCCCATTTCACAGATAAGGAATCTGAGCATGAGAAAGATTTGGTTCTTACTATTTTAATGGTAAAATGAAGATGCATGGTAAGCCGAACTTTGGACTTGTGTAAAAATGTGGTGTCTGGTGAGATGTAAGTCCTTAGGGCTCTGGCAATGAGAAGTATAACATACTTCCTGCATTATGCAAGGATTATAATGTGATTAATAACACGCTACTTTTCCAGGGCTAGAAGTAGTCTATGTCCATTTTGCTGAATTCTCTACCCAACAGTTCATGCTTAACTGCTTGGAAAACACTCCCCAAAAGAATAATGCTCATTTCTTTAGTGTTGTTATCTTAATTAAGTCTCATAGTATTTCATATTTTCATTGATAATTTGATGGAATTGATGCCTATTAATGTTTCCAGAGGTATAAATAGGCAGAGAAGCATAATCCTTGGTGGATAGATTCAGTTACAGAATTATGTGCTAAATGAGAGAAATAATCAGTGGTAGAGGGATTGGTCATTGGTCATTGTTTCAAGGGACCTGTTCAAAGAAACATAAGAGTATTGTAAATGAATTAAATTTGTGATTCTTAGCACGACTTCTGCCTTTAATTATAACGTCGCACTGGAGACAATATGAAAATAATCATAAGATAAAGAGCATTTGTATCAAAATGCTAATCAAATTTGAGTGAATTTGTTTCTTATGTGAAATTTAAATGATCCTGTGGGTCTGGTTGATTTATACTGTTGAGTGGTACTGGTGAGGCCAGAATGTCCTGTTCCATTTTTAAATGAGCTGGTTAATTTTCACTGAGGAAAAAAAGAAAACTTTTCTCTGCATTCTGTATCTCCAACTCCAGCTGGTCATCTTCCTAGGAGGTTGTCTGGCTGTCCTGAGCATGGAGGTGGTGAGATCTCCCCACCAAGGGACTTAAAGAGATGATATGCTGCCTGTTAGAGGTTTTGGTGGAATCCAACCCGAAGGATGTGTTATTAGTCCGTTGTAATCTACCTAAGCAAAAAGCTGTTCATCAGGTGAACAATTTAGTGAATGAGTCTAATGTTTTGATCAAGTCAGAATTTTAAAAAATTGTCCAGCTAAATGATATTTAAGTGATGATTATAATTAATAACATGGTCACACATGTTCCTAATTCATGCAAGATATTATATGGCTAGAAATTATGAGGATTTCAATGTATAAAATATGACTTGATTTATATAAAGTTTGTATGGGGATGTTAAAATTATATAAGTGATTTTTGTAAAGTAATGAGTGGCATATGGAGGTCAGAATAATTGCTTATGGTCACTCTCCATACACCTACCTTGTATTTTGTAGAGAAGGAAATTAGCAAAGCAGTGAATTATAACTATCAGATGCAGTGCGAGAATTTGGAGGAGCAAGGGATGGGATTGGCTAGCCTAGGATTCTCTTTGAAACCTCTTTCTAAAGTAGAACAAAAGTGAAAGGTATGCTATGCAGAGGGAATAATGAGCGTAAAGGATGGGGGCCAAAACTCGGATTCTGTGTTAGTGCTCCATTACTTTTAGATTTGACACCTGAGTAAAGTGTGTGTTTGTGCATAAGAAAGTACTGTGCTGGTGTGCATGTGTTGATGTATGCTATACGTTTTTAAGAGAACATGTGTTTTCATTTGAAAGTTTGAAACAGAAATGTGGAAAAATACATTTTGTCCCACAAAGTGTGATATATCATTTAATCTTCTAACAAAGCTCCATGAAAATGATGGTATGATCCTTGTTTTACATGTGAGTTTGCTGAGCTGAGTGTTAAGGAACTTGCCTAAAGTGAGCATACATGTCTAACTCCAAAATCTGTGTTTACTTGAATTTCATTTAATAGCTTATGTTTGGTAAAGTTTACATTTGGAGATAATATATTCAGAAGACTAAGTAGGTGCCAGTATTCAGTGTTTCCTTAACATAGAAAAGCATTCCTTTTTTTAATTTTAATTTTTGCATTAATTTTTCCATTCTAGGATATATTTGAGAAAGAAGACCAAATATGTAAGGTCATTATTTTAAAGCAACTTAATTGGGTACCTTCTAATAATGTATGTAAATAAAACACTATTTTCATTAAATTTGGTTAGCATACAAAGTTAAACTTTTAATTCCATTTTAGACATTTTTCTATCTTTATCAACAATGTGATTTGTTTAGCCTAAAAATTTTATTCAATACTTAGTTAGAAGTTCTTGCTTTGTGAATATAACCATGAATCTTTAAAGCACCTTTAGTTTCCTATGCTTAAAATGAATCGTTTCGAAATTAAGACATTAGAAAGTCTTACTTTTAAGACTTCTAAAAAGTCTGTACTTTTCCTTCTGTGGAATATGAGACCACAAAAGAGAGATAAGTATCTGAAATATACTTGTTTGAATTCTCAACTGGATGATTATTGAAGTATATTGAATTATTTATGATGCTGTGAACTGTAAATAATGGAAATTCTGGCAAAAATGGCCTAAGAAATAAGGGCATTTCTTATCTCCAGAATTTGTCAGTGCTCAAGAATTGATTGTTGACTGAACCATATCACTGGGCCTTTCAGCCTCTTTTCTCTGCCACCTTTGGTATATTAGCTTTTTCCTCAGGCTGTTTACCATCCTGGTTGCAAGTGGACTGAGAGTGTGAACTAGGACCATGTTTATTTTTTGTTAATTTGGTTTTTTGTTCAGTGAGAGATAGAGAACGTATTCCCCAACTAAGAAGTGTCAATTCTCTGTGACTGGGACAGATTAAAAGGCAATTACCATGTTCATGTCATACATTGGATAGCTCAGAGTAATCAAGATTCATTTCCTGGAGGCAGTGATTGGGAAGGATACCTGAAAAAAATTGTAGGTTGAAAAGAAAACAACTATTAGATTTTGGTCCTAAACACTACATATATGCATTAAAAAAATTTAGTATCAATGTTACTCTGTTTTTTTTTATAGGATATTTGATTACGAGAGTTATTTTGAAAGGCAAATACAGGCATTAACAACACAAGGAACACAAGGTTAGGTTTTATTTTTTATTTTAGTTATCAGCCAAGTTTACATCAAGAATGACAGTAGTTTTATGTTTTAATTAAATGTGAAAGAAGAAACTTATGTACCAAAAGGAAGTAATAATCTCCAAATAGTGGCTGAGTTTGTGATCATCAGCATTAATTTAAAAAGTATACGTTTTAGGGGTGCCTGGGCTGCTCAGTCGGTTAAGCATCCGACTTCAGCTCAGGTTATGATCTCACGGTTTGAAGGTTTGAGCCCCAGGTCAGGCTGTGTGCTGACAGCTCGGAGGCTGGAGCCTGCTTTGGATTCTGTGTCTCCCTCTCTCTCTGCCCCTCCCTGGCTCACACTCTGTCTCTCTCTCAAAAAACAAATAAACATTAAAATAAAAAAAACTATACATTTTATAACCAACAAAGTGCCACCTAAAATTGATCATGTAAAACTTACGCATTTAAAAAAATTATTTTGACTCCAGCAACAATTTTTAATATGTGAAGCTTTTCATATAACATACTGTATCCATTGATAGGAAGACAATTTTACCAGTCTACAATGATTTTTTAGCAGCAATTATCTATACGTTCTTCATCTTTATTCTCACCTGAGAAAATACGTTGAATAGTTTGGGGGGCAAGGAATAAATGACCATGTAAATAGATTTTCAGTGGCCTGAATCATCTATGTACCTTTTCCAAAGACATATTTTAGTTTTTCTTTACCATGAAGAGAATGTCCTTTTTTTCCTTAAAGAATATAAAAAAATTTTTTTTAGTGTTTATTTTTGAGAGAGAGAAAGTGTGAGTGAAGGAGAGTCAAAGACAGAGGCAGACACAGAACTTGAAGCAGGCTCCAGGCTCCATGTTATCAGCATGGAGCCTGACACAGGCTCAAACTCAGGATCTGTGAGATCATGATCTGAGCCGAAGTCGGATGCTTAACTAACTGAGCCACCCACGGATCCCAAGAATTTTCTTTTTTGCTAATATTGATTATTAATCTATATCTCATGCTGTCATATTCATTATTTAGATGTAGTTATCACAAAAAAGAATTCACATATAATTGCATTTATTAAATTGGAATGATCCATTCAGTTTTATATTTTGTTTTAAAATACAAAATATGAGGGATGGTGAATACTTTAAGTGGATAGGAATCAAGGAAGCTGAACAGCCTTAACACTTTGACTTGTACAGGAGTAAAATTCCCCAGAACAGCAGTTGGTTGATGACTTTAGTCTATATAGACAGCATGAGGTCCATAAAATCCACATGTGATTTTAAAACTTTTAACGTTAATGACCTTCCTTGTGTCATAACTCAGGAAGGCTGGAACATAATCCATAGTGTTAGGGCCGCAGCAGGACTGACTAGTGAAGAAAAGCAAGGGAACACGGTCCTGTGGAAGCATGGGTGTGAGCCCAGGAAAACTGTAGGGCTGACTCTGTATAGGGAGAGCTAGTATGGGAGAAGCCAGGAAGGTCCATAGTATCAGGTCTTTGGTGCATGCCAGTAAGCAGAGGGTCAGGAGGTATTAGGAAATCTGATAAATTATAGCAGAATTGCAGGCAGTCATGGGAGTATAACAAATAAAATATACTTCACCAACAAAAGGGACATGATTTTATTTGTTTATATGTATATATCAATAAACATTAGGTATATTATATTTACATAATTAAATATGTTATATATTATATATAATATTCATAATCTGAATATATATGTATGTATAGACACACATATACATACACACATGCACACACACACACATACACACACACAACAAAAACAAAAGCAAAGATACAGTGTCAAGTTGAGGGCGCTATTTAGGATCAGGCCTCCTGGCCTGGCTAGAAACAGGGGTGTTAGGGAAGATGAAATCAGAAGCCTAGGCATTCTCTGGGTCAAGCAAATGATGGTATCAGCTACCTCAAGCGTGTGTGTGGCACTCAACTCTCCCACCAAAGCTAATGCTGTGAACACTGCATAAAGGAAGACTCTTAATTTCACCTTGTCCTCGAGTGTTGACCATAAAGGCACTCCCCTTTATGGTTGGGATGGGCTCAGAAAGTGGTTGAAATTTCCTTTCTTGATGAGGAGTACTGCTGCTTGGGCAGGCAAACATGGAGTGGTTGCTTGAGTTTATATTTCACCATTTGGTGCCTTTGTGGTAACATATGATAAGCATTTGTCCCTCTGCTGAGTGGACCTCATTGTAGCTAGTCATAAGTGAAACTTACCATTTCATTCTACTGCAGACACTGGTTTGGGACAGGTTCTAACATTAGAATACATTGCAAATACTTGTATGTGATGGATGTCTGAATTATCTTCCTAAATATTTTATAATAGTACTTTAGTTCAACCTTTTATCTATTATCTTATTCCTTAACGTTTAAAAATGCTTAATTATTTGTGACATCTGCATAAAAATGTGAACAATTTCATATAAAACTTTTTTTTTGCAATACCATATATATTTACACATATATGTACATATATATATATATAATGTATATATATATATATATAATTTTTAAGAAAATGAAGTAAAATTTACAGATTATAGCTGCCTAGTTTACTCCCTTAAAATGATAATATCTCCAAGCAGGAATTCTCTAATCAGGGTTCTGTGAAAAGTTCTATTATTAAAAATAATCATTTATCAGCATAAATTCATCCCTAGGTTTTATTATAACTGTCATTATGTAATGTATATTCCCAGTCTGCCCTAAGGGAATGAGTAAATTTATACACACTTAAAAAAATGCCAGCATATTTTTGTAGGAAACATTTATTGTAACAGAGGCAGAAAACTCATCAAAATGGACAAAGTTGTGCATATATATGTTGTCTCTGAAGTTAGAGGCTAATTATAAAATTCACTACTTAAGGGTGTACTTTCCTTTGTCGGTTCACATCATTTATTCCTGAAATACAGGGATGTTTACTCATTATTTTTGGAATCTTGACAGTTTTTCTTCATTTTGTTTAGGTACAAATAATGCACTCCCTCAGAAAACTGCATGGTGAGTCAGTCATTTTCAGTAAACATTACTTTTCTATTGAAAATATAACTTCCTCCAGATGCTGGGTTAAAATCAAAACTGGCATCATACCAGTGTAGACCTAAAATTTGAGGATATCAGAGCAGACTTATTTTTTCCTACCCCTGCCCACCCCTACTTCAGATCATTTTAAACCAGGATTGGAAGTTATTTGAAGATGATGTTATTTTTGAAAGCATTATACTTTTATCCTCAGGCATAGATGAGAATAGTCAGAGTCTTCACCGAATTATAAACCTTGTTTGTTAAGGATGCTGGAGTCATGGTCTTATTTATCTTATTTCTGACACTGCTCCCTACTTGCCTTGTTTTTCACTGTGAACTATGCCATACGATTCCATTATTTAAAAATTCATGATGACTCCTCTTTTTTAGCAGTTAGACTATTCTGACTGGTACCTGAATTATGTAACTGAAAAAATTTTAATGAAAATTTTGGACAATCCAGGAACCATTTACTTAGCTTACAGATCTGTTTGTAATGCTTTTGTGTGACAACGTGGTGAGGTGGGTTTTGTATGTACAAACTAACAAAGTGAAGCTAAATCAAAATGGGTTAAGGATCATTCACCAAACACACACATACACACGCAACCAATTATAGACCCAGGGTAAAGCATATTGCTTCCTTATTTTTTTAAATGTTTATTTATTTTTGAAAGACAGAGAAAGACAGAGCACGAGTGGGGAAGGAGCAGAGAGAGGGAGTCAAAGAACCCGAAGCAGACTCCAGGCTCTGAGCTGTCAGCACAGATCCCAACACGGGGCTTGAGCTCAGGAACTGCCAGTTCATGACCTGAACCAAAGTTGGTGCCTAACCAATTGAGCCACCCAGGTGCTCCAAGCATATTGCTTCCTAACAAACAGATCTTTGTTCACCATTGTAGATATTGAATATGACACCTAATAGGTACTTAGTGAAAGTCTGTTGAATGAATGAATAAATCAACAAATGGCTATAGTTGGAGACAATGGGACGTTTATGAAGAACTGTCTCTGATTTGAAATTTTAAAAGATGAGTCAAGCTTCTTAGCATTCTGTGTACCCCACCCTCTTCTGCTCCCCTACCCCAGCATGTCCAGGAGCTAGAAATATCACCTCTCATTCTCTAGTTCTGAAAGGCCTGTTATACAAAGGTCTTTTCTCATAGTTGATTTGTGAGCCTGGACTATCAGGAAATTTTATAGACCTAAGACTCCAGATACGAGACACTAAAATCAAACCTGTATTTGATTTTTATTTTACAAATTATGTACTTTGTGTGAATTTTTCCCAGAGATAAGGTGAGAAACCAATATCTGAAATGTCCCTAATCGTATGAGGATGTTTATAATCAATTACATACTAAAATGTGTCCATCCTCAAATTTTTGTGAATTTGGCTTCCATTTGATATGTAAATCTTACCTTCATCATGATGCCCTTTTTGTTCCTATTTTATCATTCAATAATAATTCATGAAATGTGTATTATATACTTAGTTTGGACAAAACAATGAGTTATATGCTCTGGGGACAGGAAGATTCGGAAAACATGGGTTTGCCTCCCAAGGAAGCTGTGCCTTGGGGCAGAGATTGTGGAGAGTGGCATCACGACATGTAGCATTTACTAGGTATGTGTGTCTTTGCATCAGCCACTTGATCTCTTAGGGTCTTAGTTTTGCTTATTGGTGAAATGGGATAATTTACAGATTGGAGTTATTGTATGGATAAGACTTAAATAATAATTTTTTAATGTTTGTTTATTTTTGAGAGACAGAGAGAACACTAATGGGGGAGGAGCAGAGAGAGAGGGAGACACAGAATCCAAAGCAGGCTCCAGCCTCCCAGCTGTCAGTACAGATCCTGACGTGGGGCTTGAACTCACAAACCATGAGATCATGACCTGAGCCAAAGTTGGACACTTAACTGCACCACCCAGGCGCCCCTGGATAAAACTTTTTTAAATGTGGAAATTCTAACAAATTATAAAAGACCACATGCAGATATTAAATGTCCTAGAAAAGCTTAGAAAAATAAAGAATTATTGTATAGACTGTTTTATTTTTCTTGTAGTAAAAATATCTTAGAGATGTAACGCTAACAATAACAAGTATTTATTGGGCATGTATTGTTTGCTAGGCATTTTTCTTTTTAAACTCAGATTATCATTCCCCAATGGTGTTGTTACTATCTTTACTATGCAGATCAGAACAAAGAGGGTAAAAAAAACGTAAATAACTTGACCAGTGTGCTCCAGCTGGTATTCCAGTGGAGAAGCAGGGATTCGAACATAGGCAGTCTAGTTCACTGCTGTTCGGCTGAAGGTGGTGAAGTTTTGCAATGAGCGTTTACTTCTGGCCGTACTCTGAAAATGGGGCCTTTTGCAATCCAGCCTTGAAAAATGTATAGAATGCTAACAGTGGAGATGGAACTCTGACAAAGGTTTTCTCAACTCGGAATTGTACGAGGGAAGCTTCAGGGTGGGACAGCCTTGACAGGGTTTAGAATCACTGATGCAGTCATCTGGTGAGAAGTGGGGAGAAAATGAGTTACAGGTTTTGATAGTTGGGTTACGTCAGATTGTAGAGTCTTAAATGTCAGTGAATTGAATTTGTGTTTGACTTAATGGGCAACATGGTCCTATACGCTGTGTTTTGTGGTACTTGCAAGGACAGAACCAAGTTCAGAGCCAGAGGTGGGGCACAGCCTCATGACCAATAGTGGGAAGCACAAGTGAGTGTACCCACTTACATGCAGCTGTGCTGGAAGTAGAACCAGGAGCCAGAAAGCAGGCATCTGGACGGAAGTCACTTAAGAAGAGTGATTGTAAGAACCTGAGCCCACGAGAGGCTTTACATACAGAAACGTCAAGATACAAAGCAAAGGAAATTTTCAAGCTCAAACAGAAATCTTACCAGGTTGCAGCCTGTTTGCAGAGCCACAGCTTTGCTCTCAGTGATGGGTGGGGGGAGGGAGAGCTTCTGGGGTTTAAAATTGGGCTGATGTGGAAAGGAGGGTAAATGATAGAGTTGTATTTGTGGAAAAATTACTGTGACCAGAGGTTATGAGATAGATAGAAGTCATTAAAGTTAGGAGGAGCAGTTTTCAAAAGAATCTAGCAAAGTTTTGGCCAACTGAGTTATTTCATTGTGGTAGGTGGAGAAGAGATAGTGACTCTCATTTTCATTGGCTCACTATGGCTCTATTTTCTTTTTGAGAATAAAAAAAACATGCCTTGCAATGGTAGAAATAATAATTTTAAAAACTTCTTAAAACATCACATTAATGAATTATTAAATGAAATAATAATTATTAAAAGAAATAATTTTAAAAACTTCTTAAAACATCACTTTAACGAATTACCTACACTCCTACTTCTGAGTCTCTCTCCTGAAGATGTACTCTCAAGTGTCCCTACCACACATATTGATCAGAATAAAAATGCTGTCCTTCCCAGAGTTAGGAGTATACTTTCTTAGCTCCATTTCACACCAGATTTCATCAGTCTTTCTTAAGTATAACTCACAAACTCTCCACATTCCCAGTTCCCCAGTTTTCATGAGTATGAGACCCCAGTGCCTGAGAATATCGCACTGCTAACAAATGAAAAACAGTGGAATGTAAATGATTCTGGATTCTAGTGCTGGCTAGCTGTATGACCTTGGTTAAAAATATTTGCCTTCGGCTTGCCAATTTAGGCCACAGAAATCATTGGCAATCCTTTTTTCCCCCAGTCAGTGAGAACATACAAAATATTAAGCTTATCACTTATTGCCAGCCTGTATTTGGGCAAGGCCAACAGTCCTGCTCCCATAATATCTTTCCCGTAACACCTATAGGACATAAATCCGCATTCACAATACTGCTTTTGGCTGAGATGAACTTATTTATTTGTGTAGATTTGGCCTTGTTCTGTAATTCTACTAGCAGAAATTAGAAAAGCAAAATATGAGAAGAAAAAGAGAGGTAAAATAGTGCCATAGCAGCTTGTGGAAATAATTTTTGGCCTCAGTTTTGACATCAATAAAAGAAAGGAACCTAAAGAAGGGATTGCTGAAGGCCACTGCCAAGTGCAAACTTCTAAGATTCTGTATTTGAATATAACTAAAGTGTCCCAAGATAGTGGTTTAGAAAGAGTCCAAGTTCAGTTACTGACTCAGGTGAAATGGAAAATGAATTTCTTCATTTTTAAAATTAGAAAACTGGATGAGCTTATTATTAAAATACCTATCATTTAAAAAATTCTTAATCATGAATACTGTTAGAGAAACAAAGATCTATTAAATGTACTAGTAATGAAAATAACCTGCTCCTTGTAAAGCTTTCCAAAGAATCATTATTTACTCCTCAGCCATCCAGTATGCTTGTATATATGCACATCTTTATCCATCTGGGATAGTTAAGTTCTAATGTTGCTGGGGTGGTCTATGAAGACAAGATGATTTTTCAAGGTTTTTTCCCCCCCATTCATTTGAGCTTATGTTTCTGCCCTTACGTACAAACATAGTCAAAAACAAATACACATTTCAAACAATAAGGAGTCTTCAAAGCTATTTTTTCCCCTAGCAGCAAAATTTCCATCCATATCTCTGTTTTCCTGTGAAATAAAATACAGACAAACTACTAGGTGTGCGATATACTCATCAGACAGTCAGATGGCAAGTGTAGAGTCTGGCTCGGAGAAAGGAAGTCAGCCCGAATCAATAACACCTGTAATGGAACTCCCACGCTGAAACCCAGGACACAGGCATCCAGGGGATCAAATGCTCTTCCATAATGGAGAGTGATTTCAGCAACTGAACACTCCCCGAAAGTAAATGGATTTCTTAAATGATAACAGAAGAAAAGAAAAAAATAGGAAGAAGGGTTAAAACAGCAGGACCCAAGCTACAGTGTATAGAACTATATCCCCACATGAAAATCAACAGAATTCTTGACTTCATTTTATCTGTGACTTTGATATTAGGAAAATACAGGGTCTTCACATGTTATATTCAATACTAATACATATTTACTGAACACCTAATATGTAGAAAATACTAGGAAATTCTAGAGATGTAATAAAGTGTAAGAAAGCCTGTATCCTTATATTCCATGAGCAGGTAAAATGAATGATTCAGGGTGAGTACAGACAAGTGTAGAATGAGGTAGTTAGCAAAATTAGGTGGAAGATACTGGATTTGAACTGGTCTTTCAGATAACCTAAATTTTAATAATGTGAGATTGCTTAAATAAAGTATGTCCATTCAATAGTCTGCAGTGGCACTATTAAAATGTTTTTGACAAATAGTAAATGGTATGGTAAAATGTTTAAAATTCAGCAGATTTTCATTATTATATTATGAATTATATCTTTCACTATTGATCTATATCCACTTGTATGGGTATATATGTATATATATGTGTGTATGTATAAGAAAAATATCAGAAATATTTCAGAATATCAATTACAAGAGATGACATTATCGTTTTACCTTTTGGAATTTTCTAAAAACTTCCTAATGATCACATAATTGTTTGGAAAATGAGCTATTTAAAAATTAAATAATAAAAGTTTTATACATTTCACATGCTACTTAATTTTTTTTTTTTTTTTTTTTTTTTTTTTTTTAGAAAGAGTGCAAGCAGGGGAGAGGGGCAGAGGGAGAGAGAGAGAATCCTAAGCAGGCTCCACGTTCAGCACGGAGCCCAACATGGGGCTCAATCCCATGACCCTGGCATCCTGACCTGAGCCGAAATCCAGAGTCAGATGCTCAGCTAGCTGAACCACCCTACATATTACTTAGTTGATTATTTATGTCTATCACATAATGATACAAATTATTGAATATCTAGCAGTGGTTCCAAGTTGCTGACCGTAATATACATGTTGACTTCCAGATATCTCTATGCTTCATCACCATAGTTTCAAAATAATTTCTTGGGCATCTACTCTGTGTCAGCCACTTTCCTTTTTTCTAGGAGGCAACAATGTAACTAACAAAACAGACAAAATCCTTTGCCAACAAATGCTTCACATTCTAATTGGGAAAATTAGGTAATGATAATTAAACACACACACACACACACACACACACACACACACACACACACACAAGATACATCAGATGATAAATAATATAGACAAAATAAAGCGATAAAGTGGCCTGGAGAGTTCCAGGGAAGAAGTCAGGGCTGCATTTTAAAATAATGTGATAAAGGAAGTTCTCAATGAGAGGGTAATATTTGAACAAAGATCTGAATTGTTTGAGGGAGCCAGGCAGCCAGCAAATAGCTGAGGGAGAAGAAATCCTTAAGGAAGGAAAGTGCAAAGATTCTGAGGCAAGAGCTTGCTTAGTGTGTTCCAGCATAGAAAGGAGCCAAATGCAGAGTGAAAAAGGCAAGATTGAGAGTGGTGAGCCTGTATAGCGTTTCATAAGCCACTGTAAAGAATTTGCCTGTTATTTTGAATATAATAAGCCATTGGTGGAATTTGACCAAAGAAGTGACATGATCTGCCTTTTTCTCCCCTTTTCCTTTTTTCTTTTCTTTTTTTTTTTTTTTTTAAATGATAGCAAGGTAAAGACTAGTTAGGAGGCTACTGCAATAATGTGGTAGGGGATAGGGCGGTGGTTTTAGGGCTTGGACCAGTGTGGAAGGGGTGGGAATTATGGGTTGTGATCAGATTCTGACTGTTATTATTGGATACTGTGGTGTGAGAGAAAGAAAGGAGTCAGGGATTATCTCAATGTATGGTCAGAACAACAGAGATGATGTAGTTGTAATTTACAGAGGCCATTAAGCCTGTGGGAAAGCTCCCTTCCTTCCTTCCTCCCTTCCTTTGTCTCCCTCTCTCTCTTTCCCTATTTCTTCCATTTTTGTTGGGATATATCATGAACTCCATTTTAGACATACTGACTTGGAAATGCCTCTGTAACATCCAGGTGATATGAGTGAGTAGCTAGTTGGATAGTCAAGTCTGGAATTCAGGGGAGAGGTCCAGGCTAGAGAAATACATTTGGGAGCAGTTATTAAGCAATGATATTTAAGGCTTTGAATCTAGATAAGATTTCTGGTAGAGTGAGTGATTATCCAGTAGGAAAGAAGGTCAAGGGCTGGTTATGGAACCACTGTAATATATAGGGTCACTGAAATGAGACAAAAGCAAAGGAGACTAAAATGGAATGGCTAGGGAGGAAGGAGACAAACCAGAAGAGTTGAAATCTTGAACTATTATTTAAAATTTTTTTTAATGTTTATTTATTTTTAAGAGACAGAGCATGATTGGGGGAGGAGCAGAGAGAGAGGGAGACATAGAATCCGGAACAGGCTTCAGGCTCTGAGCTGTCAGCACAGAGCCCGACGCAGGGTTTGAACTCATGAACAGTGAAATCATGACCTGAGCCAAATCTGCTGCTTAACCAACTGAACTACCCAGGAGCCCCTTGAAATACTGTTTTTAGACTAATTTAAAAATAAACTGCAAATGACCATAAATATTTTAGTAATGAAGTATACTTTCTTATTGAAAAACAGACAAATAATTTGAGTCCTTTCGTAGTTACTATTGTGGCTGTTATTTCTACTGCTGCTTCTCCTTTTCCTCCTACATACACAATAATTTCCTCTTACTGCTTCCGTACTAATAAAGATAGACAAAGTGAGAGTTGATTTCTTACTCATAAAAATTCCATATAAACATAGACATTTTTAGAAATATGCTTTCAACTTCTTTTGAAGTGTTGTTTTCACTATGTCAAGGAAGTGATATGACCATGTTGTGTGTAATATGAAGGTCTTGGGAGACTAGATGTTGTCTATTTCTATTCCTTTCCATTTTGTATTTTAATTCTTGAGGGATGCTGGATTGTAAATATAGAAAACATCTGATAATGCAGAAAACTCCTCATTGGAGATTAGTTAAAATCAGATTGGAGAACAGTTGGAATTATTTTAAAAAGGGTGCCAAGGATACCCTTTATTTCAGTAAAACATCATCAAGGAATTTCATGGAGACCCAGAGGAGCAATATGTGTGTACTGAGGTGGGGTGTGAAGAAGCAAGAACATCATAGTATTTAGCCTGAACTGTAGCTGCATGTAGTAGAACTGTTTTAATAGAACAGAAAAGCATAGAAAGCAAAAATGTATATCCCCAGGCAAAGAACAGGCTTAGTGATTTCTGAGCTGGTAATCAGAAGTCATCCTAGTAGATTAAAGGCTGGTCTGTGATAAAAAGCAAAATGAAAACTGCCTACCTGTCTGGAGGCAGAATTTAGAGGGATGTGTATTTTGAAATATTTTTTTTTAATTTTTAATGTTTATTTATTATTGAGAGACCGAGACAGACAGAGCCTGAGCATGGGAGGGACAGAGAGATGGGGAGACACAGAATCCGAAGCAGGTTCCAGGCTCTGAGCTGAAAGCACAGAGCCCGACGTGGGGCTCGAACTCACAAACTGTGAGGTCATGACCTGAGCCGAAGTTGGACAGTCAACTGACTGAGCCACCCAGGCGCCACTTGAAATATTTTTTTAATCAAACACAAATAGTCTCCTCTGAATTATATTGAATAATTACAGTTTTAGTTTATTTAGTTTGGAAGATGTCATATTGTGCTTAATTTCTCTATAAGTTTGTTTTTTTATTTGTATCTTCAGCTAAAATTAAAATAGAATAAAATAGATATTTAATAACAGTATATTTTAATAATGTATAATTTAATAAAAATGCATGTTTTTCATTTCAAAAAATACTTCAGACTGTGGAAATACCCCAAAAGCAAAAAGGAATGACTCTGCTTTTAAAGGACTAAGTTGGCTTGCCTCCTTGATGCTTCCTAGGGATCTATTCACCTGGGTGGCCAAGACTTGGCTTGGAAAGGGAAAAGATGCTTAGTGAGAAAAACTCTACCACTCTCTCAATGTGCACCTTGAGCCAATATCTGGGCTTTACATTTAATGAGGGAATGTCTTGATATGTTACTGGTTATCAAAAATAAGATCACCCTAGGCAGAATTGGATGTAACTTGTAGCTGAGAAAAATCGTCGTCCTTTCTAGAAATGCTTACATAATTCCAGGAATTCTGCTTTGCTGCTAAATGCAGGACAGTGTCTTTTTACAAAGACACAGTTTTTTGAAGACTATGGTGAGGCAGGAATTTGGTCATATTTATGTGTTTTCAGAACAGCGAGTTAAAAGGTGATAAAGAGAATCAGTGAATCAATCATGTTTGACTTATATAGCAACTAAGGATTGTTGTGATTTTGTTTATTCTTCGCCAGATTGTCAGTTTTACTAGTAAGTTGTTTGGAGGTGAATAGGTACATATTTAATATCAAGCCCACATTCCTTGTGATATCAGTGGCTATGATCGCAGTTTTTGCCTCTGTATGCTTGATGATACTGATTCTGAAGACAGTGATGGAAGTATTAACATGTTGAGCTTGCTTGCCAAACACACCATACTGTATCTTATAGCCATAGCTACCAACATGGAGGAGAGTATGATCATTTTCTTTACTAAGAAGTCACAAGAGGGGTTCCTACGTGGCTCAAAGTGTCTGACTCTTGATTTCACCTCAGGTCATGATTGCAAGGTTCATGAGTTTGAACCCCTTGTTGGGCTGTACACTGACAGTGTGGAGCCTGGTTAGGATTCTGTCTCTCCCTTTCTCTCTCTCTCTCTCTCTCTCTCTCTCTCTCTCTCTCTCTCTCTCTCTCAAAAGATACATAAACAGAACAACAAAAAAAGAAGTCACAAGAAAAAAAAAGTGCTATGTACCCTTTATTTCCTTGTTTAGAAATGGTCACTAAATAGCTTTGGAAAACATTTTTATAAAATCACCTGTACTAGAATATGAGTCTGGTTAGTGGGGAATCATTAATAAAGTTGTGAAAGGCAAGAAGAATTGCTGATCTACAGCTATGAATTCTAGTTGGAACATACCGTGATTTATGTGACCAGAAGGACGTTAAGGAAGTAATACCTAACAAAAGTTAAAGAAATATGCTGATAATTTATAAGTGAGTTTAGGAGCTGAGAAATAGATTTAGGAGATAGTTATATTCATCAGGTTAGGCTGCCATAAAAAATACCACAATTTAGGTGGCTTATTTTCTCATAGTTCTGGAGGCTGGAAGTCTGACATCAGGGTGCTAACACGGTCAATTTCTGATGAGAACTCTCTTCCTAGCTTGTAGGTGGCTGCCTTCTCACTGTTGTGCTCACATGGCCTTTCTTCCTGTGTGTGTGTGGAGAGAGCACTCTCTGGTGTTCCTTCTCATGAGGACACTAATCCTATTAGATCAGAGTCCACCCTTGTGTCCTCATTTAACCTTAGTTACATCCTTATAGGCCCTATCTCTTAATACAGTTACAACGGGAGTTAGGGCTTCAACATATGAGTCTGGAGGGAGCTCAATTCAGTCTGTAACAGTAGCCTAAGCCAGGGAGTAGGTGGAATCACTAATGCTTTATGTACAAAGAAGTAAGACCCAAAGGAAAAGTCTGGTAGTTGAGTATAATGAGGACTAAAGAAAGTCATTGACTCTAGATATTAAAGTCATCATGAAAGAAGCACTTCTGGAATGGCAAATAAGGACAACCCCCTCCCCCCCCAAACAAAACAAAACAAAACAAAACAAAACAAAACAAAACATGATATTTTATTAAGAGAGAGAAAGAGACAAAGAAAGACAGAGGGAATGAATACTGGCAAAAACTGTCAACCTAAACTTTTTTAGAACTCTAGAAATCAAAGAATTGCGAGACCTTAAGGAACTCAAGGACAGCTCAAGAAGGATCATTGAATCTGTCTAAGAACAGAGAGTTTCGTGGCAATTTTTTTTTACTTTCTCTATATTCATATCGCCCTCTCTAGCTCCATCGTGACTATGAAAACCATCAGCCTTCCAAATGCAGTAGGTATGAGAAAAGCAGCCAGTTAGCCACTGGAGGGGGGAAGACCATTTTGGAGCCCCTCAAATATCTCCACCCCTTAAAACAACAGTGAGATACTACTGTGTACCTATTAGAATGGCCAAAATCCTGATCACTGAGAACACCAAATGCTGGTGAAAATCTGGTGCAGTGGGAACTCTCATACATTGCTGGTGGGAATGCGAAATGGTACAGCTAGTTTGGAAAACATTTCGGTGACTTCCTACAATCCAGCATATGATCCAGCAATCATGCTTCTTGACATTTACCCAAAGGAGTTTAAAACTTATGTTTACACACAAACCTTCACATCAGTATTTACAGTCACTTCATTCATAATTGGTAAAATTTGGAAGATTTTGTCCTTCAGTAGATGAATAGATAAATAACCGTTGGCACATCCAGACAATGGAATGTTATTCAGTACTAAAAAAAAAAAAAAAAAAAAAAAAAGAGCTATCAAGTCATGAAAAACCACGAAAGAACCTTAAAAGAATATTGCTAGATTTTAAAAAGCCCATTTGAAAAGGTTACATACTGTATGATTCCAGCTATATGACATTCTGGAAAAGGCAAAACAATGGTGACAATAAAAATATCAGTGGTTGCCAAGGGTTGGGAAAGAGTGGGGAGAGGGGGATGAATAGATGGAGCCCAGAAGATTTGTAGGGAAGTGAAAATATTCTTCATGTTACTATAATACTGGTTACATGTCAGTATACCTTTGTCCAAACCTATAGAATGTATAACACCAAGAGTGAATCTTAAAGTAAGCTGTGGATTTTGGGTGATTATATGTGTTAATGTTGGATCACCAGTTGTAACAAATATACCACTTTTGTGGGGGATGTTGATAGTAGGGGAGGGAATGAATGTGTGGGAGCAAGGGGTGTAAGAAAAATCCCTATACTTTCTTCTCAATTTTACTGTGAACTCAAAACTGCTCTAAAAAACAACATTTTTTATTAATTTTTAAAAAATGATTCTTATTTTTGAAATAGAGCATGCACACAAGCAGGGGAGGGGCAGAGAGAGGGACAGACAGAGAATACCATGCTGTCAGCATGGACCCCAGTGCAGGTCTTGAACCCACAAACTATGAGATCATGACCTGAGCCAAAACTAAGTCAGACACTCAACCGACTGAGCCACCTAGGTGCCCCAGTAATTTTGTTTTTAAAGATTCATCACTGCTGAATTGTTACTATCTGACCTGTCTGGCATATTCCTGGAAAAAATTCCATTAATAGGGCCTGTGTTTGTTTGACCTGATTCAGAGTTTCCTCAGTGAGGAAACCCTATCACCAAGGAGTCAGCTGAAAAAAAAATTCAAGTTAAGTTATTAAAAATTGAGATGGTATTACCATTGGACAAAACAAGAGGCTAACCAAAATCTTAAAAAGAAAGTCTGAGGAATAAGAAATCTACAGGGTATATGAAAGTTTACAATATACTTCTGGGGATCTAGAAGCTCACAGCCATATGGCTGTGTACATGCCAAGAAAGTAGTTCAGAAGACCTTAATTTCTTACCTCTGGCTGACCTTTAGGCTTTGCACAAATAAGTGAAGTCCAAGACAGAGCTTAAAACTGCTGTAGTTTTAAAGTCATACCGCCAACATACATACAGATCTCCTCTTCAAAGGTTTAGAAACTTCATTGGTTCAAGGCATTTAAAGAAATCTCTGTCCAATCATTGACTGCTTACTAGACTCACTATGCTGAAACATCAGTGGCTACAGGTGACAAAGAATATGGACTTTTCCAACATTAGTCCAGGAGATTCATTAAACAAATAGCAACAAAAAACTATGGGAGTGAAGGATCTGATTTCTTAAATTGTACAGTTTCAACAACAACAAAATATGACATACAGAAGGTAATGGGAAAGTGTGACCCATATACACGTTAAAAAAATAAAAAGTTAAAAGACACAGTCGCTGGGGCTCCTGGGTGGCTCAGCTGAGCCAAGTTGAGCATCAAACTTTGCCTCAGGTCATGATCTCATGGATTTATGAGTTTGAGCCCCACTTCAGGCTCTGTGCTGACTGCTCAGAGCCTGGAGTCTGCTTCAGATTCTGTGTCTCCCTCTCTCTCTTCCCCTCCTCTGCTTGTGCTCTATCTCTCTTGCTCTCAAAAAAAAAAACATTAAAAAAAAAGGAAAAAAAAAAGACAGGGTCCCTGAGTCACTTGCAGGGCTCAGTCAGTAGAGCATGCAACTCTTGGTGTCGGGGCCATGAGTTCAAGCCCCATGTTGGGCTGAAGATAACTACAAAGAAAAAAAAAGAGAGAGAAAGAGAAAATAAAAGTAAGGAAAAGAAAAGAGTCCCTGAAGAAGCTCAAATGATGGGCTCACTACATAAAGACTTACCAGCTATTATGAATATGTTTACCAAACTAAAGGAAATTGTGTCTGATAAACTAAGTATGAGAAATATATTTCATTAAATATAAAATATCAACAAAGAGATCAAACTTAAATATATATATATATATATATATATATATATATATATATATATATATATATAAAACTAATTAGAATTCTGGAGTTGAAAGTATAACCAACTAAAATGAAAAGTTTGAAAAATTCACTGGGCAGGGGTGTGGGGTTGGATCAAGAGTAGATTTGGGCTGGCAGAAGAAATAATTTGCAAACTCAAAATATAGGTGAAGTGAGATTATTCAGTCTGAGTGATAAAACGAAGAAAGAATAATGAACAGAGCCTCAGATACCTGAGACACTATCCAGTGTTCAAAGATACACGTAATGAGGAGTCCTATAAAGAGTGGAGAAAGGGGAAGAATATTTAAGAAATGACGGTCAAAACTCCCCATGTTTGATGAAAAACATTCATCTACACATCAGCTCCAAGTAGTATAAACTCAAAGAAATTCATACCTATGCACACTGTAATTAAACTGGCAAAAGCCAAATAAACAAAGAGAGAATCTTAAACACTCTGAGAGAAAGTACCTTATAACACATACAAGGGATTCTCAATAAGAACTACAGCTGCCTTAATCAGTAACCAGGAAGGCCAGGAGAAAATGGAATGACATATTTGAAGTGCTGAAAGAAACCAAGAATTCTATATCCAGCCAAACTATCATTTTAAAATAAGGTGAAAGTAAGAAACTTAACAGAGAAACAAATTGAGAGAATTTATCAATAGTAGACATCCCCTATAAGAAATACAGAATAAAGTTCTTTAGGTTGAAGTGAAAGAACACTAGACAATAACCAAAATCCACATGAAAAACTAAAGAGCACAGAATAAAAGTAACTACATACATGCATATTAAAGATAGTAAGTATGATTATATTTTTTTGTAACTCTTCTACTTAAAAGACAAATGTATAAAGCAATAGTTTTATTTTTTATTTTTTTAAAGCAATAGTTTTAAAACTGTGTTGATGAATTTCTAATATATAAAGTTGTAATTTGTATGTCAATAATAGCACAAAACAGGGGAGGAAACAGCTATATTGGAGGAGAGTTTTTGCATACTGTAAAATTGAGTTGGCATTAATCTTGACTAGATGGCTTTAAGTTAAGACATTAATTGTAAACTACAAGGCAGCCACTGAGAAAATTATTCAAAAAATATAAAGAACATCAAGGGAATTAAAGTAGTGTACTTGATGACATCTGTTTCACACAAAAGAAGGGGAAAATGGAAGATTGAGGAAGAAAAAAAGATATAAGATGTGCAAAAATAAATAGCATGATGACAGGTGTAAGTTCACTCTTATTGGTAATTACATTGAATGTAAATTGATTAAGATACCAACCAAAATTAAAAATAAAAACATATCACATGGGAAATTAGAAGCTACTGCAAGATGAATGAAATTAAGATACAACATACCAATATATATGGGATGCTGCTACGGTAGTACTTATAGAGAAATTATATGTTTATAACTGTGAATACCTATATTAAAAAAAAGAAAATAGGGGCAACTGGGTGGCTCAGTCAGTTAAGCGTCCAACTTTAGCTCAGGTCATGATCTCATGGGTTCATGAGTTTGAGCCCCACTTCAGGCTCTGTGCTGACAGCTCAGAGCCTGGAGTCTGCTTCAGATTCTGTGTCTCCCTCTCTCTCTGCCCTTCCCCTACTTGCACTCTGTCTCTCTCTTGCAAAAATAAATAAGCATTAAAAAAATTAAAAAAAAAGAAAGAAAATAGTCTCAAGTCAATAACCTTTCACCTTAAGAAACCAAGAAAAGAAGAGAAGAGTAAATGGAGAGTGAGAAGAAGGAAGGAAGGAAAAAAAGATCAAAATGGAAATAAATGAAGCAGAGAATGGAAAAACACTAGAGAACATAAAAAAAAACCAAAAGTTGTTTCTTTGAAAAATAAACATAATTGTCAAACCTTTAGCTAGACTGACTAAGGGCCGGGCGTGGGGGGAGTGTGGGAGAGGAAACTCGAATTACTAAAGCAAGGAATGAAGAAAAAGATATCATTATCAACTTTATAGAAATTAAAAGGATTATAAGGGAATACTATTGCATTAGGTATCTTTGGTTGCTATCTCAAATTATCACAAATTTAGTGGCCAAAACCAACATGGACTTATTATTTTACTGTTGTGAAGTCTTCAATGAGTGTTACTTGGTTAAATAAAAAAATGCAAGGCTGCATTTCTTTCTGGAGGCTTTAGGCGGGAACCAATTTCCTTGCTCTTTACGGATTCTACAGTATGCTAATATTTCTTTGCTTGTGGCCCTCTTCCTTCAAAACCAGCATCAGCAGGTAGAATTCTTAGATCACATCAGTTTGATCTCTTCTTTTACCTTTCTCTTCCACATTTGACTCTAGTGATTACATTGGGCTCACCCAGATAAAACCTTTCCCTATTTTAAGGTCAGCTGATCAGCAACCTTAATTCCATCTGCTACCTTAATCTTGCCCTGAAAGGTAAAATATTTATAGGTTCTAAGAATTAGGACATGAACACCTTTAGAGAACGATTATTCTGCCTACAAAATTTATAAACATCTTTATGCCAACAAATTAGGTAACCTGGATGAAACTGACAAATTCCTAGAAAGACAGAAACTACTGAAACTGACTTTAGAAGAAATAGAAAAACCTGAATAATTATATAACAAATAAAGAGATTTTCACTTGTGGGAAGAATTTAAAAAGTTGCCACAAAGAAAAGTCCAGGTACACATAGCTTCACTGGTGATCTCCAGACTTTTAAATGAGAATTAATTATATTCCCTCACAAATTTCCTCATCCCCACAAAAAGAGTATTAAATACTTAGCCACTCATTCTATGATGTCAGTATTACATGTTACTAAAACCAGATAGATATCACAAGAGAACTAAAGGCCAATACATTTTATGAATATAGATGAAGAAACACCAACAAAATGCTAGCAAACCAAATCTAGAAACATTTATAAAAGATGCTAAAGAGACGCCTATGTGGCTCATAAGCATCTGACTCTTGATTTTGGCTCAGGTCATGATCTCACAGTTCGTGAGATCAAGCCCCACATTGGGCTCTGGGCTGACAGTGCAGAGCCTGCTTGGGATTCTCTCTCTCTCTCTCTCTCTCTCTCTCTCTCTCTCTCTCTCTCTCTCCCTGTCTCTTTCTGCCCCTACCCCACTCATACTGTCTCTAAATAAATAAATAAATAAATAAATAAATAAATAAACAAACAGCATGACCAAGTTGGATTATCACAGTTCAAGCTTGATTCAACATCTGAAAATCAATTAATATTAGTAAACAGCAAAAAATTTCATTACCATTTCAATAGATACATTCAACTAGCCAGGAGTAGACATGAACATCTTTAGTCTGGTAAAGAGGGTCTCCAAAAAATGAAACATAGAGCTAACATTATACTTAATCATCAAAGACTGAACACTTTTCCTCTATGATCAGAAATAAGAATGTCTGCTTTCACAACTTCTATTCAGCCTTGTACTTGCCTGTCACTCAGGCAAGAAAAAAAATAAAATACATTCATATTGGAAAGGTAGAAATAAACCTATCTCTGTTTGCAGACAACTAAACCTTATTTATGGAAAATCCTAAGGTATCCTAAAAAAGTTTAGAGGTAATAAATACATTTAGCAAGATTGGTGGGTACAAGATCAATGGAATATAGATTAGTAGACTAGTACTGAGAATTCAGAAGGTAACTCCTACCTTTATGGTCAGTTGCTTTTCAGCAAAGATGCCAAGACAATTCAATGGGGGAAAGAATAGTCTTTTCAAAAAATGGTGCTGGAGTATCTGGATATTCCCATGCTAAAGAATGAATTTGGACTCTTATATGACACCGTATATAAAAATGATTGCAAAATGGATCATAGACTTAAACATGAAAGCTGAAACCACAAACCTCTTAAAGCAAAGAAGTAAAACTTCCCAACTTTGAGTTAGGCATTAATTTCTTGTATATGGCACCAAAAGCATAAGCAACAAAAGAAAAAGGAGATACATTTGACATAATTAAATTGAAATTTTTTTGTGTTCTAAGGACACTGTCAAAAAGAAAAAAAAAACACAGAATGGGAGAAAATATTTGCAAATCATATAGTTTATAAGGTACTTTACCCAGAAGAAAATATATTCCTTGGAATTTATCAGTAAAAGAGAAATAATACAGTTTCTTTAATGGGAAAAGAATTTGAATAGATATTTCTCCAAGAAGATATATAAATAACAAATACATGAAAAGATGCTGAATAATTAAGCTATCAGGAAAATTCAAATGAAAATCATGATATTCTACCACTTCAGAACTTCTAGAATGGCTTAGAAGTTAAAAACAAAACCAAAAACATAGAAAATAAACAGTATTATTGAGAATGTGGAGGAACTCAGATCCTCAAAAATTATTGAGTGGGAATGTAAAATGTTGCAGCCACTATGGGAGACATTTTAAAAATTTCTCAAAATAGTAATCATTTATTTACCACATGGCCTACAAATTCCACTACTAGAAATATACCCCAGAAAAGTTAAAATGTGTTTATGTTAACTTACCCCAGCAAAAGCTAACATACCCCAGAAAAGTTAAAATGTACAGGTTTTATGTTGCTATAAAACCTGTACACCAATGTTCATAGCACTATTATTCATAACAGTCAGAAATTTGGAACAGCCTAAATGACTATTAAGTGATGAGCTGGTAAATAATATATAGTATATCCATACAATGAAATACTATTCAGCAAAAAAGGGGATAAAGCACTGATACTTCCATAACATAGATGAATCTTGCTGAGGGAATGAAGGCAATCACAGAAAACAAGGTGTGATTCCATCAGTGTGAAATGTTCTGAATACACAAATCCACAGAGAAATAAATTATATTAGTGATTTTTAGGAGCTGTAGGAAGGACAGAATGGAGAATGACTATGAATGGATATGGGGTTTGTTTTGGGGGGGGGGTCATAAAATTATTCTAAAATTAGATTTTTATGATGGTTACACAGTTCTGTAAAAATACTAAACACTTAGTTGTACAATACAAAAGGGTGAATTTTATGGTATGTGAATTATATCTAAAAAGCTTTTAGTTGGGGCGCCTGGGTGGCTCAGTCGGTTAAGCGTCTGACTTCAGCTCAGGTCACGATCTCACGGTCCGTGAGTTCAAGCCCCGCGTCGGGCTCTGGGCTGATGGCTCAGAGCCTGGAGCTTGCTTCCAATTCTGTGTCTCCCTCTCTCTCTGCCCCTCCCCCGTTCATGCTGTGTCTCTCTCTGTCTCAAAAATAAATAAACATTAAAAAAATAATAATAAAAAAATAAAAAGCTTTTAGTTAAAAATATCATCAGGCATTTTGCTAAAGGAGTGATAAAGAGAAAAGGAAAATTACAAAGAGGTTGAGATTGAACCGGGATAAAATCTAATACCCTTTTAAGAACTTTCTATGTACACAAAAGAAGAAAGAGGACAGTAAAGTTTAATGGAATAAAGGAATCATTGATACGTTCTGTGGAGACTGAAATGTTTGCAGACAGAAGAGAAGAAACTAAGAGAACAGTGGAAAATTTAAGTGAGGGAGCATGGTTTGATCACTTCATTGCATGTGAAAAAATCGAAACTTTCTCTAATACAGATCCATTGCTTCTAATTATAAATGATTGCTCTTGTTATCAAATTAAAATTATCTAATTATACAGTTTATGTCCATCAGTGCTTTTCTTCTCTGAAAATTTCCATGACATCTAACCAGAGCTAGATTGGTGAGTTAGGTCTGTGCTAATGCTGTGGTTAGGAAATTTCAAAACTGACTATTTTCAACCTTGACCCTCTGAGTCACGCGAGGTCACTATGCCTGGCGAAAGTCTTCATGGTTTTCTTATTTGTCGGCACATACTAGTTCTTCATGCTAGTTGAATGGTTAATACAGTTGTCAAAATGTTGAAACAGGAATTCTTGAATTTCGTTCATCTGCTTCAACAATTTGATTGCTGGCTTTAAAACTCCTTTCCCAAGGCTGTTATTTTTTGTCAATTCTAGAAAAAAATATATTAAATATTCTCTTATTAGAGCATCTCTCTTTTATATGTTCTGCCCCCTAGTATGTCCATAAAGCTAAAACTGCTTGAAATCCAAGAAAATATTATTTAGAGGTTCGTAGCTATATTTTCACTATATCAAAAGGACTAATGGAAGCTTACATGTACCTATAATAAGGCTTCAAAGAATACATATGGAATCAAGATCATTTGTTTAAATTGGAAATATATCCATGCAACGTGGAAATGCAATCTTGAGGTAACATCTTGCACAATAGAAACCCTGATTGTATGTGTAGCTGTCTTTCTATCTATATATTAAAAATGGGAAGTTAATAAGTTATTTCAAAGCCAAATAGGTTGATAAAAATTCTCTTTAAAAAGTCTCTTTTAAAAAGGCAATAGAGAAGTCCTAAATGAAAACTTTCAAATATTGTAGTGCTTACCTCTTTGGAATGGAGAAAATGTGGACAAGTATATCAATATGTAAATCAAATTTTATTTTTAACTATTTTATTTTATTTTATTTTATTTTATTTTATTTTATTTTGAGAGAGAGAGAGCGCGCATGAGGGTGTGTGCACATATTCATGAGCATGGGGAGGGGCAGAGGGTCAGGGAGAGGGAGAGAGAGAATCAAGCAGTATCCACGCCCAGCACGGAGAGAGATCATGACCTGAACTAAAATCAGGAGTTGGGCGCTTAACTGACTGAACCACCCAGGTGCCCTTGTCAAATTTTATTTTTAAAAGGATGATTGGAATATACTTTAAAAATTAGCACAAATATTTGACGTAAGGAATTTCGTAAATGTTTCTGGAGTGTCATGACGAATTTATAAATGATACATTAAACCAATATTTTTGGTTTGCATGTGAAGACTTCCAGTCGCAGTGTAGTTTCTGTTTTGCCTATGCTTAATGATAATCAATAATTAGCAAAAATTGTTCCCCCCAAATCTAGAGAGATGATATCAATTAAAAAGAAAGTATCAGAGGCAGTGGGAGTTTACATATGAATGCCAGACAGCATTTTAAGCATTTTTCTTTCCTTGCTAACACAGAAAATCATTACAGCTACCCCATTATCAAATGAGACATGGAAGACCAGAGAGGTGAAGAGCATTGAGACTCATACAGTTAGTTAGTGGCTGAGCTGAGATTTAAATCCAGACAGCCAGGCTCCAGTGACTTCATTCCATAATCACTGTTACTCACCGCAATTGTTTTCTTTGCTTTCATTAAGACAAAGTATTTTTCTTAGTCATCTTTTCTCTCAACTTTACCAACATTCCCAACATAAATGCATTGAAAATAGGCTAACATTGTGTTCATATATTCTTTTCATTCTTTTAGGAAAAGTATATGTAGATTTTATGGCACTAAAATTGACAAGTTATTTACATGATTTCATTTTATTTCTTGTCCAGCATAACACACACACACATGTTTAATGTTTAAATTACTCAGATATATGAGCAAGTTCAGACATTTTTTTAGAAATACTGTATGAAAGTGAGACTCAAATGAGTAAGACTTATTTCTCATTCTGCCCATGAAAATCAATTTCACTAGTAGCATGGTTGTAGCAATAGTTGATTTTAAAGTTTATTTATTTATTTATTAGTAATCTTTACACGCAATGTGGGGCTCGAACCCACAACTCTGAAAGCAAAATCACATACTCCTCCAGCTGAATCAGCCAGGCGCCCCACAGCAGTTGATTTTAAAGGCAGTGAGTGTGTGTATGTGTGTATTTTTTTTAATTTATGTTTATTTAGGAATTAAATATTATGGTTAATAAGATATAAATTATTATGTTACTAGTAAGATTCTAAATATGAAATATAGCTTTAGAAAATATACATTACTACTATTAACAGTTTTTATTCTGTATATTCAGAATGGGGATTAAACAATTTTCTAGAAAGAATTACCATTTTCGATTTTGAGAAGTATTGATGCCACTCATGTATGTACTGTAAAGTAAATGAATTGAGGTTTTGTTTTGTTTGCTTGTTTGTTTTTAACTCCAGTGCTTTTGCTCTGGTCACATTTACTCTATGACAAAAATTTCTGAACTTGGACTGAGCAAAGAATACTGTTCCATCTACTTATTGAACTGGTTTTCTTATCATTTTTAAATGAATATATAACTATTTTTATTACGAAGCTGCCATGCATAAAATATTGTAATATGTAAGCTAAACTTTCAATCTCAGATATGAATCTTTATTTAATAATCTCCGAGTTAGTGTGTTTTCTCATTTTAAGCCACAGTATGGTTATGTTTTTGTATGAATGGGCAATAACAGTAGCAATATGTAACACTTGGTGTTAGTGCATTGTCTCCTCAGTGCTAAGTATTTTAGATTAATCATATTTAATAATAACAACCACATTTAAAGTAAGGGGTATAATTTTTATCCATTTGCAAATAGTCAACTGATGCTGTTAGAATTTAAGTAACTTGCTTATAGTCATACCAGGAGGAAACAGGGCTAGATTTTAAATCAAAGACCTCTTACTCCAGAACCTCTGTGTTTGATCTATTTAAAAATAAATTGTTAATGTTTATTTATTTTTGAGAGACACAGAGAGACAGAGAATGAGCAGGAGTGGAACAGAGAGACAGGGAGACACAGAATCCGAAGCAGGCTCCAGGTTCTGATCTATCAGCACAGAGCCTGACGCAGGGCTTGAACCCATGAACCATGAGATCATGACCTGAGCCAAATTCAGTTGCTTAACTGACTGAGCCACCCAGACTCGCCAGTGTGTAATGTATTTTAAACTTTAAACTTTGAAAGAGTTAAATAAAGCATTAGCCAACTTTCATGCTTTCCCTTGGATAAACGGGAATGTCAAGTAGCTATGAAAATATCATTTCTCTATCAGCTACAGCCAATTTATCTTCTGTCACCCTTACTTGCTATCAGGATTCCCAACTCCTACTCTCCCCTCCTCACATCCTCTGTTGGCAAAATCCTGTTGGCAAAAACTCATAAGAACACCTGGGAAAAGAAAAGGGGAAGATGAAGAATTTGAGGAGATCAAATATTCCTGGGGTTTCCTCATTCACTTGTTAATTCTTTTGAGTGCCAACAAAGTGATAAAAAGTGGGAGTACTGGGATGAAGAGACAAGGGGCCAGTGTTCAGAAGCTTCACGATCTGTAATTAACGCAAGCAGCAGTTGTGGACTAAGGTTCTGTCCGTGCTATTAGCATAGCCCTGCCCCTGTTCCATCCGGAAATGCCTAGAATATACCAAACCCAGTTTTTCTCTGAAATGTAGCTGAGTCTTTATTCATTCTCGAATGGTCAAAACCCACTACAAGAATTTATGTATTGTTTACCTTTCACTGTCTTACCGATAAAGAAAAAAAAAAATAAGTTATGTTAGGACTAAAATGGAGCTGTTTTATTCCAGAAACCCTTTTAGTAATTTGTGTGAGACACTCTCATGAAAAACCTAAGGACCTAAGCACTTGATTCTGGAAAATATGCCTTGGGGAGAATTTGTGAAAATAGCCTGTGCAGTCTCTTTTTGAGTTATGGAGGATAAATAATTTTGTTTGATATAAAAGTGAGACCTTTAATATTAATTCATTCAATTTACTTTTGCCTGAAGTGAATTAGGTACCATTCCAGGCACCAGTCCTTAAAGTGAACAGATTAAAGTCTCTGACTTTATGGAGGTCTGCTGAGGAAAAGAAAGGAAATAAGCCGGGAACCAGAGAGACCAAGAAACACTTTTGAGGTTTTGAAGTAACAGAAGCCCCATACACTCAGCCCCAATCCTATAGGTCTCTGCCCCCCCTCTTTGGGGATGTCCGGAGCCCTTGTCAAAACCAGAGGTGTTTTTCTATGTGCCTTACTTTAGGAGAGTTTCCATTTCTGATGTTCTTTAGGTAGAATTGGAGGCAGAGGAAAAGTTCTTCTAGAATAAATGCTTGATGGTCCACATAAGGGCCTTGAGTTTGTTTTCCTACAGACATCGGTGGTTCTCTTTCCTATAGATGGTTCTCTTCATATTCAATGTTCAGGGAATATGGCAGCCTACGTCAGCGATGCCATAACTTAAGTACAATTTCTGAGTAAACAGCTATGTGTGCGTGTATTTGTATGTATGTTAGCACACACATATAGAGACACAACCTCAAATGAGTGTATTTATATATCCATAAACTTGTGTATATTCTTGGGATCATATATTCAGAAGCTAATATCACATAAAATCAGTCCGTGTTATTGGTAGATGAATAATTGGGTGTTCAATGCCTTCCTCACCGTGGCCACCTGACACTCTTTGGTGCTTTCTACCAGGACTTGTCCCCAGCTTACATGAACACATGCTGCTCTCAGACTGTGCCTTGTTAGTTTCCATTTCTTGCCTTTGCTGGATTGTCCTCCCTGTTACTTAAACTATGTCATTTTGCATGAACCATGTTTTCCAAGTTCATATTAAAAGGAACCTTCTACATAACGTATCGTCCCCCACCATCTGTAACCTCTTCTCTTCTAAGGATTCATAAAATTCTACTTGTATTTATTTCAGAGTGGTGCTCATACTCCGTTTGATTAATAGTTTTGTTGTTTTCTTGGACTCAGTACATTCTTCTCCATTTCATCATAATGCCAGTCATTTATAAGGCAGGGATTGTGTTTTAAACATGTAAAATTCCCTCAAAAATGCCTAGCACAGGATTGCATACTTAGGTGAACACTTGAAACACAGCCTTTTCATAAACTGGGCTACATTAATCCTAGAAAAACATCTTCCGTAAACTTACACTACTCTTAAATCATCCATAGTGCGCTTGATGGACATGGCTTTCAGGTCTCCCCCACATATACACCAGCTGTCTTCTTTATTTCTGTTTGTAGCACACTGTTGTACCTGAGACTCCTGCTGTATTTTCTTTTTCTCAGTTTTGAAGATTCATTGTAAGGATCCAAGCAAGTTTTTCCCCCCTTTGACCGTGACAGAGTTGTTAAATGTCATTGATTGACACCACAGATGTTAAATGTATTTTAAGGAACAAAGCCTTGTTGGCAGAAAGTCACCGGTGTAAATAATATATCATAAGTAGCACCCTGCATAGTTTTCATTGGCTTTTGCTGTGTACAGAACTTTAATCTATGGCTTTCATTCTTGTTTACAGTGTATACCAAATCATGAACCTATTCCTTTTTGAAAAATAAAGTGTTATCTAGCACAGGATCTCTGCCCCCTTTCTAATCTTTTCTAATCTATAAAAACATGAGATGTTTTCAAACCAAATATTGAGTTTAGCTGACCACAAAATGGAGATTTCCTCTTTAAATAAAAGTGTGTGTTGATGGATTTTATAGTGTGTAGTTTAAACTGCTTCCCAGCCATTAAATATGGACACTTAAATGCATTTAGAGCTTAGCCATCAGCTTTTTGTGGTATCAGACTTTTTATTTTGTTCTTTTATTTGCACAAATATTATTAAACACAGCCAGCAGTGACTTAGAATTAATTCGTGGATATGAAACTCATTTGTCACAGAATTTGACAGATTTTTACAATACCAACACAAGACCAGAATTTTTTATTTAAATATTGAACTTGGTGTTGCATAGTTGAAGAACAAAATGATTCTTTTCTGGAAAAAAATCTGTTTTAGTTGGCACAGATCATATAGATCATCATTTTATACCCACCTCTCTTAGTATCATTTTGTTGGTGAATTAATTTAAATCTAGAAAAAGTTGGTTTATCTTTAAAAATAAACCTAGCCTGAACCTACAGATCTCTGGTGATATAAAGTAATTACAGGAATCAGTTCTTTCATATTGGTCCTGTGATAGGACTCTCATGTTATCTTTATTTCTCTATACAGGTTTGATTCCGTTAGATAATCTTTGTATTCTCCAATACAGATTGGCTGGAAGAATAGGTCTGATTAGTTTTGCTAATTAGTTTTTTCCCTCTGGTGGGAAGAAAGAGTCCTCACAGCCTAATACTTAGAGGTTATTAGCCTACTGATTCGGAATTCAGAACACACCTCTGGACCGATAGTTACCATCCCTCTGTACAACAAACAGAGCAGCAAATTAACAACAAAGCAAACACGGGGACCTAGGTGGCTCAGTTAGTTAAGAGTCCGACTCTTGATTCCCGCTCAGGTCATGATCTCATGGTTTGTGAGTTCGAGGCCTGAATGGAGCTCTCTGCGCTGTAAGCTTGGGATTCTCACTCTTCCTCTCTCTCTCTCTCTTTCTCTCTCTCTCTCTCTTTCTGCTTTTCTCTCAAAATAAAGAAGTAAAACATTAAAATAAAATAAACACAAAGAAACCAAAAGCTTAGCACTAGGTGTACAAGAGGCAACATAGCTGGTAGGAGATATTAGGCTTGGCAGCTGTATGATTGACATATTCATTGTACCCATTCATTCAGAATTGGATTTGAAATGGAATTGATTATTTCACATTAATTTCTTGGCAATGAAAAAAACATGGGCAGCTCAGGAAGCATATATTTTATTATACTTGTTAGCCTATGACATGTTTGAAATTTGCAAATCATATTTCAAATTATCTGAAAAACAGGTTAATAAAGACCACTCTAACCTTCTAAGGCTTTTGTAAAAATCAGAGGTGCCTCCCTAAAAACTTAGTCTTATAACTAGTTAAGCCTGAACACAATTAGATTTTTTTAAAATTTTTTTCTTTTCTTTAATGTTTATTTTTTAGAGAGATAGAGTGTGAGCAGGGAAGGGGCAGAGAACAAGGGAGACACAGAACATGAAGCAGGGTCCAGGCTCTGAGCTATCAGCACAGAGCCCAACGTGGAGCTCGAACTCACAAACTGCGAGGTCAGGACCTGAGCCGAGTCTGTCGCTCAATCGAATGAGCCACCCAGGCGCCCCACAATTAGATTTTTGGTAACTGTTATTTTCGCACTGGTGATATTAACCCCAGCATTTAGCCTATGACATATTTTCTGTAATCTTTATATTTTAAATGTGTGGACATTATCTTTAGTTTATTTGAATATACTTGTTATTAGAACTTTATATGAACCAATCTCAAGCCTTCAGGATATTCCTGAGGTGTAATGAAAATGTTTGACTAAATGTTTCACGGTAAATATAATGGAAAAATACTGGATTAAATGAGGTTTATCACGTTTTCTCAGAGCGTTTATATGTTAATGTCCTTTGAAACTCTAGCAGAGAGGGCTAATAAGCTGCCCCCATCTCCCGCCTTTTTTGTTATTTTTCCTCAGAAAATCTCACTGAACTATTTTGCAGTATTCACTTTACCAAGTGGTATTTTAGTGCTTAATATCTTACAGAGCATCTTTCAAACACATCTCTCTTGATGATTTATAGATTTTTATGGAGTCTGGTAGCTGGATTAGATGATTTATGACTCTAACTCTAACAGACTGGATGAGAGAACTCAAGATATTTTTGAATTATCTGAGTAAATTCATTCGAAGTGGCAAGAATAAGGGTCATTAACTTATTAACCATGGGGAAAAACTGGAAAATTGATGATGTTACCTGCTCAGAAGTAATATTGCATTTGCTGTTTTGGACCATGCCTATGTCCTTAACTCTCTTAACTCAGAGTATTAACACCTTCACTAACGTTCTCCTTGTTTCGGGGTTAATGCTTGTTCTCTGCTTGACCATCTTAGGGCAATAAGTTTCAATTTTAATCACTCATGGCATAGCTTTGTTCCTGAGGGAATTTGTTACACTTTCGTAATTTCAAAATTAAATTATAAATTATATTACTTTCTGCATCTTTTTTATGTTTTTCTACTTCCTGTGCTTCTTAAAAGTATGCATGCATTGCTTTTTATAACATGAGATATAAAATGCTTCCATAAATCAATTTTCTAATTCAACACAAAGCATAACACATTTTTGAGTTAACCAGTTGTCAATATGCAGAAGTAAGTTGATAAAACAGTATGAGAACATTTTTTTTTTAACGTTTATTTATTTTTTGAGACAGAAAGAGACAGAGCATGAACGGGGGAGGGTCAGAGAGAGGGAGACACAGAATCCGAAACAGGCTCCAGGCTCCGCCGAGCTGTCAGCACAGAGCCTGACGCGGGGCTCGAACTCACGGACCGCAAGATCGTGACCTGAGCCGAAGTCGGCCGCTCAACCGACTGAGCCACCCAGGCAGTATGAGAACATTTTTAATAGCAACATTTTAGAAATTTTGTCTCAAAAAATCTTTTTAATCTAATTTGTTTTATTTTTATGACTTATAGATAGATAACAACTTTTCTTAAACCTTTTGTGTCAACACAAATATACTATTGTTAAACAAAACCTAAATGATATTATGTCTTCAGCCTAGGCATGATTTTACACCACGTCCTTCTTAAACTATACTAAAGTCAAAAGCCGTAATAAGTGGTGATTCTGAATTTAGCAGCAAGAACATGAAATCTCGCCAAGGTTAAAGGAAAGCTGAAAAAACATCAGCTAGACCTTTTGTAATCAACCTCTGACTTCCCTCGTGTGCTGGTAGTCTAATCAAATTTACTTCTCCGAGGTTTTTTTTTCAAAACCCATGGAGAATTTGCTACTTACACATCTTTTCAGAAATAAGCATGAGGTTTTCAATGTCTGCTAGAGGCCTAATAACAAAAGATATTGTGAACAGAATACCCTTCCATGGACTCTTAAGGGGAAACAACTACTTTGTTGAAAATAAATATTTTGGCCCTGTAAAATATTCTTTCCTCTCAATTAATTATTATAGAGTCACAGAACCTTGGAATACAAGTAGTAGTTCAAGACGATGGAGTCAATTCGTTTGCCTTTAAAAGGAGATACCTTGTAAGAAAATAATTACAGTTTCTTCTCCCCTGCCCCTTCTCTCTCTTGTCTGTCTCTCTCTGTTTAGTTCTCGTGTGTTAGGTGCTAAGGAAAGTAGATGATAATGAATTGAGAGAATAGTTCAATAAACCTCAATGTTGTGTGGTGGAATGGAGTTATAGTGCCAGGTATTTGACTTTTATAAGAGGACAAGCTTTCTGTGATTCTCCTTATTAAGGAAAAATTGGACTTAGGCTCCTCAGGGAGAAAGCAGCCAGTGGCTGGGGGGAACAACTAAAGGATTATATTGGAAAATGATGGAAAGGCTTCAGAACAAAATGGCTGGGTTTCCATGGGAATTCAAATGCTGTGAGAAAATTAAAGATTGGAGAGGTAGAAATTTATCTAAGTTCTTATAGCAATCAAGAGGTAGAGCTGTAACTCAATTCTTTTTTTTTTAATTCCAAATCAGACGTTTCTTCTGAAAATTTACTAGGTGTAGGCTACTGGCAGAAAATACTGAAAGAATCAAGGATAAAAAGAGGGCAGAGGGAGAGACAATGATGCCTTTATGGGGGTAAAACTTATTTGAAAAGAGAGAATTGATACATTAAGAGTTTGAGCATAAGTGCAGAAAGAGTGAATTTAGAGATCAAACATGGAATTTCCATAATGTATCAGTGGGGGGAAATCATGTGGTCTCCCAACTGCTATGGCTGCATTTTGCCACCAGGTATATTTTGCTTATCTTCAAAGTGTTTGGGTCTTATCTCTGGTTTCTTTTGTTCTTAAAATGAATTCGCACCTATATTTACAAAGTAAGAGATTATGCCCCTTTTGTAAAGTCTGAAACTGGCAAGGCTGGTTCTGATTCTTGTGTGGCTACAGTTTCCAGTAGAGATGATGAATAGCTACTCCCTTCAGATAGGGTATACAGTCCTCACTTTGCCCCAGCTACTCACCTCAGCCAGCTTCAGTCATTTATATTACCTGCTTGACATATGTGTGCCCTTCAGGATTTTTTAACCTCTAAAGTAAGGAGCGAACAATCATCTGTGCTTACGTTGCAGAATAAAAGTCATTCATTCCACGTGTATTTATTGATCACCAGGCATGTGTTAGATATTAATCTGGTATTTATAATACAGTGCAGTGAAGACACCAGAAAAGTTCCTTCTTAGAGGTTCTATTCTAATGTGAGTGGCAGGCAATTACCAAAATAGTCAGCTAAAGTGTATAGTGTGTTGGTGGTAAATGCTAAGGAGAAAAACAAAGCAGGAAAGTAGACAAGAGGCATTAGTGGGTTGCTGTTTTAAGTAGGGTAGTTAAGGAAAGTCTTACTGAGAAGGTGACATTGCTAAGAACCTGAAGAAAGTGAGTGAACAACCCCTGTGGCTCTTTGTGAGAAAAGTGCTTCAGACAGAGGGAAGAACCAAGGGAAGTTGCCCTGAATGAATCTGTTAGTGTGTTAAAGGAACCTTGAAGAGGCTAAAGTGGGGGGCATGTAATGAACCACTGGGAGAGTAACAAGGATTTGGATCTGGAATGGTGTGATTGTTAGTATCCTGGCTTTCATTCTGAGTATGAACTATATGACCATAAATATTAGGCCCTAAAGGAAGTGAGTTTATGCTAGACCGGCTCTAAGGTACACCATGAAGCTGGATATGATTTACTTTGTCTAAATATCCCTCAATTCTCTCAAATATAAATAAGGGTAATGTATGCCCTTTCAACCACCTAAATATGCCATGCGGCAATAGATTGATTGGAAGAGAGGATGCAGATAAGTCCAAAACATAAAAGAATCAGAATGATATGAGGTTTTTGTTGAGAGTGAATTCCTCTTTTGTTGAGTGATGTTCCAGATAGTGATTCATTGCCTCAGAGTTCCAAACTTACCCTTAATTACCTGCTGTGCTATAGTGGAGTTAGACCCTATAAACACTTTTTTCCTTTGCAGGAATCTCAACATTAAGCTTTGTCAGTAGAGGGCGCTAAAGCAAAATTGCAGAAGGAAGAGTGTTCCCTTTCTGGCTCTCCTGTGAATCTGTTTTGCTACTTCTTCTACAGCAAGAATGCCAGTTTAGGAATGTGCAGTGGCACTCTGCTTCAACCGTGTACCCAGAGCATGCAGTCTGATGTGACACTGCTGTGGCTTTCCTAGTGGGATGCTATATACAGTGGGTTTCCTGCTGATCTGCTGGTGAGCAGGCTTCTAGTGCTTTGACACCATCTGTATGTAGTGCTTTGACACCTGTCTGCACCCCCAAGAGGTGTTTCCTGCTTCCCTATCAACTGTAGACCAACTCTTGTCTGGACAGCTCAGCAGACTTCACTATCCAGTGGGCTGTAATCATACCTTCTGTATTGATAATCTGAATTCTAGACATGGGGAGATCTCCCCACCTGTCCAAATTATAACTTCCTTGGGTATAGTCCCTCAGCTCTAGAGTTTTCTTTAGATATCTTGTGACACCTTTATAGTTAAGTTATATGTGATAATTTTTTGTTGATAATTTTAAAATGATTTAATTTTTCTTTGCTCTATTTAGTAATTCTCCTACACTTCGCCTGTTCAAATCACATGGTTTCTAACTCCTGATTAGACCCTGAATGGTACAGGTGGTAAGAGCAAAAAATTAATTCTTAAACTTACAGACACATGTTTCTTTTTTTCAGTATTCTCAAGGATGCATTAAGTTGAAAAACTCAACCAAAGTGTTGTTTGAGTTGCATTTATCAGAGAAGTCAAGAGTGATACTAGCATGACAGGTGGAGTAAGAGAGGCAACTGACATAAATGCAAAGCACTCTCAACTAGCAAAGTGTTGTGCACTTAATAAGGGATAAACAGTGATGGTTTAATTTAGGGCCATGCACATTTATGGAGCAGTTTTTTTTTTTTTTTAATTTTTTCAACGTTTTTTATTTATTTTTGGGACAGAGAGAGACAGAGCATGAACGGGGGAGGGGCAGAGAGAGAGGGAGACACAGAATTGGAAACAGGCTCCAGGCTCCGAGCCATCAGCCCAGAGCCTGACGCGGGGCTCGAACTCACGGACCGCGAGATCGTGACCTGGCTGAAGTCGGACGCTTAACCGACTGCGCCACCCAGGCGCCCCTATGGAGCAGTTTTTACATGCAAAGCAACTGTGCCACTTTCACTGAAACTTACAGTGATCGATTTACTCAATGTGCAGTTGACCCTTGAACTGCATGGATCCACTTGTATGTGGATTTTATTTTTTATTTATTTGAGAGAGAGAGAGAGAGAGAGAGACAGAGAGAGCATGGGTGGGGGAGGGATAGAGAGAAAGGGAGAGAGAATCCCAAGCAGGCTTTGCACTATCAGTGCGGAGCCCAATGCGGGGCTCAAACCCACAAACCGTGAGATCATGACCTGAACTGAAACCAAGAGTTGGATGCCTAATTGACTGAGCCACCCAGGTAGCCCTGTATGTGAGTTTTTATAGTACATACTATAAATGTGTTTTCTATTCCTTACGTTTTCATAGTAACATTTTTTTCTCTATTGTGAGAGTGCAGTATGTAATACATATATCATACAAAGAGTATGTTAATTAACTGTTTATAGTATCAGTAAGGCTTCTGGTCAACAGTAGGCTATTAGTAAAGTTTTGGGGGATCAAAAGCTATATGTGGATTTTTGACTCTGTGGGGATGCCAGTGTCCCTAACCCTTGCATTGTTCAAGGTCAACTGTATGTATTCATTGAGTGTCAGGTAAGTGCTGGCACTAGATAAATGCTGGGTAATTGCTGTGATAATCACACAGAGTGGAATGGGAATTTTTACCTTTCAGATAACTTAGAGTCCTATGGGGTTGGGGGGAGAGAGAGAGAGAGAGGGAGAAACACACACACACACACACACACAATCACACATCACGATGTGATAAGGTGATGATGGAAGTGACAGAGTAGAAATGTAATAATAGAAAGGTCAAGTATGCCTGTGGCTGAGACTTAGAGATGTTTTGATGGCAAACAACCCTTCCATTAAGGATCTCAGTCTAGAGATACTGCATTGCTGTCTTTACATGTTATAACACTAAACCTTAATGAAAAAGGTAATATCTGAGACCACTTAGTTTTTTTTACAAGAATTAGACCCTTTGATTTACCACTTCCTGTTCTAGAACAATAATTTACTGAATCACCTGGCAGTTGAATAAGAAGTCAACTTCTTAGATGCTACTGAACATTTGTAGGATAGTTTACTGTCCAGATTCTGCTAATTGGAGAAAAAAAATTAACTCACAAATTTAAAATATCATGCCAATCAAGCTGTCAAACTTTAATGAAACAGTGGAGAAGTGCCCAATAATTTTATTTCATCAATAAGCCATGTATATCCAAGGCATACATTTGCATATGGATAAAAGATGCTAGCACAGATTCAAAATATCCTACTTTTATTTAACTACTGCCTCTTTGGGGCGCCTGGGTGGCTCAGTCGGTTGAGCGCCGACTTCGGTTCAGGTCACGATCTCGTGGTCCGTGAGTTTGAGCCCCGATCGGGCCCCTGTGCTGACAGCCCAGAGCCCGGAGCCTGCTTCAGATTCTGTGTCTCCCTCTCTCTGACCCTCCCCCATTCATGCTCTGTCTCTCTCTGTCTCAAAAATGAATAAAAACGTTAAAAAAAAATTAAAAAAAAAACAAAACTACTGCCTCTTTTAAGTAATTAGGACATGAAACAGTCTAACATTGTAATTTAAATTGCAAATATAAACACACAGAAGACCTATTTATCTGAATCTGTATTGTCTTAAACATCAGTGCTGGTAACAGTGTTTTTCATTTAATGGTATTTTTTCCTATCATATAAATAATGCATTAGGATATAAAACTGTCCACCTGTGCTGTACATGGTTATTATTCATTATGTTGTCCTTGGGAAGTCTGGTTCCTAAATATTTATTAGTATGAACTCATTGAGTTGTTTTAATCGTTAAGGACTATGTTGAAATCTTAATCCTGTTCTTTTGAGACTCAGCGAACCCTAGAATTAATGTGGTAGCCAAAATAGGGGGAAGTTTAAACCACAATTCTTTGGCACAGGATCAATGGATCTGTTCTGTTGTAAACAAGGTTGGTTTAGTCAAATCAGCCATCTGTCTCTGATGAATTTAGACAGTGATGTGACATATTTCAGTATTGTAACAAGCTTTTGCTTATTTTTAATTTTTTTTAAGAGACAAGGTATGAGCAGATAATAGGTCCCAGTTTTCCTCTTCAGATTAATTCTTGAATTGCATTGTGGCACCCCTCTTCATGTCAACAGCTGGTGCATTTTTTTTACAGTTACAGGTCTGAAGAAACTTCCATTTCTAGATTCTTCAGTCCTTAAATTATTCCAGTCACTTGACTTCTTTTCAGTCTTTTTTCTTTGAGGATTAACAAATTAAGTCTGCATTCTTTCATGAAGTGGTCTATAAGCTTTAATTACTTGCTTAGATTTAGTGCCATATTTAACTTTTAAATAAATAGCAAGAGCAAGAAAGTGTCTACTTCTTTTGCTATATGACTACCTTTGGGGCAAGATCATATACTTAGGGAAATTAGACTGCTGAAATACCATGATGGCCAAGCTATAGGGAATATCATACTTAGCTGTCAGTATTGTTGGTGACTTAAAGGAAAGCCTTTTACTTCTTACAAAGAAGTTCTTAGTAGTTCTGATTTGTCTACTGGAAAATTTTCACTTTATTACAAACTTTCATTTATGCCTCACAATGGAATAAATATATTCTGCTATTTCTTCTTCTCCACTGTTTCAACTGGTGTAATCATTGACTAGTGTGATTAACTAATCAATGGAGTACTTGTGAACTCTCACTCTGAGTAATAGAACACTTGAAAACTCCCGTCTGCTCTAGCAATGTAAGACTCATGAGACCCTTCATACTTAACAATAAATGCATGTAAGACAATTATTACTTTGTGTGACTAATGTTTATAGCACATTAGTGCACATTAGCACCCAAGGTTACAGGTGTGCTCCATACACATTAGACTACCAGCTGGAGGGGAAATATATGTTTTAGTTCATTCTGGGCTAGTATGACTAAATACTGTAGGTTGGGTGAATTTTGAACAACAGAAATTTATTTCTCACAGTTCTAGAGGCGAGGAGTACAAAAGCAAAGTGCCTGCTGATTTTGGCGTCTGGTGAAGGCCCACTTCCTGGTTTATAGGTGGCTGTCTTTTGGCTGTGTCCTCATATGGCAAAAAGGTCAACTGAGCTCTCTGGGTGTCCTTTATCAGAACACTAAACCCACTTAGGAGACCTCCACCCTCATTACCTAATCATCTCCCAAAGGCCCCATCTCCAGATACTGTCACACTGGGGATTAGGCTTCAACATATGAATTTGGGGGTGGTGGAAACACATTTAGTCTATGGCAGCATTTAAGTTTGTTTTTAATAATGCGTCTTTCACTTGGTAATTTTCATTTGCTTGACTGTGTTTTTATGGTAGAAATAATTATTGGCCCTCATTCTTCAGCCGGTCCTATGTTGTCTGGTTCCTGGCCCAGGGAAGATTAAGGTGGAGGAATGATGCCTCCTGGGTGCAGTGGCCAGATAGAGGAGATATAGCTCTGGATGAGTTTGCATATGAAAGGCATGCTCTGGCTGAGCCTTTGCTGTCTCTAAGAAAAGGCTAGCCCAGGGAGGGGCAGTCTCTCCTCAGCCATAAAGATTTTTAAAGATGTGAAAACACCATAGTATAGAGAGAGACGAGAGGAAAAAAAAGTACACACTCAAGATACACTAGTTGTCAAGTCTTCAGGAATAAAATGGTCTAGTTTTGGTGCATCCTGTTACATGAAAGAAACTGTGTAAGTGATATAAATGGAAGTTATATGACTGCTTTTTAAATTTTTTTCACTTTGCTAGATAGGGCCTAAAATATAGCCTGAATCAATAGTCAACACCTGGCAATCCTGATGATGACAAATGGATTCTGTGGACACAAAACTGAAAAACATGTTGTCATATTAATATGGTTATCGGGCACATAACTTTTCACAATTCAGTTTCTAATTTTGAGACACAATCAGTGTTTCCCTAGGCCTTAACCTGAGTAGCTTCACAAAAGACCACAATAAGAGCAGGAATATCGTGTTGCTTGAGCTCTGTCCAAACTCATCTGTGAGACATCCAGGCTCTTCAGTTTCTCTCCAGATAGTTTGGGAGTTCCTGGGGAGATTCTACATTACATGCTCCAGTGCAGTCCTCTAATCTATCCTGTGTTGTCTGACATTTTCTGCCTTTCCTGCTGCTGATGTCCAGTACATTCTCTAAAAGTCCACAGACCTGGTTCAGAGAGCCAGTGTTCTCACCAAGACAACCTGTGCCCATGAAGCTGCTGTATCTGTTCTTGCCAAAGCTGTCAAACCCAAAGCCAGCCCTTTTCATTGTTACTTGTTTTTTTATTGAAGCCGCCAGCCTCCCAGTCACCTGCACCCGCACTTTGGGATTTATGTGTGAATTCGTGAAGAGTGGACTATAGATCAATCACAGCGACAGAATGTTTTTCCCAGTTTAAAGCACTCTGAACTCTTCAGCACTGTGTCACTGCCCTTGAACCTCTTTTGAGCCTCACATCTCACCCGTAAGATATTTTTTCCCAGTTTTCTCAGTTCTGTGAAGCTCCCTAGGCATATCCACATCCATTTGATTATTATGGTATAAGATTAAGGCTGCTTAAACTAGGACGTCCTAGGAGATAGAAAGAATATCTCCCAGTGATCAAGATATTTGACCACTTCAGCTACATTTACTGTGATTAATGCAAAGTCAGATGGTACTCTTTGCTTTCTGTTTTTACTAATTAAAGAATACAATAATTACTGTTATTTAACAAATAGATATTTGGGACTGCCTCTGCACCATGGTCTTTTGCTGAACTCTGGAGCTAATAAAATAATAACACATGATTTACTCTTTGAAATATGTGTCCTGTCTACTAAGGACACATGCATTTATTTAAAATATATAGAAGGCATAGGGAGGAAATCAAGGCATAGACATAATGAGGTCATAATTCTCAAAGTTCCAAGCTACAATACAGGCATGGTAGTATATACTGTTTTCAAATTATATTCTAGATGTGCATTGTGTTGAGCATCCTCCCTCTATTTGTGGAGGTGGAAAAGACGGGTGGATCGACACACACTCTTCTATTACCTTGTTCCTCCAACTATCTAACTATGGTCCTAGATAGATTTACATAAACCATTTGATCCAAAATTGTCTGCAGGTTGGATATTGATCAATCCAGTAAATCCCAACCTACGTATTAGGAATTGACTAATGGATCTTCCGCAGCGTTGAATATTGTGGGAATGGAGGAGAAGTTTATAGAAAGGAAGATTAGGATTTGTACATGATCTGTGCTTGGAGTTTGTAATCGGATTGGAACATGTTTCAGACATGTGTTGTTTTTCTTCCCAGCACCTATTTCCTTTTCTCTCAACACAGTAGCCTGATTTTCCTTTGAAGGATTTATGTGCTTCCATTCTGAGTCTTGTGCTGTGGGGAAACTTGAAACTACCTCTGACTTAGCAGACCCATCTTTGATTTCAGTGATTGATTTAGGGGTATACATGTAACCTAAATCAGACCAAGAGAGATGTAATCCCAGGATTCATGCGAAGACTGTCAAAACAGATGCAAAATTCTGCTGTGGGGAGTGTGATGTGTGAATTGGGGACCTAGAGCTAATGCAGCCACATTGCCACCATGAGGACGGGTATGATGTTGTTTTAACAGCCACATTATAGAGGGGCAGATGGAACTCATTCTGTGGAAGATAGAACAGGGAAGTAGAGTGAAATCAGATTCTTGGTAATGTGGCTTAAGGCACTGGATAAAACCTCAAATCAAATCAAAACTAAGTCTGGATTTTAATTTGCCTAACCCAATGAGTTCCCTTAATAAAATGAGTTTGGATTGGCTCTGTCATTACTTGCAACATAAAAAAAAAAAAGGTCTTAACTGACACAAAGAAAATATATTTGGAGGTACAAATTGTGGGGAAGAGCTCAATATCAGGGAAGTGGAAGAAAATACCTCTGGTATGAATTAATTGTAATAGAGAAGTGCATGTAGATGAGTATGATGTAATGGAAGCATACTAAAGTAGATTTTCTTCTGTCAGTCCCTGGAAATAGAACTGGAGGAGGGATGATGGTAGGGCTAGAGATAAGGATTTGTGTATAACAATTAAGATGATGCTTAAATTCATTAGAGATGAGTTCATAGGAAAGAAACATAGTAAAATACAGTGGACTTAGAGAGGAAACTTTAGTGCTAAGGCAAACTGGAGGATGAGAAGAACATGAAGGTGGTAAGAAAGAAGGAAAGAAGACAAGGTCAGGAGCTGTGAAGGTTGTAAAATCCAAGAGGGAAAGCTTTTATTTCTTGGTGAAACAGTATTTATTTATTTACTTATTTAAATGTTCACTTACTTTTTGAGAGAGACACAGAACATGAGTTGGGGAGGGGCAGAGAGAGAGGGAGACACAGGATCTGAAGCAGGCTCCAGGCTCTGAGCTGTCAGCACAGAGCCCTACACGGGGCTCTAACCAGTGAACCAGGAGATCATGACCTGGCTGAAGTTGGACGCTTAACCAACTGAGCCACCCAGGTGCCCCTAAAACTGAGCATTTATAATACCAGTCAAAAATACTGATTTGAAGGGGCACAGCACCCAGATATTTATAGCGGCACTATCAACAATAGCCAAATGATGGAAAGAGCCCAAATGTCCATTGACTGATGAGTGGATAAAGAAGATGTGGTATATACATACAATGGAATATTAGTCAGCCATCAAAAAGAATGAAATCTTGCCTTTTGGAAGAATGTGGATGGAACTAGAGTGTACTATGCTAAGCAAAATAAGACAAAGTCAAATGCCGTATAATTTCATTCATATATGGAATTTAAGAAACAAAACAGATGAACATAGGAGAAGGGAAGGAAAAATAAAATAAGATAAAAACAGAGGGGGAGGCAAACCATAAGAGACTCTTAACTATAGAGAATAAACTGAGGGTTGCTGGAGGGATCTTGGGTGGGGAGATGGGCTAAATGGGTGATGGGCATTAAAGGAGAGCACTTGTCATGAGCACTGGGTGTTATATGTAAGTGATGAATCACTAAATTCTACTCCTGAAATCAATACTACACTATATGTTAATTAACTTGAATTTAAATGAAATCTTCAGGAATAAAATAAAATAATTTTTTTCTTCCAAAAAAAGAAGTGTATAGAATTGCTTAATCCTTGTATGGTACACCTGAAATTAATGCTGTATGTTAATTATACACTACTTTTTAGAAGACAAAAAAAATCTATCATCAAATTTCATATTAAATAAGGAATAAATGTCTTTATCACCTAAAAAAATAGACCTAATGCATTTCTTTAAAACTGTAACTATCTTGGGACGTTTAGGTGGCCCAGTTGGTTAAGCGTCCGACTTTGGCTTAAATCACGATCTTGCAGTCTGTGAGTTAGAGCCCGGCATCAGGCTCCATTCTGACAGCTCATAGCCTGAAGCCTGCTTTGGATTCTGTCTCTCCTTCTCAAAATACACATTAAAAAAAGTTAAAACTATAATATACTAGTAATTGACTTGTAGGATAAAAATGAGAAGATCTCTGCCTCTAAATCAGTGCAGAGGGGCTTGTAATCAATCAAAAGCTACTGTTGGATGCACGGCTATATGCTTCTATAGCTCTTCTCCCGTTACTATGCCCTGTTAGCCTCAAATTATGTGGAAGGCTCCGCAGCCTTGAAAGCACCAGCCCTCATCCCCAACCCTCATGTGCTAGAGACCCTAGAAACAGTGATTTATATTGAATAACCCTTATCGTGGTCAGTTTTCTACATTTATTTTGATCATAGAAATATATGTGTTGGCCTTGTGTTCATTAAATCCTTTTTAGGATCTATCTCCCTTGATTTTTCAGATTTCTAAATTAAAAAAATCTTTTTAACATTTATTTTTGAGAGAGTGAGACAGAACATGAGTGGGGAGGGGCCGGGGGGGGGGCAGACCGCAAGATCTTGACCTGAGCTGAAGTTGGCTGCCCAACCAACTGATCCACCCAGGTGCCCCTGGATTTCTGAATATATATGCACACAATTCCCTGAACCATCTAGGGCATTTAATTTCAAACTTAGATGGTTTTTATCTAGGTACAGATGTGTACCTATTATTATTATTAAGGAAACTATTATTTTCTTAATTTCAAAGAGTAAATATGTTTAGTGTTGCCATCAACATTTGACAGATCTTTACCAACATGTCTTATGTTTAAGGAAGAGCTCCCCAGGGGCACCTGGATGGCTCAGTCAGTTAAGTGTCCGACTTTGGCTCAGGTCATGGTCTCATGGTTTGTGGGTTTGAGCTCTGCATCAGACTCTGTGCTGATAGCTCAGAGCCTGGAGCCTGCTTTGACTTCTGTGTCTCCTTCTGTGTTTGCCCCTCCCTCACTTGGGCTCTGTCTCTGTCTCTCTCAAAAATAAATTTAAAGAATTAAAAATAATTAAAAAAATTATTTAAAAAAATAAAAGGAGCTCCCCAGCAATCCAATAAGATGAAGTAATACTGCTTAGTTTAATGTCTTAGAATCTGTCCCCAGCGCTGTTGTAAATGCCTTCTATGCATTAATTCATTTAATCCTCATAACAATTCTGTGTGGTATATTGTAATCCACTTTTTATAAGCAAGGCGTTGAAGCTCAGATAGGTTAAGTCACGTACCTCATTATATTGTATTTATCCAATGGTTGCCTAAAATAGTTCAAATACTTCCCTTCCCCTTTTGATATGGGTCTTTGTTAGTCCTGGCTTTGGAGGGGCAATGTAACGTGCACATTTTGTGATTATACATCTTGAAAGTGATTTTGAAAGTGATCATATTTGAAGTTTTGGTGAAAGCGAGGTACCAAACTCCAGAGAGTCACAGCTTCTACCCTGCAATTCAGTGTTAGTTTCCTGAGTATTTTTTTAACTGCCTTTGTAAAATTAATTTAGCCTGGGAACTTAATAAAATATAGATTACATGGGCTTAATTAACTTATAATTTGGATAAGGAAACATTTTTAGGTGAATGGTAGGAGAAAATTACTCTTTGTATTATTTTACCTATCATTTTGACTGCTGCTCCTGTCATGTTTCCAAGCGGCAAAAATTCAAACTAAGGAGAATATGATTCATGTAACATCCATGGCAAATGCTTGGAATTGTATAAATGTCATAGCCATACATACCCTGCTGCAACTTCTGTGCAACTATACAATTGTTTTTAATGACAATATTTCCAAAATAGAAAAGTCTCCAGCTGTGACATGTATAACAATGTTTAGTTAAATATGTAGACTTACTTCTACCCACCAAAAAGACTGACCTTCTGAGTGTAGTTCTAGTTGACCATTCTCAATAATTTTCATGAAAGAAAAGAATTCAGAAACTCAGTTTAGGAATTTATAATGCTTAAATAGAGCTCTCTATTAGAGGTCACTAAGAGTATGGAAATAATGAGAAAGAGGAGTAGAATTTTCCATTTTACCCTTATAAAAATACTTTTTTTAAATTAATGGAATCTCTGTAAAAATGCCAATAATAAATGTTCATGGTAGATTTTAAAGAAGTAATGGGGTTAATATGTGTCTCTGATTTGTAATTTTTCTGAGATGGTTATCCAAAAAGAGACTCACTAAGGCAGTACAGTAATAGCTGTATTACAGATGTAGTCTGTTATCATTGATACTGGAGGAGATAATGATACCTGCCCCTCTCTCAGAATCTTCTAAAACTTCTTCATGGAACACATAGTTTGTCCCCAAGAGTGGATGTTTAGATAGATTGTTTCCTCTGTGTAGTACATAGGTTGTTTTACAAAATAAAATCTATTGATAGACCTTCTTCATGAGCTTCCTAATTAGATGAAAGAATAGCTTTCTATTTTAGACTAAAATAATTGTTTGATTTGGTGAATTCAGTCTAAAAACTAATGTATTTGACAGAAAATAAATATTAATCTAAGTGATAACTTGTATTACAGAGATCATTTTAAACACCTGTAAATGTAACTGTTTAAACATTTATTTCACTAACTTTTGTTGGCACAATATATCTGTCATTTTAGTGAATGTTTATTTTCTAGTCTTATTACCTGAAAATCTGCTAGAAACCTATTCTCAGGCAATGGTAGAAGAGACCATGACTTCTTTCTTCATTGGAAGATGGACAGTTGCCACAGGTTTCCACAGCTGTTGACTGAAGAGCTTCCATATTTTGGACCCTCATCTGAGGGTGGTCTGAGGGGAACATACACCATTCTGTAAGCATCTAGAGTATAAGCTCTAGGAAGGCAGGAATAGTGTCTATTTTGTTCACTACTATGTACTGCATGCCAAGCATCATGCTTTGCCTACAGGAAACACTGATTAAATAGTTCTTGAATGAAAGTACTAGATGGAAAAGATGGAATTTAATGGTGCTGTGTCTAGGTACAGGAGAAAGAATACAAGCCTACCTGGACATAGATAAGAAAAGGCCTGACTTAGTAGCAGTTCTTCTGAAAAGATGTGGTAATTTTATTTAGGGTTAAGTTTGATGTGCACCTGCAATGAAATGTGGCTACCAAAAAAAAAAAATAATACATTAAAAATAAAGTCAGGGAGGGGCGCCTGGGTGGCGCAGTCGGTTAAGCGTCCGACTTCAGCCAGGTCACGATCTCGCGGTCCGGTCCGTGAGTTCGAGCCCCGCGTCAGGCTCTGGGCTGATGGCTCGGAGCCTGGAGCCTGTTTCCGATTCTGTGTCTCCCTCTCTCTCTGCCCCTCCCCTGTTCATGCTCTGTCTCTCTCTGTCCCAAAAATAAAAATAAAAAACGTTGAAAAAAAATTAAAAAAAAAAAATAAAGTCAGGGATAATTGTATTCTCAATGATAACATCCAAAGAAAGGATCTCATTGATTGGCTTTGTTTTCTGTCTCATGCATTTTCAGTTTCTGCCTTCCGATTGTTCCTTGTCTTCAGTCTTTAAGCATGCTCAAGTCTCTCCCAGAGTTAGAAATAAAAAACTGTTTTGGCTTTTACCAACTGCTTTATCTCTTTCCTCCCATGTCCAGATATGAAGGAGAATAATTGATGGTTGATGTCTTTCATTTCTGCTGTCTGATTTCCTCTTACCTCTCTCAAGTCTAGTTTGCCATCACTGCCCTGCTCAAAATATTTCCATTGAAGCCACCAATGCTGGTATTAACAAGGGTCAAATACAGGTGGTACTTATAAGTAGTCTTTGCTATACTCGAGTCTTCTGCTCATGTCCTCTTTCCTGAAATTCTGATGCTCATGGAGCATCTTGATAGTTTCTTCTTTTCTTTCTACTTCACCCTCACTTCTCCCCAGCTTTCCCAAGGTTCTTCCCTCAGTTTTCAGCCAACTGCATTTCTCGTAGTTCATGCTTCGTAGATAATCCTTTCCACTGTTAGTATTTTTAACACATCGTAGGTGCTGATGGCTACCCTTTGTTTCTTTCATCCTCCTACCCTTTCTTTTTCTCTTCCTTCCATCCCTCCTTCTTTTTATCCATCTATCTGTAAGAGTCTTGATGCTTAGACAATAAAACAGTGGCTACCTCCTAGTAGGAATCAAGAAGTAGTTTCTAGTTTTTTCTTCATAGTTTTATTCATTTTCTGATATTTAAAATACACAATGAATATGAATCACCCTTTTAATCAGAAGTAAAAATTAAAATTGTTTCTAATTAGAAACCTACAAAAAAGTGGATCTGTCAAGAATAAGTGCTTCCTTTGACTCATCAGCTATCACCTCACACACCTAACCTTACTCTCTATGTTAAATAAAAGCAAGAGTGGGAGGACACTGTATTGTAATCCTCTTTGTGGATTGTTTAGTGCAGAGCTTAGGATTTAGTAAATATTCAGTAAACACTTTTGAACTATGATAACCTCATGGCATGCTGCACAATTAAAGTAACATTAAAATGAAGACAAGGGTGAAAACCCAGAGCAGACAGGACTTGGGCCAACATCTGGAGGAAACAGACCACTGTGATGATCCCAACAATTGTTCTACTTTTCCCTCACAGAACCTGTCAATTTTCAGCAAAGAGAAGAGAGACCAAGGAGCAAGCCCCAGCCAGAGGCTTGTAACAGTTTTGCTGCACTCGAGAGAGAATTTAGCATTCAAGGCTACCACATAGATCAGGACTTGATGCGAGGAAGAAATCTTTGAGAACTGAACTGCAAATGATGTATGTTATTTCCTCTGAAAGCATATTCCAGTTTCTAAGCTATACATGTGTAGGGTGAAACTCCTAGAAATCAAGTAGAAATCTGTTCCAGGAAGACCAGAGAGCTTAGTAAAGATATTGACAGTCTGGTGGTCTTGGGGAGAGAGCAGTTAGAGGTTAGGGCCCAAGAAAGTGGAGTAGTCTTTGTAAATTCCACAGGCTTGCAGTCTTGATCCCAGAAGTACTATGATCTAAGAATAAAGACAAACTGGAAACAAAATCAGCACTAACAAAACCCAAAACCCACGCTTAAATGGACATGCCAATACTCTACCTGCCTTCCAGAATAAAATAAAATTCTGCTTGGAAATCACATCAAACAGAGCAATATTTTATATATGATATCTAATAGTAATTTAAAATTACCCGGCATGTTCATGGAGTGCCTGGGTGGCTCAGTCAGTTAAGCCTCTGACTCTTGATTGGCTCAGGTCATGATCTCACAGTTTGTGGGGTTGAGTACCATGTGCTGATGGGCAGGGCCTACTTGGGACTCTCTCTGTCCCTCCCCCACTGATGCCGTCTCCCTCTCTCTCTCAAATAAATAAATATTTTAAAAAATTACCCAGCATGTGCAAAAAACAAATCCAGATGACTGAAAGTGAAAACAAAATTCTATAGACAGAAACCCAAAGGATGATTTAGGTATTGTGGTTATCAGGTGGGAACCTCTAAATAACGATGACAAATATTTTCAAGAAAATAGAGGGAAAATGTAGAATTTTCCCAGAGTCCCAGAATCCAAAAGATGTTGTGAGTGAGAATTGAAGATTCAGTGGATGAGTTAATAGCAGATTAGTTCTGTCAGAAGAGGGGATTAGTGAACTGGAAGATAAATGACTAAAAATATCTAGATAAAATCCCAGAGGGAAATGAAGAAGGATATAAAAAATATGTGATGTGTGTCTAACATACATATAATTTAGGGTTCTAGAAAGTGAAGAGCAAGAGAAAGAGACAGATCCAGGAAAATTTTCAAAAACTGGTGATTTAAGACATAGATCCAAGAATCTTCAGACTCCTAGGAGGTAAATTACAATGAGAAACCACATCTAGGTGCATATCATCAAACTGAAAATGAAGAAGAGAAATTCTTAAAAGCAGTGAAACTACATTTTAATTTTATTCATTTTGAGTTCCACATTTATAGAAGGTGATTGAAAAACTAGAGCATATCCAGTGGCAAGTGGATATGGCAAGTGTCCAGAAATCATAAAAGACTTAGATACTGGACCTGGAAACCAGAAAATAATAAAAAGATGAGAGAGGTGGGAATGTTAAACCAGAAACGAGTAAGTAAGACAATTTTGGTAGTCTTAAAAAATTTGAGGTGTTGTCAGGACGAAAAGGCAATTTACTTGTGCTGTGTTATCCAAGGGACAGAGCTAGGATGCGAGTTGAAATGAAGCAGCTTGTGACTCAACAGAAGAGAGTAATAAATAGACCTGAATGAAAATGGAACAGCAAACTCCCAATCGCTGGGATTTTTAAACTGAGATTTTAGATGAACAAGCTTCAGAGAGGAAGAAGGTATTCTTAAATTGAATGTGAGTTTAATGAGCTCTCCTGTACAATTCTTCATAACTCCAAGGTTAAATAATTCTATAATGTGCATTCCAGTGAATGATTGTTGTATTTTCATGACTGCAACTGATTTAAGAAGCCGTTCATTTAATCATTAACTCAGCCAAATGTTATTGAGTACCCACTTGGTGTAAGGCCCTGTTCACAGGCAGGAGAGATACCAAGAGACATAGACACGGTCCCTGGCATCATCTTGATCGTGCACATGAGAAAAGCCAATTCTGGAGAGTTTATAACTTATTCAGGTCACTATAATATAACTTAGTACAAGAGAAGACAGGACATATATTATTAAAATGGAGCTGAATAGTGTAAAAGAATAATTCATCTCCACTAAATGGGTATTTTATTCCTTTTTACAGAGGAGATTACATGCTGTTTGTCAAATTGAACACAACTGTTATAAATATAACCCTTTTCAGGACAACCAGATGATCTTAGCATACTATTGCTTCAGTGCTCTAGAAGGCCATACTTGGAGCCTCAGTGTTGTTTAACCATCTTGTATTTCTTCAACAATCCCTAGTTTCTGTATTTGTTGTTAACATAATGGTTCTAGTTCTCTGTCATGAAGTGATCATATATGTCTTTATGTCATGGCAGAAGAAAGTTGTCATTAATAATAATTTTTAAATGCATTTTCTGTGCCATTAAATGAAGACACTGCAATTATTTTCTACCCCAATGTCTCCTAAATTTAATGGGATTGAGAATCTTTTTTTTTTTTTTAATGTTTATTTATTTCAGAGAGAGAGAGAGAGAGACAGAGAGAGAGAGTGTTCAGGAGCAGGGGAGGGGCACAGAGAGAGAGAGAGATAGAAAGTGAATCCCAAACAGGCTCTGCACTGTTAGCATGGGGAGAGAGAGAGAGAGAAAGAGAAAGAGAGAGAGAGAGAGAGAGAGAGAGAGAGAGAGAGAGAGAGAGAGAAAAGCAAATCCCAAGCAGTCTCTGCACTGTTGGCACGGAGCCTGACATGGGGCTCAAACTCATGAACCATGAGATTATGATCTGAGCTGAAATTAAGAAGCAGATTCTTGAGGTGCCTGGGTGGTTCAGTCGGTTAAGGATCTGACTTCAGATCAGGCCATGATCTCACAGTTCCTGAGTTCAAGACCCGCGTTGGGCTCTGTGCTGACAGCTCAGAGCCTGGAGCCTGCTTCGGATCCTGTCTGTCTGTCTGTCTGTCTCTCTCTGACCCTCCCCCACTTATGCTCTGTGTGTGTGTCTGTCTCTCTCAAGAATAAATAAACATTAAAAAAAAAAAAAAAAAGAAGCAGATTCTTAACCAATTGAGCCACCCAGGTGCCCTGGGGATCTTTGATCCTATCATTTTAATAACCCAGGCTGAGGAGTTGGCTTACCCTGCAGTCTGCGAAGAGAACACATATCTTAAAACACTTACTTTTCATACCAAATTCTGTTTTTAAAACAGTCTTCATAGTAGAAAATATATTTTACATTTTAAAAGCACCTTTTTTGACTGGAGGGGAAAAAAGTTGGAAACACTGCATACTATAGGTTTTTTTTTTTTTTTTTTTTTTTAATCTGTCCTTGATTTGCCCTCAAGCATTAATGAAAAATATCGGTCAGTTCCACTGCCTGAAGATTGTTTTCTGGGGAAAATAAATGTTTCAACTGTGACATTGTGTTCCCATTTGATACACCTTTCAACTTGTAAGCTGCTGAAGAAAGAAATAGGGATATTTTGTTTCAGTCACAAGCTAAGTCAAAGGCAACTTCTAATATGATGGATAGCAAAATAAAAATGGAGATGTCCCTTTGTTGGGATGATGTGCTGAAGGCTTAATGAACCTATGCGCAGTCCAGCTATAAGCCTGTGTATGGGGACTGGGGAATTCCTGTGGCACATAGCCCCACTGATAGAGTGTCTGGAGGTCAGAGCAAAGGGCCCTCCCTTTCCCTCCTTTCTGAATGGACCTTCCCTATAGTCGTCCCTCCAAATTCATGTGAACGTAGGTCCAGAGAATCTCACAATTTTGTAGAGATTACAGATACCACCTCTGTGTGCTCCCATTTTAATCTTTATCATCTGTTTTTTGTTTTTGTTTTTGTTTTTGTTTTTTTTGCTGCAAAGAAGATTATATTAACAGTGGACTAACCTAAGGGCCTTCTCTAATACTTCAAATATTTAAAAAATTAAAAAGAAAATAATAATTTAGGGTCAATATCGATTAAATCATACTACCCTCACTGTTTGCATTAACCCCTACTGTATGTCCACAACTATTTTGGTGATTCTGATTAATGTCGGTTTTACATTAATAAAATTGTATTCTTACGAAGTTCTTTGTCATTTTAAAACTCAATGAGCAAGATAAATGGACTTGATTGTATTTTCATCACTGTTTTCTTTTTTTGTCCTCCTTGGTCTTTGCTTAATTGGTATGCCCAGAGAGGGAGGATGGGCTGTTTCCTATTTCAGGAGCATGTTGTTAGTGTTTGATAACTATATAAATGTACACAACAATACTGATGAGCCAATGAAATTAAGATTTTCAAAGGGCAGCTTTAATTTGTTGATTTGGAGCTTGAAAATGCGGGTTATTTTGTGATTGAATAACAGCCTTGAATGTTTAATGCATGGCTCCATTTACCTTGATTAGCTCAGCAATTCGCTACGCATTATTTCCAAAGATGCTAATCAATTTTAAATCAAAATAGATTGAATTGCCTCTGAAATTGTGAAGATTGCCCGAAAGTGTCAATCTCTTTGGGAAATTGAAATTCTGGCATCTTAATGAATAGAACCTAGTTATGGAAGTGCTGTATAAGAATAACGGTTTTGGAAATACTATAAGCCAGGGATAAATTTCTGAACATAATAAATTACAATAAGTATCGATTTTGTTCTACTTGGAAGAAATACCTGTGATATCATTGTAGATTTTATTCCTTCTAATTGATAAAGTATGAAATTTAGAATTACCATTTCACTGATTATTTGTTACCTCATTCACTTCTTCTAGACTGTTTAAACTTGACAATTTTAAATATTCTCCCAGATCAAACATCAGTGACAATGCTCAAAGTTGCACATGTAAAATTAAAGCAAAAAGACAGTTTCTGTAGTGAACATATCCAACTGAATAGAGAATTTCTAGTTACATTTAATTGTGTATCTGTATATATATGCACACATACATGCACACATGTATATCCACACACATATATATCCACACATGAACATTTTAACATATTTTAGATATTCAAATATGGGAAGACAGCATTACGCTTTTTAATAAACTATTTAACATATTAAAGACAAACATTTATACTGCAAAAGAAAATCATTTGTTTGTCTACAGAGAGAAATGAAATGCAAGGGCTTCTGACCATGACTTTATGTTAGTTCACGTGTTTATTTTAGTTCAGAAGAGTATTTAAAATTACAGGGGAATGATTGGAAAGGGAGAGTGTGTTCCCACTGAAGATTTATTTAGGGTCTACAGTATTAAGAAGTGGAAGGAGAAGTTTATCGATTTTTTTTAAGATTTTATTTTAAAGTAATCTCTACACCCAACATGGGGCTCAAACTCATAAACTCCTAGATCAAGAATCACATGCTCCTCTGATTGAGCCAGCCAGGTGCCCCATCTATTTTTTTTTTTAATATGAAGGTATTCTATAGAGTGGTTGTAGCATTTTAGAGTTCATAAAATCCCTTTTTTAAAGTTGAGCTCCCCTCACTACTGTCTTTGTTGCTTTAGTCAAATTATCAAATTCTTGGAGCCTCATTTTTCTCATCTATGAAATAAGACTAATTATAGCTGCTGCATAGTTTGTTGCATTTTTTATTTTTTTGCATGTGTGGCTTTTCTTTTTCCTTTTTGTAAGAGAAAGGGTAGTGGTAAGATCAGTGTTCAATACAATATATGTAAAGAATGTAGCACTGTGCCTGGTAGATGTTCTTGTTCTAAGTGCCCTTAATGCATGTGTGAGGAGTCAGGGAACTTTGCATTGTACACTGAATAAGGCTGAAAAATCAACCTTTGCGAGCATCTGAGAAATAATTCTCCAAACCCAGTTTCTACTATCTCATTCAATAATTGAATATTAAAAATAACAGTTATTGAACCAATCATTAAGATGCTCTGGAAGGAGGAAGCAAGTCTTTTCATGAGAAGATTGAGACAGGATTTGAGGGAAATGAGAAATCAATTTTAGTTTTTGTGTTATGTGTGTGCCTGCCGAGTAGAAGTTATTTTTGTTAGTTATCATATCCACGGCAGGTTTTACTATCCTCACGTTTAAGTCAGTGACAAAGTATCAATGCTTTTCAATAAACATTAGAAAAGAAAAAAATTCTGATGTGAATTAAAATTCATTCTGTATTCAAATTTTTTTGCAAATCATTTTCCTTATGTCTGGATGACACAACTCCTATACTTCAGGAATGGTTAATATTTTAATTTGGAGTTCTCTTTAAGTTGAGGGAAATTTATGTGTGCCTTTCATGTAATGAATCCAATAGTTTGGAATCGTATTTTAAGGAATGGTCACTGATTCCTTCAGTGTTCTGAAGTGAACATTTCCAATGTGTCAAGTGCTTAATTGAAAACATTTATCGATTCTTGATTTTTGCTTGGCTGTGAGCTCATTTATTTTAATGGAGTTGTTAATAAAATGTCAACTTTCTCCTGTTCTGTGTTCTGTATCTATTTTCTGACTATACTTACTTGTGATCTGTCATAGAGAAAAATGATTAATGTAATTTCTTGGGGCTTGCAAACTACCTGCACTTTAATGTCCATCTCATAGATTTTTACATTAGAAAGTTCACACGGGTTCATAATATGCAGTTTTACTTGTCGTTGACATCAGCCGCTTCTGGGAAATTAATCCCATGAGTTGCTTCTAGTGTGCTAATAGCAGCCACTATGGTTTTGGACAATTATTTTCAGTGCTTTAAGATTTTAGATTATTTATTTACTTATTTAGTTGGTTGGTTGGTTAGTTAGTTAGTTAGTTAGTTTTTCAGATACCCTGAGTGCATTGTGCTTAGTTGGTTTCTGGAGGGACAAACTCACCGAGTCCAAAACATACAATAACTTAAAAAAAGAAAGGAAAACATCACTAAAGAGAGAATAGTCCTCAGTGAATGCAAATCCTGAGGAAATTCTTAGTTACTCCTGAAAATAAGTGAAATAGGGTGATTTAATGGGGTGCTGCTTCACAGAGAGCATGACTTAGCTATCAGTACCTCATAGATCTGGACTCAACCTATCTACCAAGCCAAGTTCATAGACATGGAGATTGCCTTTGCCAAATCAGAAATGAACTTCTAAAAATTATTATTTCTAGTATAGTTCTCTCTCTTTGTTCACAAGCAGAGGGCTCCATTATTTTAGTACCTGGCTTCATGGAGAGAGAGGTTTTATTATCAACAAGAGTAATGACCTTCCAACTCAGTGCAGTGATTTACCTGAAATAAAAATTAGAGAAATAGGAGGAAAGTTGTTGAACTCTTGTATTAGTTTAATTCCATAAAGGAGGAAAAAATAGTTCCTACTGAGTCGGAAATAATTATCTTACAAACTATATGGCTGATTAGATACCCAAATGTAAGAATGCCTATAGATGGTATAAATTAATGATTTCTTTCCAGCTGACAGGCTGGCTGGAGAAGAAGGCCCAGATAAAGGGACTTGGAAGGTAATCAAAAAGAGTAATGAGGGATAGAATACTTCCTCTGCTCCTCTGACAAAAAAGAAAAAAAAAATTCAAATGAAATCTTGGGAGAACTTAACCTTTGTCATTTGTGTACATTCTTTTACCTGCCATTTTTCAAAGAAAACAATTATTTCAATAAGCATTGCCTGTAAATTCAAATTCTTTCATTTAAGATGGAGTTGGGGGATGCCTGGGTGGCTCAGTTGGCTGAGCGTTGGGCTCTTGGTTTTGGCTCAGGTCATTATTTGCCACTTCATGGGTTCCAGCCCCACGTGGGTTCTGCACTGGCAGCGTGGAGCTTCTTGGGACACTCTCTCTCTCTCTCTCTCTCTCTTCCCCCACCCCCATCTCTCTGCCCCTCCCTCACTCATGCTGTCTCTGTCTCAAAATAAATACACTTAAAAAAGTTAAAATGGAGCTGGAATTTAATTGCTTAAATGACTGTTTTTCAGTCATATAGCATACATAAAATTGCAGTTTAAAAGAATTGCATGAATAAACAAAACAAAATAGGTGGCCTGAGGCATGTCCTTCTCCCATTCGATGAAAACCTACAGAGAAGACTGAATCAAAAAACTAAATCAGTTCCTTAAATTAGAACGTAGCCATGCATAAAATACAAAATAGGTTAAGAACTAAAAATAAAATGGAATAAAATGTTTTTAATTTGAAGGGGTTTTAAAACTACTCCAATAATTATATATTCTATGTTTTTGAACATTTTACGTAAAATAAAAATGAATCTTCCGTAAGGATACTCACCAGTACTTGCTAAAATATGAAGCGAAATAGCACTAACTCATTTGGGTCTAATAGCATATTTTTCAATAAACAAAGGACCTGTGGCCCCCAAAACAGGCAACAGAAAGTGAAAATAGTAAAAATGATGATGACTTAGCACTTCCTTAGTTCTGTGTGCCTCCTGAATGTGTGTTTGACAGCTTCCCATGTCACCAGACTTTCTATAAAGCAGACTGCTGCTGTAGATGGCTTAGGGGTTTTAAGTAACTGTCAAATTCCTTTAAGTGTTTTTAAACATGTTAGTTCTGTTTCTTTTTTTTTTTTTTAAAGAGACTTTCTTTATAGGGATATTTAATGTTATAGAATAGCAGATAGAAAAATCATAGAGGCAGTAGTAAAATAACAATTATGTTTTCTTGGCAAGTACACTGTTGCAAATTATGTACACAGTTCTATCAGTTTTAGTGTGTGATGTATAGATCAATAATAGAAACTCTAAATAGTGTTTTGTTTTGTACTAAACAATTAGTGTCATGTAACAGTTTGTACCAATTTTTATACTTACATAAACATATTTCTGTGCATATATATATATATATATATAACTTCAGCATGTCTTTTCTCCAGAAATTATCATGTAGATATGTTTAAAAATTGTTTCTATTGCTTTCTTCTTGTTCAGAGGAAATTTACTGAATCCTTTAGTATTTGTGAAGATTGTTGACCTTACCACCACATGCCCATCCCCCACTCCCACAAATTTAGTATGTTTTTGTGGGTAGACTATTCTGCTTCTAGGATTCTGCAGTACCATCAGTCAGTTCCTAGGGAAGATTTATTTCTTTGATCAAGCATTATTTCTTGATAATATACATATGTATGCTCATTTATATGAGCACACCAGAATTTCCTCACCTTTTACTGCTCTAGCCACCCTCAACGTCATATTCTTAGTTGACCTATGTAATTCCTCCTCCCCTAACAGACATACCCACCCTTTTTACACATAGAAACATACATACACATATTCCTTGTCATTATGGGCATTCATCACCTTAATTTTCCATACTGTTGGATTTGAAAGATAAGAAAAAAGAAAGAAAAAGAAAAAAAATGAGGAAATTTTATATTCCCAACATATTATGTTGGGAATATCTTTTCTTTGTACCAAAATTTTCCAATTTTCTAGTTGGGAAGTAATAAATTAATAAATATGACTCAGTGAACTCACATAATTAGGTTATTTGGCATTTTTGTAATTTTTATACTTCCAAGTGTAAGTTACTCTTCACAATGTTTGAGTAATATGATTCTACTCACTAGGCATATGTACAAATGTGTGAGGTAACTGAACGTCAGAGGATGTCTATGTACTACTTGAGCTCATTGAGCTGATTGCATGGCAGAATCTAAATTAGAGTTCATTACCTCTGTCTAATTTTATACTGAATCATCTAACATAATGTTTTGCATATAATATAAATTATATATATATATATGTATGTATATATATGATCTTTTTGATTCTCTCTGACTTGCACATTGCTTTTTAAAAATGAACTTAAGGAAAGTTAATATTTTTGGAATTTACAACCTACATTCTCAATATTTTTCTGTAAATATTCTGTTTTCTTCTCCCTCTTTGTACTCTAGGGACGAGTGTACACATGATGGCATACTAACACATCTGCATTAACTTTTGCTGAAGGATGTATTTTGACATCATAATTTCTCTTCAGAGTTCTAGGGTGTTTTAAACTTGACTTGTCTTGATTTTAGTCATTGAAAGACTCCCACTTACATAGTTAAACTGTAAAAGTCAGGTGTAAGCATTTTTGGCAGGCATGATTTTTCCCCTATGCAGTCATGAAAAAAATTCAATTTAAGATGCCTTTTATCTGACTGACATTTTTCAGTCTAAAAGGAGGCTAGTCATATGTGAAAACATTTGTTGTTTGTAAACTATTTGTTAATATCATAACTACTCTGAGTCTCAATCTGCAATTCCTTCTGATTCAACTTCTGATTGTTTCTCTGATGGATGTATTATATTAGACAATTATTTTGGTAAATAAAATGTTTATTATTCTTGTTCTTTTATGTAAGAATATGTTTTCTAATAATATTCTAGTTTGCTCTTCAACTAAGAATCTTTTGGTTGCATGTGATAGAAAACCTAATGCAAATTGGCTTAAAAAATAAAAAAAAAAGTAATTCGACTTAGGTACCCACAAAATAAGAGATTTCACTGACTTTGAGGCACAGTTTGATTTAAATGTACACAGTATTCTCCAGACTTTGCCTTTTGCTTCTCTGCAATTCTCTAGCTGTGCACACCCTGTGTGTAGGCATAATACCCAGACGAGCTTCCCACATGGTGGCACAGAAGGGTCACCTTTGTAACTTCACACCATGAAGTCCAGAAAAGAGAAGTCTCCCCTAAAAAAAAAAAAAAAAAAAAAAAAGGAAATTGCTCTTTTGGAAGCCCCAGCAGATGCTTCCTTATGGTTCATTGGCTTAATAGTCATTCCTGAACCAAAGTTTGCAGCTCAGAGTATGGAATTTACTACCTGGTTTAAGCCATGTGACCTCTTGAACCTGTGACTCAAAAAAGTCTGGGAACAAGTTCAAGGGGATTTGCCAAAGGAAAGTCTGGGTGTTATTGGTGAGAGAAGAGGGGATTAGATGTCTAGGAGGCAACCAACAAATGTCTGCTACAAGTCTATGTATAAAAGACTATTTTACAACACTTCTTGTGAAAAACAATCATTGGTTTGTTTTTAATTTCCTGTGTGCTAATGGAGGCCTACTACAGACATAAACATTGCCTATGAAAGATATAAGCATCACCTACAGGACAAGTCTCATTTCCGGTAATCTATGCATAAACAGTGCATCGGAAAATGTACTGAGTGTTTTGAACTGGGGTTGATGATTGAACCATGCTTATTTTCCATGGACTCTAGCAATGAGGGGTTTCTATCTGCATTTCAGAGAATTCCCTTTAAGTTGCTAACAGTGGAATTCATTCAGTCTTCAACTTACTAATTGGTTGTGAGAAACAAAATGTATTTAGAGGTTCAGAACGTGGAATGAGCACATGCAGTTATTGATTCTGTACTATTTTCAGATGAGAAGACTGAGGTCCAGAAAACTAGTGCAGTTTGTCGAGGGTTGGAGAGCTAGTAAGTGGCAGAATCACTGTTCATACCCGTGCAGTCTGTACTCTGAGTCAGCTGCATACAGTATCCTTCAAACTCGGTGCACTGTCCTTCTAAAAAAAGTATGTGGCGCTTGATGATTCACATTTCCAGACTTGCCTGAGATGGCTTATTTATCTCTGCCTAGTGCTGAAGTATACCATTCTAAGACTTGAAATTAACCCCTCAAAATGGGAGACTCTCATATCTATGTTAGGTATTTGTTGATATTTGGCTTCCCGTGACTGAATATCCGTTCTGTTTTTGGTGTGTCTGTGTGGATTCCAAAGGAATCAGGAAGCAATGCCCCACTGACCTCTGTGCCTCTGTGCAAGATCAAGACAGATGTGTTCTCTCCCTGCTTTCCATCTGCTGAAGTGCATCATGTGAAGCAGACTTGACTCATGCAGTGTGCATTGTGTATCTTGATGTGTTCAGGCTGTTTACAGGTTATCCCTGGCAGCGGTAACCAAATTGAGAGTCCAGCAGCACTGCTGAAAATTACTGTGATGGTCCTGGTGGCAGCATCCTAAGTGGTTCCCGTGACCTCACATTTCTGTAAAATCAACTACGTAGCCCCTCATCCAGGCCCAATTCTTTAGTTTTCTGTGCAAGTCCATGAGCTACCCTAAATCCTAAGCTCCTTTTCTGCTTAAGCTCTTCCTCATTGCTTTCTAACTCTGTCAGAACTACTTTGTGTACTCCTGTTCCCCAACTAACCTGTTTATTCAAGAACTATGTATAAGTACAAAATGAACACATTTACAAGGGTAGGTCTTTGCATATATGAAGAGATAAAGTATAGATAAAGTATAGTCAATCTGTATTTCAGAGATAACAACACTTGTGTTATCTAGAGCATTTCATCACAGGAGATGGAATGGGGGGTTGCCACTGGTTTCTTGGGGCAGGAAAGAAACTAGAGAGGTAAGAAAAAAGGAAGAACTTGGAGAGAATTTTTAACACTGTTTTGAGCCCTTGTAATCATGAGTTTTGGCTGATAAAAACTTTATCCAAGAGTTGCAGAGAAATAAATGGAGAGGAGAGATGAAAAAAAGAGGGAGATCAAAGAACCCTTCACTAACAGTGTTATTCATAGGTGGTCATTCATTTACAAGGGAGTATTTCCCTTAGGCAAGTATAAGTTAAGTACCAGCTGTATAAAATATGCTGCATGGCATGGGATAGAATGGAAGATTCTGATGATAGAATTCCAAGATATTGTTTAAGACCCAGTACTGGTGTTAATACATTAACGATTATGGAAGCATTCCTGAGTGAGTGTTCTCCTTTGTAATACCAAGCTTAGAGGTGCCCGTAGATTCCTTTTCCTCCAAACATCCTGGAAAACTCAGAAGGAAGACAGAATTCCAGAAGTTAGTTTTAGCTTGGGAGGGCTGTTTGATCTAAATTGCTTGCTTTCTAAACCCACTAGGAGCTCACAAATGAAGGCTGGCTTGTACATATTACCTTCCCCCAAGAACTTTGGGGCATTACCTGTCTCTCTTTTAGGCTTTGGAGGAGAAGGCACGTTGTTAAACGGGGGAAAATGTGTCAGGTGGAGTTTGTTCTTACCCAGCAGATAGTCACTGTAACTCTTCCACTTTTTTGAAAATCAAAAACAACAAAATGTAAACTTAATAAAAGTCTGATAAAGTGCACTAGCTGAAATCAGAACTTTTTATTAAGTGTGCTGTTGGTGCTTTGTTCTTAGTTTCTGAGGTGCACATCCTGGCTTCAGTGTCACTACATTCTACGTGGTGATTAAACCTGGTAGGCAGTTCCTAGAAATCAATAAGATTTGTGGAGCATCTGCTGTAGTTCAGATATTACGCGTTTTCTCAGTATATCCAAGTTGCATCTGGGTACTCAAAGAGGGGAAAACATAATAAATGTATGTTGAATTGATTTATGAATTTGTTTTAATTTGGACAAACCATATAATATTAATTTTTACACCATTAGAAACAGAGGTCAATTAATCCTTAACTGAGGACATAGGGAATGCTAATTTAATGTGCTTTTCAGTTCTTTGAATTTAAAATATTCTGTAGCTATCACTTATGTATGGTTATTAGCCTTAGGGACAATATGTATTAAAGCTTACATGCTAGGAAATGTTTACATTGTAATTGATTCTGGTCTCTATTACTGATGAAATGCTCATTTACCCATTCATTTTTTTAGAACCCCAAATTATCACTCTATTTCTCTTTGTGGATAGAAAAAGTATCACTAAAAACACTAAGTAAGAAAGGGTTTAATAATTCAGCATTTTTTATATCAGGAGCCGTAGAACAAAAATATTAAATTATCCTATGAGATAATTGTAATTAAATACAATATGTTAATATAAAACATAATATATTAATTATATAATATATAATTAAATTATAATAACTGTTTTACAATATTTTCTTCCTTGTAAGCTCCATTAGGCCATAAACTATACTATTACTGTTTTGTTCATTGTTGTATTGGGCATATAGAAAGTTCTCAAAAAATATCTGAAGAATTTGGGAGACTAGTTCTCTTATATAATTTGTTGAATTTCCTACCTTCAATTAACTAGCACGTTCTCTTATCATAGGTTTTACTTCAGTGACACAGCTATCTAAGATATACTATTTTTTTGTACAATTCTTGCAGTGTATTAGATTTGTTTGAAAGAAATGTGTGTATTACAAACATTGAATGAATGGATACAGCAGGATAAGATAATACAGTTCTAACCAAATATACATGAAATAAATTATGTAATGATTAAGTTTGTGAATATATAGTATTATTTAAATTTTTCTTGAATGACATTTAGTTAAAATTTGTGTGCCATTGTATAAAAACAAAGCAGAGTTTCAAAGGTCAGCTCTGAATTGTGAGGAGATTTAGAAAGAAAGTATGTTAAGTCAGTATGATATCTTGGACCATATTTTCTCCCCATTCTTTCATCCAACTCAAAGATGGCTAACACCTTCACAGTGAGAGAAAGACATGGATTTTGAGTGGCTGTACGGGGAATCTGCTGTATAAGAGACTGACATCAATAATTTCAACATTATGCTGTCATCTCTTAAGAAAATCATTGAACTGTGGATTTAAATTAGCATTTCACAATTGAAGTACTGTTAACTATGGACCTTGGCATAGACAGCGATAGATTTATGATGTCGATAGAACAAGGCATCTCTTCATAAGTCATTCAAATCTTTGGCACTTGAAAGGTTGATACCATTTCAGTAAGTAAAGTGGATAATTTGATTTATGATTTTGTGGTCCTCTAATTTTGGGATCTATTTGAATCTTTATGAGCAGTTTTGAACTATAGCTGGATTGAGATCATATTAAATGTTGATATCCAGTGAGTTACTGTATATACCAAAAGTTTTAGTGATGTTTCAAATGTAGAAAAACCAGAAGAAAAAATTTACAAGGAGTAAATTTACAAATCCACCTTTCTTTTTGTTTCAATCTGACAATTCAATTTTGATTCATTGTTGGAGGTCAAAGTCAGATATAAACAGAAGATATGTTATACTTTAATATTTTTATGTGTCCAAGTATGTTACCTGAACTTAGAAGTAAATATTAAATTAAATGCTATGCTGTGCTTTTTAGTACTTCCCATAGTGTCCCACGAAACAGTAACACATACCAGCTCTATCCTTGGCCTGGACTTTCCTGAGCCCAAGTTTTATTATTTGTGGGTTGTTGCCCTTATGTATGCAAGGTGGCTAGAACTTCTGGGGTATGTAGGGCTGTAAGAATTCATTGTAAAAAACAAATAAATAATCAAACAAACAAAAAGACTCTGTTTCATTGAGAAGTAAATCTGATTATAGCAGCATAACTTGTTTAGCTGTAGACTTAGCCATAAGTCGTTTTTCACGATCTCCATACTTTTCATATACAGTAAAGGTAGACTTCCTTATTGAACTGGCTGCTTCCTCAGTTGCATCATTTCTCATTTAGAAGTATGTTTGTATGTCTGTGTATAGTCTGTGTTTCTTTCCTATCATTTCCCTCTCTTTTCCATGTGTGCAATATCCAACAGTTTTAAATTAAAAAATAAAACATTTTTATTTTCAGGAAAATATTTGTCATGATTAAATCCACTCAGCTTAAAACAGTCAAGAAAGGACAAACAAAAATAAAAACAAAACTCCTACATGTTAACTGCACATAAAATAAAATTTTAAAATATTTATTAGGTAATTTCTGTATTGTATATTGTTATATTTTTCTTTAAACATACTTGATAGTCACTTTATGGTACAGCCTTTCAAAATTCAATTTCCTTTTCACCAGTAATGAGGTTTCCATTGGGTCACAGTATAAATTGTCTTCATTTATTTTAAGTCGTCTAATGTGATTTATTTACAGAGGACGTTCTCCCTGTTCAGTACTATTCCAAGATCTGGAAATATACCAATGAATAAAATGCAGTCCTTGATTTCATGGAGTTAACAGGTGTAGGTGGATTGGTAGACACAAATAAAGCCAATAAAAATAAGAACACTGTAGATGATGATATCTACCATAAACATATTAAGATGGGGCAGTGAAGTAGAGAGTGACAGCTTGTAGGGGAAGTCAGCTTTAGCTAAGATTGATTGTGCCAAAAAAAATCACATCTGAGCTGAGATCCAAACTATAGTACAGGTAGGTGTTCTTGTAGTGAGTGCTTTAGTAGATCACTCATATTCCAGACTTGAATAAATGATACATGTAAAGTCCTTCAGGCAGGAATATGTTGGAGCATGCCAGGAACACAAGGAAAGCATATTTGATGGAAGGTAAAATGTGATGAGGTCAGAAAGGCAGGAGCCTGCTAATGTAAGGACTTACAGACAGCCACAAAAAGTTTAGATTTTATTGCAATAACAATTGGAAGTCATTGGAGAGCTTCCCATTTGTCCTTACATCACTTGGATGACATCAGTCTTTAGTTCCAAAAAGAAAAGGGCGGGGAGGAGTAACTAAGGGAAACAAGATTATTTGAGGTAATGCTGATTATGTCAGATTTTTAAAAGAGACATTGAGCTAGAAAATAAAAATAAATAAAATTGCCTAGAACTTTCAAGCTAATATCAGAAGGGCTGAAGACCAAAATACGTGATGTTTGTAAAGTTGCTAACAAAAAAAGTCTTCTTTTGAGCCTTATTAGAGCAACAAGTTAAACAAGGAGAACTCTGCCTCTTCTTTCTTACTATATGCCTCTTCCATATTCCATTGCCTTCCCACTTTTGAAATACAGGGACTCCCCAAACCTCCCTCTTCTGTGCAAAACACTGCTTCCCTTGAGTGATCTAATCAATCCACCCTCATGGATCACAACTGTGTTTGTAATCCCCAAAAAGATATCTTTAACTTGTTCTCTTTAGTTCCAGAAAAAGTATTCCAGTGGTTTTACTGGATATATACACACTGAACCGCATCCTGTCCCACAAAGCCTCTTCTAGCATTCTCTTCTCTGTGTGGCAGTCTACCCAATAATGCAATGTAGACTAAGTTCTTTCTAATCTAGACATTTCTATTTTTCTCAGTCCTTTTGTACAAATGACAGCTATTTTCTTACTTTTTTCATTGTTTTGTCTTGCCCTCAATAACTCAACCTTTCTCATATCTTGTATCTTTGCAAACATCTTAATTCCTTCCCTGTAGACTTGTAGGAAATTGTCTCCCTTTCTGCCCAACACTTACTTGTATCTGTGTGTGTTTATCTTATTTCCACTTACACTGTGCAAGCCAGAGTCTCTAAGCTATCTACCAGATGCCAAACCCATACACAATAATAACTACTATAAAGGGCTAAATGGATGATGGACATTAAGGAGGGCACTTGTTGGTATGAACACTGAATGTTTATATGTAAATGATGAATCACTGAGTTCTACTCGTGAAACCAGTACTACTCTGTGTATTAACTAACTTGAATTTAAATAAATAAATTAAAAAAATAACTACTAAAAACAGTGAAGCATCAACAAAATAACTTTCTTCATGCTTAGAGATTTTTTATACCAATAATTAACAGAAGTGAAGATCTTTGTCTTTTTAAAATTATTCTATTTCTCATTCATTCTGAAAAAAAATCAGAAAAATTACAGGGAGAAAAGATAATCAAGGTAATTGACAAAGTAGGAAATACTTGGCTGGCACTAATGAACTCTACTCAGATGTTTTTAGGGTTGTTACTAAACTGTTGGAGATGCACACAAAATTTGTATTTATATTAAAAATACAAAAAATTATAGTCCAATAATAATGATACTTATGTTGGATACCAGCATTGATTTTTATGACTTATTAATTGTATAATTAATAGTACTTAAAAAGAGATTCAGCACCTAGAGCAGCATATATGCACTGAGGTTAAGTCATGCAACAATACCTAAATTTCTTACTTTGTTTCTGTTTCTTTATATTCTTGTACTAGACTTGAAAAGTTGAAGTTCTTTTTCCAGTAATGGTACTTGTGGTACATTTCCATTTAATCACATTATATAACAAAATGACTTTTGAAATAATTTGACTAATATGGAGAAATAATATCTGGATGACAAAATAGGTTAATTTCATAAATAGGTTGAATGGCTGTGCATGAGATCTTATTAATGAATGTACATCAGCCTAGAGGGAGGTCTTCAGTGGCATTCTCCTGAGTTTAATTTTTAATTTTGTTGCTTAAAACATTCTTATTTATAGTTTTGAAAGGGAGTTTGCTAGCATAATGATAAAATCTTCAGATAAAGTAGTAATGAATAATCTAGGTACAAGATTGGGATGCACATATTTTTTGAATAGATTGGAATCATTAGGATGAGTCAATCAAGGTGAAACTGAACAAGAATTAACATAAAATATTTCCTTAGATAAAAATTTAACTTCACACATACAAAACTAATAGCAGCATATTTTTAAAAGACCTGGTAATTTATTTATTTATTTATTTTTTATTTTTTTCAATATATGAAATTTATTGTCAAATTGGTTTCCATACAACACCCAGTGCTCATCCCAAAAGGTGCCCTCCTCAATACCCATCACCCACCCTCCCCTCCCTCCCACCCCCCATCAACCCTCAGTTTGTTCTCAGTTTTTAAGAGTCTCTTATGCTTTGGCTCTCTCCCACTCTAACCTTTTTTTTTTTTTTTTCCTTCCCCTCCCCCATGGGTTTCTGTTAAGTTTCTCAGGATCCACATAAGAGTGAAAACACATGGCATCTGTCTTTCTCTGTATGGCTTATTTCACTTAGCATCACACTCTCCAGTTCCATCCACGTTGCTACAAAAGGCCATATTTCATTCTTTCTCATTGCCACGTAGTACTCCATTGTGTATATAAACCACAATTTCTTTATCCATTCATCAGTTGATGGACATTTAGGCTCTTTTCATAATTTCGCTATTGTTGAAAGTGCTGCTATAAACATTAGGGTACATGAGCCCCTATGCATCAGCACTCCTGTATCCCTTGGGTAAATTCCTAGCGGTGCTACTGCTGGGTCATAGGGTAGGTCTATTTTTAATTTTCTGAGGAACCTCCACACTGTTTTCCAGAGTGGCTGCACCAGTTTGCATTCCCACCAACAGTGCAAGAGGGTTCCCATTTCTCCACATCCTCTCCAGCATCTATAGTCTCCTAATTTGTTCATTTTGGCCACTCTGACTGGCGTGAGGTGATATCTGAGTGTGGTTTTGATTTGTATTTCCCTGATGAGGAGCGACATTGAGCATCTTTTCATGTGCCTGTTGGCCATCCGGATGTCTTCTTTAGAGAAGTGTCTATTCATGTTTTGTGCCCATTTTTTCACTGGGTTATTTGTTTTTCGGGTGTGGAGTTTGTTGAGCTCTTTATAGATTTTGGATACTAGCCCTTTGTCCGATATGTCATTTGCAAATATCTTTTCCCATTCCGTTGGTTGCCTTTTAGTTTTGTTGGTTGTTTCCTTTGCTGTGCAGAAGCTTTTTATCTTCATAAGGTCCCAGTAATTCATTTTTGATTTTAATTCCCTTGCCTTTGGGGATGTGTCGAGTAAGAGATTGCTACGGCTGAGGTCAGAGAGGTCTTTTCCTGCTTTCTCCTCTAGGGTTTTGATGGTTTCCTGTCTCACATTCAGGTTCTTTATCCATTTTGAGTTTATTTTTGTGAATGGTGTGAGAAAGTGGTCTAGTTTCAACCTTCTGCATGTTGCTGTAAGACCTGGTAATTTAAAATTACTAATTTTCTTGTGCTGTTATTTGTTGTCATATAAGAAGAGACCATAGTAAGTTTTAAGGGTAGCAAAGTATTGAACTGGTTTTAGCCTAGTGGTTTGATCATAGTACATAAAGTAATGGTTCCTAACTGTTCTGCACTGGTCAAACTCTCTTCTAAGTTTGTTGTCTCTTCTAGAGGTGTAAAGAATATGGTTATACAGATCCATGCTCCAAAATTAATGTTATAAAAGTATTCCAAACAGCTGTACAAGAGATGGTTTAAGGATGGGCATGTTTATTCTGAAAAGTAGACTTAACAGAGACATATCTGTCTTTGAATATTTGAATTGTAGTCCTGTTGAAAAAGAATTACTTTTAAGTTGGGAACCCACTATAGAGGATTGAAATGATTGCACTACTATATCAGGAAGACTTCCTAACAAATAGAGCCATTAAAAACTAGGATTCTCTTTCACTGGTGTCAGGAAGTATGTGGTGATATTTAAAGAGAGGCAAGACTTGTCAAGAGAGGCATAGAGGGATTCAAAATGCATGAGGATGAGTTGACAACATTAGATTTACAATCACTGTTTCAATCACTGCTCCACTTCTCAGATTCTGTGTTGGAATAGAGTAAAGAGCAACTTAGGCAATAAGCTTTAAGCCAAAAATTAATTTTGTCAGTAACCAACATAATCTCACAACCACAAAGTTTTGTCTGAATTATTTAGGCAGTTCTGACAATGAAGATAAGACACATGTTGAGTATTATCTGGAAAGAATCCTTTAGGTATAAGGAAGAACACTGAGAGAATAATGCATTTTATCACTAGGGAGAAGTTGAAATCACTATTCAGCACCTTTCTTCTTCTGTCTGATAATATAGCTAACATGTTAGAACTACTTGAAAGGAACTTAAAGTGAGAGGTTTATCGCTCCTTTTTATTTAATATCAGACATGGATAAGTGAAATCCTGTCCTCTTCCCTATTCAGGTCTGGCCTGGCTTGTACACTGTTTACATCTGGTATTATACTGGACTTATTTTCTCAGGTTATTTCTATGCACAGGGTTTCTAAACTGACTTTTCAGTCCTACTTTCTTGCTAGTTCCTCTTCTAGGTTTTTAGCTCATCACTGAATTTTTTTTCATAAACTATATTAATAATTCCCTCTTCCAAATCCTCTTCCTTATTCTGTGTTACCTAATGTGAGAGTAGCCCAGTCTCTGTTGTCTCCTAGGCTAGAATCATAGCTAGATTAATCTTGTTTTACAACCACAATTCTGAATTCTCTACTTTCCCTCTCTGTTCACTCTTTTATATTCTCATTTGTGATATTAACTGATTTGATCTTGTAATCTCTCCTTACATTACTTCCTAAAATGTACAACTGCGAACAAATGTTTATCAAATTATAATGGGATACTTGAAAGAGCACAGTGATGGCACATGTGTGACAAAAAAAAAAAAAGTAAGTACTTTCTTATTTCTTCTTCTTCTACCTACTAGAGACTGGGAAAACACAAAAAGTCATCCAAGGCCATAACTTAAAGTCCAGATGTTGGAAGTCTAGCCAGGCATCTTGGTTCCATTCTTCTCATGGCTCTGTATTTTAGAGCATTTTTCTCACATGTGTCCTTGAAACCTATTCAAATGCTAGAAACTTCCAGCCCATGAGAAAGAGAAAGTGAAAGAAACAAAATTTAGGTCAAGAATTTCATTTATTTTTATTATTTTTTTAATGTTTGTTTATTTTTGGGAGGGGGGAAGGGGCAGAGAGAGAGAGAGAGAGAGAGAGAGAGAGAGGGAGACACAGAATAGGAAGCAGGCTCCAGGCTCTGAGCTGTCAGCACAGAACCTGATGCAGGGCTCGAACTTGGGAACGGTGAGATCATGACCTAGGCTGATACCGGACGTTTAACCAACTCAGCCACCAAGGTGCCCCAAGAATTTCATTTAAAGCAACAAAAAAGGATTTGCACACAACATTGGCATTCATTTGCCATGACAAAAAGTTCGTCACGTGGCCACATCTGGCTGCAAGTCTGGAAATAGGGCCTCTAGATGGGTGGCCAAGGGAAATACAGATTTTTGGGAAGACAATTGACTGTGTTTGTGTCCGTATCAATTCTATTTTCCATATTTATTTTATTGTATATCTTATGCATCAGTCCCAGTTCTATGCCTTTGCTCATTGTGGTATGTCTACTTGAATGCTGTCTTTGACATCTGAACTACACTTGCCCAAGCACTTCAAACCGAATGCTACTTTCCCATGGAGAATATCCTGACCATTCCAGCCAATGGTAATCTGGTTCTTTACCTATACTTTCTCATCACTAAAACCTTTTATTAGTTATGTATGTGCATGTCTTACCTTTCCTACAAAGGTTCAAGATAACATAACCCTTGTCCTACTAATTTTATCCCATTCCACTGCGAAGCCTGTGCTTTGTGTTTCACTTCTCCTAAATATTCATTCAGTGAATACATGGTTAGGTGACTACTGTTTTTTATAAAACTTGGATTCAACAAAATGAAAATTTAGTAAACAAGGCACATAATGGAAATATACAGAGTAAATGAAAGCCTTGCTAGAGATTGGGTATCCCATAGATAAATGGCTCTGGATTCCAGTTTTAATTATTATTCCGACACTAATTTTGAATCAATGTCACTAAAGACTGTAATATAAGTTGAAATTTGGAGTTTAGTTGAAATAAGGGCAGAATTAGCCTTCACTTTGCAAATAATGGCATAAAAAATCCCTAACATTTTTTTACTAGAATGGATTATAATAATCTATATTTTTCACTTACTATTTTGTTTACTCAACGAATAATTTTTGAGTGCTTAATGATGCAACAGGCATTTTTCTAGGTGTGCAGATATAACATGAATAAGGCAGATGCCATCCTTGCATATCCTTCTCATATTATAATATGACATGATGTAATAATTAAATAGAGGGAGGATAGAGAAGATGGGCATTGGAGATATATATATATAATTTTTTTAGCACCTTCTGTTGTGAATGTTATCAGAACCAGTGAGTGTAGCAGTTTCTTTGTTCATAATTCAGTACTCAAAAATGATTTCTATGTCCAAAGAATAACTTGGGGACTATCTATTAAAAAGAGAATTTTCAGAATGAAATAGTGAAAAAATGAAATCACTAAACTAGTCTAAGCACAAAAGTCTTGAAAGAGTTAGTTTAGATTCTTTTAGAATACGCTTTTAAGAGAGGTCCTTGGCCTCCCTTAACCACGGATATATTGGTTTTATTATAGAATGACCATTAAATTGTGTCACTCAGCTGGATGAACGTGCATCATAAAGTTGCCCTGTACACTAAGAACATCTGAGGGTTACACATTTTGTACATCTGTTTTTAGTGCCAGGCCCTATAGAGTATGAGAACCCTATTTGGAAACAACCTAGAACTAAGTATTCACAACTGGACACAGACTAACCACATTCTAAGAGACAGTCACAGGTAAATAATGAAAAAGAAGTTGATAAACAGGGCATCGAATATCAGTACGACTCAGACATTTCCCAGAAAACATGTATTGATATCGGCAAGCCAGAGAGGGAAGGAAAAAAAAAAAAAAAAAAGAAAAAAAGAAAAGGAAAAAAAAGGGGGTGGGGCGGATAAGAACCTGTGATAGGGTTGAGATAGTAGAGGGTAGTGTAGTAAGAAAGTGATAAATCATTTAATTTTGCTAATCATATTCTTTGTATAAGACTTTTTACTAAGCTACCTAAATGTGGCTTTTTAAAAAAATGGTATCTAAACAATTTTTTTTTTATTTTTGACCCTTTGGTTTTTCCTGAAACTAATTCTGAACATGGAACTCACCTATCTACTATTTTAATTCTCAATAAAATTTTAAAACAGCTTTATATTTCACATACATAAAGAGGGGACAGTCTGCCTCTTTTCACTGTAGCTCATAACCACAGTGGAGAATTGTTAGTATTTTTTGGAGGTTGAACTTGAATTTCTATATTTTATAAAGGGCTTATGTTTTTAGTTTCTCTGAAGCATCCAGGAATGTTCTTCATAAAATAACATTTTTTAGAAAAGTGTCATTCATATTTAATATTTTGTAATGGATTCATAAAATATCTAAATTTGTTCATAGTATTTTAAAAAACTTTTTCAGAATGTTAGTTACTAAAGTCAGCTTATCAACATTATAAAAGCATGGATTTGCATATAAATTGTCATCATAGAACTAATGAATGGCATTTTTCTGGCTAGATTCTTTGGTTTCATGTTTGATCCTATATACAAGAATCCAAATGGAGTTCAGGAAAGCAGCCTTAATTTTTTTTTTTTTTTATTTTTTTTTCAACGTTTTTAATTTATTTTTGGGACAGAGAGAGACAGAGCATGAACGGGGGAGGGGCAGAGAGAGAGGGAGACACAGAATCGGAAACAGGCTCCAGGCTCCGAGCCATCAGCCCAGAGCCTGACGCGGGGCTCGAACTCACGGACCGCGAGATCGTGACCTGGCTGAAGTCGGACGCTTAACCGACTGCGCCACCCAGGCGCCCCAAAAGCAGCCTTAATTTTAGCAGTATGTTCATGTTCTAAGCACTAATTTTATGCTTTTCTGTTCTCTTTTTTAAGTCTTTCTTATGGACTTTTTACTTTTATTAAAAAAAATTTTTTAATGTTTTTTTTTGACAGAGAAACAGTGTGAGCGGGGGAGTGGCAGAGAGAAAGGGAGACACAGAATCCAAACGAGGCTCCAGGCTCTGAGCTGTCAGCACAGAGCCTGAAGTGGGACAGGTTCCCTGATGTGGGAACCCACAAACTGTGAGATCATGACCTGATGCTTAACCAACTGAGCCACCCAGGTGCCCCATTTATGGACCTTTTAAATAACACCAAATAAAGCAATCTAGTATAATGAACTCTATGTACCCATAACTCGGCTTCAATAGTTAAGGGTTTTCTACTCTTATTTCATTTCTTCTCTTAGCACACATTTGTCAGATTTTTAAGGGAAATCTCACACATCATGTCATTTCATAGGTAAATACTTCATAACGTATTTGCAACTAATAAGGAAATTTAAGTGGTATATTAGTTTAGTAGGACTGCCATAACAAAGTACAACAAACTGGTGACTTAACAGAAATTTAAGTCTGAAATCAAGATGTTAGCAGATTATGCTCCCTCTGAAGGCATCAGGGAAGGAACTGTTCGTGCCTTTCTCCTGGCTTGTTGATGGTTATCTTCTCTCTGTGTCTTTTTACATCCTCTTCTCTCTATGCGTATCAGTCTCTGTGTCCACTGTTTTTCCCTTTATGACATCATCTTATTGGATTAGGGCCTACCCTAATGACTTCATTTTAACTTGATTACCTTTGTGAAGACTGCCTCCAAATAAAATCAGTCTGAGGTATTGATTGGGGATTAGGACTCTAGTTTATCATTTGGTGGGGGAGGGGAGGCACAATTCAACCATAATAAGCAGTAATCCATTTCACACCATTATTACACTAACAAAATCCTTAATAATACACAATATCCGAGTTCCAATTCACGTTTTCTTGTTTAACTCTAAAGTAACTTTGTAGAATCAGCTTGTTCAAATCTGGAGCCAAACAGTGTTCACACATTGCACATATTTGTGATTTCTTTTTATACTGTAATGGACTATATCCATCCTTTTTTTTTTTTTTTTGTGAATGTCATTGATTTAATCAAAGTGATTCATTTGTCCCTAAGAATGTTCCATATTTTGGATTTGACTGAGTAATTTCTCATGGTGTCATGGAACTTATTCTACATCACCTATTACCTAGAAGCTGGTAGTTATAGCCAGAGGATTGATCCTATTCAAGTTCAGATTTTTTGATTTTGCATCCTATCAAAAAGCCCACTTTTGGCAGTGGCTAAAATTTATCAGTGTTCCAGAGGTTGTTACCCTTATTTCTGCATTATAAATTCACCATCAATATTTAATCTAATAAAATTCACTGATGATTATTACTTTAAATCTGTTGTTTCATTAGAGTTACAAAACAGCATTTTTCTAATTCTATTACTTTTTATATTTTATTTGGCATCTTTAATAAAGAAGAACTCTCATTATCCAGATTATTATTATTGTGGTATATTTCCTTTATTTAGTGACTTTCATTATAATAAGTTGGTTCAAACTAACTTGAATTATAATGAGTTTGTTCTAACTTTTGTTAATATCATTCTGAATATATTAATTTTTAAGTATTTGATGTGTTTTATCAATTATAGTCATGATTCCTTTTGATGCTAAAATTATCCCATCTTGAATGAGTTGCAGTCCTTTCTGCTTGATTCTGGCAACTGCCATGTTTGCCAGTACATGTCCTAGGCTCATCCTTTATGTATCCTCCTTTAGTCCAGAAATCAGCTATTTCTCCAAGAAGTCCTGGTTCCTTTAATGGAATTAGTATTTGGATAATACAACCTTGGTACTAAGAGTCAAATTTTGATTTTTAATGAAGTCCCATTTCAGACTTTCTAACTCACATAGACAAATGAATATATATTTTTAACTACCAGTTTTGATCTATCTTCTATTATAGTTTTAACTTTTTTACCTCAATCAATGGAGAAAACTCCTAGTCACAATTATAACATCCAAAAGAATCTAAATTGGGAAGAATTCTATTACTGGTTTTGGCCTTTAAATGGCCCTTCAGTCACAGGATTAATTTAACTTTTGAAAGAATTTGTAGAATAGCCAAGGAGATCATTCATTGGGAGGATATGGGGAAATTTATGCCACACGGTTTTTGCCCTAAATTCAAAATGATATGATCCCCAGACTTAATGTGTCATCGTACATGTTTTCATGGGTGTTTTATCATGTTTTCTGACCATCTGCAAATGATTTTTCAGTAGACTAGACTTGCAGCTTAAAATAAAATAAATAAAAACTTTAAACACTTTTACTGTTGGTATATTTTCCAACACTGTCTACCACTAAAGTTCACATTTCTTTCACCTTCAAGTTGAATATAGGTGTGTATTTCTCTGTGGTTATCTGGGCAAAGATAAATGCCAAAACACAAAACCAGATAATGCACAATTTTCCGTGGGCTAATTTAGATCTGATTGAAAAAGAAAATCTATTTGTAAATTCTCATGCCTGGAATTGCAGTTCCCAAGAACTGTCTTTTCTCAGAAGGCAGTTCCTGGATATCCTGATTTAGTTAAGTAGGAAAACTCATCAAAGGATAAGTGTAGGTGCTACCATTGTGGCTTTTATTCCTCTCATTATCTTTGGAGTAGCCAGTCTACACTCCTACTTGTTGCTGGAAGCTATAGGAACATAGTCTGACAGTGGTGGGGAGCTGTGGTACAACTGTACGGTGAAGATCCTAGCAATGCACATTAAAATAGATTAATTACCTGCTCACAGTTTGTGAAACACTTTCTTGATCTAGAAGAATAGAGAGGAATACAGTTTATGTATATTGTGACTACAGGTAGAAGGGCATTAATCTGATTGGTTCTAATTCTGTGTAAACAGACACAAAACTATCTTTGAGTATTAGACCATAAATATAAAATAATTTTTCAGTAACTTTTCCAACAATGAAAAATAGATATGTAGGATCTGCATATAAAGAACAAAGCCCTCCTTGACATCTCCAATACTCTAGGATTTGCTCTGGGCCTAGAATATCTCAATCTAGCGAAGACCAATCAGTGGGAAGAGAGCCAGGCACATTTTATGCAACTTTATTCCATTACATTATGGACCAGCTCCAGCTGGAATGATTAGGAAGAAATATGCCTAAATAATGAACATACACCTTTGGTTTTAAAAAATGGACTAGGATTAGTTATCCTGGAGAAATATGAACATATTAGCACATGATACAATGAAAAGAAATTCTACACAAGAGAAAAAGTGACAGATTGTTAAGTATTAAAATCCTGGATGACTGCTTCCCCTCTACATGATTTATAAACTATGGATTCATAAACTGTGAATGGTGATGTCATGGCAATGAATAAGAAAACTTTATCTTTTTTTTGTTGTTTCTTTGTTGTTGTTGTTGTTGTTGTTGTTGTTGTTGTTGTTGTTGTTTTTCAGTTTTCAGACCAAACTGTGTAATAATACATAGGATATGTATATGCCAAAAACTGTTGGGCTGAAATCCTTCTCTATATAACAACATTTTTCCATCTTTTAATGCAAGTCTTGACATGTTTATTTTTTAATATTTTAATTTTGCTAAGCATTGGGCACCTTTATTTCACATTTCATTTGCTACTGTGGCAGTGCTAGTTACAGTGCATTTAATAATAATTTAAGTAATGCCATTTTTTTCTAACTTAAGAGTTTATCTTTTTTTTGTTTGTTTATTCATTTTGAGAGAGGGGGAGTGCATGCACTGGGGGCGGGGGGGTGGCGGCAGGGGGCAGGGTGTGGAGGAGAGAGTATCCCAAGCAGGCTCCCTGCTGTCAATGAAGAGCATGACATGGGACTCTATCTCATGAAACGTGAGATCATGACCTGAGCCTAAATCAAGAGTCAGACATTTAACCCACTGTGCCAGTCAGGTACCCCTTAAGAGTGTATTTTAAACAGATACTTTGTTGGTGAATTCCTGAAGTAAAGTTTTCCTGTGGTCACTTTATGAAGCACTCTTTCACTTGTATCTACCATAGTGGGAAAGACATTATGAGCACATGTATTTACTAACACTAGATTATAAGGATGAGAATTCCTTCATAATAGTACAAATGTGACTAAAGAAGTCAAGATTTTCTATATCTATCTTGTTCCAGTAACAGTTTCATGATAAAAGCTTTTGTTTGCCCTTTACTTAGCATTTCGTAGTAGGAATATTAGCTAAGTTAACAGGTTAGCAACACATATAGTTAGAATTGATAAGAAGGGGTAACTGCCTCCAAATACTCCATGGAAATGAAGAGATTTACATCTAGCAAAGGAAGGTACATGTAGGGGATGCCGGTGTCTGGATGTTAATAGAAAAGTCAGAGATTTACATTTACTCTATCAGTTATCCTGGTCCATGGTTATGTTTTCATCTGTGTTCCTTCTGCCTTTTGTTCTTTTCTCCCAATGGAACTTTTTGGATAATTAATCTTTGGAAAGGGCACCCCAAAAAGAGTATTATAACTGATTCTTAAGGGAATTTTTAACAGAAAAATAATATACAAAATGCATTACTGTGAATTACTTATATTTTTCTATTGGTTCACAACAGTAATTCAGACTTAATTACTTAGTATTTGTAATTTATTCTCAGGGTCAATAGCCTATGATGCTGTAATTTTTATAGCTTCCCCAGATTTGCAAACATCAGAAATTAGTGGTAACAGATAGTTCTTAGAGAGTAGATAATCAATTTAAAGAGAATGTTCTCATAAAGTAATCATAAAAGAAAAAAAAAATTCTAACACTAGTAATTTTACCCTAGTATCTGTATTTTTAAATTTGAATTTTAATATCCTATTGTTTTAATTTCAGCATATCCTATTCACAGAATATAAAGTCAAATTTTAAGTCTTCTGTTAAATTGAAGCACAAATAGATTCAATGAATTATCCAAAATCCTTCACCAAGCCAATGAGTGGTAATAAGTGGCTTGTTTTTCAACTGAATTTATGTATTAAGATACTTGATATTTAAAATTTTAAGATTAGTCAAATCTCATTCTCAGCGAACAGTTTATAGGGTTGCTAAATTTATGAAACAAAAATGACCTGTGGAAAAAAAAATGATTCAACCTTCAAGATTTTCATATTATTGAGATTATTATACTTAATTAAAGAGGATATGTCAGTGTATTTATTTTCTAATTAGAATGCAAATCAGATGTCTTCCTTTTAAAGTGCCTTACATACATTTTCTATCTTCACTTTTTCAAAACTGCAAGTTAGAAGTTTTGTAAAAAATAAGTAGGTAATAAGGATACCACTTGTTCCAACTGCTTGTGATCCTAAAAATTCCTTACAGGCACTCATTCATTCATTTGAATCAAAACTTTTTGACTCAGGAAAGAAAAATGACACAGATTATTAATACACTTAGTATATAAATACTAAAAATATATCACAATTAACAAATGTACCAAGTACATGAAGAAGCACTTTACCCCAAAATACATGTATCGAATAAACCTTTGAAAAAATGTGACATGTCACTAATTTTCAGAAGGGTTAAAATTAAAATTTTAAGTAATTTTTCAACTGGCAAGTTAACAAATGTTTTAACAAATGATGTCACTCAGTGATTTTGAAAGAACAATGAAATGGATGTTTGTATACACTGTTACTGAGAGTACACATTTGTTTCCCCTTTTGGAAAGCAACCTGGAAATATTGGATCTGAAGCAATGATATGTTCTCTGCCCTTCTATTGAATGATCATTGTCCTCATCACATGTACTATAAGACTACTTGACTAGTTATTCAACTACATAGACATAAAATAGCATTTAAACATCAAAATGCCATTCCATGACAATAGGGATAGTGGTTTTATTCCATTTTGGAGATAGAAAACTGGGGCCATGAGGAGTAAGTAAAATTGCTTAAAACCATGAAGATAATCAATAGGGCATACATGATTTGAAATTAGGGTTGTCTAATTCTAAATGTGGTTAATATGGGTTCTTAGGCCATTATCTTTGGAGGATTTATAGATAAAATCAAAACAGTGTGGTAAATCAAAATTTACCATAGCAATATTATCAAATGTCTTTCTAAAAGATTTGTTTGTGATCCTCTGAAATAATGTAGCACTGGCCATAAGCTATAGTTTCAAACTAGTAGGACAGCTATCCAACTATGGTCAATATGGAATGAATTTTAGGGAAACTAAGTTTATATAATACCCTTTATGTGGATTTCTATAACATATGTTTCACAGTTATCCATATCTATATCTTTATTTTGAATGACAGTTGATTTCTTCTTTCCAAAGCCTTGCAGATTATATGTAAAATTTTTAAGTCATAAGTTCCATTGGATATACCATATGCATTGGTAATAACAAAAAGAACCAGTAATTTAAGTATTATCATTAATTATCTATATGATAGGAAAATATTCCCAGATAGAATTTTAAAAATATTTGAGAGTTTGTTTCATAAATTTTGAGAGCTACTGTTTGAGATACAATTTTAAACAGATACTTAAAATCTATTTTAGATTATTTTAATGTATCCTAGTTCCAGATACATTTTAATGTAAAAATCTTGTACATATCTGTTGAAGTATTTCTGAGAGGGGGAAATAATTGGATAAGTTGTAAGTACTCTATATTTGGCTTCCTATTAAAAGTCTTACCTGAAAATATTGAGGTAATTATATTAAATGTTTTATAGATGGTTTAAAATGTAGAATTAACAAATGTTAGGATGCCACATTTATGAGAACTATCACTATATTATCACGATTCTGGTGATAAAATATTAGAAAATGTATAGTGTTTTCAAAATTTGCTTTAAGCGTGTAAAATACAAATGGTTAAATGTCTGCAGTTTTGGAGAAATAGGAAAGTGAAACACAATTGTCTAGATTCATGTAAAGTAAGTATTATTCAAGTTTTCAGTTTGAGTTTTGTAAGATATAGCTGACTCACCTTGAATAATAAACTAAAAGAGACTTTATATATTGCATAAATCTAATATCATGGAAATAATACTTGTGTTATTACTGACATAATTCAGTAGGGTTTGGATGGGGTTCAGGACATTTTTTAAAGTTCCCATATGTTTTTTATAACACCACTTATAGAAGGAATTGTATTCAATGCTTATTAAAAATAAGCCCAGATAATGTGGTCTGATATTGACCATATTTTAAATTACCTGCATTGGTGAAAAATCACTTAAAAGCTAACCTTTATTGAAATTAATGAATGAATCCAACCAGCCATAAAGGTACTTCCTTTGAAGTACCAGACATGTTCTCTGATCCCTTCTGTCACTTTTTCATTTTCTGTCCTGAATCACAGTTTTGTACATAAATATTATGATCACTCATACTGTAAGCTTGTTGAGGGCATGATCTCTGTCTGATTAATGCTTATATTGTCTGAATAACTGAGCTTGAACATTAAGGGGGTACCCTATTCTAATGTGTGGAAGTAGGTGAAGTTTCCCCTACAACCAAGCAAGCAATTCAACACCAGCTGTGTGTCCTACAATTTAACTCAATTCTGACACTCTCTAACTGGAGCCGGTGCTAGATTCCACAGCTTAAGATGTCAGTCCTGTAAGTCTACATCCTACCTTAAATGATAATTGCAACCCCAGGTTGTTACTGGTACTTCTGTACGATCACCTGGCTATAGATTGGAGGTTCCCATGAGCTGCTCTTTGGGCTTCAGATGTCAGTCAAACGTCCTGGTTGTTACTTGCACTTTGACCGTCTGGCTATAAATCAGAGATTCCCAGGACTCCTGCCTTGGGTTTGGTTAATTTGCTAGAGTAGCTGAAAGAACCCAGAGAAACATTTTAATTACTAGATAACTGGTTTATTTTAAAAGAATATATAACTCAGGAACAGCCAGATGGAAGACATGCATAGGGCAAGTATGGGGAAAGTGCAAGGACCTCTGTACTCTCTCTGAGCATACCATTCTCCCTTAAATCTCTACATGTTCACCAACAAGGAAGCTCTCCAGACCCCATCATTTTAGGCCTTTATGGAGCTTCATAACATAGGTATGATTGATTAACTCATTGGTCATTGGTAATTGATTCAACCATAGCCCCTCTCCCCATCCCAGAAATCAGGGGGTGGGACTGAAGATTCCAGCTCTTTATACATAGTTGGTTCTCCTGGAAACCAGCCCTTATCTGTAGGTGCTTTCCTAAAGTTACCTCATTAACATAAACCCAGATGTGGTGGGAAAGAGTCTTGTTGTGAATAGCAACTCAGTTATTTCATCTTTATGGCTGTGGAGCAGTTTTAGGAACTAAGGACAAGAGACCAAATACTCTAACAAAAGATGCTCCCATTGCTCTCACCACTCAGGAAATTCCAAGGGTATTTGGGATCTGTGAGCCAAGAACTATGGATTAAGACCAAATATATGTGAGAAATATGTTTTAGTCATTCAGATAATAAAAATATATTTCTAACTTTTTTTAACATTTAATTATTTGAGAGAGAGAGAGAGAGAGAGAGAGAGAGAGAGAGAGAGAGAACAAGTGGGGGGGGGGCAGAGAGAGAAGGAGACACAGAATCGGAAGCAGGCTCCAGGCTCCCTCCAAGCTGTCAGCACAGAGCCCAGTGCGGGGCTCAAACTCACAAACCGTGAGATCATGACCCGTGCTGAAGTCGGACACTCAACTGACTGAGCCACCCAGGTGCCCCCAAAAATATATTTCTTAAAAACCATAATATTTCAGAGGCAAGTAATTAATAAAAATTTTTAAATAGATGAAAGAAGTTATTCCTCTCTACTGTGCTAGCTTTGAAACCAGAAACAACAACACATTTGTTTGATGTCTTGGATTCATTATAATAAAATCAACATTATTAATATATCAATACAGGAAGATTAAATGAGAGTTGGAAACAAGTGTACAATTACTCAGACTCATCTGCGGGTTCTTGGCTTGAAACAATATGGGAAGGAAAGAAGAATTAAATTTTTGTGGTACTTGGTTCAAAGAGGATAAATGTTTTTGAATGGTCACAGATTGCTGGAGACTCTGTAGACAAATCCACTTGCTGTTCTAATGTAACTTCTAAACAATGTCATCGCCGTAAGTGCAACAATTTATTTACTTGTTTACTGAATGAAAAATGGATATTACCAGCAATGTGTGAAAATATTATCATTCTGTGGTCAAATGTGATAACTTTTTGTTAGAAGATTTTGTTAGAAGATAGATTACTGTGTACTCTGAAAATTAATAACAGCTTTAAGATCTTTCTCTTAAATCAGATGTGTTACATAGCAAGTATGGTATACACATAAAATAACAATTGTCCAAAGTTAGTATTTATTGACAATAGATATTTATCATCCTGGCAGTATTCCTAGGGAGAAAATAGATCATTGTTTCTTTTTTTGAAGTTTTTTTTTTTAATTTATTTTTAGAGAGAGAGGGGGTGGGGGAATGGGCAGAGAAAGAAGAAGAGAGAGAATCCCAAGCAGGCTCAGCACTGTCAGCACAGAGCCTGATGTGGGGCTTGATCCCACAAACTTCAAGATCATGACCTGATCTGAAATCAAGAGTTGGACGCTTAACCAACTGAGCCACCCAGGCGCCCCGAGCTCATTGTTTCTTAATCATGGCTTTACATCCAGGTCACCAGTTCAACTTATATACACACACACACACACACACACACACACACACACACACACAACCACGCACACACACATGCACACACACATACAAACAACTATATCTTTTTAAGCCCTCATTTTGAATTGATTTCCATGTTTGTCATTATGAGGTCTGCTTATTTGGGCTAAGAAACAAGTCTGTTCCTTAAGCAGAGATTCTGGAAGATGAAGGGTTAGTCTCTCCTTTCTACAAGCACGCATAACCTTCATGATTGATATATTGTTACCCCTTCTCACTTAGCCTCATGTAGGAGAAATTTCCTCTGTTTTTCTTCCTAGAATGAAAAGAGAATCTTTCTCATTGTGAAATTTGCATTCCTCACAAGACCTTTGAAGAAACTCTGGGAAATGTTGGTGCATTGCTGTTTAGTGGTCATAGGGCTAGCTGTGTCTCAGTAAATTCTGTAAACTCTGTATGGCACTTGGTTCTGTTTGAGTTCTTGCACATTTCTTTAGAATGTAGGCTAATTAGTGATTTCACTTTTAGCTAAAATTTCATTTTCAGTCATAATTCTAGGATAACAGAAAAAAATGTCATCAGTATCCTACTATAATTATTTCCTAAAAATCAAGCTGTCTTTAGAATGTGCTTTGATTTGTTTATCTAGCTGTCCATCTATCTATGGATTTACCTACTGTCAAAATGTCAAGGGCCAGTTCTCCCAGTTTTTTAACAGACAAAAACAACAAACAGACATGTAACCAATAATTTCTAAACAAAGAGGACTTTCAACAGAAATCTTGTCACAGACCCTGTGAAATGTTCTTTTTTCTCACTGTGTAAATGCTGCTTATCTTTGGAAGAGGCACCTGCACTAGGTCTAACCACCTGATTCCTATAAGAAGGTGAAACTTTCCATCAGTAGCAGAGAATTCTCTCCCAGATCCCCTGTGACAAGGTGGTATTTTGCTTATTACATCAAGTCTGACTTCTCTCATTACCCCTTAACGCATGTTTTTAGATTTTCAGTTTTTTTCTTTTGTAAACTCTTACTCTATATTTCCTCTTGCTTAAAATTCCCATGTTGCTTCTATTTTTAGCACCTCTTCCTTGTTCCCCAAAATACATATAATGTTGTGAAAATGAAATTTGGCAATTGTTGAGTTAATGGGATCTGCATAGAAGAGACTAAACTACACCATCTGATTTGGTTTCAAAATGCATCTTCATTTAGTCCTCAAAGAAGTATTATGTGATGTTGTCAGTCACCAGTTATTGAACAGCGGCTTATTTCTTGAAATGTATTCAGAATAAGATGCTTTTTTGCAGCTCCTTGATTTCTGTAGCTTTCCTGATAGAATTTTCTTTAAATAAAATGTTTTCAAATCACCAAAGATGATTCCTCTCTCTATACATACACTATTGGTAGGGTACTCAGTAGAGTTCAACTTTTCTGCAATTCAGAAGTGATTTTGTGTAAATAACAGTAAGAAGCACAGAAAACTGAAATTCAAAACCATTTCATATTAGCTAACCCCAAGAGTTAAAATTTACACACAGTTTTTGGGAAAAGAAAAGAAAAGAAAAGAAAAACTCACTAGTCCTATTATTGTGGGCACTTGTTAGGAGAATAGATTTTATCCTGCTGTTGACAATACTACTCATTAAAGCAGCTGTCACTGTCTTATTTTCATTTTCCAAATTAAAAGTAGGTGCACATAGTCATTCTTTGTTAGAAGTCCTGTAGAAAAAAGCCTTCTGCAAAAGTGTATAAGAATGTGAACACTGCTGAGTAATTTCTGATCTTGAAAGTTGCATAGTTTTCAGATAGTAACCCATGAAGTTATAAAAGAATACTGATGATTAGCTTGAGCTATGTAAAACCCACCCCAGTGATTAAAAGAAAGCTGAAGACATAGTGAAACTCGCTAAGATGTGCAGAGAACCAAGTGCTACCCAGATCTTGCACTGAGTGCTTGTCTGACTTTGGCAGATGGTAGGCTGCCTCAGTTTTCTGTTTATAAGATGGAAATAACTGTCCTGAATGCTTACAGAAGTTTTAGTGGGATAAACAGCATAGAAAACTAGAAAATTTTAAATCGTATTATGCAGATATTAACATATGCAAAATACTGCTTGGATTATCAGTCCAGTTTGCTTGTCTTCTTCTGATGTTTTGGACATTTCACTGACCACTGTGACCTACACCAAATAGATGGGGAGCAGAAAGTAAAAATAGTAACCAGAAAAGTAGCATGTACAAAATATCTTGCCTATTCTTGACAAGTAATTTAGCTGTCAGTTCTTTGGGTAAGATGCTCAGGGATGAAGCAAAAGTGAAATGCTTGTTCACTTTGTCTATAGGTGAATCCTTAAAGATTGACCCCCCAAAAATTATCATTAATTCAATGTAAAAACATAATTTAATGAAAACCATTTATAAATTTATAAAAAAAATTTAAAATATGATTTTGGTTTTCTGAATGATAGCTCTTGTCAGAGTCATCGTCATAAACTTTTCTAGTGTCACCAAAATGCTTGTTTCTCTTTATTTGTATTGTTAAATCCCATAAGTCCTCAAAATTATTTTAACGAAACAAAGGACTTCAGTTGTCCATACCGCTAGATATAATTTTAGCTAAAACCTACATCAGAATAAATACCAGGACTGGTAAGCATAACAGAAACTACTCAGGAATAGTGCACAAGAGGAACCACATTTCCCAGCTGTATTGTTTGGTCAATTATCAGATCATAACTTTGTCCTGTCCTTTATATGATAGACACCTCCCAATAGCGTAAGAAGAAATACTGCAGTCCTTTGTTTCAGCTGATTGTGATATGTGTTTCTCATGGCACATTTTTTAAATTTTTCCTAGTCAACTTGTGTTTTGTGGAAGTGGATTAATTGTCTTCCATGGCTTGTTACTTATTTTCAGTATTTGTCTATGCATGGCTTGTATTTACTTATTTATTATTTACTAGTTTTCTTGTTTACTTATAAATCTTTAAGAAATGCTTACTAACGATACTTCAGATGAAAGCTAGGACCTTGACCATGACCTGTTTGTAGTTATGTGTTCTTCCTTCATCCCATTCCTTCTGTATGTTTATTCTTCTCTTGTTCCTTTTCATATAGTTTTAAGTTCATTAATATATATGCATTAAAAGTCTATTTATGTTAATTGCTTTTAACTTTATAAAAGGAATAGCATGCCTTTTCATGGTACATAATCACTAAGAAGTCTTCATACTCGCTGCAGAGCACACATAGAAAGTAATAGAACTATAAGAGGTAGAATGTCAAGATCATAATAATTTCTTTGAACTTGATCTATGAACAAAATGCACAGGCCAGATGCTTCATTGGGAGAAAGAGCATCAATTTATATCTCATGCTTTGCAAAAGTTGGTTTTGCAAAGAGATTTTACTTACTCTAGTTGTGAAATTTAAGGGAATCTATTTCTTCTCTGGTCTAAATGCACTCTGTCTTGGCTTGAAATCTCACATGTCAACTCATGCATCTGACTGACAAGACAGCTCATAGGGTGACCTACCGGATTCACTAAAATATGCATTTATACTTAGAATACGCAAAGATCTAACTAAGATAGAGAATGAGTGGCCTGTAGCTTGGAGACCTCCCAGAGAGCCCCCAGGGGTCTATAGCATTAAATAATTCCTACTAGGTGTTATAGACAGCTACATTCAAACAGATGTTCCTAACCTATCAATTATTTTACTTTCCTACTATAGCAATGCTCCATGGATAAGAAAATCTTTGTATGATATATGAAAATAAGTGGTAATTGAAAATCTAATTCATTCTCCAAAAAGCAGTGCAAATTAGACTTTTATAATGGACATTTTTGAGGTATTGCCAAAACTAAGTAAAAGAAGAATTCTTAATAAAGCTGGGAAGAATGGTTAATTATCAATACAGGTTTATTATTAAACAGCAAGTGAAGGGTCATGCATTTTCTATTTGTGGTACTGCTTCTAAATTTAGAAATAAGCCACTGATACATTTAAAAAGTAACATTAAGCAATATTAGGCTCAAATAATTATGTGAAGTTCTTTTCCATTCCTCCATTCTGTAAAGAGGGCATTTAGATGACATAATAATGGAGCCAAAGTGCTAGGAATATGTGAATATTACCAGCCATGAATATGTAATTAAGAGTGATAATAAAAGTTTTCATTTACTGTCAACCTTTTCTGTGCCACATGTCTTACTTAGCTTATTTCATTCAACCCATACAACTCTGTTGATTATGCTTTATAATTTTGGTGTCATATGTGAGGAAACTAAAGCTGACAAATATTTAGTAATCTACCCAAGTTGTAAGTTTTGATAATGTATTACCCGTATTCATTTTTATGGAAAAAATGCTAAATCTCTTAAAAGCCAGACCTATATGGGTCTAGCCTTGCATCTGATTGAATGTGATGTACTGTCTCTCTCTGACGATCATCCACAGTAATGTTGCTATGTCTGAACATCTATCAGGAAGATTCAAATAAAGCACTGTTGCATAATGAACTTACGTCCCTTGTTTTGAACAGACTCTGTGATACTGTTTGTTTTCTCAAGATTTGCCTTAGGAACACATGATTGAGATGAAATTAGCAATCATTCAAACTGAACAGTTATTTTTCATAGCATATTGTAAACACAGAAATTTTTGTGTTTCTAATGCAGTGAATTGATGAGGAATGCATAAACTTTCTCAAACACAGTGATAAAAGGATAAAGTGATTAAGAGCGATAAAGCAAAAAAAACAAAAAAAAAAAACAAAAAAAAACAAACCCAAAACATAACGTAGTGTTAATTTGGTATCCTCATGTCAGTCTTGAAGAGCTGTTTTGGATTGCAGAAATATCCATGAATTTAATACCAAGCAGGAAAGCAAACTTAGCAGATAGCAGGTAGTACTGCATCCATTGGCAATTGGAAGAAAACTTTGTTATTAAACCCTCCTTAAAATAAACAAACGTTTCTGCATGTTTTTGACAAATCTGCCTTCTTCTCATAAAGCATTCATTTATGAATCACTTCTTTTTATTAACCAGTTACCATCTGGTAAACTGCTCTATTGAATAGACTTGAAAGTTGTACTTTACTCTGCAGCCATATACACTATACCCCTATAAATGTATGAAAACTGAAAACCAGCATGCATTGCTTCACATCTAATTGTGTCTTTGGAAGTAAATCCTTTGGAAATATATAAATACCTGACCCATAATTTTTTAATCATAATTATGGTATGGCTTGGTACGATAAAGCCAAAACTTTGTTACAAACAATAGCTAACTCAAAAAATATTATATAGTGATAAATTTAGGTACCCACATACTTACTCTTCATTTGAGGCTTCTCCCACTCATTTGCCCATGAATTTATTTTATTAAAATAGTTAGACAAAAGTTATTTTTAAAAGCGTGAAATAAGGATGAGGCAGCTGCTGGTTAGAAAGAATTTGTACTCAGAGGTTTTGACACCACATAACATGTACACTGAGCAGTTAAACAAAAAATTGCTGAGGAGTGGGGATGCTCAAATCCTTCTTGGGGGCTAGACTATGTCCTTGGCACTTGTCTTTATAATATCCCGCTGTTGAGAAAATGGAGACTCAAGAACTACTACACGATGAAAATAGATGCCAACCACTCACTGCCTGCTGAGCTCTGCTAGTGTGAGTGGAAAGTAAGGAGGAGTACTTGTGGGAAAATGAGGTAAATATGAATATGTTAGCAGATGGAAAGCCACTGTTATTTTGACTTTCGTGATGTACTCACGAGCTTTCAGCTTTGTCTGTCGCCATCTGTACGTTTTGGTACGTGCTTGGTAGACCTCGGTGCTCTGCGAGACACGATTTAGAGCAGCTCTGTGTTGCAAATGTTTGAAATGTGGTGTCTCAGGTAATTGGAATAATTCTTAAAATTGAAGCCTCTCAGAACTGAAGGTCGGTTTTGGACATGAGAATGATGGGGCAGGAAGAGTTAAAAGAAATGAACAAAGCAGCTGCGGTGATCATGATTATGATGATTGTGCGTGTCGGTTGGAGGCAGGCTCTTGCTCATCAGTGTTTCTGATTGAGAGTTTGACAGAGGCAGGAAAGTTCCTGTAAAGGGAAGAGGGAGAAAAACACAGAATGTATAGACTATTTGGTCATTGAAAGTAAATGTGATATGGAATATCAGTAATAACTTAGTAAGTTAAAAAAAAAAAAACATTTGAGATGTGTTTTAGAATTGTGGGGAGGGAAAGACAGGGTCAGTAGAGGCCTTTAAAATGATGTCATCGTTGTGATTGCCATGATCTAAAAAAATGTCAGTGAAAAGCTTTTTAAAATGTGAATTTTTTTCTTTTCTAAAACTTGAAAGTATGCCATGAACGTCAATTCAGTATTGCAGAAAATAATATCATCCATTTGTAAACTTGAAAAGGGAAAATAAATATGCCTGTAGAAAGGGAAGGGTTGGGATTGTAGAACGGGACATTGCAGTAATGTCCTCCCTTTTTTTTCCTTCTTTCATTACCCCACATTCAATCCTTCAGCACATCTTCTTGGTTGTACCTTCAATATATGTCGACAAGCTGGCCACTTTCTCACCACCTCTGCTACTAATATCCTGGTACAAACCCAGAGTTTCACTGTATATGGCCTCCAAATAGTGTCCCTGATCCCATGGTGCTTCTTATGGTCTATCAACATAAAAGGTAGAATGATCACTAAAAGGTGGTCAATACTAGTGAATGAATGAAAGGAGAATGAAGAGAATGATATCATGATGTGATATCTTTGATATCTTTCTTTTGTTTCACAATCTAAAACTTAGAATCAAATTAAGTTAGTCAAATAAATTAGTATTACTTTACATTTAAAAATTACTTTAGGGGCACCTGGGTGGCTCAGTTCGTTGAGTGTCCGACTTTGGCTCTGGTCATCATCTCAACGGTTCTTGGGTTCAAGCCCCGTGTCAGGCTCTGTGCTGACAGCTCAGAGCCTGGAGCCTGCTTCAGAGTCTGTGTCTACCTCTCTCTCTCTCTCTCTCTCTCTCTCTCTCTCTCTCTCTCCTCCCTCCCTCCCCTCCCTCCCCTGCTTGCACTCTGTCTCTCTCTCTCTCTCAAAAATAAACATTAAAAAAAACTTTAAAAAATTACAATTAAAATTACATTAAACAGTTAGACATATCTGGATTTTTCAGAGTTGGAATGAACTCTAGTCAATGCTCTCTATGTGAAATGAGGACACTGAAGCCCTGCGAAAGAGGTATAGGTAATATATTCTATGTCATACTTTTATTTACAAATGGAACTACTTTCCAGTCCTGTGTTCCTTCCAATATATAATGCCACTCCCAATGTGAAAATGAAAACTGATGGTTAAGGAATTTATTGGTGTCCTGTGTCATGCAAAATGCTATTTTGTAAATGGTCCTATTGTAGAAATTTGTAATCCTTTTATTTAGCCCTTTTTATCTTAGGAAAACTTTTGTCTGCTTCTGTCTTCCTGAACGTCTGTCATTCCTGATACCATATAATTTTTTTTTATACAAAGCTTCCAGACCTTACGGCTCTCTTTTTGCTTTTCACCTAGAAATAATGCGTTAAGAACTAGCTCTGGAACTACACGTCACTCGCCATTATAAACCCATGATGAATTCTAGCTGGAAAATCTAGGTTCAATCTATAGGATCTGTTAATTAATTATAGTATTTTACTAAAATTATATCATATAAGACCTATTTCTATATTGCGGTTCATGCATATCTATAATATTATGAACATATAAGGTAATAATATTGTTGCTGTAAGTTTTTAAGTGCTTATTTGAGGCAATTTATGTACTTCTTCATATGCAGTACATATTGGGCATTTTCTCTTTTTATTTTAGAAATAATCTATAGTACTTCTAGTAAAAGTTCTGTATTTTTTGTGATGTTTAATTTTCATCAATGGAGAAATAAGCCTGATGCAAAATTTCCAAGTCAAATATAAATCATTTCTGAACCATAAATATTTCTCTGGCTTTGAGGGCCTTCTACTTAGCATGGGCAAAATAAGCAAACATTTAATTTGTCTGATAATAAAAAGGACTTAAGCCATTTGGCCTGATAATGATTATGTGACTTTAGGATAACTTGGTTACTTTTGTCTGTAGGTGAATACTGGTTATTTTTAAAGCATAAGTATTTTGTACTGTGTCAAGGCACAAAAGAAATATTATACTACCAGTTCAGGATATTAGTTTGTTTGAACTCATTCCTTTTGGCTTTTAATATGTTGGACAAACCTTGCATCTATAAACCTTATTTTAATTGTGGTCAGCCATGTCATTTGTATATTTCATTTCCTGTAAACTAGTGCATCATATAAACATTGTCAAACAAAACTCTGATCGTCTGCTCAGTTAGATCTTGTTTTTAAAGTTTCTAAGTTGAAAGTGTTTTCCGCACCCTGGAAATAGTACTGGTACTTTGCCAAGTCAGATTTCCTCCTACGCTTATCACTTTATATGTGGCAAAGGGAGTAAAAGAGTAGGAGGAATAAATAAGGCTGGTATCTTTTCTTAGCATCACATTAAGTTAGGCAAGGAATTGTGTCTACTTAACTCACATTTGCAGTGGCAGTGTCATTACTTATGTACCTTTTAGGGATATAACTAGTTCTCAAATGTGAAGATGTTCTTATGTAAAGACTTCTAATATCTTGGGTTTTATTTTTCCCTTCTTTATGCATTGCTACTCTCATATAATATGAGATTACCATTATAATAGTGAGATGATTATTGCTATCGGAACAATTCTCTACAGTGCTTCTCCCTATTAGTGTAAAAGTGAATCATATAATCATCCTATAGCTTGAGATTTTTTACAATAACAGGTTGTCCTAATCACTACAATAGTATTTACAATATCTCATTCTTCTTAAAAATTCCTATTTGAGCCAAAAAAAAAATCTTTCCTAGTTTATCTTAAAACTGTGTTTCAGGGGGCGCCTGGGTGGCTCGGTCGGTTAAGCGTCTGACTTCGGCTCAGGTCATGATCTCGAGGTTCCTGAGTTCGAGCCCTGCGTCGGGCTCTGTACTGACAGCTCGGAGCCTGGAGCCTACTTTGGATTCTGTTTCCCTCTCTCTCTGCCTCTCCCTGACTCATGCTGTGTCTCTCTCTCTCTCAAAAATGAACATTAAAAAAAAAAGATGTGTCCCAGGAACAATAATTATTTGCTATTTTAAAATAGTCATCCCATACTTAGGTTAAATGCTACCGGAGACTATTTTACCTGAGTTCATGCAGTTCTTAGCTCAACTATAAACCCTAGAATGTTGGGTTCTTTTTTTCTAGCAATATTTGGTTTTGTGAATTAATTTTGAATTGATTATGTTTATGAATTAATTTTACATGTGCTAAAGTTTGGCTAATTTTTGAAGAGCTGTCTATTAGAAGTTTTTAAATAAATATAAAGGAGGGAAATGCATTGGATATAATTTGTAAATAATTAAAATATTTAAGCCTTTTCTTAAATGGAACCACATTATTTACAATTTTTATGCCTTGTTGAACATAATTCAGTTTTAAAGGGATGCACCTGGGCAAAGAGAGAACAGAAAAGATGTTTTTGCATAACCTTTGGAAGGTGAAATGGGAACCTGAACAGTGGCGAGGGCAGTTGAAATGGAGTTGATGTGATCTGATTCGAGAGATCTCGTAGGAACTGGAAGGTATAGTGTAAGGATGGCTCTAACGTCTTTGTGTGGTTAGCTGGGGGTGTGTTACCATTACTGGGGGAAGGAATAGAGGACATGTTATCAATAATTACTACCTGGAATAACTTTTTTCTGAAGCTATATGAAATTTTTTCCTTATTTGTGAGATAGTGAATGTTTACCAGTGGTTATTTGGATAAACATTTCACCAAAGATAATGTTTATATCAGTAGATTTTTACATCGCATGTTTTGGACAATGATTGCTTCCAGGAAACACGCCTGTAATTAAAATTATATACCAAGAGAATCAGAGGTCCTTCATTAGACTGGATAGTTTGCAGCTTTGGGTTTGTAGTCTGTAGCATTAAAAGTGTTGTCAAAGTGTTTTTCTTACCTAGAAAAAGCTAGACCTAGCTTTGAGTAGATTTGAGCTTCATTTGAAACTTTAACATTTAACATTACGGACTATCATTTAAATCATTGTCATTCCACTCTGTATCTCAAAGGGGACATTGTCATTAATTTTTAGCTATTTCTTTGTTTCTATCAAGATCTGGTATTCATCCTTTTGATTAGCAATTAAAGGTAGAGAATTACTGTTTCTATGTGCAGAGCACCTTGTGATTCAGCTTCATTGGTTAAAAAGATGATCATGTGTATAGGATTGTTGCTAGGAAAAAGCTGCTACTGTTACTCTCAAAAAATCATTGTTTTAAAGTGAGCAGTGTGGATATATACTTTTGATGAAGCAGGGTACAGGGAACTACTGTCAAATCTGCCTTGCCTATAAAGAGCCAAAGGTGAGGCTCTCTAGAAGTTAGCTGCCATTTCAAAGGCTTCAAGATGTCAAGAGATCTCCAGCACTTCAAAGTCATGTCTTTTCCTGATCTATTTAGCATGATCTGTCATCCATTGGTGAAATATTCTCCACCGAATCCTAATTCGTGAGAGATTTTTCTCAGAGTATTTTGGATCAGGAAAGTGTCACTTGAGTTGATTATTTCTAGAGAGGTACTGCTCTTGGATATAAAAACTTATAATGTTTGCAAATATAATTGGATTTCAGTAACAGTATCACTAAATACAATATTCTGTGTTGCATAACTGGTCATCAAGGTATCCATCTACAGTACAAGCAGTGTATCTACGATTTGAAAGGTGTGTTTCCCACGAGAACATTCAGCAATGAATTTTCGTTGATTTAGTATATGGAAGACAAGATTTCTACCAAGCTAACTGCAACTTTTTAAAGCTGAACCAAGTTTTATTTTCTTCAGAAAAAAAAAAAATGTAGGGTTTTGCCTCAGGCATTGTGAACTAGAATACCAGAAGTCTTGTCCATTTTAAAAACAAAAGCAATGAGTTTGAGCTGCATTGAGTTATTTTTAAATACCTTAAAAGCAGCAAGATATTGTGGAAAGGGCAGTGGCCTGGGAATCAGAAGGCTTGTCTCAGTTCTCTTACTAATTAGCTGTTTGACCATGGATAGGATGCCTTAACCTTCAGGGCCAAAGTTTACATTTCTGTAAAAGAAACAGATTGTGCTGAATGGTCTATTATGGTTCTTAGCCCTACATGTGTGTTTGAATATCTATGAAATATCATGGAATTTTTTTTTTCATTAGAGCAAGGCAAGATCCTTCTAACACAAAGAGTTTATTAAGATTTCTCTTTTTACATGTAAATGAGTGAATGGCATTCTCATATCTAGAGGATTAGCACAAAAAAAGTTGCTATGATGGAGAGATATTAGTCAAATATGTTATATAATTTAGCATACAAAAACAAAGTCCAAGATGGAAATCAAAGTGTAGAGCCACTAATTACTTAAATCAAGTAGAGACATAAAGCTCTGTGGAGCAAAAATGTCAGATTCATAAGTAAAAATTTGAATAAGATTTGCAGAGTCAAAGGAATCAGGGTATGGACTTCGGTTAAGACATTATATGTACCAGGTGCATATGTTCCATATCATGTATTCATTTTTTCTTCCATTTAACCGTGAATTACTTTGATACTACTTTAGGTTCCAGGGATTTTAAAATTATCAACATGTTTCCTAACATCCAAAAGCTTAAAGCTCTTACAAATCAAATGTCTAAAAAGTGAACAATCAAATATTTATTGAATATTCACCTTGTGCCAGTCATTATCTCGAGCACATTACATGCATAATCTCATTTTATATATATATATACACGTATATATATACGTGTATATATATATGAGTTGACAATGTGGATGCTATTATTGTATTTTTGAGTTTTAAGTAGATTAAGGAGATTGTTGGTGGTAGATCTGGCTCTCGATGCCTGATTTGACTGTGTGTAAAGATCATGTGATTACACTTTCAATTATGTTATGCCTTTTATAAAACTGTATAAGTATGCCCACATCTGTCATTGAGAGCATACAAAACGTGAATTAGGGACAAGAAAGCTAATTGAAAATATATAGTCTCATATTGAATGATCTGTTTCATATCTTTCCTAGGCACACATTTATATATAATTTACCCGTAAAAAACAGATACTACTGTGTATGTTTTCTAATTTCTTTTCTTCACTTGAAATATCTATCTCTATATGTCAATAAGAATTTATGAGATCAAATCCAATGAATATATCTGCTGCATTTTTAATTAATCCCTTATCAGAAAGCATTTATAATATCTTTAAGTTTTTCTAGTATTTAAAGTTCTAAGTATTACTTTTGTATTTAAACCTTCAGGAACATCCTTATTTTATTGGTTAGGATATTCTAGATAAAGTTTTATGGATACTTTTAAAAGCTTTGTTACATTTCGTCAAATTGTGTTAAATATAACTGCTTTTTTTCCTCTTGTCCAACACTAGATTTTATATACATGTGCATATTTATATATTCTTGATAATATGCAAGTTTTTATATTCATAGACCTTTGAGTATTACTCAGGTTGAACATTTTGTCAATGCTTTTTAGTTACTCAAAATTTTAAAAAAAATTTATATTTTGAGAGAGGGAGGGAAGAAAGGAGGGAGGGAGGAAGGGAAGGAGAGAGAGAGAGAGAGACAGGGAGAGAGAGAGAGAGAGAGCAGGGGGAGAGGCAGAGAGAGAGAGGAGAGAGAGAAACCCAAGCAGGCTCTGCACTGTGAGCACAGGGCTGATGTAGGGTTTCATCCCATGAACCATGAGGTCATGACCCGAACCGGTATCAAGAGTTGGACTCTTAAGCGACTAAGCCACCCAGGCACCCATAGTTACTGAAATTTTTAAAAAATTAATATTATCCTTGAAGCTTGTCTAGTTTCATGTTGTTTCTTTTAAGTTTTTATTTAAATCTCAGTTAGTAACATACAGTGTAATATTATTTTCACATGTAGGATTTAGTGATTCATCTAGTTACGGTTTGCCTCTTCCCTTGCCCCCCCCCCCACCATGTTCATGTGGAAACCTTTCAGTGAAATCATGTGGTGTTTGTCTTTCTCTGACTTAGTTTGCTTATCATAATACTCTCTAGCTCCATCCACATCATTGCAAATGCCAAGATTTCATTCTTTTTGATGGCTGAGTAATATTCTATTGTATATATATATATACTACCTCTTCTTTAGCCATTCATCATTCAGTGAACCTTTGAGCTCTTTCCATTATTTGGCTGTTGTTGATAATGCTGCTCTAAACATTGGAGTGCACCTATCCTTTCAAATCAGTATTTTTGTATCCTTTGGGTAAATACCTAATAGTGCAATTGCTGGATCGTAGGGTATTTCTATTTGTAATAATTTGAGGAACCTCCATACTATTCTCCAGTGTCTGTACCAGTTTGATTCCCACCAGCAGTGTAAGAGGTTTCCCCTTTCTCTGCAGCTTATCCATTTTTCTATTGGAGTATTCATTTCAGAATTTGCTTTGTAAGTCTTTTTACATATAATAGTATTAACCCCTTGACCATTTATGTTCCAGTCTCCCCCAGTTTATATTTATGCCTTTTAATTATCCTAATGATGCTTTTTTCAGATTTAAAGGAGGTTAGTATTAATGTCGTCAAGTCTATTGATGCTTTTCTTTTTCTTTTCAGAGAGGAGAGAGAGAGAGAGAGAGAAAGAATGCAAGTGGGTGTAAAGGGCAGAGGGAGAGAGAGGGTGAATATTTAGCAAGCTCCACAGCTTAGTGTGGAACCTGATGTGGGGCTAGATCCTACGACTCTGGATCATGACCTGAACTGAAATCAAGAGTCTGATGCTCAACTGATTGAGCCACCTAGGTGCCCTTATTGATGCTTTTTTTTTTTCAATTTATGCCTAGGTTTCAAAAAGTTTTACTTAAAATTTTTAATGTTTATTTATTGTTGAGAGAGAGAGAGAGAGAGAAAAAGAGAGAGAGAGAGAGAGAGAGAGAGAGAGAGAGAGAGATACAGAGAGAGAGGGAGACACAGAATCCAAAGCATTCTCCAGGCTTTGAGCTGTCAGCATAGAGCCCGACATGGGACTTAAACTCACAGACTGCGAGAGCATGACCTGAGCTGAAGTTGGACACTCAACCAACTGAACCACCCAGGCACTCCTAAAAATTTTTATTTTAAAATATGAGAAGATTTGTTCTATCAAAAATTGTTGTAGACTATATGTATATTTTCTTTAGGCACTGGTAAAACTATTATAAATCCACCTCTTTTAAAATTTTTTTTTTTTCAACATTTTTTATTTTATTTTTGGGACAGAGAGAGACAGAGCATGAACGGGGGAGGGGCAGAGAAAGAGGGAGACACAGAATCGGAAACAGGCTCCAGGCTCCGAGCCATCGGCCCAGAGCCTGACGCGGGGCTCGAACTCACGGACCGCGAGATCGTGACCTGGCTGAAGTCGGACGCTTAACCGACTGCGCCACCCAGGCGCCCCTAAATCCACCTCTTAAAAAAGTGTTGTCTACAAAACAAGGAAGAGTTCTTACATTGTAGTTTATTGTTAGAACTGTCCCATTCCATGACTTGGAGACAGGCTCTGATGCACTAACTCAGAGTGAACAGAATTGGGAGTACACACAGGGACTTCCAACTGGCAGAGCTGATCCTTTCCCTGCTGTGACCTGTTCCTTGCTCTGATCAGTACCCCTCCCTGTTTGTAACTGCTTTGTCATATCCTTCTATTTATTCTGCTAAGCTCATGGTACACCTTACTTGGTACACGTGTCCTCTGATATGAGTGTCCCTTCCTTCCTTGGGGCATGCATTTGCTTCTTGTCACATTTCCCAAAAGGAACCTCCTGGTTTCTCATGCTCATACAACCCTAGATTTGGCTCTTAAATTGGCTGAAAAATAGTATCAACAGCACAACAATGAATATTTTTATATTCTTTCTTAAAAATGTGCTAGAGACTGCATTAGGCACCCTTCATGAATAAACTTGTTGAATATCACAACCATTCAATGAAGTAGGTATTTTAAAATTATTTCCATTCAGTAGTTGAAGAAGTGGAGGCTTAGGGATTTTAAAGTTGCCTAGCTGGTAAGAAAAGGAACCTTTCCCCAGCTTCTTGGCTTGAACATCTGCACCCCCCCATACTTATCCTGCATGAGGATCAGGTTCCCCAAACCTTGCCTTACCTTTTGTTGTCACTATTTCTAGGCGATTCCTGGATAACATACTAAATCCACTTTAACCATCCCATCCTTAACCACCACTGGCATTAACTCAACCTAGCCTACCTTGCTATGGCTGCAGAACTAATGGTCTACTCCCTTACTTTTGTGGAATCAATTACATATTGGTGTTGAAGAATTTTGCCTTACAAATTATTTTATCATCTACTGAATAGCACAGTAAGCCGTACAAAGTAAGCATTTCAGGGGTGCCTGGCTGGCTCAGTTGGTGGAGCATGCGACTCTTGATTTCAAAGTCATGAGTTCAAGCCCCATGTTGGGCATAGAGCTTACTTTAAAAAAAGGGAAAAAAAAGTAAGTACTTCATAACTGTATTACAGAAATGACAAATATACAGGGATAATAGTTAAGCATTCTTTGTTCCAAAAAAATAGCCTTATCTTTATTTCTTGGTAGGCATAAAGCATTGTTTAAACTCTGTGATTTTAGTGTTCCTAAAGTTAAGCAGGCATAGTATGAACATCAGGAAAAAGGATAGAAATCTGAGCATCTCTGAAAGCCACAAAAATGTGAATGACAACATACTATGATTTATAGTTACAAATTGTCAAAGAACAGTAATTGCATAAATACTGCACTAAATTATCATTCCACTTTTTTATTTTTACTTAAATTCAAGCTAGTTAACATATACTATAATAATGGTTTCAGGAGTAGAAATTAGTGGTTTATCACTTACAGAGAACACCCAGTGCTCATCCCAACAAATGCCCTCCTTAATGCCCATCACCCATTTAGCCCATCCCTTCACCCAGCATCCCACAGCAACCCTCAGTTTATTTTCTGTCTTTAAGAGTCTCTTGTGGTTTGCCTCCCTCTTTATTTTTATCTTATTTTTCCTTCCTTTCCCTTGTGTCATCTGTTTTGTTTCTTAAATTGCACATATGAGTGAAATCATATGGTATTTGTCTTTCTCTGAGTGACTTACTTAGCTTAGCATAATACGCTCTAGTTCCATCCACACTGTTGTAAATGGCAATATTTCATTCTTTTTGATTACCAAGTAATATTCCATTGTATATATTACCACATCTTCCTTATCCATTTGTTAGTCAATGGACATTTGGGCTCTTTCTGTAATTTGGCTATTGTTGATAGTGCCGCTGTAAACATTTGGGTGCATGTGCCCCTTCGGATCAACACTTCTGTATCCTTTGGATAAATTCCTAATCATGCAATTGCGAGGTCATAGGGTGGCTCTATTTTTAATTTTTTGAGGAACCTCCATACTGTTTTTGAATGGCTTCAGCAGTTTGCATTTCCACCAGCAATGCAAAAGTGTTACCCATTCTCCACATCCTCACCAACATCTGTTGTTTCCTGAGTTGTTAATTTTAGCCATTCTGACAGGTGTGGGTGGTATCTTGTTGTGGTTTTGATTTGTATTTTCCTAATGATGAATGATATTAAGCATGCCTCTATGAGCCAAGGGGATGTCTTCTTTGGAAAGTGTCTGTTCATGTCTTTTGCCTATTTCTTCACTGGATTATTTGGGTTTTTTTTTTTTTTGGGTGGGGGTGTTGAGTTTGATACGTTCTTATATATATTTTGGGTATTAACCCTGTATCTGATATGTCATTTGTAAATATCTTCTCCCATTCCATCAGTTACCTTTTAGTTTGTTGATTGTTTCCTTTGCTGTCCAGAAACTTTTATCTTGTTCTGATTCCAATAGCTTATTTTTGCTTTTGTTTCTCTTGCCTCGGGAGACATGTCAAGTAAGAAGTTGCTGCGGCTGAGGTCAAAGAGGTTGTTGCCTGTTTTCTCCGTTAGGATTTTGATTGTTTCCTATCTTACATTTAAGTCTTTCATCCATTTTAAGTTTATTTTTTGGATGGTGTAAGAAAGTGGTCCACGTTCATTCTGCTCTGCATGTTGCTGTCGTTTTCCCAACACCATTTGCTGAAGAGACTTTTTTTTTTCCATTGCATATTTTTTCTGCTTTGTTGAAGATTAGTTGGCCCTACATTTGTGGGTCCATTTCTGGGTCCTCTATTCTACTCCATTGATCTATGTGTCTGTTTTTGTGCCAGTATCATATTGTCTTGATGATTACAGCTTTGTAATATAGCTTAAAGTCTAGAATTGTGATGCTTCTAGCTTTGGTTTTCTTGTTCGGGATTGCTTTGGCTATTTGGGGTCTTTTCGGGTTCCATATGAATTTTAGAATTGTTTGTTGTAGCTCTATGAAGAATGCTGGTGTTATTTTTATAGGGGTTGCATTTTATGTGTAGATTGCTTTGGGTAGTATTGAAATTTTAGCAATATTTCTTCTTCCAATCCATGAACATGGAGTGTTTTTCCATATCTTTGTGTCTTATTCAGTTTCTTTCATAAGCTTTCTATAGTTTTCAGCATGTAGATCTTTTACCTCTTTGGTTAGGCTTCCACTTTTAAATAATCTCAGATATTATAGTTTAAAGGTTATAGACTAGTTGTTTCATAGAGTAGTAAGTAATTATTATTCACGACATTACAACATGGAGAAGCATATGAAATAAATGTTAAGTGAAAAAAATACAAAAATCTAGAATTGTATATATACAGTTACTATGGCTACATATTTTGCAGCTAAAATATACATATAGTCATAACTCAAAACTAAATAAGCAATAATAAATCACCGTGCTGGGATAATGGGATTTTCCTACCTTTTTCTGGATTATCATTAGTTTGATACATTGCTTTTGCAAGTTAAGGGGAAAAAAAGAATCACTTTATTTTTTTTATTTACTGTTCCCCAATGTGGCTTCCTACATTACCTTGAATAAAAATAATAATCTTGAATTAAATATAATAACACCATAGACATTTGATTTGTAGAAGTCTGGACTTGTGACAGGCTACATTACAAGTTATTTGAAGAGAGACATAAATGATTTTTCAGCTATCATTTTTCAATTAAGTAAATTATTCTGATACAAAATTGCAACTCATAGAACACAAGAATTATTGTACTTGCCAAGCCTTAAATGTTTTCTGCATTCATAGAGTTTATTCCCAGGTTAGTTCCTAAAGAGTAGGTATGCCACTAAAAGAGTTGAAGCAGTTTTAAAATTTAGAGTTATATGAACATTAACTGAGCACAATTATCTAATATTAGCTATTTTATTTTGACATGAATAAATCAGTTTAACCAAGATTAGGTGTTTCTACTTAAATGAAAAGTAGAAAACATTTTGCCAGAGAAGATTAATTCTAAATGGGTGGGAAAGCTGCCATGATAAAGCTGTGTTTAAGTAAATAAGCATTTTGCTAAATTATATTTCTTAGACTTGCTCACACAATAATCTTCCCCCCTCATTTTGTGTTAGTTAATTTTAAAATATATTTAACTAGTTTAATCTAGAGTATCAATAAGGTAATACTTTTTTTTAAAGTTTATTTATTTTGAGAGAGAGAGAGAGAGAGCCAGCAGGGAAGGGGGCAGAGAGAGAGGGAGAGAGAGAATCCCAAGCAGGCTCTGTGCTGTCAGCTCAGAGCCCAAAGCAGGGCCCAATCTCATGAACTGTGGGATCATGACCTGATCTGAAACCACGAGTTGGACTCTCAACCGAGTCACCCAAGTGCCCTAAGGTAATACATTTTTCAGTGTCAAGACAGTTTTATAACTTTCTGCGTTAGCACAGACTGTATTAAAATAGTAATGTGACATCATCCAGAATCTACTACTAAAAAAAAACAAAATCAAAAGAAACAAACAAATAGCTCTCCCATTTAATGCTATTAGTCACAGGAAATAAAAGAATACTCAAGAATAATCTCTCTCCTTCCCTTGTAGATTCTTTTCTGAGAACCCTCTGGCTTTTACCTGTTAAGATAAGACAAGCAAACAGAACAATAAAACACAACTCACTTATTTCTTGCACTATCCACCCATAATATTGTGGGATACTGAAACAGTGGTAAGAGTGATTTGGAACCTTCTCCCCAGCACCACCCCATGTGGAGAAGAGCAGTGATATTCTCTTTCTGTCCCTCACCAACCTTGAAATGAGACCTATTATAAACAAATCCGCTATTGCTGGTAAATCATAGACATAGGAATTCACTCCGTAAAAATTTCTATTATAAACTTTTGGAAAAAAAATGTTTTCTCCTTAGCTGAATATAAAATCAGCTTCATTTCCATGCTTTCATTAATTGATGCCAATTTAGCCACTAGAAATAGCTACTCCTGGGAAAATTTTTCATTTTTAATCTTGACACACATGGTGGGTAATCCTTTAGCGGATGTCCCAATAAACTGGAAAAATCAATTCCATGGGAAGCCTCATAAAATACGCCTGCTGACACTGTGATGGAGCTGAACCTTCACAGTGAGCCTGGCTGGGGTGTCACTGGCTGTTTTAATTTCATACAGGGGAGAGGCAAGGGGAGTAGGAGGAAGGGCCTTAACTGCCTTTATAGACATTAACTTTCAGGTTGCCCTTCGAATGCAAAAAGAAGTTGCTAATTTCTTCCCAAATATAATTCAAAATAATGTTAAATAAGCCTGTTGAGGTAGCAGTTTTTGAGTATTTATATCATGCTATCATGTAGGCCATTGTATGTGATTTTCATATTTCTCTGGGGTATTTTATATATATAGCAATCAAATAGAATAGAATCATATTTATTTCCAGATCTCTCCTATGGATGTAAAACCTGAAAAAAATTCTTTTTTCAAATTTCTACTCCTCAGTGTGAAACAGATTTGACATTTCAAAGGCAATTTTAAGTGATTATTATTTGCATAGTAAATTCTCAAGATGCCCTATATGCTCAGACACTTTGCAGTGAGCTGAAGTCATTTGAAAAGCAGTGCACCTGGCATTTATATCCAAAAGAGGTGCCAAGTTTAACTAAAATATACTTTAAAAAATTTCCCCATTGGTTTCAGCTAGATTATGATATTTAAACTCCTTAGTTAAAGGAAAAATTAACCCTGAGAAATTCAATTTTTGAGGTCAGGAGAAGCTCTGCTGGGCATGGCTAAGGACTCCAGTCTACCTTTGTTTTAGCTGATTTATTAAGTATCATTCAGAATGGATTAATTTTGGCCTTAGCTGCCAGCCCTCATCACAATCAGAGTTGCTATCCACCTAAGTCTTTCCTTGAAGAGGCTTCAGAAAGAAAAACTGCTTATTCCACTCAGCTATGATTAAGTTTTCTAGCTTATAGGGACAAATCATTGGTGTCAAGCTTTTCAAGTTAGAGATAAGAGGAAGGTCAACAAAACCAATATGAGTGTCCATCTGCTCTGAACATGCCATAATAGCATTCAGTTGTAATTCCCATAGAGAACATATTTACTCCTCTCTTGTCTTCTTCCTTGAGACATTTTTTGAAGATCATGGATAAGCAAGGCCTTCAAGAATTGAGCCAAATCTCATGAGGTTGATTTGAGGCCATTCCAAGACTGCTTATGTCATTTTTACCACCGAGAAATGCTTGGATTTGGGGCTTTTGCACCGTTCTCTTGATGGCTCTCATTCCTCCGCTATTTGCTGTCCTGGACTTACCTGATAGCAATGCAGAACCAGCATTGCTTTCGCTGTGCCTCCGCTGGAATCTACCACCCCTCATGGATACCCTTTATTGTGGGGTCAGGTTCAGTTTCCTTAGCCTGTTACCCATTGTTTCCTACTTTCTGCTCCATCTTTACACGAACATTTCATTATGTGAAAGACACTGTGTTAATAGAATTTTCCCTTTAATCATCTTTGAAGCGTAGAGTTGAAGTGTATTTTATATGGATTTTTTTATAAGATGAGTTAATAAGGTCAAAATATTAAATAATATTAAGTGGTAGATACGGTTTTTGATATGTGTTAGGGTCTGTTCTAAATAAACACACGCACACATTTATTTAGTCATTAAAACAACTTCATCTAGGGGCGCCTGGGTGGCTCAGTCGGTTAAGCGTCCGACTTCAGCCAGGTCACGATCTCGCGGTCTGTGAGTTCGAGCCCCGCGTCAGGCTCTGGGCCGATGGCTCGGAGCCTGGAGCCTGTTTCCGATTCTGTGTCTCCCTCTCTCTCTGCCCCTCCCCCATTCATGCTCTGTCTCTCTCTGTCCCAAAAAAAAAAACAAAAAACAAAAAAAACAAAAAAACAACTTCATCTATTCCTCAATTTATATATAAGAAAACTGAGGCACACAGGGCCAAATGCCTAGCCCAAGGTCAAACGTCTGGTAAGTGGGAGAGTGAGGGTTCATACCAGCAGTGTGGCTCTGAGAGACTATCCATTTACCAGCTTCATTATGCTTCCTCTTTAGCTGCTTCTGAACATTAAAAATTATGCCAAGGTATCAAAACCTTTAAGTATGCCCTCATTCATGCCATTGTAGGGCACACTGATGGAGGGAGGAAGAATGAAGGTGACATTCTTCTTCCCCAGAGCCCTTATCCAGAAACTTTATTGCATATCATGCTGCAAGATTCCTGTCTTTCCACTCCTAGATTTCCTGTTGCTTGAAACTTTATTGTGTTACTTTTGCATTTCTGAAACACATGTATTTAGCATGTTATCGTTCAGCTGCCAATAGTCATTGATATATACAAAAGCTCATTAGTCTTTGAGGAGGGTAAAGGAAACCTTTCTCACATACTAAGAGGCTTTGTCTTTTTTTCCCCCTCTAACCGCCAGCCTTATTTTGGCTTCTCCTTTTTGCTGTTTTGGCAAGCATTTATAAATCTCCGTGGCTTTTTGTTGAGAAAGTAGTAATTTATGATCATGTTGCCATTTTAAAGAATAGAATGACTTCCTTAGTGGCACCTTCACTATCTGTCATTAGTTTAATTGCTCCAGTTTACACTCTCTGAGTTGCTGGTGTGTCCCAAACACTTGGCTTTGTTCCTTCTAGAAGTGATTCAATTGCCCTTCCTCCTTCTCTGCAATTTCCTCTATTACTTACATTGTGCGCCATAAAAACACAAGCTTTAGAACGTGAAACTGGAGATCTACAGAATGAAAGAATGCATATGTGTGCATATATATGCCTTTATATTGTCATTAATATATATTAGTAACATTATTAACATATCTAATATATCAGTAAACCATGTATATGTGGATGCATACACACACACACATATTTCAGAGGAAGATTTTGAGGGTATCACTTTGAAATAACAGTCCTCTTGTAAGGTATCTCTATTATTCCAACAGGAACACACTCTTTCTAACATAAGTTGAAAGATGACAGCAAGTTATGTCATGGACATCCAAGTCCAGTAAATGAGGCACAGCCTTGTTACAGGAAGACTGAAACTGAAATGGAAGATCAGGAAAGCAGAGTTCTCCCTCTACTTCTCAAGGATAACACCTTTCTCTTTCTTTCTCTTTCTCTTTCTCTTTCTCTTTCTCTTTCTCTTTCTCTTTCTCTTTCTCTTTCTCTTTCTCTTTCTCTTTCTCTCTCTCTCTCTCTTCTCTTTCTCTTTCTCTTTCTCTTTCTCTTTCTCTTTCTCTTTCCCTTTCCCTTTCCCTTTCCCTTTCCTTTTCCCTTTCTCTGGCATCTCCCTGTCTGTCTCATTTCTTTCTGTCCTTCAGTCTCTGCTTTCACATAGTCCCAAGTGACGACCTAAATCCCAGGCTGAGTAATCTAAGTATGTGAGTATCACTTAATTACAACACTTGCAAGAAAGAGAATTGGATTGATTTTTCCTAACCTGTGGGTTGTTTTCTCTTTGATGTCATACTCATCTGTGACCCATCGGTGGTCTAGTCAACTGTGATTCGTGTCTGCTGTCAACAGCAAAGCAACAGAGGCTATGTGTGGGTGCATATACCTAGTAAATTAGAAATTAGTTTTAAAACTAAACTATCCAGCTTATCTTATAGAAGTTATTCTAGGGAAAACTTGTAAGTATTGTTAGAAAATTCTTAGATTAGGCTCACTGGTGTCTGTCCTAAGTGCAGTCCTCTCTTCAGGCATTTGAGCTGTTAGGTATAATATTATACTTTAAGTCATACCCATTATAGACTAAAGGAATACCATTAAGTAAGGAGTAATCAGGAGAACACTAGAGTTTCCATGCTATTACAGAAAAGGAGTCAAAACTGTAATATGAGGATTAAATGAGACGAAAATTACTTAGCACAATGCATGCCATGTAACTGGTGACCCAGAAAGTATTGCCATTATTTTAACAATACTATATGTATATGTTCCTCTCCCTAGAAGTTTGCTTAAACATTAAGAACTCTTAATTCCAGAACATCCCTTTCATCTCTTTGTGTATATGAATTTCCCATTTTTTATTTATTTATTTATTTATTTATTTTTTTTAATATATGAAATTTACTGTCAAATTGGTTTCCATACAACACCCAGTGCTCATCCCAAAAGGTGCCCTCCTCAATACCCATCACCCACCCTGCCCTCCCTCCCACCCCCCCATCAACCCTCAGTTTGTTCTCAGTTTTTAACAGTCTCTTATGCTTTGGCTCTCTCCCACTCTAACCTCTTTTTTTTTTTTTTTTTCCCTTCCCCTCCCCCATGGGTTTCTGTTACGTTTCTCAGGATCCACATAAGAGTGAAACCATATGGTATCTGTCTTTCTCTGTATGGCTTATTTCACTTAGCATCACACTCTCCAGTTCCATCCACGTTGCTACAAAAGGCCATATTTCATTTTTTCTCATTGCCATGTAGTATTCCATTGTGTATATAAACCACAATTTCTTTATCCATTCATCAGTTGATGGACATTTAGGCTCTTTCCATAATTTGGCTATTGTTGAGAGTGCTGCTATAAACATTGGGGTACAAGTGCCCCTATGCATCAGTACTCCTGTATCCCTTGGATAAATTCCTAGCAGTGCTATTGCTGGGTCATAGGGTAGAATTTCCCATTTTTAAAGTTCACTTCAATCACTGTTTCCTATGTGAAGATGTAGCTGATCAGTAAGGCTCACATACATGAAATCCTCTTCATTTTATTTTTCATTAGGTGCTTCATTTACATTAGTACACAATGTTATATATTGGATCACATCTAATTATTTGGACTCTTACATATGTGACTGTTAGAGTTACTTTAGTTTTTGGATATCTGTGCCTCCTCTCTCCACCTAAATTATGAATACCCTGAAAACAAGATCTGAAGCTTCTAGCCCACATAACATCTACCATTACACCACATACGTTGGCAAGCATTTATGTGATTTTTTTCAGGAATTATACATAAATAATTCTCAAAATATCAGTAAAATGGGACAAGGAAATATGAAAGTAATTTTAGTAGACATTCAGTTTAAGATTCAAGTTTGTTGAAAACTGTTGTCTATGACATATTGTTTATTTTCATGAGCTCTATATTTACCTTTTCAGAAATTGTAAGCTTAATGAATTATTCCTGTTCTTTTCCATGTCTTAGAGTTTATTTCTTACACACACACACGCACACACACACATGCACACACACACACTCACACACAAATATATTAGTGATTTCTTTTCTAAAACCATCATGAACTTATCTAGAATTTTTTTTGCAAACCACAACTATTCATAAATGCTTTAATTTTGCTAGTACAGTCCAGTTTTGAAACTTTGCTCTATGTGCTTTGAGCATCTGGTGATACGTTGCTAATATGTTCAGTCATTTTAGTATGAGAGGTGGGAAGGGGAGAATCCAAATAGTTGTTTCATATTGAAATCTTCTAGGCCAAATTGTAGCTTACATTAGTCAATTATTTCAATTTTTAAAACACTCCATTATCGGTATCAAGTATTTCCAAACCTTCCATGTTGATGATAATCGCTTGGGGCATTGAGCATACGGCTTCCTGTCCCTTCTTGGAGGATTCTGAGTCAGTGTCTCACTTAGGTGGGAACTGAAATTTTAACAGGAATTTGTATTTTTAACCATAACTTCTATTCTGGCAGAATTTTATATTTTTAAAAATTACCTCAGGCAGTTCTTTTCCAGGAAGCTTAGAAAGCATCTATATGAAGCATTTATCCTTCTTGTCTGCTCCCTTCATTCCTAGTTACAAATCCTTGTAGAAGTCACGGACCACAATCACTGGTTTTATTGGGAACATCTCTGGTGAGTTGGATTTAAAGGTGGCAAAGTGACTAGAGTTTATTAAACTTCTTTTTATGGCAAAGACCCAAGAGTGTTGTTACCTGGTAAATTGTCTCATCACTTATAAGGTATTTCTGATTAGAACAATTTACTGTCCTCCATCAAATACATAGGGATCCCACAGATTTGAGTTTAGGGACTGTTACTGAAAGCACATTACTCATCTGTGAATTTCTTTTCTTTTTGTTGTTTCTGTCCTTTCAAAGCGTTCTTCTTTGAAATAACTTGAAATTGGGTTTCAAGAAAAGTGAATGGCTTTGAACTTCAGTAGTATCGTTCACTTCACAAGAAAATAAGAAAACCAGGATCGTATGTTATTCAAATCATTTTCATTAAGTATCTACCTTTGGTCTTTTTTTCTGTTTTCTTTTTTGATGCCTTATTGTGGTTCAGTCTGTAGTCTGCAATCATTATGGGTATTTGTGGGGCTTGAATATGTTTGAGCCTCTGAGCAGAGTCTGTGAAGGAGTGAATGCTCACAGTGGGAAGCCACTTTCCTGAGAAATAAATGTACCACAGAAAATTTAAATTGCTTCTATTTTTTTTACAGTGCTATTCTGTTTATAAAACTATGACATGCTCTCTGTTGTTATTTCCAGGTCTGAATTCCCTCTGTTCTAAGATTACAATTCTCTTTCTTATTTCTATTTTGAATAAGAGGTTTGACCAAATGTTCTTCCTGGCGCAGCTGCCTGGACCCCGCTGGTTTTGTGTTTCCGTATCACAGTGTACATATTTTTTAACTTAAGCTTCAAGGAACTATGCAAGTACTTAATCTGACTCTTTTATGAAGTAATTAAGACACTCTGGGGTTCTTCTGATTGGACTCCATGTATCTCCTCCTCCCTCTATCCCCTGAGCTAGAAATCAGTGTAACATGGTCATCAATATAGGAAGAGCGCTTCAACCTGAGTTGTGATGGATAAACGGTTTTATGCTCGCATGACCAAGGCTTATTCCCTCATATTTGGAAAGTTTTCCCTTTTTTGTTTGTTTTTAAAATCACATTCAAGGCAGTTCCTTGGTAGAATGTGAAGCTGTGTTAAATGAATAACAGAGTACCCCCTTCTTATTTAAATGTTTATAATTAATGTTTAGACAAGTCTGTGTATAATGAATGTACACTCCCAGTCAAGTGAACAAAAATCACTTTGTTGGGCTGCGTGCATTTCTACTGAGGGCACTTGTGGACCATAGTTCGGTTGGGAGGTGTTCCTAGGTGAGCAGATGTGGATCAAGAATACTCATGTGATCCTTTGTCCTAGTCTATTTGATAGTCCCCAGGTAGAACAAGGGGCTTCCTGGGTCTTGCTTTCAGTGCACCGTGACATGACATTGTCTAATATCTCATCTTCTAAAGGGATGAGATTTTAAGCATGGCAATCCAGTGTTTGTGTGTTTTTTACATATATTTTTTTCAATTTTAACACATTTACTTTGTTCCTTTTTTATTTTTAAACTACTTCAAAGTCATTTCCAAGCCCCACATTTGTTTTTCTTTCCTTTTGAATTCATATTTGCAGGTGGAACAGTACAAGTGCTATTGCATATGATTCAAGATCACTTAGATAATCAATGGTTCTGACACCCAAAACAGGAATGAGATACCCTCAGAACATGTCCTGTTTAGGCATATCTAAAAAAGAATATTAAATCTCTTAGGAGTCAACTTTAATGATGGATGAGAATGAAGAAAATGGTATTACCTTTTTTTTCATAAAAGATCAGAATCAGGTCAGGTGAAAATATTTCATTTTGTAATTTTGAAGTTCAAAATAAGAGATTCAAATTCATGTACTCAGCTTCACTATATTGGAAAATCTACTCTGGATCATACAATAATAAATTATCTGGTTTGCAAATTATGAACATATTCTCCTTTCCTATCTCTTCCCACTACTCTGAAAATAATTCTGTTTCTTAGCATCCTTACCAGAACCTGGCAGAAGGAGCCATCATAAGACTTGAATTAATTCTTTTTGGTATTAACTAATTTTCATAAAATTTTTGATAAAAGCAATAGTGTTTGAGACTTACAAAGTTGTGAAATAAAATACATTCAGATAACATGGCATTTTCCTTTCAATATATTATTTCAGTTTAAGAGTTTGATATAGCCTTTCTATAACTTTTTCCTATTGGGAAACACACGCATAAATACCTGAGATAAAGACAACAAGAAAGAAAGGAAAGGAAAGAAATAGGAAGGAAAGTGATTGAAAGATAGATGTATGTCATAATTCTGGGAAATAAAAGAACCTAACCACTTACAGACTTCCATAATCCAGGAGGAGTTCTTCACCTTTTAAAATGGTACAGCCTAGCTACACTTACTCTTGGTGATGCATGACCTGTACTATAGAGAAAACCAGGCCACTGTCTTGCATCTTCAGCTCCCACTCTCTGCCACCCTTCTGTAGGTAATTCTTCCTGGGCAAGTCAGTGAAGTTTTCCCCTTCACTCACCACCAATCAGGGAACAAGTCAGAGATATTACAGAGAATAATAGAAGGGCAATTGATGGCATCACTTTGCCTTCTGGAGATACGTCTCCAGCACATAATGTTATGTGGAACAGTAGAAATAGATGGAACCATGATGATTTAGAGATTTTTCTGGTCAAAGAATGTAGACTTCCTCAAATTCCCTAGGACATAAATATATCTCCTACTAGTTACAAAACCATTGGAGGACAGGAGAAAATATACCGTCATTCCACAAAACCACACTAGTTGTTGGCCATTACTGGGGATTTAACTGGAAACTTTGCATATCAACCCAAAAAGTAAAATTTTGCAGTCCCAGAGGACAATGCAATGGAAATGCAAAGATTGATTCACACATCCTCTTCTCCTCTTAGAAAATTTTCCGAATATGTATGTCAGTAACTCAGGATGTCAGAGCAGGATGACAAAAGTAGAGTGGTAGGGTCTTAGGAAAAAGATAGAAAAATTTAAAAACTAACTGCATAAAAATGGGTAATATCCTCTTAACCACTTGGAAGAAAAATGAACTTGTGAAGAAAATTTACGATAGCAACAGCAGATGATTTTAGAAAATATCTGCAAGTGTCATTAAAAAATACAATAAAATTCAAATAAAAAAATAAAAACAACAAAATGACCATGCGACCTAAGGATAGGTAGCTATGATAAAAGATTAAAATTATATTTAAAAATGTAGCCTGACCAAAGCTAAGATTTAAAAAAAAGAAGAAGAAGCTAAATTTTTTAAATAGCAGCAAAATGAAAATAAAATAGCATAATAACTCCAAATATGGTGCAATGAACAGCAGCGTTAACAGTGCAGAAAATCAAGTAAGTAATATAGAATACCATTGGAATCTTCTCAGCCTTCTTCAGAGAAAACCTCTTCCCCCTGTCCAATTTTTCCCCCTAAATTACTGTTCATAGCATTCCCAAACTGCTTATCACATGGCAGCTTGCATTGGGATTGCTTGTTTTCATGTGTTAATTCATTTCATGTGTACCTCAATTTATGGAGGTAATGAGTTTCCGTTAGTGTAGTCTTAACTGCATTTATCAGATGGTTGCAGAGAGCTTGCCTTCTGAAATGCATGCTGATAGCTAATATATGGTTAATGCTTTCTCTTCTGGGACACCACCTACCAACAAGGAATACTAAAATCGTTTTGGTCTAAACTGGTCAAATATATGTTAAAACATTTAGAATTAGTACAATTTATCTAACTTCACCAAGTAATCCAGTCCTTTTGACCATATACCTCTTTGTTAATCCATAGGTATTTTATCGGAATATTCCCTCATTCACCCCTCCAGCAATTGGATTCATCCAGTTGTTGCAATATGTCAGCTTTGTTCTAAATATCTCATTATACTGGCTAATCTAGAACATCTGTAGGGCTGACATATTTTTACCCAGAGTCTACGTATAGTATGGCATGTGTTAGTATGTCTTAAGCTTTTTCTTAAGTATACTTACTCAGTAAGGCTTGGTGCTGTTTTTAACCAGCACACATTCACAAGCTGAGAGTCATCATATTTCTACTGCCCCTGTCTAAAACATAAGCGAAAGAATGTCCTTTCAGACATCATATTTCTTTTCTAAAAGAGGTTACTCCATTTAATCATTTGCATTTATTTATCTCTCACATAGGAACATTCTAACTTGCCATTTGTCTTCTGATTCATCCCTCACCCTATGGTTTCACATCTCTCTAGCTCTTTAAAAATGTATACAACTTTCTTGCTAATGCTGACTCAATTGTCTATTTTAGTATAAGCGTTATGATCTGTTCTTGAAAACGTTTCCATCATCTCTTAATATTCTAAAATGTCATACCCTCTAAAACCTTATAAAAGACATTAGAGCTCTAAAGATTCTCCTTCCCTCCTCACCTTCTTTTCAGTTTCAATATTTGATACAAACTCGTTCAAGCAGCTTCACAATTTATTTACCACAGCCCATTCTTACTCAGGTTCTGATATTTAACCTGTGATCGACTTTAATCAATAAAAGTAAAATCCAGAGCCAAAAATACCGTTGTCTCTGTGGCTTATGTTCAAGATCCTAACTTTGTGCATTAAAGTTCTTCAATATGTCCTTTAGTATTGTTTATATTATACTTATATTATCTCCTTCCTCCCACTTTTTTAGTATAATGTATGCCTCTTTAGCATACTTCTGCTTTTATGAATTCTTAAAAGCTGGAGAATATGCATCCATAAACACCTGTATATTCATTTCAGTTTGTTATTTTATATAACAGAAGTGTGACCTCTTGCTCTGTCCTTTTTGTTTTTACATAGTGCCCATGCTTTACATAGTCTAATGTTCATAGTTTTAAAAGGCGTTACATGATACTGTTTCCTCATCTTTTTAGAGCATTGAATAAAGCTGGATGGAATGTGCGTATGCTTCTTCAATCGCATTATTTTATCCACTTCTCCACTGTCATTTTTAGTGTTCATTTGTTAGCACTATCTCCCACCATTCTCCATTTCCAGGTATTAATGTCTCCTGATTCTTCACATGTTATCTTTTCTTGAAATCATCTTTGCTTGGAGTAGTATGAAATTATCTGACTCAGAAGAGCGAATTCCAGATCTGAAGAGACCCTGAAAGGTGCCGTTTTTTTATCATTAATTACTTCAGGCAGTCATTCAACACTCTTTCAGGTCCCCTAATTCCAGACGTCATTGTAGGTGCCCACTGGCTAGCCTCTCCGTTGGAATCTTTTTATCTAGACACCACTACTGACTCGAGAAATGATTATATAGCTCAGAGAACCAGGCATATATGTAAAATCTTATTCATACTGGGAGTGAAAACTATATACACAGTTAAAAAAATGGGAGAATGAATAATAATTTTCACTGATCCATAAAGACATTAAGTATTACAGAGTTAGCTTTTGGATAGTTTTGGTACTACATTTTATATATTTAAAGTATTAAAGAAATACTGAGGCCATAAATATACCGGAGACCAGTCATTCCTCTTTCTAAAAAGCAGGATGTAAAACTTCGTGATTTATGATAAACAGGACTGCTTTTTTTTCACCCAACTTCCCCTTCATCATAAATAAATGTTGATGCACTTTGGAGGGTAAAATAAAGTCTGTCACATGAATTTCATTTGCTCTGTCAGACATCAAAAATTACAGAGTCTGCTGCCTACGACACTCTCCCACCTCCCTGGATGAAATAGAAGCTTCAATCAATCACATGGATCAGCAATCTGAGGAACAAAGCAACTACATTTATTAAGCTAAACCTCCCTATTGGGACCTATTTCGCAATTCTGGTAGCAGAGGGAGTGCATAGCCTATTATACGACAAATCAAAGATTTTCAAATACTGTATACTATCATTTCAGCGTGACATTTAGCATCTGTTACCTCATCTCTTAAATGTTCATCTATGTGACTTGAATTTTCCATGGGATTAAAAGGCTGGCAGAAGCAGATATGATCATCTTTCCTCTACCAGCAGCTAATAACACCAGTTTATGAGGCTCACTGTACCTGTTGGGTGTCAGCTCTTACCCACAGTCAGGTCTTGTCAGACTTTTCTAGCTCTCTCCAGCTCTTTAGCTCCTTTTATAAATTTGCTAGGGGTTAGACATTTATTTAGTGCTTACAGAAATGTCTCAAACATACTGTAATTCCATGACTAAAACAACTCTTACCAGAATGATGCTTCTAGAATTTAGTTAACTATATTCCAAAGATCTTTACTCTTTTGGCTTGAAATTGTATGGGGTTTCAAACCTTGCTCTTTTTTTTTTTTTTTTTTTTAATTTGGCACATAGGTAAAAGTGAGAGTTAGATGAATCTCCAATAAGGAACAGAGTAGTATGTATAGTGAGAAATGAGTAAAAAAAAAAAACAAAAACAAAGAACAAACTTCTAGAACATTCAAGGTTTAAATTAAATACCCAGTATTTACTATCTGAGGGAGATGCTGTGAAACTTGTTTCAGTTATTTTTTACTGAGTAACAAATCACCCCAAATTTAGCAGTTTACAATAACACAAATTTATTATTTTCCAGAATTCTGTGATTCAGATCTTGAGTTTGTTAAAAACAAAGGACCTCAATATGCATTGAAACTCCATTGCATTCCCTTGTAAGGGAAAAAAATTATATTTAAAAATAAGAAGTCAAAGACAAAGAAAGTGAAGACAAAAGAAAGCTGGAATAACCAAAAGCTACACCCTGGCCTGATCAACAGTTGGCCATACTGAAGAGGATAGGTGACTTTTACTTAAAATAACTCTTTCCATCACCATTATTGTGCACGGTAATAGAGCACCCAGTACGTTGCGATATTATTATAGAGCAAGACTGCGCAAAATGCTTTAAACTTTATTGAAGAAAGGGAAATTTTCATGATTTCTATTACGGTGGACTGTTACAACAAATTAACCCCAAAATGTGAGTGACATAACATATAAGAAATATATTTCTCATTAATGTAACGGTTGCTATGATGTGCTTGTAAAGTTGGTGGCCTTCCACAGTGTGATTCATGGACTGCTGTGCCTTCGATCTTATGTCTCTACCATCTCTCATGATGTTGGAGATTTTGCCTTGTAGCCAGAGGACAAGAAATGAGAGCATGATGAAGGCATACCGATTTCTTAGCCTTTCATCTTAGAACTGACATATGTCACTTCTGTTAACATCCTATTGAAGAGTATTGGTTATATGATCCCATGTAGCTGCAGTGGGGCTGGGAAATACGCCCTTGGCTGGGCTGGTGCTTTGTAGCAACAGTTCTGTTTTTCTGGAGGGGAGCACAAATCTTTGAAAGACTACTGGTCATCTGTATTGCAGTATGATGAAATCTGTTTTAGAAAGGATCCTGAAGTTCATCTGACGTAACTATACTTCTGATACTTGAGTCCTTGGTCGCCTAGCCCAGAAGTTCTCAGTGTAGCAGAATATACTGAGGTACACCTACCAGTTAGGAGACAAGTTGAAATCAGTGTTGTAAGTAAAAATAGTAAAGTACTGAAGTTTTCATAGAACTAATTCTGTTTTAAGTAGGTGGGTGGATTCATAGTTACCTTCACTCATATTTGTTTGTGTCTCTTTATTCAAATAAGATGGTGGAGAATCTACATGATTTATGGGCTGTCTAATCTGTGCTTTGATTCCCTTCATCACAGTCTGGGGAAGCTTATGAGCATTTTGCAAACATCGCCCATTTATGTGTGTGTGCTGGGGGAAAAACATTGAGAAACTTTTAACCTAACTGTGGATAAACACTACACATGGTAGCATACTTATTAGAAAAGTTTTTTTTGTCTTAGTGACTTATTAGAAAAAAAAATTTAGGAAGACCTGTCTTCTTGGAAGTCATTGGTCCCTAAGCCTATATACCGTGTAGAGCAAATCTAATACTCCTCCATGTCGGCATTCTTCATATATTCTCAAATAAATTATATCTCCATGCTCCTTCAATCTTATATGATATATCCTCTCACTGCACTCATCATTCTCCTCTGAACTTTGGCAGCCTTTCCAAGATCTTCTACTATTGCTGTATGTCTCCATTTGTTTAGTTTTGTGTCAGTATGAAAATAACAAACATTTTATTATAACATGTCACTGAGCCTTCATTTACATAGGGAAGGATAAATAAAATCTATTGGCTAGGACCAAAATCCCATTTCACTGAACAGTGAACTGCCTAATGTATCCACTGTCACCTCTATGTAGTTAACAAAGGGTAGATGCACAGAGAAATCTGTGACTAAACTCTTTATTTCCCTAGGATTTTGGCCCATTATCTGGATCTATCTTCCTATCCTGCTACCCTGGTTGACATATATGTTAGCCTCACAGGTTCCTTTAGGTTAAGATTAGAAGGAGCTTTCAGTGGGAAGTTCCATGTTGCCATTTCCCAGAACCATATCTTGATATTTCTGTGGCTTCCAAAGATAGGGAAATACAGGTGGACATAATCTCAGTCTACGTTGTAACACCAGGTACATTTATAATGGCAATTAGCAGAGTGATTAGAAGAAAGAGCAGAAAGCAAACCAAGCCAAAGCAAACCAAAACTCACAAAAAGACAATATGTGTCCCAGTTTGGAATCATATGATCACTTTGTTCATCCCCAAAAAACCACTGCAGTTCCTTCCTTTATCACAATGGTCCCCTTTAGGTATTCTTAAAGAATTCTTGATGGGCTTGGTCCAAATCAGGGGACTTCATTCCTGGATAGGAGAGTTTGAGCTTAAGATTTTAAAGTGTGCTGTTCTAGCAAGTCTTGAGAATCTGTAGCTAATAAGCATTATTGCAGTAATTATGGAAGGGGAGTTGGGGGTTTGGAGGGGTGTATTAGTGGAAAGATGTGGTGAAGAATCTCCTGAGGTACCTTCCTAGGTGGCTTCCTTTCTAGATTCCTTTATGTGAAACCACAGTTACTGACAGATGTGTGTCTCATATTCCTCTGATGAGTGAGGGGGTAAAAGAAGTTGTGAGCACTGCCCCATACAAATGTTAATTCAGTAGTGCCCCAGCTAACTAAGAATTTTGAATTTGAATTCTTAAGGTTATTTGAAAAGCAAGTCCTTAGGTTCTCTATTCCATTAACCTTTATTATAAATTCCAATAGCAATCACTTGAAAAAGAATTATGCTGTTCACAATTTTTTGTAACAATTGCGATTCCCTTCAGCTTGAAAATAAGCAGTCCTTATTCATATTCACCAATACATTTCTTCTATTGTCATAAAAGGTATATGTAACTGCTCTGAATATTCTAATGCATCACACTGGAGTCTATTCTCAAAAATGTCTTAATAAGTGCTGGTAGATGAAATAAGAATAATCCTAAATGACAGGCAATAAAAAAACCCCAAAAACATCGCATTATTTGACATTGGTATTTTTTTTAAATTTTACCCTTACATTTATTTGTTCTGGAGATTCACTTCAGTGGCTTTAATGGTGACAAATGATGTCATTGTAACTGTAACACTGCTGGGAAATTATTTCCCAATTTCTAACCCAGCAGCTCCTCTCTGTAACTTTCTTTAGGCTGGAAATACATGATGTTCTCTTAAGTCTTATCTGTGAGATAAACCTTTTCTCTACTTTCCTTGGCTTGGAGGCACTTAGTATGTGATTCAAATGACTTTGCTTAGAGAAAGTAAAATGAGAAAAGTGACAGAGCCACAAAGCTGTGTTTAAACATATTGGGAATCTAATGTTTGCTACCAAATATTAAGAAGCTCATATTTAAGTAACGTGGGAGTTAGCCTCAAAAAAAAAAAAATGAAGAGCTATGTATTTTCAGATCTTAACAGGAATATATGAGTTCAGAGGATGTTGGTTGTCTTTCTGTTTAGACTAATAGTTCTTCACATTTTTAGGCAGTAATTGTTTTTAAATCATCATTATTATTATGATTTTGCCTAAGAAAAAACACATTTAGGGGTGTCTGGGTGACTTAGTCAGTTAAGCATCCAACTTCAGCTCAGGTTATGATCTTGCAGTTCATGGGTTCAAGCCCCACATTGGGCTTATTGCTGTCAGCACAGAGCCTGCTTTGGATCCTCTGTCCTCCTCTCTCTCTGCCCCTCCCCATCCCTCTCTCTCTGTCTGTCTTTCTCTCTGTCTCTTTCAAAAATAGGAAAAAATAAACATTACAAAAATTAAAAAAAAAAAAGAAAAAACACATTTAATAGAGAACAAAGTGGCGGTTCCCAGAGGGAGGTAGGTGGGGGATAGATGAAATAGATGAAGGGGATTAAGAGTACACTTAAGGTGATGAGCACTGACAAATGTATAGAATTGTGAATCACTATATTGTACACCTGAAACTAATACAACACTGTATGTTAATTATACTTGAACTTAAATAAGGGGGTAAAAGCCCCTTTAAAAGGAAATTCTCACGGAGATCTTTTCACAAAGATTAAAGGAGTTGGTGTTAGTATTAGCCTAGGAGATTTGTTTCTGCTCTGCATCGTTATGTATATTTACAAATTCTGACACTAAAAAAACCAAAAGCTATCCTTCTTACTATCTTTTGGCTGTGTGATTGTAAGTTACAAAATAATGTGAGTGCGTTTTCAAGTGTTTTCACTTTCTTAGCTAAATCTAAATTATTGAAGAAGGTAAACTAACTGGTTTCTAAGTTCACTTCTATTTTTAAACAAAAAGTTATGGTCCTTTGAGATAACACACCCATGATGGGTCCCTCCTCATCTGTCCCTACTATATGAAAAAAACTTTGCACGGCACAAAAAGTAGTTAAGAGCTTGACATAAACTAATTTATAATATGGATGAGATTGACTGTATTTCTGTAGCAAAGGTCTCACGTATTCGTGTTTAAGACCATACAATTTAAAATATGAAATACTCCTTCATTGGTGTAATAAACAGACTCTTTCGGATATAGATAGGAGTGTGGTTCCAAATGTAAAGAAGAAAATAAGTTTCAAGTACCTCCATGTTGTTAAGACTGTGTTGGGCTGCTCTCTCAGGACAGGCAGAGGCAGTGGCAAAATACCAGTTTCATGAGTCCTAGCTGGTTTTCTACTTCTGAGGTATATAACAAGTTGAAGAATGAAATAGAGTTAAGATTTATCTGGAGAGAATTAGGGAGACGTTTCCTTCTCACCCCAAGTCACATGAGAGGATTTTTAAGATCTCCTTTAGGGAGGAGCACTGGGTCACTCAGTTGGTTAAGCGTCAGACTCTTGGTTTTGGCTTAGGTCATGATCTCACGGTTTGTGAGTTTGAGCCCTGTGTTGGGCTCTGCACTGACAATACGGAACCTGCTTGGGATTCTCTCTCTCCATCTCTGTCTGCCCCTCGACCTGCTCACTTTCTTTATTTCATTATCTCAAAAAAAAAACAAAACCCATATATATATATATATATATATATATATATATATATATATATATCCATCCTCTAGGGATCTTGCCCTGGGTCACCTGGAATTTAGAGGGGCCCTAAATTTCTGATAGTCTGTTTCTGCTTGTGCAATTTGTAGGCAATAGACTCTTACTGGAGCTGCTGGCTTGAGTGTCTACCAAAGAGGTTACTTATTGCATACGAATGAAATCATTTCCACTGGTTTCATATCAATGGTGATAGCAAAACTCCTCATTTCCTATGAACCATAGTGGAATACAGGGGAGGAAGCCAGCCCCAGCTGAATTTATAAAGGAGATTTTTGTAAGAGTGCTGCTTGGAGGCACAGTTTCTGTGGAGTGAACTGTTTACCCTCATAGAGAAATGAGGATTGACATCAGAAATGGTCAGTTGGAGAAGTACGTTGCTGTATCAACCACAATAGTGGGAGATTTCCATGTGATCCACATAAGCATCCAACAAGATAAAGTATTAGTACTGAGAAACTAATACAGAGGGGAGTCCCATAGCCAGGTGGTATCTGAGGCAATCAAAGAAGGCCTCTACCCTGCCCTCCCTTAGCCTCCTCCTTCCCTTCATGTGATCCCTACATGGATTCCCTCCCTGGAGCAAAAGGAGGTAGTGGGGGTAGGCATGAGATAAGATTCTAACCTTTCCTTTGTTCTCAACAAAAAAAAGCTAAACAGTGCCAAGCTGAGCCAAGGTGGAGATTGGGGGGAAGCCTTAAATTCTAAACTCTAAATTCTATGAAATTAGGAGTTCCCCGCACTGGACCTTAGAAAAAAAATGTTTTAGGCTCTTGTTGAAAGTGCTGCTATAAACTTTGGGGTACAAGTGCCCCTATGCATCTGCACTCCTGTATCCTTTGGGTAAATTCTTAGCAGTGCTATTGCTGGGTCATAGGGTAGATCTATTTTTAATTTTTTGAGGAACCTCCACGCTTTTTCAGAGTGGCTGTACCAGTTTGCATTCCCACCAATAGTGCAAGAGGCTTCACGTTTCTCCACATCCTCTCCAGCCTCTATAGTCTCCTGATTTGTTCATTTTAGCCACTGCTAGGAATTTACCCAAGGGATACAGGAGTGCTGATGCATAGGGGCACTTGTACCCCAATGTTTATAGCAGTACTTTCAACAATAGCCAAATTATGGAAAGAGCCTAAATGTCCATCACTGATGAATGGATAAAGAAATTGTGGTTTATATATAGAATGGAATACTACTTGGCAATGAGAAAGAATGAAATATGGCCTTTTGTAGCAATGTGGATGGAACTGGAGAGTGTTAGGCTAAGTGAAATAAGTCATACGGAGAAGGACAGATACCATATGTTTTCACTCTTATGTGGATCCTGAGAAACACAGAAGAGAGGGAGGAAGCCAAACCATAAGAGACTCTTAAAAACTGAGAATAAACTGAGGGTTGATGGGGGGTGGGAGGGAGGGGAGGGTGGGTGATGGGTATTGAGGAGGGCACCTGTTGGGATGAGCACTGGGTGTTGTATGCAAACCAATTTGACAATAAATTTCGTATCAAAGAAATAAAATAAAAAAATGTTTTGTTTATTTTTGAGAGAGAGAGAGCTCACATGCACACACAAGGCAGGGAGGGGGAGAGATGGGGAGCAGAGGATCTGAAATGAACTTGGACTCTGACAGCAGAGAGCTAGATGTGAGGGCTCAAACTCCCAAACTATGAAATTAAGACTTGAGCTTAACTGATTGAGTCACCCCGGTGCCCCTCGACTGGACATTTTTAGTACTAAAATGGTGATATTTAGCATGTGAGAGCAACATGAAAGTATTTTATTATCTGGAAGTAAAAGGAAAATATTTCATCTAGGGGTTAGGGAACCATGAGTCTATGGGTCAGGTTTAAGAGAGTAATAACATGTTTGTGATCCATAACTTACACTGGTTCCATAAAACTTACAACAGACTTTAAGAAAGTAAATTTACTTTGAGAAAGTAAATTGTTTTCTGATTACAGTCCTTGGAGTTCAGTCCATTCAATATGATTAAAGTCACTACAGAGATGCATGTAATTCATTCACAGTATGCAAATAGAATTCTGGTCTGCCACACTTCTGTCTATAATACAGGGGGATAGAATAAATGTGTTGGATATTAACACCATGTATTTAATTTGACTTTGGAAAGTGGCTTTTCTTCAATCTGACACCCATCCTTTCTTTTTACTTCTCTGTTTTGTATACTCACATATCCTGGTTCAGGCTTTTTAATTTAACTTAATATCAGCACAAAACTAAGGAGATCCAAAACAAGAGAGTGAATGTGATCTCACTGACAAGTGGGGAGAAACTACCTTGTGAATGTTACATAAATTACACTACAGGTTTTCAAGTCTTCATGAAGTGAGAATGTTCTCTTTCACTTTTTTTCCTAGCTCCTAACCACACTGTCTCTACTTTCCTTTTAACTAAGAATTATCATTTAGGAGAAATTCTGGTCAAAGTGTTTCTATTTCCTCTTCTTTCACAATGAGCCACACCCCAAAGGGAGGGCAAGTTCACAATATGTCTGTTGTAAGTTTGATGGAACCGGTGTAAATTATGGATCACAAACATATTTATTATTTCTGCCAATAGCAACTGACTGTGTAATTTTCCAGATTTCTTGTATAATCTGCTCACACATAATCACAACATGTTTTTGCTTTGTTACAACAAACCAAGTGCTCATACATATCTTCATGTAAAGTTTCTGTGTTGGTAAACCATTTCTGTTAAAAATTCCACACTGGGTTAACTCTGTATACAAGCTGTTTCTTTATCTTCTTTTCTTTTCTTTTCTTTTCTTTTCTTTTCTTTTCTTTTCTTTTCTTGCAAGAAGTATAAAATTATGGCCAGTGATTTTTATATATTACTACTAGTAAGTTTTTTTTAAGTCTTAAATAATTACTTCCCCTTCTGTTGGCATATATAGATAAGCTTCAAGGGGGAGCAGGCAGCCTTGTGAGAGTTCCTTAAAAAAAACAAACAAAAAAAAACACTACATGATTTTTCAGACTAAATCACAATGCTATATGCACTTGTCACATGAACAAAGTATTGACCCACATTGCTTTCTATGTCCTTAAGAAAGTTATGGAAGTAAATTATATTTTGTTCCATTGTGTTCCTTTCTTTTCTATTTGTGTTCCTTTCTTTTCTGTTTGTCAGCCATCATACCCTCTACTATTGTGGTACCAAGAAATTGAATTCCATTTGTGACACATTACTATGCTTTTCCAATTTGTGCTCCTCATTGTCCCAGACCATTTACAAAGGAATCACATAGCTTGCACTGAAGCCAGTGTGCAGCCATTTTGCTCTTTCCCCTCCCCTCCTTCTCATCTCCCAGTAACTTCTTCATTTTCTTATATTCTGTATTTCTTATTGCCATCTCCCTCTGGATTTTTTCTAATTTTGTCTTATTATGTTTTGTGATCTCAAAGGTTGAGAAAGGATGGGTAAGAATGCAAACTGAGAAATTAAAGTTCTGTTTTTTAATATTTTCCCATGAAGTCTTTCCTTGCCCTCTAATAAAAAAAGATGAAGTCGGTGAAAATGAACTCAACTAATTAAAAAGAAAGAGCACTTTTGTTACAGTGTAAATAGAATTAGAATACACTAGGTGTGATTTGCAACCCTAATAGTTGCACTTGTTATTCTCTCAAATTTGGGGGGGATATATGAGGGAAAAACATTTACTTTTAGAACACATAGACTCTTATTCCCTGATTGACATGAACAAATCACACAGGCAGCTACAGTCAAGCAAGGGAGGTGGCCAAAGGCAGATATTCTTTCATATGCTTCCTGCCCTCAGTTCTGCCCATCTGTACCCCAGATTCGGCACGTGCCATCTTTCCCCCCTTCTTTCTCTATGCCTACCCTATAGAGCAGATACTCAATGTAGAGCAGATACTGGGAAGACTGTTTTATTCTTTGAAATGTTCACCTTCTGTCAGGCAAACTACGTATTATGACGATACTCGATGGTGCTATATCATGCTTTTAATGTATAACTATTATGTTAAATCTGAGACAGGGGAGGTTTAGGTGAAAAATCCAGTCTTAGCCCTCCTACAGTGCAGGATTGGCCTATTGTTGCAAGCTAAGACTGTGGAACCTGCTGTCACCAAGTTTGCCTAACAAGTCTGGTAAATAACCAAAGCTCCAATATAAGGTGACTCTTTGGAAGACTCACATACGTGCTCTACAGGCAACGAGCCAAGAAGTTTTCATCTTCAGCAGGAAGCTTCCAGGAAGGGAAGCCACCATCAAAAGGAAGATGATCTCTCATTTAAACAGGTACTTCTTTGGTGTCTCTAATAATGTGCTAGATCCTGTGCTATGGGGTGAAAAAAACCTGCCCTCAATGAGGTTGTGATCTAGTAGATATGTAATAGAAATGGAGCAAAAAGGGTAACCCTAGAATCTGTGTGTGATGGAAAAGTCAGGTTGCCAGGGAAGGCTTGGGATTGAAGAAGTGTCCCTAGGTGTTTCCACAGCACAGGGTCTTGGACCTTCTCTCTTACCATGTGGATATCTGAATTCCAACACTTAGGGTCTCCTTCCTGTGCTGGAGACCCCCTCATCAGGAGCACCCCTAATCAGTTGCACGTGAAAGGTGTCTTCCCTTGCTGGGGATAATTTACTTAGTTTTGACCCTGGATTTATTCTTCATTGAAACATTGTTGTACAAAGTTGGTAGTTTCTACAGAATTTCCAAACCATGAAATAGTGAAATTCAGAACAACGAATATTTATGTAATGCATGTGTGTGTGTGTATGTGTGTAGAGAGGGAGAGAGGCAGAGACAGACAAAGCGAGAGAGAGAGAAATAGAATTCTTTTCATTTTATGAGCCTGTTAATAGTGTTTTCATTTCCCAGTCTATTTTGAAGCTAGAGATCTCCTCATGTTTTATACACAGATGTGACCTCTGCAAGGAGGTGGTGATTGCGGGAGTTAGGGCACACATTCTCCATGCCATTCGTTGTGCCCACATATTTAATGTCTTTAAGCTTTTGTTTGTCCAAATGGAAATAAGCGATATAACACCTACTGTGTAGAATCATTGTGAGGATAAATATGTTAATGCTCAGCGCCTGCCTTCTCTACCAACTCATGGGCCACTCTTTTTGCTCACAGCACCTCTGGGCACAGACCTCCAAGTTGGTCTCTGAGAGAGTCAAGTGTGTCCCTTATTCTTGGCTGTCTCTTTCCTGTTTCCTCTGTCAGGAATGCTGAGCCTCCACACAGTCTCCTCCCTGGCTCTCATTTAGGTCTCTCTTCAAATCATCAGAGTGGCCTTTCTTGGCTACCTTAGGTATGGATTGACTCATTACTCTTTTGTCTTGCTTGCTTTTACTTCATGTGCACTTTCCCTGGAATTAGATTACATTCTTCCTTTTTAAAGTACTTATTTATCACTGTCTCTCCACCACTAGAAAGTAAGCTCCAGGACAGAAACTTTTGCTGTTTCTGCACCAGTATGTCTGAAGCATCTGTAACAGTGCCTGGCACTGTTCATTTCAATGAATAAAGGACTAAACGAATCAATGTATATGTATTCCCAAGAAGACTGCTTGTCATACAAAAAGAACTCAAATTATGTTATGCATTACCTTTATTTAGCATGATTATTACGAATTGATGCCAACCTATGATAAATCAGAGTATGAATCCCGTGTCTGAGTCTCAACAATTTCTACACCACAGTCCTGCTTCTCTTTTCTCTACTACACAGAGTTCCCCCCCTCCCCCAAGTGGGAACTGGAATCAATATATTTGACTGTTTTATCTGTTCTCTGAAATCAAATAGAAAAATGTTCTGCTGCACAGGATGTGTGCATCTGACACCGCGAGTCTATCCCGGGATATACTGTGATAGCTGTTTCCCATGATTCCCAACCTTGTACTTGTGGTACCATGTCACATTGATAAGTTTCATTTAAACTTCAGGCACCGGTTTATATTTCTGTTCATGCTATTCTGCCTATTGGCTTAATACCCTGCATACAGTTCTATGGTTTATCCACCAATAACTTATTTTGTTACTCTGCTGGTTGTGATATGATGTACCCATCATTAACCTGATTTTTAGAAAACTGTAAATTCTGTGAGGAAGGGGAGTCTGTCTATTCCATGGTGCAACCCTAATGCTTATATTATAGGTGTTTAGTGTATATGTTTGTTGACAACGTGTTTATTTATATGCTTATTGTGGTAGTTAAAATTAGATATCCCTTAATCTTTCTAACAAGTCCTTCAGTATAGCCAGAAAGATGCCTTGCTTCAGTTGCTTATCTGACTTAAGAAATTTACGTTATCAAATGTTTTATGAGGTTTATGCAACTTTGTTTTCCTAGATTAGCTACTAAATGCCTGTGGCATTATTTCTAGTTATAATTTCTCATCAAATTTTAATTGTTTAAAATTGCCACATTTTGTAACTGATAAATTAATTATTGTGTTAGATCCAAGAGTTTTTCAGTGTGAAAAAAATTGTTAATATGAATTGCTAATGTTTACTATTCCTCTTTCCTTCATGGTGAGGAGGAGTGTTTGATGTGTATGTTTTGCTGTTCAGTTACGGTGTATGGCTATTGCAAATGCCTGGATGAAATTTTTTTTTTTAATAATTAAAAAAAAAATTTAACGTTTTTTAATGTTTTTATTTATTTTTGAGAGACAGAGAGAGAGCATGAATGGGGGAAGGGCAGAGAGAGAGGGAGACACAGAATCCTAAGCAGGCTCCAAGCTCAGAGCTGTCAGCACAGAGCCTGATGCAGGGCCCAAACTCAAGAATCAGGAGATCCTGACCTGAGGGGAAGTCTGACATTTAACCGGTTTAACCGGTTGAGCCACCTAAGCATCCCTGGATGAAACTTTCAAAGTTTTAAGTATGCAAAGTGTGTTTTAGGTCTCTTTACTCTTTGCTGCCTCACTCTGGCCTAAGGAAGTAGTAACTTCATCCTACCTTCCTTCTATCAAAATCAGATGTGAATCAAAATATTTCAGAAATTATTCACTCTAAGATAAAAATCAGAGCTATACTAAAATTACCCTTCTCTGCAAATTTGCATTTGTAAAGACCTAAAGTCAAGGGAATTTCAGTCAAGGTGAAATTCAGCTGGTGAGATCTTTGGTGCATTTCTGAAAACTTACTACACCCCCACCCGGACTCCAGTCTTGCTTACACATTTTAAAACAATACTGCCCACATCACCCATTCTGTCTCTGCTCCCCATATTTGCCTTCCCCCACCTCCTGCCTTAGTCCCCATGCATCTTGTCTTGTCATGTTGTTGTCACTGTGGAAGCCTTCCTCCTTGACTCAAATAGACCAAATCTCTTATATTAAAGGACTTCAGGAGCCATGTTGGCCAGGCTGCTTTGCCTGACTACCCCGTTCAGAGTTCATCCATCTCACTTTTCAGCTCCCAGAAGCCTTTATTTGTGTTTCTCTTTGAGGTGTATGTTTTCTTTCTTGCTTTATGGTCGCTGTGCACAAATCTGTCTTTCCTATTATACTGTAATACTGAAGGTAGGGAATGCTTTAGAATGTGAATGTGCAGTCCCCAAGTGGAATCAGGTCTAGTCATATATAATCAGTTATTAGCTGTGACCTTGAATTTAATTCTACCTTTGGAAGAGATAAGGAGCTGAGATAGGAGAAGCGATGAATTTCTCTAAAATAATGCCTTGGATTCCAGGGAAAACAATCATATCTTTCCCTCATTTATGCATAACTGTGGAGGCAAAGGGCACCCTCGGAGTGAGAAGTAGGTCTTTTTTTTTTTTTTTTTTTAAGTTTTTTGGCCACTTCTCTTCCCAGGGAATCTCTGGAAGCCTACAGGAAGTGTAGAAGCATGCTGAGCAAAACCGTGGGGTTTATAATAGCTTTTCTTTTACGAACTTGGAGCTACCAAAATACAAACTAGAATAGTCTGGTTTTTTAGGTTCACTCTCCTCAGGAACAGAGGGGGATAGAATTGTCCAGTTCTCCATTCTTCCAGGTCTAGGTGTGACACTCGTGTGCCTAAGGTTGCCCTAACTCCCCTCAGAAGCAGACCCGAAGACAACGTTTAATGAAGAAGTGGTTCATTGGAAAGTATTCCCAGGAGTGAGAAATAGCCCAGGGAAAAGAAGGCCAGCGAGTAAAGATGTGAGAGCAAAGTCCCATGGAAAGTCCCTTGCACTCTGTCTCCCTCAGGAGAGAGTGGAGATCACACTTAAGAGCTGTCCTTTCAGGGCATGGTATCTATGTGTTCTCACTGACATCTGCCCCAGAGACTTCATCTCTTCCTGTTCAGGCAAAGCCAAGTCCAGGGCAAAGGGCAGCCCTTCTCCAGGGAGCCACAGGTGTTTGTTGTTGGGTGGAACCAGTGCACAGGACAGTGAAAGAACCCAGAGTGGTGTGGGTGGAGCAGTGGCATTGCCTGAAACACGCAGTCTGCATTCTTGCTGTAGGTTTCTGCAGAGAATCCTCGCCCAGCAGCTGACAGGAGCACTGCACAGTAATAAGGCAGTGCAGGCAATAAGGAGGTGCAAGGTCTATCAAGAATTTACAAACAAAAATGAAATGAAACTGGGCAAAAGTCAGTCTGCTTTTTATTATCACCGTGCACCAGCAGTTCTGGATACTTTCACTGATAAACTGCTTCTAACCTCGCTCTCCCCATCACCCAGCCGTTCTCTTGGTGTGCCGCTGTCCTGGCCCACCGTTAGGTACTCAAGTGTATCAAATTTGAATCCCTGCCATGTTTAAAAAGCATTGGATCAGATGTATCTTTTTAAGAATGTCAGTTATCCCTGCAGTTATAAATAATTTGGTATTCTTTTAAACCACATAAAAAATATTCTTCTCTATCTATGAAGTAAAATATGTCTTCCCACTACTGAATCATCACAGGCATAGAGGGGTAGGGGCAGAAGAGGGGGAGGACCGATTGACTACGTGGGAATGTTAACCCGGCATTTCAATTCATCCATTTCACAACTGTTTCTTAAACAACTACTGGGTGATTACGATGCACATTTTGTGTTAAATGGTTATGTAAGTATAAATTATTGTATACATATGTATAGGATACACACACACAACATATATATGTATACTAATTATGCACATTTCTATCTGAACTGTGGTTCATTTCCTTATTTGACTTAACGACTCACCGCTGTGTCTCTCAATATAGCCTGCTATATTTATCTCCATCATACCAAACTCTTCTAAAGAAAGACTCCTCTTGCCTTTGGAATAACTTTTCTCCCCCCCTCCCTTTTTTTTTTTTTTTTTTTTTTATTAACCAGAGCACTACCGCAGTTCATTTCAGCATCCTGAGGAAGACAAAAGGACCTAATTCACTACAGAAATCCAATGCATAGTTAAATTCTGCATATTATTTGCTCGTGAGTCAGCCTATTTACCGAGATAATTCAACTTGCAAATTAGTCATGTAGAAAGATTTAGTTGGCGAAGATAGAGTAGGCACATTGGCCCTAAAAATAGACACACTATGCTTGTTCCTAAAGCAGTACAGTAGCACCACACATAAGAGACAGTGAGGCAGCGAGAGACTTTTTTTCTACTTATCCAAATGATCAATTCCTTTCCCTGATAGAGCTGGGAGCACATGGCCAGACCTTTGTGCCAGCTTTTCTCTACACTGGGAAATAAACCCTGGCCCATGCTCATGAATCAGGCTCTAGCAGTACCAATTGGTCTGGTTCTTCTTTTGCTTTTTGCATTGCTGACATTTCCTTCTTCCAGCTTGGGACTCGCAGCTGCAGGGATAGAGATGCAGCATATTTTTGACTCCTGTCTCCTGAAAAATGGCATCGTGGAGCTAGAGGAGTGGAGTGGCTGTGTGGGCTTACATATCTGAGGAGTGGGAGCTGTTTAGAGCCTGATTAGAAATATTTAAAATCGTTTGTAAAGATGGAATGTGCTGGGCTGTAAGGTCAGAACACAGTGTACCCCTGCTGAGTTACATCCAGTGATAATTCTTTCAGGGTTATGGGGTAACTCTGAAGCTTGATGGACTTACGTGCCGACCCTTCTTTCTGGAGCAGGACGTTTGCTCTTGGTATGTGCTTGGCTATCCTTCATTGCATCACTGCAAAATCTTACCTTCTTGGAGATGAGCAAAAATGTTTCCCTTTAGATTATTCTTTTATGTTTTAGCTTTGCAAATGTAGTAGGAAGTTAAATCAATGCACAAAGAGCTAATAACAGAGTACAGTTAGTAAATGGATAGGCTGTGTGCATCCATCCACTGGTATGTCTGAAGCATGTCCTAATGTAGAATAGAACGTGGCAATTCAGTCTAAAGATACTTCAGAATGACGTGTGATACATGGCCCCGTGTGCATTTGACAGGTTATCTGTGATAGGTAAAGATTCTTGACTAAAAAGTCTGGTATTTTATGGGGAAAGACACTGTACGTAAGATATGACCTTATGTAGTACTCAGGAAAACGTTGCCTTTATTAGAGTATAGCACGACTGCTCAGAATAAACCAGTGCTGGAGCTCATTAATGAGGCTTCTTCAGTAAATTACTCCTACTGTGGATATGCTTGAATATTGCTGGACTGAAATACCAAAATTTGCATGTGTTTTTCCAGCTGTGCTTGTTTGTTTAATTTAAAAGATCAGCTGCAAAAGAAATTCTGATCATATTCTTAAATTATGAGAATGGTCCCAGTTCTCTGATCACATTTGAAGGCTGATTTGTTTCATTCAGTGCCTTCCTGTCATTTGTTGCCTCCACTCTGTCCTGTACTCCATTTGACATTTGCTGAACCCATTCTATGTACAAATTGTGGGTGGATTTGAGTACAAAGCATGAGGAAATACTATGGCCACTAAAGAAATGCAAGTATAATCATTGTCTTCTGGTAACTTGTAATAATTCTAGAGTAGCAACATTTTATATGTATTTTGTGTATATTATGTATATGTAATTGGAAGCATGTTCAAAGATATTGGAATACAAATAATAGCTGATACGTACTGAGATTTATTATGCTCCATACTAGGCTAAAATTGCATGCATTATCACGTTCAGTTCTCTCAGCCCAGTTGAGATATCTCAGGTACAAAAAAGTAAAATATCTTACTGTAAGATTCCAATATAGGTAGTCTTTAAATTTCTGTTATTCAATATGTTTATGCTCCTATTTAATTACTTTGGAATGGAGAAGATTACTTCTCCTAGAAATGAGTTTAGAGAAATTAGAAAAAGGCACAATTCTAGGCACTAAAGGTGGAAACATGATTAAGTAATGTGCCAACTCTCTCACAGCTTTCCACATGGTGGTAAAGACAGACAAATCAACTAACATTACAGAATGAGAAGTGTCATGGTCTGGGTATGTGCGTGTGACTCTGATGAACACACAGAGGAGCATGCAAAACCCAGAATAGGTCTTGTTCTCTGTCCAGCAGATACAGAACCGTGAGCTTGAATGGAAAACTCAGATCAGAGCCAGTGGTTTCTTTAAGAAATGATCTGGCTGCAGGATATTTTGTATGGTTTCCCTGGAAATGTGAGGTATTACAAGGAAATGTGGTGGGTTGACTCATAAAGTATAGTATACTATAGCAGATGAGTGTGTCCATTTTCCTGATTTTCTCCTTTCTACTCTACCTGTGAACTCCACTTGGGGTTCCTTTTTTATAGATATATATTTATAATATATCTATCTACCTATATTACTTACACATTTATATAGTTACATTATATAGTATTATTGTATGTAGTAATATATAGTATATTGTAAGTAATATTGTGTATGGCATATATAAAAAGAAAATGCCATCTTCTCTGTTTGTCTGGACTATAGATATGGACTACGGTTCATATATAAGCATGAAGCATATATAACAACATTAGACCTATTTCTAACCCCCATTCTGCTAGAATGCATGAAAATTCATCCAGGACTAAAACCTCCAGCCATTTTTTTTTAAACCAGAATCTCTTGTCTTCCATTTATCTATTTGAGAAGAGCAACCTCTCAAGTAGAGAAAAGAGAAGGCTAATGACATTAGAGAAGTATTCATGAACACCTTTTCTGTGAGATGGCCCAGTTTGAAGAAAACCACAAGCTATAGTCTTAAGTGTTGAAGCGTTGGGTGCACAGAACGCAGAGTTGAGCTTGAGGAAGTCTTTCCTGACCTTGATGGGCTGTCTGACAGTCACCAGCTTTAGGGAGAAAGAAGAAAGAAGAGAGTCCTAGATAAAGGCTGAAGATTTTTAATAGGTCAGGTGGGAACAGTGTAAATTTTCTGGGAGAAACTGAATGATACAAATATTATGGGCTATGTTCTGCCAAGTTAATAAGAAATGAATTTGACAGAAGTGAGTCCAAAAGTATAAAGCCCAGGGAGGTTTTTTTCAGTAACCTGGTCATGAGGGATTGTGGACCTTTATCACTGCACTGGTAGCAGGGACATAAAGTCATGTGCCCCCCAGTATAGGAAGGACTTGGGAGTCTTAAATAACCCTTTACTATTTGCCAGTTGTTACCATGAATGCAAATGGCAAATTTACAGAACAAGTTAAACATTATGAAAGCAATGGGAGCTGCACTTCATAGGTCATAGAAAATGGTAAGCCAGG